>NW_027252538.1:0-600000 GCF_044704955.1 Pristiophorus japonicus | reverse complement strand
TGGGTTCATCCTCTTGATTGATAGTGAGGTCGATTGATGGTTGGGTGTGTGTTCGTGTGTCGATGATGGTGATGTCCTCCTCAGGTTGTTCCTGGTTGTCGGTGAACTGCAGTTTGGTCTGATCCAAATGCTTTCTGCACGCTTGTCCATTCAATAGTTTGACGACAAACACACTATTCCCCTCCTTGGCCAAGACAGTGCCAGCGACCCATTTATGACCATGACTGTAATTAAGGACAAACACAGGGTCGTTAACATCAATATCACATGATACAGCCACGCGATTGTGGTACATGTTTTGCCGGTGATGTCGGGTTGCCACATGATCATTTAGATTCGGGTGGACTAGGGAGAGCCTGGTTTTGAGTGCTCTCTTCATTAACAATTCTGCAGGGGGAGCACCAGTGAGTGAGTGGGGTCACATCCGGTAGCTGAGCAGAACCCGAGATAAGCGGGTCTGCAAGGTGCCTTCCGTCACACGTTTCAAGCTCTGCTCGATAGTTTAGACTGCCCATTCTGCTTGACCATTGGATGCGGGCTTAAACAGGGAAGACCTGACATGCTACATGTCATTGAAGGTTGGCATGCAGGTACAGCAGGCGGTTAAGAAAGCAAATGGCATATTGGCCTTCATAGCGAGGGGATTTGAGTACAGGGGCAGGGAGGTGTTGCTACAGTTGTACAGGGCCTTGGTGAGGCCACACCTGGAGTATTGTGTACAGTTTTGGTCTCCTAACTTGAGGAAGGACATTCTTGCTATTGAGGGAGTGCAACGAAGGTTCACCAGACTGATTCCCGGGATGGTGGGACTGACCTATCAAGAAAGACTGGATCAACTGGGCTTGTATTCACTGGAGTTCAGAAGATGAGAGGGGACCTCATAGAAATGTTTAAAATTCTGACGGGTTTAGACAGGTTAGATGCAGGAAGAATGTTCCCAATGTTGGGGAAGTCCAGAACCAGGGGTCACAGTCTAAGGATAAGGGGTAAGCCATTTCGGACCAAGATGAGGAGAAACATCTTCACCCAGAGAGTGGTGAACCTGTGGAATTCTCTACCACAGGAAGTAGTTGAGGCCAATTCACTAAATATATTCAAAAGGGAGTTAGATGAAGTCCTTACTACTCGGGGGATCAAGGGGTATGGCGAGAAAGCAGGAAGGGGGTACTGAAGTTGCATGTTCAGCCATGAACTCATTGAATGGCGGTGCAGGCTATAAGGGCCGATTGGCCTACTCCTGCACCTATTTTCTATGTTTCCATGTTTCTATTAACCCCAGTCCTAACCAATAACTACCGGCCCCAACCATTAACCCCAATCCTAACCAATAATCACCAGCCCCAACGCTAACCAATAACCACTGGCCCCAACCACCAACCCCTAAACCTATACCCAAATCCCAGCCTGTAACTAACGATTATTGACGGGGATCAATGGAGGACCTAATGCCATGATAAAGGAAGCATTTGAAACAATGATCTCGATTAAAGAAATAGTGCAATGTGTGATAGTGACAAGAGATTCAATCAACGAGACCATCCAAATCAGCAATGATGATTACAAAGATCAGAATATTTCAAAGGCTGTCACATGCAATATGTGTGGAGGAGTTTTAAAAAATCAGATCCAAAAAGGGATAACTGGTATAGAAAATAACATTTAAAATCTTATGCGAGATATTTCTATAAAGGGGTGGGTCTGAGAACATCCAATGAGTGTAAAGTGAGACACCACAGTTCAGTCCATCACACCCACAAGCCATGTACACAAACGGAACAAGCTTGGGATTTGATGTGATAGAATGCGAACTAGATGAAAACTGAAATAATCTAGTGTAAGAAAAGGCCCAAAAATAGAATAGTCGGTAACAGAACATTAATAAGTCTCTTATCATAGAGAAATCAAATAATCGACACTGTGTTTGAAAAAAGCTGATTTATTTAATATTTATCCAGAATATTAAACTCAAGCCCAGTTATAGGGTTATTAATATCAGCAGAAATAAAGCACGATTGCCATAGTGAACATGATTCAGTCCTGGATGTGATGACTTCTTAGGCAGTCCCTCGTATCGAGGATGACTTGCTTCCTCACCAAAAAGGGATGAGTTCACAGGTGTTTCAATGAAGGACCTAATATTCCAGGTCCTGAACTACATGTTGAAGGGTGGAAGATGCCTGTGCATGGATTTTTTTTAATGTGTGATGGCCGTTGTACACTAGCCACCACACGGGCTTGACCAAGCTAGTGTGGATATCTGAACGGAATATATGGAATTAAGGACAGTAAAGTAAACGGGATATATGAAAATGTATAAGCCATGGAAGAATAGCTGGGAGAATGTCAGATTGCAAATAGTGCAACATCAGCTTAGCTAACAGTCTGTCTCAAGGTTTCAAGTCACTAATCCTGCCAATAATATATAATTGTAACATGAAATACATCTGCAGAATTGCAAGGTCTCAGTAAATAGTCACACCATTAGATTGAAACATTTGGAGGCAATACTTGAGCTTTCAAGAAGAACATCTCATATAGATTGACTAATGAGTGTCTGAGTTAGACTGTCAATCCATTTGTATTTTGTTATCTGATTTCAAAACTGTATAACTGTTAACGCTTTACGATGTAACTTCACCTATCCGTAGGGAGTGTGTACGCTCTATCCAGAGAGTATATCTTCTGTCTGATAGGTCTTACTGGCCGGTAATAAAGACTGCTTTGTTCAAAGCACAAGAGGTATTCGACTCAGTAATTTTACTGAACCAGATTGAGGTAAAAGAATCCAGGAATTAACATTTGGTGTCAGAAGTGGGATCTCAACGGACGACTGCCGAAAACTTGCGAATTAAGAGCCAGACTAGCCTTGGACGAGACGAGGGGAAAATGGCCACTGGAGTGAGTATGATTTCAATACTGCTCCAGTTTCCCCCGGTTTCAAAAGTCTGAGGAAAGTTTAGCCACTCGCTGGTTCTCAGGTAGTGTCTGAACGAGATCCAGGACAATCTGGTGAATACCTTTCAAACTTAGAATAGGGATAGAGATAGGGAAATTGTGCGATGATGCAAACCAAGCGGCGACTTGGAAAGATAGTTAGAGCTAGATAGGGATAGATGATCAATCATGGATCCAAAAAAAATTAATAGGAAAGAAAAGAGACTCTTGTGAATGTCTGTTTAAATGAGAAATGCTTCTGTGACTTTTACTGTAAAAAAAAAAGCCGGGGAGTTGTGGTTTGTTTTATCTCAAACAGAATGAAAGTTTGTTTTAACCCTTCGTAGTGTTGTCCTGTATGTGGGAAGTTTAAGAGTGTGAACCTTATTGAATTACGTATATTCGGATGATAAGTTGCGGAGCCAGGAAATGCCCAAAGGATAGATTTGTTAAAAAGAGAAAAAATTACATGGTCCCGGTGGTTAAAAAAAAAAAGAAAAACTTGTTGAAAGAAAACATTCAGAGAAGGCACAGCAAAACAACTGAGATGGATTCAAAAGGATTTAAAAAAAAATTATATTAAATAACACGACCTTGAGGCTGGAACAATTGAGATAACGAAAAGCAGTCCACAGCCTATGTGCCAGACTTCTCTCTAGTTATAAAAAAAAAAGTAACGTACTAAATAGGTGCTGAAAGAAAAAAATGTTCTGAGATTTTAAATTATGAAAAATATAAAATCACTCCTGTCCAATTGGCAGAAAAACTCCATTAAATTAGGGCTTTCATTGACTGATTGAATTTAAACTGTGCAGTAACGCGAAAGGATAGGGAAATTTGGAGACTGAAAGAAATTAATTGAGGCTCATAAGAAATCAAAATTAGAAAATTAGGCTCACAGGGAATAAAATGGGGATTTAAATAGAAGATAGGTGTTCAACTCAGGTACGACGTCGACCTTGTATATCACTTGGCCCGTCTAGGCTCTGATTGAATTTAAAAAAAAACCCCCGCAGCAACTCGGAAGGTAGGGCCGACGCGAACGCGCGGCCGAGAGAAGGGCCGAAGCGAACGCGCAGCGACGTAAACGCGCAGTGACGTCAACGCGCAGTGACGTAGACGCGCAGTGACGTAAACGCGCAGTGACGCCGACGCGTAGTGACGCAGAGGCGCAGCAACGCGAATCGCGAAAGTCAGTGCTAATGGCAGTAAGTCTGTAAGTCTTAAAGTGTTTAGAGTTTTAAGTTTAGTATTAAGATCGCACGGCTATGCGGACCGTGCGGTGATGCGGGTAATTTTGTAGATCGTGCGGCTATGCGGACCGTGCGGTGATGCGGGTAATTTTGTAGATCGTGCGGCTATGCGGACCGTCCGGTGATGCGGGTACGTGTTAGAAGTCTTTGTCTATTTTGTAGATCGCGCGGCTATGCGGACCGTGCGGCGATGCGGGTAAGTGTTTAAAGTAAAGTTAAAGTATCTTAACTCGCGCGGCGACGCGAGCCACGGGTCGACGCGGATTGCGCGGCGACGTGAACTGCGAGGCAACGCGGATTGCGAGGCGACGTGAGCTGCGAGGCAACGCGGATTGCGGGGCGACGTGAACTGCGAGGCGACGTGGTAGTTTAGTATTAAGATCGTGCGGCGACGCGGACCGTGCGGTGATGCGGGTAAGTGTTAGATTTGGAGTTAGTTAAAGTCCGTGTTAGTTCTGTAAAGTCTGTGTCTATTTGTAAGTTTGTTTAAATTGCACGACGACACGAACGCGTAGCGACACAGTAATACGAGGGGCAGTGTGAAAATGGGAAATCAGTTAGATAAAACCACGGATGCAGATAGTCCGCTACAAAAGTTATGTGAGGAATTCCCTGAAAGAGCTGAAGACTTTAGAAAATTATCAGGAGCCCTGAACAAATTATTAGGGGATGACCAGTGGCCTCTAAGTGACACTAGAAGCGTAGAGGTAAAAAAAAAAGCACAGGGATTAATTTAGAGAAGGGGACGAGGAAAAGGGGATAAAAAAAAATGTAATTGCAACCTGGCGACATTGTCAGAAATTAAAAGATGCATCACTTCTATCGAGTTGGCAAACAAATGCTATTAAATTAGGACTTGCATTGACAGAGGGAACACATGTTAAAACTGTAGACGTCTTTAAAAAAAAAAAGAATGAATGTGCGCACGAGAAACTTGCTAAGAGATCCTCTGGGACCTCTGAGAAAGGTATTGATCAACTACAAGTTAAAATGGCTGGCTTTGTGTTAACCGAGGCTGATGATGAAATTGATGAGTGGCCACTGACTCAGCGCCCAACGGCGCCTCCCGCACCCCCTGGCCTCTTGCTCCAGTCCTCTTCCCAACACCCTCCACCTAACACTCCAGTAAAAAAGAGTTAGGAACAACCACATATCACCAAAGCAACAAACCCAAACTGACTCCTCATCCTCTGATAGCGATTCGGATCCCCAGTTTACAAGCAATACAGCCGAAAGGACCAGATCTCACACTCGAAAGGGCAGAACTATATCTCAACATCACAAACAGTCCCGTAAATCTTCTAGTCAACCTACCAGTCCAAGTTGTGAAAGACATAGCAAACACCCCCGCCGATCGAGACACAGAACTGTCAAGCAGTCAGACAGCTCTGAAACATCCTCCGGCCTAGAAATGATTTCCAAGATCCCAAAGTCCCGACACCAATTCCCTGTCAGACCAATGCCAAACTCTGATGCACAACAAGCTGCAGACCACCTCTCTATAGATGTCTGTGATCTTCAAACAACTATTTGATTGCTCACGCTATCCGGACAGATGGAAAGGGCAGTTAGATATTATTGGCAGAAAAAGAAAGGGGAGGGGGGAGGTGCGCCCCCAACCCGGGTCAAGACTGAATACGTGACTAGAAAGGAAGAGCCATCTCGGGAGGAAGGATCAATAGAACCGTAGTGTGGCATACAGGATTGGATGGATAAGCAAGGATACGGTTATACTAAACAACCAAACGGCCCGAGCCCTGCTAATAAACCTCCCTATTGTCCCCGGCATGGTATGGGAAGAGGCCGGGACTGGGTAAGAGGAATTGACTGTTTTAATTGTGGGCAGGAAGGACATTGGAATAAAAATTGCCCCTACCGTCAGCATGGAAAAGGAAGAGGAGGAAGAGGAGGGGGGCAAGGGGGGAGAGGAAGATCTTACACTAACTTCTCCCAGAACAACCCCTTTGGTCAATTGTCCCCCGATTGACTACGCAGCTTGATTGTGCAGGGATCCTCCCCGGACGACGAACCCATTCTGAATGAGTGGCAACCCTTTTTGATAGATACGGGAGCCTTCATGTCTTCTGTACAATCAAAGCTTAAACTCCCTGCTTCTACTGAAACACAGGAACTTTCAGGATTCCTGGGACAAATCTCGACATTCCCAGTGTCAGAACCGGTTAAAATGGGTTACCAGGAAGAATCGGTGGAACATCGAGTTGTTATCACAACCAATCTGGACTGTAACTTGATGGCTAGAGACCTCCTTTGCAAATTCCAGTTGCATTTGGAGTGTGGAGATAATGGGATTATTGTAAAACAGGAAACCCTTAAGCGGCAGTATTATACCACTAGAACCCCTCAGTGGTGGTCTCTGGACCTGCCGCAGGCACCCTATCACGTGACCCTAGCATACGATCCCAGTGGAAAGAATCAGGACCTGCAGAACTTTTATCAGGATCACGAAGGGGAAGTGAAGGGAATTCTATTAAGGGCTAGAGTGACTGGACTGGAAAGAGAGGCAGATTTTGTGGAAGTGGATAAGAATCTGTGGAAACAGCCCCTAACAATGGCACCGCATATTGCTCGTGAAGTATTAGCCCCTCACCATGCTAAGGATTTGGGAGTTATGGTACACAAGGCCATAGATGAGGCTGACCCTACCAGCCGGGATGTGCAAATCGTAAAACATGGCCGAACAGTCCAATTTAATGGGGACCCCGAGAAAGTATTAACAACTCTATGGCATCATACTGGCTCGGACATACCTGACTATGTGGATCCTCATGTGTGGGCAGAGGACCCCTCCCAAGTGGGTTATACTCCCATTAATTGAGATCCCAGTGCAGGGCAATGTGGACTGGCCCTCTATCCGACAGAACCCACTGAAATCACAGGCAATCCTAAACTGACTTTTCGGCACTGTACTGCAATTAATCCGGCCTGTTTTCTTACTGAGCCACCCCAAGATGAGGAAGAACCCAGTCATGATTGCTTATCTTTAATTTAAGAGGCCACATCAGTCAGGGAAGATTTAGTTGATGTACCAATGGAAGATCCAGACTGTATTCTTACTGAGCCAACCAAAGATGAGGAAGAACCCAGTCATGATTGTTTATGTATGTTGACGGAAGTACTTCTATTAATCCAGAAGATACACGAATCTCAGGATACGCCATAGTAAACCAGGAGAATCAGGTCTTGGAATCTGCCACTTTGAAACCGCCTATTCTGCTCAACAAGCTGAACTATTCGCCCTCACCCGAGCCTGCATCTTGGCCAAAGATCTCAAAGTCAATATCTATACCGACTCTAGGTATGCCTTTGGGGTGGCGCATGATTTCGGACAATTATGGAAAAATAGGGGATTCCTAACCTCACAAGGGAATGAGATATCTCAAACAGCTAGTATCTGATTTGTTGCAAGCCCTCATGTTCCCCAAACGCATTGCCATTGTACCAAGAGGCCAAACAGGCCTCTCGTGACCAACAGATGGTAGTGCCCAAAATTATGAGTCAGACTAAAAATCCTGCGAAGGATAAGTTAGCCTCGGAAAAACCAATGCCAACCATCCAAGATGTTATAAAAGCACAGGGGGACGCTCCTGAAAAAGATAAACTGTTGTGGAAATATTATGCATGTACTTATGACAATGTTTCTAAACTCTGGACCACTCCCGCGGAACAGACTTGCATGTCTGACGAGTTGGCCTCATGGGTTATAGAATGTCTGCATTTTGCTACTCATTGTGGAGCAAGGACCACGAGTGACACACTTTTGGCTACTTGGTGGCACCCTAAACTCCAGGCGCTCACCCAGAACATCAGTAGTCGTTGCCTGGTTGGCCAGCAACATAATCCAGGGAAGGGAGTCCCCTGTGATTGGGGTAAAACGCCCCTACCCGAAGGTCCCTTTGAGACATTTCAGTTGAACTACATTGAGTTGCAAAAAGTTCAGTGTTACAGATATGTGTTAGTAATAGTAGATGTGTTTAGCAGATGGATTGAAGCCTACCCTAACCTGGACAATAAGACTCAGACTGTTGTTAAGGTGTTAATGAGGGAAATTGTTCCTAGATATGAGATCTCAGCTAGACTGATGACCACCTATGTTCTTTCTCTGACTCAGGCTCTGCGACTAGTTCACAACCAGGTTCAAGATGCTTACCCGAATAGTCCCTCGTGGCACCAGGGAAGTATGGATTCGGAAGGGATTAGAGCCACAATAGGAGGGGCCTTTTTAGGTGTCACTCACTACCCCTACTGCAGCCAAGGTTGAGGGGAAAAGTGCCTGGGTTCACCTGCACCACTGCAAGCTCATCACCATTTAAACAAATTTTGCTGGTTAGTCTAATTCCTGTTTCTGTTCCAGATCTCCTCCTCCCTATAGCTGAACAATGCAGTTGAAGGAGGATCAGTTTGAACTCTTACCTGTCAGACAGCCAAATACACTGACGGAAACCTGAAGGGAAACGTGAAAACAGAACTCTTTTTATCAGCTAAATAATTGGACTATTTATAAGATGAGACTGTGTCTGTATGCTACTGTCTGCATAATAGTGTTGATATATGACAGTTTTGGTGCACGGGAAGGAAGACAAAGGCGAGAGCTCCATGTAAACACCTTTTTGTTTATGTCTTACGTTTATGCGGAAAAAGGGCACTTCACTAGATGCTGGGTGTGTTCACATATCCCTATACATTCCAAAGGGGGAATTCCTTTGCGCACCGTTCCCCTGACCCTAACTGAGACTGTTATGGATTCAAAGAAACGATATTGGAACAGGTAGCTAACCGCACTGCTGAGGCTCTGGAGGGCATCACAGCTGAAATGGTAGCGATAAGGACCGTAGCATTACAAAACCGAATGGCCCTCGATTACCTGTTAGCTGAGAAAGGGGGAACGTGTGCCCTGATAGGATCTGAATGTTGCACTTACATTCCTGATAGTTCAGAAAACATAACCCACCTTGCCGATCACATAAGGAGGGAGGTGAAAAAGTTATCCACACCAGCAAAAGAACTTAGCAGGTTTGATTGGTTTCTGGGTGGATCTTGGAGATCCTATCTAATACATGGGGCAATTGTTCTCATCATAATAATTACCTGCTGTTTGATTGTTGGTTGCCTTAACCTCTGCTGTAAAGCAATGACAAGGTTAGCAGACCCTCTTGTGGTCAAGGGTTCCCGGGTTATGATCCAACAAACTAGAGAACTACTCAACAATGCAATACTCATAGAATGATCCTAAATGTTATCATAGAATGATAAAAGGGGGGATGTGGATATCTGAACGGAATATATGGAATTAAGGACAGTAAAGTAAACGGGATATATGAAAATGTATAAGCCATGGAAGAATAGCTGGGAGAATGTCAGATTGCAAATAGTGCAACATCAGCTTAGCTAACAGTCTGTCTCAAGGTTTCAAGTCACTAATCCTGCCAATAATATATAATTGTAACATGAAATACATCTGCAGAATTGCAAGGTCTCAGTAAATAGTCACACCATTAGATTGAAACATTTGGAGGCAATACTTGAGCTTTCAAGAAGAACATCTCATATAGATTGACTAATGAGTGTCTGAGTTAGACTGTCAATCCATTTGTATTTTGTTATCTGATTTCAAAACTGTATAACTGTTAACGCTTTACGATGTAACTTCACCTATCCGTAGGGAGTGTGTACGCTCTATCCAGAGAGTATATCTTCTGTCTGATAGGTCTTACTGGCCGGTAATAAAGACTGCTTTGTTCAAAGCACAAGAGGTATTCGACTCAGTAATTTTACTGAACCAGATTGAGGTAAAAGAATCCAGGAATTAACACTAGGTCTTGTTCCAGTGGCAACTGGAGACTAGCTCTGCTGCACTGACCTAGTGCACACACATATCACAATGTGGGCCCTCGCCTCTTCTGGGCCCCGAACTCACACCTCTCTTGGGCCCCGATCACGTCCCTCTACAATCTCTCACCGCTCCTTCGCCCCGACCTCGCCGCTCCTCTGCTGCTTGCCACCTCTCCTGCTGTACCTGCCCACGCTCCAATCAGCGACCTTGATTTTGGTGACTTCCAATCCAGTCGCCCTTCTCCAAGTCGTCGCCCTCTTGCACCAGCTCGCGCTGCTCCCTGAAGTGGCCTCCACGCTGCTCCCAGGCCGCCGCACCTCCGCTCCTTTTATGGCCTCGACCTGCCGCTGGTGGTTTATCGCAGGTCAGGGCCTCCACGCTGCCGTGATTAACAGCAGCAATAACAGCAAAATCCATCCACTGCAGGTTGTTGTGAACTCGCTGGTATCTGAGCAGAGTGCATGACTGAGCGAATCCCTTCCCACACGGAGCAGGTGAACAGCCTCTCCCCAGAGGACATGATGCGTCAGCAGATCTTTTGTGCTTTTAAAGCTCTTCGCACAGTCAGAACATTTAAATGATCTTTTAACAGTGTGAACAAGTCGATGTGTCAGAAGAAACCCACACTCAATGCAGGTGAGCAGCCTCTCCCCAGTGTGAATGCGCTTGTGTGTCAGGAGCTTGGATAACTGAGTGAATCCCTTCCCACACACAGAGCAAGTAAACGGTCTCTCCCCAATGTCATCATCATAGGCAGTGCCTCGGAATCGAGGAAGACTTGCTTCCACTCTTAGCATGAATTCTTAGCTGGCTGTACAGTCCAATACGGGAACCACAGTCTCTGTCACAGATGGGACAGACAGTGGTTGAAGGAAAGGGTGGGCGGGGAGCCTGGTTTGCCGCACGTTCTTTCTGCTGCCTGCGCTTGATTTCTGCATGCTCTCGGCAAAGAGACTCGAGGTGCTCAGCACCCTCTTGGATGCACTTCCTCCACTTAGGGCGGTCTTTGGCCAGGGACTCCCAGGTGTCAGTGGGGATATCGCACTTTATCAGGGAGGCTTTGAGGGTGTCCTTCTAACATTTCCTCTGCCCACCTTTGGCTCGTTTGTCGTGGATGAGTTCCGAGTAGAGTGGTTGCTTTGGGAGTCTCGTGTCTGGCATGAGAAATATGTGGCCTGCCCAGCGGAGCTGATCAAGTGTGGTCAGTGATTCAATGCTGGGGATGTTGACCTTGATGAGGACACTAATATTGGTGCGTCTGTCCTTTCAGTGGATTGATAGGATCTTGCGGAGACATCGTTGCTGGTATTTCTCCAGCGACTTGAGGTGTCTACTGTACATGGTCCATGTCTCGGAGCCATACAGGAGGGCGGGTATTACTACGGCCCTGTAGACCATGAGCTTGGTGACAGTTTTGAGGGCCTGGTTTTCAAACACCCTCTTCCTCAGGCAGCCGAAGACTGCACTGGCGCACTGGAGACGGTGTTGGATCTCGTCATCAATGCCTGCTCTTGTTGATTTGAGGTGGCCGAGATAAGGGAAGTGGTCCACGTTGTCCAGGGCCATGCCATGGACCTTGATATCTGGGGGGGGCAGTGCTGTGTGGTGAGAACAGGCTGGTGGAGGACCTTTGTCTTACTGATGTTTAGCTTAAGGCCTATGCTTTCATATGCCTTGGTAAGTACGTTGACTATGTCCTGGAATTCAGCCTCTGTGTGTGCACAGACGCTGGCATCGTCCGCGTACTGTAGCTCGACAACAGAGGTTGGAGTACTCTTGGTCCTGGCCTGGACATGGCGAAGGTTGAACAGTTTCCCACTGGTTCTGTAGTTTAGTTCCACTCCAGCGGGGAACTTGTCAACTGTGAGGTGGAGCATGGCAGCGAGGAAGATTGAGAAGAGGGTTGGGGTGATGATGCAGCCCTGCTTGACCCCAGTCCGGCCATGGATTGGGTCTGTGGTGGATCCACGCAAGGTTCACGACCTGCATGTTGTTGTGGAGCAGACGAAGGATGGTGATATACTTTTGGGGGGCATCCGAAACTGAGGAGGATGCTCCATAGACCCTTGCGGTTGACAGTGCTAAAGGCCTTTGTACGGTCGAAGAATGCCATGTACAAGGGCTGGCGCTGTTCCTTGCATTTTTCCTGCAGCTGTCGTTCTGCAAAAATCATGTCCGCTGTGCCCCGGAGGGGACGAAATCCATACTGTAACTCCAGGAGGAGCTCCTCGGCCATGGGGAGAAGGCGATTGAGGAGGTCTCTAGCTACGACTTTCCCAGTGGCTGATAGCAGGGAGATTCCCGCAGTCGGACTTGTCCCCTTTTTTAAAGATGGTCACAAGCACTGCATCTCCAAGATCTCCCAACATGCTCTCCTCCCTCCAGATCAGATGAGGTTGTGTATTCATGCCAGCAGTGCCTCTCTGCCATACTTCAGTGCCTCAGCAGGGATTCCATCCGCTCCCATAGCCTTGTTGTTTTTAAGCTGTCTTGTGGCTTTTTCGACCTCGTGCAGTGTTGGGGTCTCACTGAGGTGGTGGCGGATAGCATGCTGCAGAATGGAGTCGAGAACACTCGAGTCAATGATAGAGTCTCGGTTGAGGAGATCTTTGAAGTGCTCCTTCCAGCAGGCCCTGACTGCCTCGGTGTCCTTGATGAGTGTTTCCCTGTTCTTGGCCAGAAGCGGGATGGGGCTTTGGGTGTTTGGACCGTAGATGGCCTTGACTGCGATGAAGAATCCATAAGAACATAAGAATTAGGAACAGGAGTAGGCCATCTAGCCCCTCGAGCCTGCTCCGCCATTCAATAAGATCATGGCTGATCTGGTCGTGGACTCAGCTCCACTTACCCGCCCGCCCTCTCCCCATAACCCTTAATTCCCTTATTGGTTAAAAATCTATCTATCTGTGACTTGAATACATTCAATGAGCTAGCCTCAACTGCTTCCTTCGGCAGAGAATTCCACAGATTCACAACCCTCTGGGAGAAGAAATTCCTTCTTAACTCGGTTTTAAATTGGCTCCCCCGTATTTTGAGGCTCTGCCCCCTGGTTCAAGTCTCCCCGACCAATGGAAACAACCTCTCTGCCTCTATCTTGTCTATCGTTTTCATGATTTTAAGTGTTTCTATAAGATCACCCCTCAACCTTCTGAACTCCAACGAGTAAAGACCCAGTCTACTCAATCTAGCATCATAAGGTAACCCCCTCATCTCCGGAATCAGCCCAGTGAATCGTCTCTGTACCCCCTCCAAAGCCAGTATATCCTTCCTTAAGTAAGGTGACCAAAACTGCACGCAGTACTCCAGGTGCGGCCTTACCAATACCCTTTACAGTTGCAGCAGGACCTCCCTGCTTTTGTACTCCATCCCTCTCGCAATGAAGGCCAACATTCCATTCGCCTTCCTGATTACCTGCTGCACCTGCAAACTAACTTTTTGGGATTCATGCACAAGGACCCCCAGGTCCCTCTGCACCGCAGCATGTTGTAATTTCTCCCCATTCAAATAATATTCCCTTTTACTGTTTTTTTCCCCCCCCAAGGTGGATGACCTCACGCTTTCCAACATTGTATTCCATCTGCCAAACCTTAGCCCATTCGCTTAACCTATCCAAATCTCTTTGCAGCCTCTCTGTGTCCTCTACACAACCCGCTTTCCCACTAATCTTCGTGTCATCTGCGCATTTTGTTACACTATACTCTGTCCCCTCTTCCAGGTCATCTATGTATATTGTAAACAGTTGTGGTCCCAGCACCGATCCCTGTGGCACACCACTAACCACCGATTTCCAACCCGAAAAGGACCCATTTATCCCGACTCTCTGCTTTCTGTTCGCCAGCCAATTCTCTATCCATGCTAATACATTTCCTCTGACTCCGCGTACCTCGATCTTCTGCAGTAACCTTTTGTGTGGCACCTTATCGAATGCCTTTTGCAAATCTAAATACACCACATCCATCGGTAACACCTCTATCCACCATGTTCGTTATATCCTCAAAGAATTCCAGTAGATTAGTTGAACATGATTTCCCCTTCATGAATCCATGCTGCGTCTGCTTGATTGCCCTATTCTTATCTAGATGTCCCGCTATTTCTTCCTTAATGATAGTTTCAAGCATTAAACTAACCGGTCTATAGTTACCTGCCTTTTGTCTGCCCCCCTTTTTTAAACAGAGGCGTTACATTAGCTGCTTTCCAATCCGCAGGTACCTCCCCAGAGTCCAGAGAATTTTGGTAGATTATAACTAATGCAACTGCTATAACTTCTGCCATCTCTTTTAATACCCTGGGATGCATTTCATCAGGACCAGGGGACTTGTCTACCTGGAGTCCCATTAGCCTGTCCAGCACTACCCCCCTAGTGATAGTGATTGTCTCAAGGTCCTCCTTTCCCACATTCCTGTGACCAGCAATTTTTGGCATGGTTTTTGTGTCTTCCACTGTGAAGACCGAAACAAAATAATTGTTTAAGGTCTCAGCCATTTCCACATTTCCCATTATTAAGTCCCCCTTCTCATCTTCTAAGGGACCAACATTTACTTTAGTCACTCTTTTCCGTTTTATATATGTGTAAAAGCTTTTACTATCTGTTTTTATGTTTTGCGCAAGTTTACCTTCGTAATCTATCTTTCCTTTCTTTATTGCTTTTTTTAGTCATTCTTTGCTGTTGTTTAAAATTTTCCCAATCCTCTAGTTTCCCACTAACCTTGGCCACCTTATACGCATTGGTCTTTGATTTGATACTCTCCTTTATTTCCTTGGTTATCCACGGCTGGTTATCCCTTCTCTTACCGCCCTTCTTTTTCACTGGAATATATTTTTGTTGCGTACTATGAAAGAGCTCCTTAAAAGTCCTCCACTGTTTCTCAATTGTGCCACCGTTTAGTCTGTGTTTCCAGTCTACTTTAGCCAACTCTGCCCTCATCCCACTGTAGTCCCCTTTGTTTAAGCATAGTACGCTCGTTTCTGACACAACTTCCTCACCCTCAATCTGTATTACAAATTCAACCATACTGTGATCACTCATTCCGAGAGGATCTTTTATTAGGAGATCGTTTATTTTTCCTGTCTCATTACACAGGACCAGATCTAAGATAGCTTGCTCCCTTGTAGGTTCTGTAACATACTGTTCTAAGAAACAATCCCGTATGCATTCTATGAATTCCTCCTCCAGGCTACCCCGTGCGATTTGATTTGACCAATCGATATGTAGGTTAAAATCCCCCATGACTACTGCCGTTCCTTTTTCACATGCCTCCATTATTCCCTTGATTATTGCCCGCCCCACCGTGAAGTTATTATTTGGGGGCCTATAAACTACACCCACCAGTGACTTTTTCCCCTTACTATCTCTAATCTCCACCCACAATGATTCAACATTTTGTTCATTAGAGCCAATATCGTCTCTCACAACTGCCCTGATATCATCCTTTATTAACAGAGCTACCCCACCTCCTTTCCCTTCTTGTCTATCTTTCCGAAGCGTCAGATACCCCTGTATGTTTAATTTCCAGTCTTGGCCATCCTGCAACCATGTTTCTGAAATGGTCACCAAATCATACCCATTTGTAATGATTTGTACCGTCAACTCATTTACTTTATTTCGAATGCTGCGTGCATTTAGGTAGAGTGTTTTAATCCTAGTTTTTAAACCATGATTTTTAGTTTTGACCCCTCCTGCAACCCCTTTATATTCAGTGGCCCTTTTTGTTTTTTGCCTTGAGTTTCTCTGCCCTCCACTTTTACTCATCTCCTTTGTCTTTTGCTTTTGTCTCCTTTTTGTTTCCCTCTGTCTCCCTGCATTGGTTCTCATCCCCCTGCCATATTAGTTTAACTCCTCCCCAACAGCACTAGCAAACACTCCCCCTAGGACATTAGTTCTGGTCCTGCCCAGGTGCAGACTGTCCTCGTATATCATGGCTGTCGGCCAGCTGCTGTATCTCCTGTGCTTTCTCCATCTGCCACCTGTTCTTTAGGTACCGGGTTTTTTTTGTTGGACCTTAGCCTTTAGCCGTCTGTAATGCTGTTTTGCTGCTCCAGAGTTGGGTTGCTGTTTAAGGCTCAGAAATGCCCTGCGTTTGCAATCTATTAGCGCTTGAATCTCCTGATCATTCTCATCAAACCAGTCCTGGTATTTCCTGGTTGAGTGACCGAGCATCTCATTGCAGGCACTGGTTATAGAGGCCTGGAGGACAGACCAAGCATAGAAACATAGAAAATAGGTGCAGGAGTAGGTCATTCGGCCCTTCGAGCCTGCACCGCCATTCAATGAGTTCATGGCTGAACATGCAACTTTAGTACCCCATTCCTGCTTTCTCGCCATACCCCTTGATTCCCCATAGTATTAAGGATGACATCTAACTCCTTTTTGAATATATTTAGTGAATTGGCCTCAACAACTTTCTGTGGTAGAGAATTCCACAGGTTCACCACTCTCTGGGCGAAGAAGTTTCTCCTCATCTCGGTCCTAAATGGCTTACCCCTTATCCTTAGACTGTGACCCCTGGTTCTGGACTTCCCCAACATTGGGAACATTCTTCCTGCATCTAACCTGTCTAAACCCGTCAGAGATCCCCTCATTCTTCTGAACTCCAGTGAATACAAGCCCAGTTGATCCAGTCTTTCTTGATATGTCAGTCCCACCATCCCGGGAATCAGTCTGGTGAACCTTCACTGCACTCTCTCAATAGCAAGAATGTCCTTCCTCAAGTTAGGAAACCAAAACTGTACACAATACTCCAGGTGTGGCCTCACCAAGGCCCTGTACAACTGTAGTAACACCTCCCTGCCCCTGTACTCAAATCCCCTCGCTATGAAGGCCAACATGCCATTTGCTTTCTTAACCGCCTGCTGTACCTGCAGGCCAACCTTCAATGACTGATGTACCATGACACCCAGGTCTCAGTACAGCTCCCCTTTTCCTAATCTGTCACCATTCAGATAATAGCACTGTGGGAATTCTGCGTCTCGGGGTCCTCAAGGCACGCCAGGTTAGCTGCGAGATGCTGACTGTAAAGGACTCTCTTAGTTGGGTCCTTAAGTGCTCCGGCAGTGACTTTTTTTGCGACACTGCTTCTGCTGCGCCCTTCGCTTTGGGGCTACGTTGATGTCAATGATGGATCGGATTCGGCGGTGGTCCGTCCAGCAGTCGTCAGCTCCTGTCATGGCCCGGGTGATGTGCACATCCTTGCGATCACGGGCTTGGATGATGATATAGTCGAGCAGGTGCCAGTATTTGGAGCGAGGATGTTGTCACGATGCCTTGTATTTGTCCCTCTGTCGGAACAAGGTGTTGTTGATGAGGAGTTCGTATTCTAGACATTTTGTCAGGAGTAGGGTAGCGCTGGAGTTGTCTTTCCCTAACCTCTCTGTCAATCATGCCTCCCCAGAGGGCTGTGTCCTTGCCGACCCTGGCGTTGAAGTTGCCAAGGAGGATCAGTTTGTCGCCCACAGGGATGCAGGTCAGGGATGTTTTGAGGTTGGAATAAAAACCCTCTTTGGTCTCATCCATTACATCAAGTGTTGGGGCATATGTACTGTTGCCTGTGACGCACTGGTTCCGGGATAGGGTGAGTCAAAGCTTCCTGAGGCGTTCGTTAGCCCCGCAGGGGGAGTCTTTGAGGCAGTTGACCAGCTTGTTTTTGATAACGAAGCCGACTCCGTGGAGGTGGCGTTCTGCCTCTGGTTTGCCTTTCCAGAAGAAGGTGTAACCTCCACATTGTTCCTTGAGCTGGCCTTCCCCTGCCCACCGGGTCTCGCTTAGGGCGGTGATGTCAATATCAAAGCGTCTAAGTTCCCGGCGCTGCGGCGTTCCGGTCTGTCGCTGTTGGGGTTGTCCATGAGGGTCCTGAAGTTCCAGGTCCTGAACTTCATGTTAAGAGGATGGAAGACGCCTGTGCGTGATTTCTTTTAACGTGGGGTGGTCGTTGCACACCGGCTACCACACGGGCTAAGCTGAGCAAGGTCTTGGTCCAGTGGCAAGGGGGTCCATGATGACTGGAGACCAGGCACTGCTGTATGGGCCTAGTTGCCTATGGCGAGATGTTGGTCACAGGCTCGGCGCTGGGTAGCGCACTTGATAGTAGGTAGACGAAGGTTTGGTTGGGAGAAGCATTGGGGGGGGGGACCAGGGGTTCAGAATGCGGGGGCAGGGGGGGGGGGTCATAGCCATTGTACTCCCCGATGTGAATGCATCAATGACTATCCAGCTGGCACGGGTAATTGAATCCCGTGTGTCCACAGTAACTGACATCAGGTCAGCCCGCTGGATGGAACCTCGGGCAGCCTGAGCTTGATCTCCGGTGTTTCCAGTCCCGACTGCCCCCTTACATCAGTCTCCCCTCACTTTTATACCCTGCACTGATCCACCTCTGGCACCGGACTCTTCTTTGTTTTCTCTGCTGGGTTTGCACAGGAAGTGAGGAAAAGACAGCTGGAATTTCTCTAATCTGTGATTTACAATGACACTTTTCCCTGGTTCCCAGCAGTTATTTTTCTTCAGTAATTTTCTCATTATCCCTAAACTACCCTGCCTGCTGTAGGTTGTTATTTCTTATAGTTTCACAATTATAGGTACAAACATCACACATTATAATCTAATCTATTGTGTTACTCACTCTGGTTTAAGCTTACATTGTGGGTACTAACAGACAAACCCTGTTCTTTCCCCTGATCTGATTACAGATTCCAACAGTGGGTTCAGTGAATGGAATGTCTTATCAGTGTTGCCATGGCGACCTGTCTGCAGTGAATCGATTGTTTAAGTTTCTAACTCAGACTAAACTTCTCTTTCTCATGATGCACATTATATCAGCCAGTTTATGTCAATGTGTTTTAGTCATGTTATGTTAATATCTCTAATACCGACAAGGTCTTCAGATACAAAAATCTTTAAAAGTAGAAGGACAAATTGATAAAGTGGTTAAAGAAGCACATGGGATCCTAGGTTTTATAAATAGGGGCATGGTGTACAAAAGGGCAGAGGTCATGTAAACCTGCACAATTCATTGGTTAGGCTGCAGTTCGAATATTGTGTCAGGTTTTGGGGATCTTACACCAGGAAGGATGTCGAGGCCATGGAGAGAGTGCAGAGAGATTCACTGAGATGATACCAGGGAAGAGAGGCTTTAGTTATCAGGGGAGATTGGAGAAACTGGGGCTCTTTTCATTCGAACAAAGGGGAATTGGGAGGTCTGAGGAAGGTGCTTAAAGTTTGATCAGGTAAATAAGGAAAAACTATTTCCACAAGTCAGTGAGTCAGTAACATAGAAAATAGGTGCAGGAGTAGGCCATTCGGCCCTTCGAGCCTGCACCACCATTTAATATGATCATGGCTGAACATGCAACTTTAGTACCCCATTCCTGCTTTCTCTCCATACCCCTTGATCCTAATAGCCGTAAGGGCCATATCCAACTCCCTTTTGAATATATCGAACAAACTGGCCTCAACAACCTTCTTTGGTCGAGAATTCCACAGGTTCACAATTCTCTGAGTGAAGAAGTTTCTCTTCATCTCGGTCCTAAATGGCTTACCTCTTATCCTTAGACTGTCACCCTTGATTCTGGACTTCCCCAACATCGGGAGCATTCTTCCTGCATCTAACCTGTCCAATCCCATCAGAATTTTATATGTTTCTATGAGATCCCATCTCATTCTTCTAAATTCCAGTGAATATAAGTCTAGTCAATCCAGTCTTTCTTCATGTGTCAGTCCTGCCATTCTGGGAATCAGTCTGGTGAACCTTCACTGCACTCCCTCAATAGCAAGAAGGTCCTTCCTCAGATTAGGAGACCAAAACTGCACACAATATTCAAGGTGTGGCCTCACCAAGGCCCTGTACAACTGCAGTAAGACCTCCCTGTTTCTATATTCAAATCCTCTCGCTATGAAGGCCAACATGCCATTTGCCTTCTTCACCGCCTGCTGCACCTGCATGCCAACTTTCAATGACTGATGTACCATGACACCCAGGTCTCGTTGCACCTCCCCTTTTCCTAATCTGTCACCATTCAGATAATATTCTGCCTTCCTGTTTTTGCCACTAAAGTGGATAATCTCACATTTATCTACATTATACTGCATCTGCCATGCATTTGCCCACTCACCTAACCTGTCCAAGTCACCCTGCAGCCTCTTAGCATCCTCTTCACAGCTCACACTACCACCCATCTTAGTGTCATCTGCAAACTTGGAGATATTACATTCAATTCCTTCGCCTAAATCATTAATGTATCTTGTAAATAGCAGTGGTCCCAGCACTGAACCTTGCGGTACCCCACTAGTCACGACCTGCCATTCCGAAAAGGACCCGTTTATTCCTACTCTTTGCTTCCTGTCCACCAACCAGTTCTTTATCCACGTCAATACATTACTCCCAATACCATGTGCTTTAATTTTGCACACTAATTTCTTGTGTGGGACCTTGTCAAAAGTCTTTTGAAAGTCCAAATACACCACATCCAATGGTTCTCCCTTGTCCTGAAAAAATTCTAGAAGATTTGTCAAGCATGATTTCCCTTTCATAAAACCATGCTGACTTCGACCGATCCTGTCACTGCTTTCCAAATGTACTGTTATTTCATCTTAATAATTGATTCCAGCATGTTCCCCACTCCCAATGTCAGGTTAACCAATCTATAATTCCCTGTTTTCTCTCTCCCTCCTTTTCTAAAAAGTGGGGATACATTAGCTACCCTCCAATCCAAAGGAACTGATTCAGAGTTTATAGAATGTTGGAAAATGACCACCAATACATCCACTATTTCTAGGGCCACTTCCTTACTTGAGGGCATCAAATTCAAAGCATCACCAAAAGGCTCAAACCCAGGGAGGAACCATCGAGCTCACTGTACAACAATGTTCAGGACACTTACTGTCTCTCCGGATCTGTGTCCGGTGGAGGAACTGATGGGTTTCTCTTATCTTTGAGTTAAATGATGTTCTCATCGAGGTGATGGATGTCACTGCTGGGGAATGGGATATTCTGAGCACCTAGTGTCTGCCGAAAGTACTCTTTAGTCAGGTACAGCACGGATTAGATACAGAGTAAAGCACCCTGTACACTGTCCCATCAAACACTCCCAGGGCAGGTATAGCACGGGTTAGATACAGAGTAAAGCTCCCTCTACACTGTCCCATCAAACAATCACAGGGCAGATACAGGGGGTTAGATACAGAGTAAAGCTCCCTCGACACTGTCCCATCAAACACTCCCAGGGAAGATACAGGGGGTTAGATACAGAGTAAAGCTCCCTCGACACTGTCCCATCAAACACTCCCAGGGCAGGTACAGCACGGGTTAGATACAGAGTAAACCAACCTCTGCACTGCCTCAAACACTCCTCAGTATCTTATACGTTTCAATAAGATCACCTCTAAGTCTTCTAAACTCCAAAGAGTATAGGCCCCAACTGCTTCACCTTTCTTCTTATGACAACCCCTTCATCTCAGTCATCAACCTTGGGAACCTTCTCTGAACTGCTTCCAATGCAAGTATACCCCTCCTTAAATAAGGAGGCCAAACTGTACGCAGTGCTCCAGGTGTAGTCTCACCAATGCCCTGTACAGTTGCAGAAGGACTTTCTTATTTTTATACTCCATCCCCCTTACAATAAAGGACAACATTCCATTTGTGTTCCTAATTAATTGCTGTAACTGCACACTAACTTTGTGTGTTTAATGTACAAGGACCCCCACATCCCTCTGTACTATCGCATTTTATAATCTCTCCCCATTTAATTAATAATTTGCTGTTTTATTTCTCCGACCAAAGTGGATAACCACACATTTTCCCACATTATACTCCATCTGCCAAAGTTTTGCCCACTCACTTAGCCTCTCTATATCCCTTTGCATCCTCCTCACAACTTGCTAAGTTAGCACAGGTTAGATACAGAGTAAATCTCGGTCTACATTATCCATCAAACACTCTCAGGGCAGGTACAGCATGGGTTAGGTACCGATTAAAGCTCCCTCTAACTGTCCCCTCAAACACTGCTACAGCAGGTACAGCACAGGTTAGATACAGAGTAAAGCTCCCTCTACACTGTCCCATCAAACACTCCCAGGGCAGGTACAGCACGGGTTAGATACAGAGTAAAGCTCCATCTACACTGCCGCATTAAACACTCGCAGGGCAGGTATAGCAAAATTAGATACAGAAGAAATCTCCCTCTACACTGTCCCATCAAAAACTCCCAGAGCAGGTACAGCACGGGTCAGAAACAGAGTAAAGCTCCATCTACACTGTTACATCAAACACTTGCAGGGCAGGTACAGCATGGATTAGATAGAGTAAACCTCCCTCTACACTGTCCCATCAAACACTCCCAAGGCAGCTACAGCATGGATTAGATATAGAGGAAAGTTCCCTTTACACTGTTAAAAAGCAGGACCTCAAAAGGTAGTAATCTCTGGATTACTCCCGGTGCCACGAACTAGTGAGTACAGAAATAGGAGGATCGAGCAGATGGCTGGAGAGATGGTGCAGGCGGGAGGGCTTTAGCTTCCTGAGGCTTAGGGACTGCTTCTGGGGGAGGCGGGACCTGTACAAGCTGGACGGGTTGCATCTCAACATAGCAGGGACCAATATCCTTGCGGGTGGGTTTGCTAGTGCTGTTGGGGAGGGTTTAAACTAGCTTGGCAGGGGGATGGGAACCTGAAAAAGATTCAATAGGGAGGAGTAAAGCTGGAATTAGAAAGCAAAAATAAAGAAAGTGAATTTGAAGGAGAGGATACAAGCAGGAAAAAAAGGTAAAAAAAACAAACTTAAAGGTACTTTGTCTAAATGCACGTAGCATTTGTAACAAAATAGATAAGTTGATGGCACAAATTGAGACAAATGGGTATGATCTGATAGCCATTAGAGAGATGTGGTTGCAAGGTGACCAGGGCTGAGAATTAAATAATTCAGGGGTACTTGACAATCCGGTAGGACAGACAGAAAGGAAAAGGAGGTGGGGTCGCTCTATGGATAAAGGATGGAATCAATGCAATAGTAAGAAACAATATTGGCTCAAATGATAAGGGTGTTGAGACAGTTTGGGTGGAGATAAGGAATAATAAGGGGAAAAAGTCACTGGTGGGCATAGTCTATAGGCCCCCGAACAGTAACAACTCTGTTGGTCGCAGCATAAACCAGGAAATAGTGGGGGCTTGTAAAAAGAGAACAGCAATAATCATAGGTGATATTAACCTCCATATTGATTGGACAAATCAAATTGGTCAGGACAGCCTTGAGGAGTTGTTCATGGAGTGCATAAAGGACGGGTTCCTTGAGCAGTATGTAACAGAACCAACCAGGGGGGCAGGCTATCTTAGATCTGATCCTGTGTAATGAGACAGGATTAATAAACAATCTCCTAGTCAAGGATCCTCTCGGAATGAGTGATCATAACATGATTGAATTTCAAATTCAGATGGAGGGTGAGAAAGTTGGATCTCTAACCAGCGTACTAAGCTTAAATAAAGGAAACTATGAAGGTATGAGGGCAGAGTTGGGTAAAGTGGACTGAGAAAATAGATTAATGTGTAGGACGGTTGATGAACTGTGGTGTACATTTAAGGAGATATTTCACAACTCTCAAGAAAAATACATTCCAGTGAGGAGGAATGGGTGCAAGAGAAAAGATAGCCATCCGTGGCTAACTAAAGAAATAAAGGACGGTATCCAACTAAAAACAAGGGCATACAAAGTGACCAAAACTAGTGGAAGGACAAAAGACTCAGAAGCTTTTAAAAGTCAGCAAAGAACGACTAAAATAAATGAAGAAGAAAGGGAAGATAGACTATGAGAGTAAATTAGCACAAAATATAAAAACAGATAGCAAGAGTATCTATAGGTATATAAAAAGGAAAAGAGTGGCTAAAGTAAATGTTGGTCCCTTAGAGGACAAGACCGGGGAATTAATAATGGGGAACATGGAGATGGCAGAAACTCTGAACAAATATTTTGTATCAGTCTTTACGTTAGAGGACAACAACAATATTCCAACAGTGGATAGTCAAGGGGCTATGGGGGGCGGGGGGGGGGGGAAGAACTTAACACAATCACAATCACGAAGGAGGTGGTACTCAGTAAGATAATGGGACTAAAGGCAGATATATCCCCTTGACCTTATGGCTTGCATCCTATGGTCTTAAGAGAAGTAGCGGCAGGGATTGTCGATGCATTGGTTGTAATTTACCAAAATTCCCTGGATTCTGGAGAGGTCCCAGCAGATTGGAAAACTGCAAATGTAACGCCCCTATTTAAAAAAGGAGGCAGACAAAAAACAGGAAACTATCGACCAGTTAGCCTAACGTGGTTGGGAAAATGTTGCCCTTGTCCATTATTAAAGAAGCAGTAGCAGGACATTTGGATAAGCAAAATTCGATCAGGCAGAGTCAGCATGGATTTATGAAGGGGAAGTCATGTTTGACAAATTTGCTGGAGTTTGGAACAGGGTGGATAAAGTGGAACCAGTGGATATGGTGTATTTGGACTTCCAGCAGGCATTTGACAACGTGCTACATAAAAGGTTGCTGCACAAGATAAAAGTTCACGGAGTTGGGGGTAATATATTAGCATGGATAGAGGATTGGCTAACTAATAGAGAACAGAGAGTCGGGATAAATGGTTCATTCTCTGGTTGGCAACCAGTAACTCGTGGGCTGCCGCAGGGATCAGTGCTGGGTCCCCAACTATTTACAATCTATATTAATGACTTGGAAGAAGGGACTGAGTGTAACGTAACCAAGTTTGCTGACAATACAAAGAAAAGCAATGTGTGAGCAGGACACAAAAAATCTGCAGAAGGACATAGACAGGCTCAGTGAGTGGGCAAAAATTTGGCAGTTGGAGTATAATGTTGGAAAGTGTGAGGTCATGCACTTTGGCAGAAAAAAATCAAAGAGCAAGTTATTATTTAAATGGAGAAAGGTTGCAAAGTGCCACAGTACAGCAGGACCTGGGGGTACTTGTGCATGAAACACAAAAGGATAGTATGCAGATACAGCAAGTGATCAGGAAAGCTAATGGTATCTTGGCCTTTATTGCAAAGGGGTTGGAGTATAAAAGCAGGGCAGTCTTGCTGCAGCTGTACAAGGTTTTGGTGAGGCCACACCTGGAATACTGGGTGCAATTTTGGTTTCAATATTTACGAAAGGATATAGTTGCTTTGGAGGCAGTTCAGAGAAGGTTCACTCGATTGATTCCGGGGATGAGAGGGTTGACTTATGAGGAAAGGTTGAGTAGGTTGGGCCTCTACTCACTGGAGTTCAGAAGAATGAGAAGCGATCTTATCGAAATGTATAAGATTATGAGGGGGCTCGACAAGGTGGATGCAGAGAGGATGTTTCCACTGATGGGGGAGACGAGAACTAGAGGGCATGATTTTAGAATAAGGGGCCGCCCATTTAAAACTGAGATGAGGAGAAATTTCTTCTCTCACAGGGTTCTAAATCTGTGGAATTCTCTGCCTCAGAAAGCTGTAGAAGCTGGGACATTGAATAAATTTAAGACAGAAATAGACAGTTTCTTAAACGATAAGGGGATAAGGGGTTATGGGGAGTGGGTGGGGAAGTGGAGCTGAGTCCGTGATCTTATTGAATGGCGGAGCAGGATCGAGGGGCCGTATGGCCTACTCCTGTTCCTTATGCTCTTATGTACACTGTCTAATGAAACGTTCCCAGAGCAGGTGCAGCACGGATTAGATACAGAGTAAACCTCCGCCTACACTGTCCAATCAGAGACTCCCAGGGCAGGTACAGCATGGGTTAGATACAGCGTAACACTCCCTGTACACTGTCCGTCAAAAACTCCCGGGGCAGGTACAGCATGGGTTAGATACAGAGTAGTACTCCCTCTCTGCACTGTCCCATCAAACACTCCCAGGGCAGGTATGGAACATAAGAAATAGGAGCATGAGTAGACCATTTGGCCCTTCGAGCCTGCTCCGCCATTCAATAAGATCATGGCTGATCGGATCCAGGTCTCAACTCCACTTCACTGCCCACTCCCCATAATCCTTGACCCACTTATCGTTCAAAAATCTGTCTATCCCCACCTTAAATACATTCAATGATCCAGCCCCCACAGCTCTCTGAGGTAGATAATTCCAAAGATTCACGTCCCTCAGATAAGAAATTTCTCCTCATTTCAGTTTTAAATGAGCGACCCCTTATTCTGAAACTATGCCCCCTTGTTCTAGATTCCCCCACGAGGGGAAACATCCTCTCTGTATCTATCCTGTCAAGCCCCCTCAGAATCTTATACGTTTCAATAAGATCACCTCTAAGTCTTCTAAACTCCAATGAGTACAGGCCCAATCTGCTCAACCATTCTCATTATGAAAACCCCTTCATCTCAGTTATCAACCTCAGGAACCTTCTCTGAACTGCCTCCAGTGCAAGTATATCCTTCCTTAAATAAGGAGACCAAAACTGTACGCAGTACTCCAGGTGTGGTCTTACCAACGCCCTGTACAGTTGCAGCAGGACTTCCCTACTTTGAAACTCCATCCCCCTTGCAATAAAGGCCAACATTCCATTTGCCTTCCAAATGAATTGTAGTACCTGCATGCTAACTTTTTGTATTTAATGTACAAGGACCCCCAGATCCCACTGTACCACCGCATTTTGTAATCTCACAATTTAAATAATAATTTGCTTTATTATTTCTCCGACCAAAGTGGATAACCTCACATTTTCCCGCTTTATACTCGATCTGCCAAAGTTTTGCCCACTCACTTAGCCTCTCTATATCCCTTTGTGGATTCTTTGCGTCCTCCTCACAACTTGCTCGGTTAGCACAGGTTCGGTACACAGTAAATCACCATCTACATTATCCCATCAAACACTCCCAGGGCAGGTACAGTACAGGTCAGATACAGAGTAAAGCTTCCTCTGCACTGTCCCATCAGACACTCCCAGAGAAGGTACAGCAAAATTGGATAGAGTAAAGCTCCTTCTACACTGCCCATCAAACACTCCCAGAACAGGTACAGCACGGGTCAGAAACAGAGTAAACCTCCCTCTATATTGTCCTATCAGACACTCCCAGGGCAGGTACAGCACGGGTTAGATAGAGTAAACCTCCCTCTACACTGTCCCATCAAAAGCTCCAAGGGCAGGTATAGAACACAAGAAATAGAAGCAGGAGTAGGCCATTTGGCCCCCCGAGGTTGCTCCGCCATTCAACAAAATCATGGTTGATTGGATCCAGGCCTCAACTCCACTTCCCCGCCCGTTCTCCATAATCCTTGACTCCCTTATCTTTCAAAAATCTGTCTATCCCCACTTTAAATACATTCAATGACCCAGTCGCCACAGCTCTCTGAGGTAGAAAATTCCAAACATTCACGTCCCTCCTGGAGAAATTCCTCCTCATTTCCGTTTTAAATGAGCGACCCCTTATCCTGAAACTATGCCACCTAGTTCTAGATTCCCCCACGAAGGGAAACATCCTCTCTGCATTTATCCTGTCAAGCCCCCTCAAAATCGTATATGTTGCAATGAGATCACCTCTAAGTCTTCTAAACTCCAAGGAGTATAGGCCCAACCTGCTCAACCTTTCATCTCAGTAATCAACCTCGTGAATCTTCTCTGAACTGCCTCCAGTGCAAGTATATCCTTCCTTAAATAAGGAGACCAAAACTGTACGTAGTACTCTAGGTGTGGTCTTACCAATGCTATATACAGTTGCAGCAGGACTTCCCTACTTTTATACTCCATCCCCCTTGCAATAAAGGCCAGCAATCCATTTGCTTTCCTAATTAATTGCAGTAACTGCATGCTAAATTTTTGTGTTTCATGTACAAGGACCCCCAGATCCATCTGTACACGACATTTTGTATTCTCTCCCCATTTAAATAATAATTTGCTGTTTTATTTCTCCTACCAAAGTGGATAAGTTCATTTTCCCACAGTATGGCCCCAAGTTTCCACATGATTTCCTCCTGATTTTTAGGAGCAACTGGTGGAGAACGGAGTATCTTAAAAATCGCAATTCCCCACATTTAAGTTTTCTGCAGTTCTAGTCATGTAGAACAGTTTCACTTTGGAACAGAATTTTCTTTTCCAAAAGGGGACGTGTCCAGCCACTGACGCCTGATTTGAAAGTTTCCACAGTGAAAACGTACTCCAAACTAACTTAGAATGGAGCAAGTGAAGATTTTTGTAGGCCTGAAAAAACCTTGTCTACACATTAAAAAATCAGGCGCAGGTTACAAATTAGGCGTCCGGAACGAGGGGGGGGGGGGGGGGGGGGAAGGGAAGTCATTACATTCTACAATAAATCCTTAGTTATACTTATACAAATATTACACAAATAATTCCAACCTGAATAAAAATTTATAAGCAAAGAAAAGATTAAATAAACCATGTTCCTACCTGTGTGAAAGTGCTTCAGGCAGGGAGAGGCTGCAGGAAGCCTCACAAGTTGAGGCAGCCGGCAGCGGGGGGGAGGCAGGGAGGAGGCAGCCGTTCCCGACGGCTGGGGGGAGGGGGGGGGGGGGGGGGGGAGTGAGGGCCCGACCGACGGCAGCGGGGGGGAGGCAGGGAGGAGGCAGCCGTTCCCGACGGCAGGGGGGGGGGGGTAGGAGGCAGTGAGGGCCCGACCAACAGCAGCGGGGGGGAGGCAGTGAGAAGGCTGCAGGAAGCCTCAGAAGTTGAGGCAGCCATTCCCGACGGCTGGGGGGGGGGGCCCCCATGCCGTCGGTCGGGCCCGTCAGGAAACGGCTGCCTCAACTTCTGAGACTTCCTGCAGCCTTCTCACTGCTGCAAGAAGCCTCAGTGCTGATCATGGAAGGGCAATGTGGTTTTATTAAAAAATGTTAAAAATTGAACAACTACAAAAATGGCGGAGTGCCAATGTTTTCTTCACACTGCACGTGCGCGAACGCTCCAACGCGCACGCGCAGGATTGCCGGCACGAAAAAAACTCATTTAAATGGTACCCGCCCCCTCCTACTTACAAAATCGGCGCGAGTGGAAGGCTCCGCCCCCCTGGGCGCCGCGCCAAGCTGACATCGAGCTGCAAAGCGCTCGAGAATAGCGCGTTTTTTTTCAGGCGCCGTTTTCGGCGCAAAAAACAGGCGCCCAGCTCAGAGGGGCACCTGTTTTGCAGTGTGTGGAAACTTGGGGCCTATATTCCATCTGCCTAAGTTTTGCCTACTCACTTAGCCTATCTATATCCCTTTGTAGACTATTGGCGTCCTCTTCACAACTTGCGAGGTTAGCACAGGTTTGGCACACAGTAAATCTCCATCTACATTATCCCATCAAACACTCCCAGGGCAGGTACAGTATGGGTTAGATTCAGAGAAAAGCTCCCACCACACTGTCTCATCAAATACTCCCAAGGCAGTTACAGTATGGGTTAGATAGAGAGAAAAGCTTCCTCTAAACTGTCCCATCAAACTCTGCCAGATCAGGTACAATATGGGTTAGATACAGCGCAAAGCTCCCTTTACATTATCCTGTCAAAAACTCTCAGGGCAGGTACAGCACAGGGTTAGATACAGAGTAGAACTATCTCAATACTATACCATCAAACAGTCCCGGGACATGTACAACATGGGTTAGATACAGAGTAGAGCTCCCTCTACACTGACCCAACAAACATTCCCAGGGCAGGTACGGCACGGGTTAGATACAGAGTAAACCTCACTCTGCACTGTCCCATCAAACACTCCCAGGGGCAGGTAAAGCATGGGTTAGATACAGGGTAACTCTCCCTTACTACAACAGTGACTACAATCCAAAAGTACTTCATTGACTGTAAAGCACTTTGAGGGGTCCTTTGGTCGTGAAAGGCGCCAAATAAATCCAAGTCTTTCTCCCTCTTCACTGTCCCATCAGACACTGCCAGCCCACAATGAGCAGGGCTCAGGGAGGTTGGTTGGTAGGCACTGCAGTGTTATCATAAAGCAGGGCCATTCAGCCCAGTGGGCCCTCTCCATGTCCCTTTAAAGGTGAAGAGCTGGGACATCCTGTCTCAACACACATCCCCCTGTTCATACTGAGAATCCCCGGGGGAGGCCCAAGGACTAGAGTGTGGAACACAACCAAGGGAGAAAGAGGAGGAGAGACGGTGCAGTGTGGGAGATGAGAGAGGAGTCTGCTCATTCCCAGGGGCAGATCAGACAAAGTGCTTTGAGTGGTGGGTCCAGCAGTGAAACTGAAAACAAACAAAGGGAATAAATAAAGATCCAATCCAAGGGAACAAGCAACGGGTCATTTGGCAGACATCACAACTGGCCCAGAATTATTCAATGGGCGAGCATCGATTGCTTATTGTGGGAAGTTCCACACTTCAACCATCCATTGAGTGAAGAAGTGTTTCCTAACATCTCTCCTGAATGGCCTGGCTCGGATTTTAAGGTTATGTCCCCTCGTCCTCGACACCCCAAACAGCAAAATAAATTTCTCTCTATCTACCCTAGCAATTGCTTTCAAATTCACACTAAATTCCCACAGACTAGGTGGCGTATGGGTTAGATACAGAGTAAAGTTTCCTCTACACTGCCGCAGGGCACACTTCGGTGTCCGTCCCGACCGTACTGCTGGCAGCTTATCAATTAAAATTCAGCAGCAGTACGATCTGCCACTGCACTGAAAACTTTCCACCCACAGCTCCTGATCAGTTTCAGGTTAAAGCTCCTTCTAAACTGTACCATTATGCACTCTCAGGGCAGGGACAGCACGAATTAGGTACAGTAAATGTGTCAGAGGAACTATACCCCAGTGAGAGTCAGTGCCAGAGGAAACTGTACCCCAGTGAGAGTCAGTGCCAGAGGAAACTGTACCCCAGTGAGAATCAGTGCCAGAGGAAACTGTACCCCAGTGAGAGTCTGCCAGAGGAAACTGTACCCCAGTGAGAGTCAGTGCCAGAGGAAACTGTACCCCAGTGAGAGTCAGTGCCAGAGGAAACTGTACCCCAGTGAGAATCAGTGCCAGAGGAAACATGCAGCAGAGCCTGGTCTCCAGTCATCTTGGATCCCCTTGCCATTGGACTAAGACCTTGCTCTGCCAAGCCCGTGTGGTAGTAATTGTGCAAGGGCCACCTCACATTAAAAGAATTCACACTATAAGCAATACATAACAATCCTCTTCCTCTGCAGTTATCAATCTATTGCAATTCCCCATGCCTGTAGTTTCGTTAAATTAAGATTCAAAATATCTTCAGTTATCAGCAACAAATGGCATCTATATTACGCCTTAAACATAGTAAAATGTCCCAAGGCACTTCACAGGACTGTGAGCAAACAAACTTTGACACTCAGTCACGTAAGGAAATATTAGCACAGGTGACTGAAAGCTTATTCAAAAGGGTAGGTATTAAGGAGCATTTTAAAGGTGGAGAGGTTTAGGGAGGAATTCCAGAGCATATGGCCTCGGCAGCTGAAGGTACGGCCACCAATATTGCTGAAAATTGGGGCTGCTCAAGAGGCCAGAATTGGAGGAATGCAAAGATCTGAGGGTTGTCGCGTTGGAGGAGGTTACAGCAATAGGGAGGGGCAAGATCCTGGATGGATTTCAAAACAAGGATGAGAATTTTGAAAGCGAGGCACTGATGGACCAGGAGCCAATGTAGTTCAGCGAGCACAGGGGTGATGGGTGAACGGAAATTGGTACAAGTTGGGATGAGAGGGCTGAGGACAGATTGAGTATAATAGGCCTATATTCTCTGGAGTTCAGAAGAACGGAAGGTGATATCATTGAAACATATAAAATTCTGAGAGGAATTGACAAGGGCTTGATAGTCTAGAGTTAGGGGTCCTAGTATTAGTTTTAAATGACCGATCTCTTATCCTATGTGGAGGAGCTATTTCTTCACTCAGAGAGTTGTGAATCATTAAAATTCTCTATCGAATAGAGATCTTACTGAATGGCGGAGTAGATGGGAGGGGCCGTATGGCCAACTCCTGCTGCTACTTCTTGTGTTCTTGAGTAAGGATACGGGCAGGAGTGTTGAAGAAACATAGAAATTTACAGCGCAGAAGGAGGCCATTTCAGACCATTGTGTCCGTGCCGGCCGACAAAGAGCCGCAAGGCCCTCGGTCAGCAGCCCTGAAGGTTACATATAAACCTATGAACAATGAACAATGGCGGAAAGGTAAATAGCACCCAGCCAACCAGCCCGCCTCATACAACTGCGACACCCCTTGCACCGAAACATTCTACACTCCACCCCAACCAGAACCATGTGATGTCCTGGGAGAGGCAAAAAACAGGTAAAAACCCAGGCCAATTTAGGGAAAGAAAATGTGGGAAAATTCCTCTCCTACCCATCCAGGCGATCGAAACTAGTCCAGATCACCCTGGCCATATTCGATTCCCTGCAGCACTTGCCATTATATCTGCGCCGGCCAACAAGAGGGGATCTCGTTTAATCCCAATTACCAGTTCTAGGTCCGTACCCTGCAGGTTACGGCACTTTAAGTGCTCATCCAACCATCTCTTAAAAGTGGTGAGGGTTTCTGTATCCACTACTCTTCCAGGCAGTGAGTTCCAGATCCCCAAAACCCTCTGCATAAAGAAGCCCCCCCCCCCCCCCCGTTAAATCCCCTCTAAACCTTCCACTAACCACCTTAAAACTATGCCCCTTAAGTTTAAGCTTATGTTTACGGAGAGTACGAGGTGTTAGGCCGATCAGAGGCATGGATGAGGGTTTGAGCAGATGAGCTGAGGAAGGGGCAGAGACCGGCGATGTTATGGAGGTGGAAGTAAGCGTACTTGGTGATTGAGGGAATATGGGTTCGGAAGCTCATCTCGGGGTCAAGTACGACGCCAATCAATAAATTGCAACTCTCCATATCTGTGTTTCAGTATATTAGAATACTACATATCTCTAGTGATCAATGCTTCAATATTATTAGTTATCAATATAAGTAGTTATCAACATATTTTCTTATAATTCTAAATGTTCATGAATGAATAATTGATTCTGTGGGCGATAGGCCGTGCTGGTCTTTCAGATTGGTCTGTGCACCGTGATCAGTGAATTGACGATGTGCTTCCTGTTCAATCTTTCCATTGGCTTTCTCACCAGATGGGAAATATTTGAACATTGAAATCTGATGGTGTAGGTGTGATTTCAGCCGCACCTAATGTACAGAGACCGGTCCATCTGCTGGGCTCTGCCTCAAACTGGAGTCACCTCTTAGATCAAAGCCCTTTACTCTAAAACACACACAAGATTCACTGTGACTGTGTTTAGAGACAGAAACTGATCTCACTTCACATCCCATTGCACGGCCTCATGCTGGATAATTGTGCTCGGTGGTTAGTCTCTCCCGGTCTCATTTCCTGTCTTACCTTGTAACCTGTGTGTACTGTCTACAGGACCGGTGTGTATCTGAGTAAATGGCACTTTCTCTTACCTTTCTCCCCAGTCGATCTATTGAACCGCTTTCAATCGGAAGGGGCTCACTGGTTGGTGCTCTCACAATCCTGTGCTGGTTCACCTGCTGTTGTTCCTCAGTCCACAATCGCTGTTTCCTTCCAGCTGTGGAACTTTCTCAATCACTCCGCCATTCACCGGGATCTAATTATCACAGGGCAGAAAATTAGATTATTAATGTTGTGAAGTGGAATGTAATGTAAAGTGTTTTTCCAACATTTCAGAAAAGTATATGTCCAGTATTTGTTTGATTTTATCCTTTTCCTCAGGTCTCTGTCCCACACGTCTGGGTTGACAGACAATCACTAGAATTCTCCCCGGGTTGCACACTGTCTGATCTCACTGGGACCCCGGGTTACACACGGTCTGATCTCACTGGGCCCCCGGGTTACACACTGTCTGATCTCACTGGGCCCCCGGGTTACACACTGTCTGATCTCACTGGGCCCCCAGGTTACACACTGTCTGATCTCACTGGGCCCCAGGGTTACACACTGTCTGATCTCACTGGGCCCCAGGTGACACACTGTCTGATCTCACTGGGCCACGGGTTACACGCTGTCTGATCTTATTGGGCCACGGGTTACACACTGTCTGATCTCACTGGGCCCCGGGTGACACACTGTCTGATCTCACTGGGCCCCCAGGTTACGAGCTGTCTGATCTCACTGGGCTCCCGGGTTACACACTGTTTGATCTCACTGGGCCCCCGGGTTACACACTGTCTGATCTCACTGGGCCCCCGGGTTACACTGTCTGATCTCACTGGGCCCCCGGGTTACACGCTGTCTGATCTCACTGGGCCCCCGGGTTACACTCTGTCTGATCTCACTGGGCCCCGGGGTGACACACTGTCTGATCTCACTGGGCCCTCGGGTTACACGCTGTCTGATCTCACTGGGCCCCCGGGTTACACACGGTCTGATCTCACTGGGCCCCCGGGTTACACACTGTCTGATCTCACTGTGCCCCCGGGTTACACACTGTCTGATCTCACTGGGCCCCCGGGTTACACACTGTCTGATCTCACTGGGCCCCCGGGTTACACACTGTCTGATCTCACTGGGCCCCTGGGTTACACACTGTCTGATCTCACTGGGCCCCCGGGTTACACACTGTCTGATCTCACTGTGCCCCCGGGTTACACACTGTCTGATCTCACTGGGCCCCCGGGTTACACACTGTCTGATCTCACTGTGCCCCCGGGTTACACACTGTCTGATCTCACTGGGCCCCCGGGTTACACACTGTCTGATCTCACTGGGCCCCCGGGTTACACACTGTCTGATCTCACTGGGCCCCCGGGTTACACACTGTCTGATCTCACTGGGCCCCGGGGATGGGGACGAGGAGCCGAGGGGAGAGGAGGAGGGGACGGTTGCAGGAGATGGGGAGGGGGGCGGTTACAGGAGGAGGGGAGGGGGGCGGTTTCCCAGGACCCCCCATTCTCTCCCCCTCGTCTGTCTCCTCCCTCCCCAGTCATTCTGGGGATGTGCCTGTGTCAAGTCTGTGTGCGCGTGTCCGTGTCTCTCTCGCCCTCACCCCCATTCCATGTCTCACCTCCCCCCCGGGACACTCTCCCACCACCACCACCCCCCCCCCGCGAACACTCTCCCCCGGCCACCTCTCTCTCTCCCGGGACACTCTCTCTCTCGGCCCCCTCCGGTGCCGCTCAGCTCCACTTACTTTCCGCCATCTTGTCTACCTTCACCAACGGCCGACCTCCGGGGTTCCTGGACATGCGCAGTAGCGCGCTCAGGGAGGCGTTGTCCGCCCCTGCAATTGGCTGATTGACCTGATTGACAGGCCGCCCACCAATCGTGACCCTGTATCTGCCATTTACCCCGATCTCTCCCACAGTCCGAGGCGGGCTCGCTCCGGGTCACGTGGCTGCGATTCGAACTGGCGCCGCCGCTCACTCAGCGCCAGTGACGTCAACAACCCGGCAATAATGAGTGTGTGACGTCAAAACCCCAGCAACGCGAGCTGTGTGACATCATGTAACCTGGCAATGCAGTCTCTGTGACGTCATGTAGCCTGGCGGGGAGGGCACTGAGCCCACAGGATGGGTAAACTGAGCCTGGCACCAGGGGAGGGCACCAACAACACAGGATGGGCGTATACTGAGCCTGGCACCAGGGGAGGGCACCGACCCCACAGGATGGCCATATACCGAGCCTGTAACCAGGGGAGGGAACCGACCCCACAGGATGGCCGTGTATCTAGCCTGGCACCAGGGGAGGGCAAAAACCCCACAGGATGGTGTATACCGAGCCTGGCACCAGGGGAGGGCACAAACCCCACAGGATGGGCGTATACCAAGCCTGGCACCAGGGGAGGGCACCGACCCCACAGGATGGCTGTGTATCTAGCCTGGCACCAGGGGAGGGCACAAACCCCACAGGATGGTGTATACCGAGCCTGGCACCAGGGGAGGGCACCGACCCACAGGATGGCCGAGTATTGAGCCTGGCACTAGTGGGGGGGGGGGGGGGATGGGCGGGGAGTGCAGCAACACCACAGGATGGCCGTGTATTGAGCCTGGCACCAGTGGTGGTGGTGGTGGGGGGGGGGGGTAGGGCACCGACCCACAGGATGGCTAAGTACCGAGCCTGGCACCAGGGGCGGGCACCGACCCCACAGGATGGTGTATACCGAGCCTGGCACCAGGGGCGGGGAGGGCACCAGAAAAACCATTGGCCCATTGGTTGTCACGTGTGTGTCCAGTGGGGCGGGAGCTGCGGGTTTTACCATCAGTGACAGGCCCAGATTACCCAGGTGTATCGGCGCTGCATGGCCCATGGGACAAGAAGGAGAGAATGTTCTGAAGTTCTATCCTGTACTTACAGTGAAGACTTTTGTAAACTCCTTTTACAGGGTGTTAGAAGGAGAAGATTAGCACACGGGAAGCTCAAACCCAAAGATCACGTCCCTATCTGCCACAGTTAGTCGATTCATCAAGGGCTGATTATCATCGGCCTTTTACATAAGAACACAAGAAATAGGAGCAGGAATAGGCCATACGGCCCCTCGAGCCTGCTCTGCCATTTAATACAATCATGGCTGATCTGATTATAGACTCAGGACCACTTTCCTGCCCGCTCCCCATAACCCCTTAATCCCTTATCGGTTAAGAAACTGTCCACTGCTGTCTTAAATTTATTCAATGTCCCAGCTTCCACAGTTCTCTGAGGCAACGAATTCCACAGATTTACAACCCTGAGAGATGAAATTTCTCCTCATCTCAGTTTTAACTGGGCGGCCCCTTATTCTAAGATTATGCCCCCAAGTTCTAGTCTCCCCTATCAGTGGAAACATCCTCTCTGCATCCACCTTGTCAAGCACCCTCATAATCTTATATGTTTCGATAAGATCACCTCTCATTCTTCTTCCTCATAAGTCAACAACCTCATCTCAGGAATCAACCCAGTGAACCTTCTCTGAACTGCCTCCAAAGCAATTATATCCTTTTGTAAATATGGAAACCAAGGCAATATCCCAGGTGTGGCCTCACCAATACCCAGTAAAACTGTAGCAAGACTTCCCTGCTTTTATATTCCATCCCCTTTGCAATAAAGACCAAGATACCATTGGCCTTCCTGATCACTTGCTGTACCTGAATACTAACCTTTTGTGTTTCATGCACAAATACCCCCAGGTCCCGCTGTACTGCAGCACTTTGCAATTATTCTCCATTTAAATAATAACGTGCTCTTTGATTTTTTTTTGCCAAAGTGCATGACCTCACACTTTCCAACATTATACTGCATCTGCCAAATTTTTGCCCACTCACTGTCTATGTCATTTTGCAGGTATTTTGTGTCCTCCTTACACATTGCTTTTTATCCCATCTTTGCATTGTCAGCAAACTTGGCTATGTTACACTCGGTCCTTCTTCCAAGTTGTTAATATAGATTGTAAATAGTTGGGGCCCCAGCGGCACCCCACTAGTTACTGATTGCCAACCCGAGAATGAACCATTTATCCCGACTCTCTGTTCTCTGTTAGCCAATCCTCTATCCATGTTAATATATTACCCCCAAACCCCGTGAACTTTTCTCTTGCGCAGTAACCTTTTATGTGGCACCCTGTCAAATGCCTTCTGGAAGTCCAAACATACCACATCCACTGGTTTCCCTTTATCCACCATGTTCATTACATCCTCAAAGAATTCCAGCAAATTTGTCAAACATGACTTCCCCTTCATTATTCCGTGCTGACTCTGCCTGACTGAATTATGCTTTTCCAAATATCCTGCTACTGCTTCTTTAATAATGGACTCCAACATTTTCCCAACCACAGATGTGAGGCTAACTGGTCTAGTTTCCTGCTTTTTGTCTGCCTCCTTTTTTAAATAGGGGAATTACATTTGCAGTTTTCAAATCTGCTGGGACCTCCCAGAATCCAGGGAATTTTGGTAAATTATAACCAATGTATCCACTATCCCTGCTGTTACTTCTCTTAAGACACTAGGATGCAAGTCATCAGGTCCAGGAGATGTATCTGCCTTTAGACCCATTACCTTACTTCTTAGTGATTGTGATCAGTTCCTCCCCCTCTATAGCCCCTTGACTATCCACTGTTGGAATATTGTTTGTGTCCTCTACCGTAAAGACCGATACAAAGTATTTGTTCACAGTTTCTGCCATCTCCATGTTCCCCATCACTAATTCCCGTTCTCATCCTCTGAGGGACCAACATTTACTTTAGCCACTCTTTTCCTTTTTATATACCGAGAGAAACTCTTGCTATCGGTTTTTATATTTTGTGCTAGTTTACTTTCATAGTCTATCTTCCCTTTCTTAATGATTTTTTTAGTCATTCTTTGCTGGCTTTTAAAAGCTTCCCAATCTTCTGTCCTTCCACTCGTTTTGGCCACTTTGTATGCCCTTGTTTTTAATTGGATACCGTCCTTTATTTCTTTAGTTAGCCACGGATGGCTATCTTTTCTTTTACACCCTCAATGGAACTGGAACTGGATTGCAGTGGGACTTTCAGGAGAATATTAAAGTTGGGCACCACAGAAATAATTACAATCTGAGTGTCAACACCAGGGCAACTTATTCCCGGGGCATTCATTCATCGTGGGCCACCCTGACCTGCGAGAGGTCACCACCGCAGGTCGGGAGGATAAAAGAGCAGCGTGGGTCCTGGAACGTCGTGGCCCACCCTGACCTGCGAGAGGACATATTCGCATCTGTTCCGTGTACTGCTTTCATCTGCATAGTGCTACATGTAACGAGATTCATGATCGGTATTGAAGTGTATCCTAGAATGTAATGTAAACCTGTTATTATCTGCTCCATGTAATACCCTTATTTGCACAGTACTACATGTAACGTGATTTATGGATTGTACTAAACTGTACCTTGAAATTAAATGCACGCTAGTGCATCGTATGGAACTGCTGTCAGCATCCAAACGAATTGTATGGAATTGCTGACCGCAAGGTACTGAACTATTTTCCAACGTATTTGGAAAATTTTATATGAATAAAGTATATTTTTGAAGAAAAAAAGACCACCGCGGGTCGGGAGGATAAAAGAGCATACCACTGCAGCTTCCAGAGTGAGCTGCTACAAGTGTGCGACGGCTTCGAGGTGGGCGACTGGATGACATCATCAAAACCCAGGTCACAGTTTGGAGCGTGGGCAGGAACATCGGCGGGGTCCAGGTACAGCGGAGGAGTGGGAGGGTCGGGGCGGATGAGCGGCGAGAGATCGTGGCGGAGGAACGGTGAGAGATTGTGGCGGAGGTGCAGTGAGAGATCGTGGCAGAGGAACGGTGAGAGATCGTGGCGGAGGTGCGGTGAGAGATCGTGGCGGAGGAACGGTGAGAGATCGTGGCAGAGGTGCGGTGAATGAGGGTACGGGGCCCAGAAGAGCCGAGAGCCCAGGGGCAGCACGGACCTGCCCACACTGCGATATGTGTGCGCACTAGGTCCTTGCAGCAGAGCAGGTCTCCTGCCGTCTGGTTAACCCTTGCCAAGCTCTGTCAATCCTGTGTGGTGGCTGGTGTGAGACGGTCACCACACGTTAAAACAATCCAGGCACAGGCATCTTCCACCCTTCAATTGGAGTTCAGGACTGGAATATCGGCTCCTTCATTGAAACATCTGCGATCCCATGTGGAAGCAAGTCATCCTGGTTCCAGGGACCACAGATGATGATGATGAAGACCATTCTCGGGGAGGTTGCGGGTATTCCCGGGATTCTGCAGATATTGTGGGAGGCAGATTAGTTCGGTGACAATTGCAGATCCGCCCCGGAATAGAGAAAACAATCTGTGACCCTCCTGTGAAGCGCCTGGGGACCTTTTACTGCGGTAAAGGCGCTATATAAACACAAGTTGTTGTTGTTGTCCCGCCAATCCCTCTTTTTTCATAGGCAGTCCCTCGGAATCGAGGAAGACTTGCTTCCACTCCTAAAATTAGTTCTTTGGTGGTTAAACAGTCCAATACGAGAGCCACAGACCCTGTCACAAGTGGGACAGATATTCGTCGGAGGAAGGGGTGGGTGGCACTGGTTTATCACACGCTCCTTCCGCTGCCTGCGCCTGACCTTTTCATGCTCGCGGCGTTGAGATTCGAAGAGCTCAACGCCCTCCCGGATGCACTGCCTCCACTTAGGGCGGTCTTTGGCCAGGGACTCCCAGGTGTCAGTGGGGATGTCGCACTTTACCAGGGAGGCTTTGAGGGTGTCCTTGTAACGTTTCCTCTGCCCACCTTTGGCTCGTTTGCCGTGACGGAGCTCCGCGTAGAGTGCTTGCTTTGGGAATCCCGTGTCAGGCATGCGGACAATGTGGCCTGCCCAGCGGAGCTGGTCGAGTGTGGTCAGTGCTTCAATGCTGGGGATGTTGGCCTGGTCGAGGACGCTAACGTTGGTGCGTCTGTCCTCCCAGGGGATTTGCAGGATCTTGCGGAGACATCGTTGGTGGTATTTCTCCAGCGACTTGAGCTGTCTGCTGTACATGGTCCATGTCTCTGAGCCATACAGGAGGGCGGCTATTACTACAGCCCTGTAGACCATGAGCTTGGTGGTAGGTTTGAGGGCCTGGTCTTCAAACACTCTTTTCCTCAGGCGGCCGAAGGCTTCACTGGCGCACTGGAGGTGGTGTTGGATCTGGTGGTCAATGCCTGCCCTTGTTGATAAGAGACTCCCGAGGTTTGGGGAATGGTCCCCGGTGTCCAGGGCCGCGCCGTGGACCTTGCTGACTGGGGGGCAGTGCTGTGCGGCGGCGACAGGCTGCTGGAGGACCTTTGTCTTACGGATGTTTAGTGTAAGGCCCGAGCTCTCGGCCGCCTCAGTAAATACGTCACAATGTCCTGGAGTGGAACACAGGGGCAAAGGTCATCGCCCGTTAAACATTCAAATATTTCAACCCAACCGCCAAGCTCCGAGCGCGAGCCTCGCTCAACCCAAATCATGGCCGCAAACCCCGCCTCCCGGCGGCGCTGATTGGCCAGGGGCGGCCCGGTGAGGAGCTCCCGGGGGAAGCGGAGTGGCCGGAGCGCCTGTCACTCAGAGTGAGGGAGGCGGGTTTCGGGGGCGGGGTTGTCCCGGGGAAAGCGGATTGGCCGGAACGCCTGTCACTCAGAGTGAGGGAGGCGGGCCCGGGCCTCAGTGGGAGTCGGAGCTCGGGCAGTGTGTTTGGGCCCGGCGCTGGGCCCTTGTGTCGGTGAGTTGGAGCCGGTGGGAGCGGCTGAGAGCGGCCGTCTGGTTTTATACCCGGGGGGTGAGGGGTGAAGGCTGGGGTAAGAGGAGGAGGAGGGGATTGAGAAGGTGGGATGGGGTTTGGAGCAGGATGTGGGGTGGGAAGTGAGGATATGTGTAAGGAGGTGGAATGGTGGTGAGGAGGAGGGAGGATGCGGGGCAGGATGTGGGTGGTGTGTGAGGAGGGGGACAGTGCGGTTGAGGAGGTGGGAGAATGTGGGTTAAGATGTGGGGAGGAGATGGGGGCAGAGGATGGGGCAGTGAGGAGGAGATGGGACAGGAATGTGGAGGTGAAGGAGGGGTCACATTGCCCAGTTTAACACTTTGCCGATTGTACAAATTATAAATTTACTTTTAATTTTTTTAATTTTAGCAGCGCCGTGGGTCTCGTCAGCTCCTAGAATCATCGACGCACAGGAAGAGGCCATTTGGCCCATCGTGCCTGTGAAAGAGCTGTCCCATTAGTCTCACTCCCTGCTCTTACCCCAGAGGCCTGCGAATGTCTCCTATTTAACAATTTATCCAATTCTCTTTTGAAAGTTACTATTGAATCTGCTTCCACCACCCTTTCAGGCAGGGCACTCCAGATCACCATAGCTCGCTGTGTAAAAATGTATCCCCTCATTTACCCCCTGGATTTTTTTTTGCCATTTGCCAATTATCTTCAGATCTCGGAGTTTCGATCCCGGGAGAAAATGAAGACAATCCTACATTCTCCGAGGCAGAAGAAAACCTCTTTTGACGATTTTGAGTTTGAGCAGCAAGAGAACATCTTGGAAATGACGGTGAATTCTCAGTGGGCCGATATGGGCTGTGCCTGTACAGTTAGCGTGTTATGTATCCCATGCTGGCTAACAACTCTATCCCTGTGCATTTTCAGCAGCGTGGCTTGGCGTTTATTAAGCATTGTGATCAATGTGCTGGTGAGCTGCGATAGTTTTGTTTCCTTCTTCAACAAACTCTCTCTGTCTTCACAGGAACAGTCGAGTCAATCGCAGAACCTCATCGACTCTGAATTTTCTACATTGTGCAATATTTTGGATGAAAAGGAACCGAATTTGGTCAAAGAACTGAATGAGGAAAAGGATGATATTTTATTCAGAATGGAGACAAATCTGAGAGAAATCTGAGACAATTCAAGATGAGCTTTCCTTGCTGTAGATAAAGAACCTGAACTTGGGGATAGAAAGTACAATTTTGAAGTTTGCAGATGAGTCAAAACTTGGCAACGTAGTGAATAGTGAGCAGGATAGAATCAGACTTCAGGAAGACAGACAGACTGGAGAAATGGGCAGACACATGGCAGGTACAGTTTAATGCGGATGAGTGTGTAGTGATGCACTTTGGGAAGAACAACATGGAGAGGCAGTATAATCTAAATGGTGCTATTTTGTGGGTTGCACAAAAACAGAATGAACTGGGGTAAATGTTCACAAATCTTTGAAGGTGGCAGGGCAAGTTGATAAGACAGTCAAGAAAGCCTGTGGGATACTTGGCTTTGTAAACGGGGGCATTGAATTCAATACGAGGGAGTCATGCTGAACCTTTACATATCACTGGTTAGGCTGCAGCTGGAGTATTGTGTAGAATTCTGGGAACCAGACTTGAGGAAGGATGTCAAAGTCTTGGAGAGAGTAAGGAGGAGGTTTATTGGGATGAGAGTAGGAATGAGGGACTTCAGTAAAGTGGAGAGATAGCAGAAGCTGGGATTGTTCTCCTTCGAGCAGCAAAGGTCAAGGGGACACCTAATGGAGGTAATCAAAATTCTGAGGGGGTTTTGATTGAGCAAACGGGAGAAACTGTTTCTTCTGACAACCGGATCGGTAGCCCGAGGTCACAGATCTAAAATAATTGGCAAGAGAACTAGAGGGGAAATGTGGAGATATGTTTTCAGATTTGGAACCTGAAAGGGCGGTGGAAGCAGATTCCATCGGGACGTTCAAAGGGCAATGGGACATGTAGCTGGAGAGAACTCATTTGCAGGGTTATGGGGAAAGGATTGGGTGGGGGAATAAATTGGACAGCTCTTTCACAGGATCAACAGCTTTAATCTCCTCGGTGTCTTTGACATCCAGGTCCACATCACGTCCCTGCTGTCTACTCTGCTGTGCCTGAATACTCTTACAAAAATTATTCATTCACAGAGTTGTGGAAATCTGGAACTCTCTCCCTCAAAAGACTGAATGCCAGAATCAAACAATTCACCATTTTCCTGACTGAGATAGATAGATTGTTGTTGGTTAAGGGCATCAAGGGATATGGAGCAGAAGTGGGTAAATGCAGTTGAGGTACATATCAGCCATGATCTAACTGGTGGAACAGGCTCCTCCTGTCCCTGTGCACCATCCTCTGCAGTCAGCCATGTTTATAATATTCCCACAACACTGGAGTTCCCGAGTGCTGCAGTAACCTCGTGTTTTGGAATTGCTTATTCTGAATGCATTCAGCATTCACGTCTATACCTTACTGTAGATGTTCCATCTTTTGGCCCCTAGTTTACCCTTGTTAATGTTGCCTGGTTCTTGTATATCACCCACCTGCTGTCTAGATTCCACTCTGTAATCAATGTCATGTGGATCACCTTTCCTCCTGGCCTTCTCTCTCCTCCAATGTAAATGCTTCTTGCAGCTACTTCAACATTCCTGACCAGTTCCATTGTTTTTATTTGGTCATCTCTCTCCCATTTTTTGTCACACGAACAATGCCATTTATGTTTCAACGTCCCAGTATTATTTTCATAGCAGATTTACATAATTTGCGATTTTCTTTGCAAACATCTTTGTCACCAAAAACAGGAAGTATAACACACGGAATTGCCTTGATTTTCTCGGCCATCCTTGCATGGGAGGGTTCAGAGCCCTTACAGGATTTTATGCATTGTCATTTAGCCCCTTCTGCTCCTCCAGTACCTTTTGTCATTTATCTTCAATGTGCACAGACCTATCTCTGGGTAACCAACTCATCATCATTACCGCACTCATCACCACCCACCTCCCTACAGCCAGAATCTCCCTGCACCTTAACAGACTGCAGGAAGATATCCGTGAATGGTCACATGGGCAGAACAGTGGCAAATAGAATTCAATCCGCAGAAGTGTGAGGTCATGCATTTGGGGAGGGCTAACAAGGCAAGGGAATACCCATTAAATGGAGGGACACTGAGCAGTGTACAGGAGCTGACACTGAGACACACACAGGCTCTACAGTAGCAGAGGGGAGTGAATTGTTCCTTTACCCGCTGTGTACTGTACATGTACAGGAGATGACACTGAGACACACATGGATTTGACAGTAGCAGATGGGATTTATGAGGATGTTGCCTGGACTGAAGAGGAGGCTGAGGAGAGAGCTGAGTGAATAGGAAGGACCTATTTCCCTTAGCAGTGGGGTCAACAAGCAGGGGGCATAGATTTAAAGTAATTGGTAGGAGGTTTAGCGGGTATTTGAGGGGAAATGTTTTCACCCAGAGGGTGATTGGGGTATGGAACTCACTTACCGAAAGGTTGGTAGAGGCAGAAAACCTCACCACTACTAAAACGTACTTGAATGTGCACTTGAAGTGCCATAACCTACAGGGCTAGGTCCGAGAGCTGGAAAGTGGGAATAGGCCGGATAACTCTTCGTCGGCCGGCACGGACACAATGGGCTGAAATGGCCTCCTGCCCTGCTGTAAATTTCTATGATTCTATGAACTGCATTTTTGTCCTAACTATGTTCTCTGGCTTCTGAACTACTTGTTCCTCCGTTACTTGGTCTTCTGCATTCGGAGTTAGTGCTTGATCTAATTAAATGGTGGAACAGTCTCGAGGGGCTGAATGGCCTACTCCTGTTCCTATGTTCCTATATCTGCACATTGTTGCAAGAACAGAAGAACATAAGAATTAGGAACAGGAGTAGGCCATCTAGCCCCTCGAGCTTGCTCCGCCATTTAACAAGATCATGGCTGATCTGGCCGTGGACTCAGCTCCACTTACCCACCCGCTCCCCGTAACCCTTAATTCCTTTATTGGTTAAAAATTTATCTATCTGTGATTTGAATACATTAAATGAGCTAGCCTCAACTGCTTCCTTGGGCAGAGAATTCCACAGATTCACAACCCTCTGGGAGAAGAAATTCCTTCTCAATTCGGTTTTAAATTGGCTCCCCCATATTTTGAGGCTGTGCCCCCTAGTTCTAGTCTCCCCGATCAGAGGAAACAACCTCTCTGCCTCTATCTTGTCTATCCCTTTCATTATTTTAAATGTTTCTATAAGATCACCACTCATCCTTCTGAACTCCAACGAGAAAAGACGCAGTCTAGTCAATCTATCATCATAAGGTAACCCCCTCATCTCCGGAGTCAGCCTAGTGAATCGTCTCTGTACCCCCTCCAAAGCTACTATATCCTTCCTTAAGAAAGGTGACTTTCTCAGTGTCTTTACAAGCATTCTTCCTGCCGTCAGTGCATCCTCTATTATCTTATGTGCTCAGTTTCCCCCAGCTGTTATTTCTGTTTCTTGCTGCCCCTGTACCTGTTTGCCAAAATCCCTGTCCCAGCTCCCCAGTGACTCGCGCTCAATATTGAGTACCAGCCCATGCACTTCACTAAACTGACTCAATTTGTCCAATACTACCCACTTATTAGCTTTCCAACCGTTTCCTTCCATTAGTTCCCATCTGCTCCTCTCAAAGGCCCAAACATAGAAACATAAAAAAATAGGTGCAGGAGTAGGCCATTCGGCCCTTCGAACCTGCACCGCCATTCAATGAGTTCATGGCTGAACATGCAACTTCAGTAACCCATTCCTGCTTTCTCGCTATACCCCTTGATCCCCATAGTAGTAAGGACTACATCTAACTCCTTTTTGAATATATTTAGTGAATTGGCCTCAACAACTTTCTGTGGTAGAGAATTCCACAGGTTCACCACTCTCTGGGTGAAGAAGTTTCTCCTCATTTCGGTCCTAAATGGCTTACCCCTTATCCTTAGACTGTGACCCCTGGTTCTGGACTTTTCCAACATTGGGAACATTCTTCCTGCATCTAACCTGTCTAAACACATCAGAATTTTAAACGTTTCTATGAGATCCCCTCTCATTCTTCTGAACTCCATTGAATACAAGCCCAGTTGATCCAGTCTTTCTTGATATGTCACTCCCGCCATCCCGGGAATCAGTCTGGTGAACCTTCGCTGCACCCCCTCAATAGCAAGAATGTCCTTCCTCAAGTTAGGAGACCAAAACTGTACACAATACTCCAGGTGTGGCCTCACCAAGGCCCTGTACAACTGTAGCAACACCTCCCTGACCCTGTACTCAAATCCCCTCGCTATGAAGGCCAACATGCCATTTGCTTTCTTAACCGCCTGCTGTACCTGCATGCCAACCTTCAATGACTGATGTACCATGACACCCAGGTCTCGTTGCACCTCCCCTTTTCCTAATCTGTCACCATTCAGATAATAGTCTATCTGTCTGTTTTTACAACCAAAGTGGACAACCTCACATTTATCCACATTATACTTCATCTGCCATGCATTTTCCGACTCACCTAACCTATCCAAGTCACTCTGCAGCCTCATAGCATCCTCCTCACAGCTCACACTGCCACCCAACTCAGTGTCATCTGCAAATTTGGAGATACTACATTTAATCCCCTCGTCTAAATCATTAATGTACAATGTAAACAGCTGGGGCCCCAGCACAGAATCTTGCGTTACCTCACTAGTCACTGCCTGCCATTCTGAAAAGTACCTATTTACTCCTACTCTTTGCTTCCTGTCTGCCAACCAGTTCTCAATCCACGTCAGCACACTACCCGCAATCACATGTGCTTTAACTTTGCACATTAATCTCTTGTGTGGGACCTTGTCAAAAGCCTTCTGAAAGTCCAAATACACCACATCAACTGGTTCTCCCTTGTCCACTCTACTGGAAACATCCTCAAAAAATTCCAGAAGATTTGTCGAGCATGATTTCCCTTTCACAAATCCATGCTGACTTGGACCTATCATGTCACCTCTTTCCAAATGCACTGCGATGACATCCTTAATAATTGATTCCATCATTTTACCCACTACTGATGTCAGGCTGACCGGTCTATAATTTCCTGTTTTCTCTCTCCCTCCTTTTTTAAAAAGTGGGGTTACATTGGCTACCCTCCACTCCATAGGAACTGATCCAAAGTCTATGGAATGTTGGAAAATGACTATCAATGCATCCGCTATTTCCAAGGCCACCTCCATAAGTACTCTGGGATGCAGACCATCAGGCCCTGGGGATTTATCGGCCTTCAATCCCATCAATTTCCCCAACACAATTTCCCGACTAATAAGGATTTCCCTCAGTTCCTCCTTCTTAATAGACCCTCTGACCCCTTTTATATCTGGAAGGTTGTTTGTGTCCTCCTTAGTGAATACCGAATCAAAGTACTTGTTCAATTGGTCTGCCATTTCTTTGTTCCCAGTTATGACTTCCCCTGATTCTGACTGCAGGGGACCAACGTTTGTCTTTACTAACCTTTTTCCTCTTTACATATCAATAGAAGCTTTTGCAGTCCATTTTAATGTTCCCTGCAAGCTTCCTCTCGTACTGTATTTTCCCTGCCCTAATCAAATGCTTTTTCCTCCTCTGCTGAGTTCTAAATTTCTCCCAGTCCCCTGGTTCGCTGCTATTTCTGGCCAATTTGTATGCCACTTCCTTGGCTTTAATACCATCCCTGATTTCCCTTGATAGCCACGGTTGAGCCACCTTCCCTTTTTTATTTTTCTGCCAGACAGGCATGTACAATTGTTGTAGTTCATCCATGCGATCTCTAAATGTCTGCCATTGCCCATCCACTGTCAACCCCTTAAGTATCATTTGCCAATCTATCCTAGCCAATTCACGCCTCATACCTTCAAAGTTACCCTTCTTTAAGTTCTGGACCATGGTCTCTGAATTAACTGTTTCCTTCTCCATCCTAATGTAGAATTCCACCATATTATGGTCACTCTTCCCCAAGGGCCTCGCACAACGAGATTGTTAATTAATCCTCTCTCATTACACAACACCCAGTCTACGATGGCCTCCCCCCTAGTTGGTTCCTTGACATATTGGTCTAGAAAACCATGCGTTATGCACTCCAGGAAATCCTCCTCCACCGCATTGTTTCCAGTTTGGTTAGCCCAATCTATATGCATATTAAAGTCACCCATGATAACTGCTGCACCTTTATTGCATGCATCCATAATTTCCTGTTTGATGCCCTCCCCAACATCACTACTACTGTTTGGAGGTCCATGCACAACTCCCACGAGCGTTTTCTGCCCCTTGGTATTCCGTAGCTCCACCAATACCGATTCCATATCATCCAAGCTAATGTCCTTTCTTACAATTGCAATAATTTCCTCTTTAACCAGCAATGCCACCCCGTCTCCTTTTCCTTTCTGTCCATCTTTCCTAAATGTTGAATACCCTTGGATGTTGAGTTCCCAGCCTTGGTCACCCTGGAGCCATGTCTCCGTTATCCGTTATCTGCTTTCTGCACAGTTTATTCGTCCACCTTATTCCGAATACTCCTCGCATTGAGGCACAGAGCTTTCAGGCTTGCATTTTTATTACACTTTGACCCTTTAGAATTTTGCTGTAAAGTGGCCCTTTTTGTTTTTTGACTTGGGTTTCTCTGCCCTCCACTTTTACTCATCTCCTTTCTGTCTTTTGCTTCTGTCTCCATTTTGTTTCCCTCTGTCTCCCTGCATTGGTTCCCATCCCCCTGCCATATTAGTTTAACTCATCTCCAACAGCACTAGCAAACACTCCCCCTAGGACATTGGTTCCGGTCCTGCCCAGGTGCAGACCGTCCGTTTTGTACTGGTCCCACCTCCCCCAGAACCGGTTCCAATGCCCCAGGAATTTGAATCCCTCCATGCTGCACCACTGCTCAAGCCACGTATTCATCTGAGCTATCCTGCTATTCCTACTCTGACTAGCACGTGGCACTGGTAGCAATCCTGAGATTACTACTTTTGAGGTCCTACTTTTTAATTTAGCTCCTAGCTCCTAAAATTCGTCTCGTAGGACCTCATCCCATTTTTTACCTATATCGTTGGTACCAATGTGCACCACGACAACTGGCTGTTCACCCTCCCTTTACAGAATGTCCTGCACCCGCTCCGAGACATCCTTGACCCTTGCACCAGGGAGGCAACATACCATCCTGGAGTCTCGGTTGCAGCTGCAGAAACGCCTATCTATTCCCTTTACAATTGAATCCCCTATCACTATCGCTCTCCCACTCTTTTTCCTGCCCTCCTGTGCAGCAGAGCCAGCCACGGTGCCTTGAACTTGGCTGCTGCTGCCTTCCCCTGGTAAGTCATCCCCCCAACAGTACTCAAAGCGGTGCATCTGTTTTGCAGGGGGATGACCGCAGGGGACCCCTGCACTACCTTCCTTGCACTGCTCTTCCTGTTGGTCTTCCATTCCCTATCTGGCTGTGGACCCTTCACCTGCGGTAAGACCAACTCGCTACACGTGCTACTCACGTCATTCTCAGCATCGTGGATGCTCCAGAGTGAATCCACCCTCAGCTCCAATTCCGCAATGCGGTCCGTCAGGAGCTGGAGGCGGATACACTTCCCGCACACGTAGTTGTCAGGGACACCAGAAGTGTCCCTGAGTTCCCACATGGTACAGGAGGAGCATATCACTTCAGGTTTTGGGCAGCTGAGATCAGTGAGTTGCTCCACACTTTACTATTGACTCTCTAGCTCTCATGCTGCAAAGTCGAGCCTTGTTTAGTCTGTTTGAGCACTGCCAGCGGTCTGCTGTGCGTTAACATTTGTGTTTCTGTCTATTTCAGGAGAGTCCGCCGGAGGAGCAGAGGTACGACATGCTCCAAAAATAACTGAACAACATTATAAAGTAGGATATTGAAGAGCGGTTTTATTTTCTGCTGTTCAATATTTCATAGTACGCTTCACTAATAATGTAAATATCAGTCAAACATAGCGGGAGGCAGCCTGTCTCTGGGAGCATTTAAGGGACCCACCCAGTATAAAGTGTGGAGACATGTAATGGACATTCTCAACCCTGGTACGGAGGGCCTTTCCTGGTTTCTCACTTAACCTGGAAAACCCTCAATAAGTGGGCACATCTTAAGAATACCAGACACGAGTAAAAGAATGTAAATATTATCCATACCCCTTCAAATAAGAAAATAGATGAAATGGCAGCATTTGATGTCTGATTCATGATTTATAATGCAACAATCTAATGATCACAACTATTTTAGAAGCAATCGGCCATTAGAATTCATTCATTCGTAAACAAAAACAGTGATCTAAATCATTAACCTGTTACACTGGGTTCTCTCATGGTTTAAAACTGGAAAATTAATGCACGAGTATATTCACACCTGATTTGGTCAAATCACTTTCAATCACCTCCTGACTCCCCAAAGCCTTTCCGCCAGGAGTGTGATGGAATACTCTCCACTTTCCTGGATGAGTGCAGCTCCAACAAAGTTCAAGCAGCTCGACACCATCCAGGACAAAGCATCCCACTTGATTGGCACCCCATCCACCACCTTCAACATTCACTCCCTCCACCACCGGCGTACCGTGGCTGCAGTGTGTACCATCTACACGTTGCACTGCAGCAACTCCCAAACCGTCGACCTCTACCACCCAGAGGGACAAGGCAGGCAGTTGCAGGGGAACACCCTCACCTACAAGTTCCCCTTCACATTACATACCATCCTCACTTGGAAATATATCGCTGTTCCTTCATCGCTAGATCAAAATCCTGGAACTCCCTCCCTAGCATCCCTGTAGGAGCACCTTCACCACACGGACTGCAGTGGTTCAAGAAGGTGGCTCACCACCCCCTTCTCGAGGGCAATTAGGGATGGGCAATAAATGCTGGCCTTGCACCACCAGATCCCAGCAACGAATGAAAAAATATACAGAAGAGACTTTCAACATGAAATGTTCACACTTTCATGGACAAAGATGAAGGAACGGCCTTGAAGGGAGTGGAACACGGGGAAGGTTGAAAATATTCGTGAACAAAATGAAGTAAATCAGAAATATAATGGTTGCGATGTCAGGAATGTGTTTGTTTTTAGGAAAGAGATCTGTTTTATAAAAAATATTTCTGAGCGGCCTCCAGCGAGTGTTTGAAGAGCAGCTGGTTCGGCCGCTCAACGTGCCCTCACTCCGCCCATTTGTACCTCAGAATTGCAGTCAGGGTCCTCTGTACATCACGGGACCCCGGTTTGATAAGGTTTCCCCCCCTGAAACAGGCAGGCGTTCCTGCTGCCCATCTCGGGACCCCACCCACGGTGACGATGGCTGAAGCACCAGCGTAAACTTTAGTGCCATTTCCAGGCGACTATCGCTCCGGTTACACCAGGCGGGGGCTCTTAAAATCAGTCCTGTTAGTTCAGGATAGGAGCAGGAGGAGGCCATTCAGCCCCTGGAGCCTGTCCCACCATTCAATGCGATCACGACTGATCTGTGACCTGTCTCCATAAACCCGCCTTTGGCCCATATCCCACAATCCCTTTGGTTAACGAAAATCCATCAACCTCCGGTTTAAAATTAACAATTGAAGCTGCATCAATTTGCAGAAGAAAATTCCAAACTTCTCCCACCCTTTGTGTGTCGAAGTATTTTCTAACTTCTCTCCTGAAAGGCCTGGCTATAATTTTTAGATGATGCCCCCAGTCCTAGACAACCCGCGCAGCGGAAAGGCTTACTCTCGGTTCTTAATATCTTGAAAACTTCGATCAAATCATGGCTTAAACTTCTAAATTCCAGGGATGGGTAAGGTGCAAATTTAAAATAAAAACGTTTTGTACATGACTCTGGGATGTCGTTAAGTCCCCAATTCGCTTTAAAAAAAAAAAATCAATGTCGCTTCTGTTGTGTAGTTTAATAACAGGCTTGCCAGAAGAGGTGTTGCACTAATACATCTCAAACACCGCCATGTAGTGTCACCTTCTGCCTGTGGAGCAACATTACAGGCAGCAAGATCACCGGATTCTTGTGTTACATAGCTCATTCCATCCAGTAACTCCCCGTCTACAATTCACCATCGATTTGTTTCTTCTCTCTTCCCCACCCCCCTCCGCGCACGCGCTTTCTCTCCCTCGCTCCCTCGCTCCCCAGCTCCCTCCCTGCACCACCTGTGACTGGGACCAACGGCCAGCAGGTGGCAGGTTGAAATTTTGGGATGGGCCTGTTGGTGACCTTTAACCCCACAGATTGTCAGTGGTGTGGAGTTTTTCCCGCCATCATTCAGCCCCGGGGAGAAGTAGGGAAAGATTCTCTCAGTGAAAGTGTGGAGATGGGACATGATGGGACAAGTTGTCTGCATTGTAAAATAACACCTGTCCACCCTCATAGTCCAGGTACACCCTGATCGTCAGGGGCTTCACACTCTGGGTGAGGTGGGTTAGTGAGGGGGAGGTGCCGGCAAAATAGCCTCTTCCGGGATCCAGCCCCACAATCCAGTATCCGGTCTCTGTGCTCGGGATGAATAACCCTTTTCTCCCGGCAGACTCTCTGACCACTTCCAGACCCCACCTTGTTCCACACCTCCACCTCTGATCCCAGGACACAGCCCCAGGGATCAAACCTCCCCAGGGTGTCGGGCAGCGGCTGCCGTTTATCTCCATGTCTCACACGGGTCCGGTCCTCAGACAGGATGAGCCGGGGATTCGCTGTGTTCGGATCCAGAGTCATCGAGGCTGGAGCTTGGGGAAAGTTAAAATACAACAGTCAGTGATTCAGTTTCTTGCTGTGATTTATTCAAACACTTTCCTGTTTAAAGTGCCCACTCGGGCTCTGGGTTGTGATCATAGAATCAGCTACTGCTCCAGGGTTTACGCCCTGGGGGGCGATTTACATCGATTTCGGGCCCGAATCAGCGCCCGGAGATAAAGACCCAAAAACCACTGGAGAGAGCGGGGGGAGAAACATAGAGATTAGGTGCAGGAGTAGGCCATTCGGCCCTTCGAGCCTGCACCACCATTCAATAATATCATGGCTGATTATTCACCTCTGGACCCCTTTACTGCTTTCTCTCCATACCCCTTGATCCCTTTAGCCATAAGGGCCATATCTAACTCCCTCTTGAATATATCCAATGAACTAGCATCAACAACTCTCTGCGGTAGAGAATTCCACAGGTTAACAACTCTCTGAGTGAAGAAGTTTCTCCTCATTTCAGTCCTAAATGGCTTACCCCTTATCCTTAGACTGTGTCCCCTGGTTCTGGACTTCCCCAGCATCGGGAACATTCTTCCTGCATCTAACCTGTCCAGTCCCGCCAGAATTTTATATATTTCTATGAGATCCCCTCTCATCCTTCTAAACTCCAGTGAATACAGGCCCAGTAGATCCAGTCTCTCCTCATATGTCAGTCCTGCCATCCCTGGAATCAGTCTGGTGAACCTTCGCTGCACTCCCTCAATAGCAAGCACATCCTTCCTCAGCTTAGGAGACCAAAACTGAACATAACATTCCAGGTGAGGCCTCACTAAGGCCCTGTACAACTGCAGTAACATCTCCCTGCTCCTATACTCAAATCCACTAGCTATGAAGGCCAACATACCATTTGCCGCCTTCACCGCCTGCTGTACCTGTATACCAACTTTCAATGACTGATGTACCATGACACCCAGGTCTCGTAGCAACTCCCCTTTTCCTAATCTGTCGCCATTAAGAAGATAATCTGACTTTGCGTGGGGGGAGGCGGAGAGAGAGCGGCGAAGGGAGGGGGAAGAGAGTGGGTGGTTGAGGTGGCAGGGGGGAGAGCGCGGGTGGAGGAAAAGTGGGGGACAGAGAGCGGGGAGGAGGGGGGAGAGAGCAGGAGGGAGAGAAAGTAGGGGGGGTGGAGAGAGAGAATAGGGGGAGAAAGAGGAGGGGAGGGAGGGAGGGAGGGGGGTGAGAGAGCAGGGGGAGGGGAGAGAGAGAGAGAGCGGGGGGAGGGGGAGAGGGGTGGGGGCAGCTGTTTCCAAAGGCCACAAGGAAAGTAGTGTTGTGAATAAAATATTTCACAGGTAAGACAGCGTCCAGTATAAGGAATGCGATGGAAATAAACACACTGTAATTACATCTGAAGGAGAAACTTACATTTCCAATGTTCCTGACAAATATCTCAAACCACTTCTCACAATGTATTACTTCCCATACCCTCTACATAAAGTAGTTGGGAGTGATTTACGTTTCACTATTGTCCGGATTTACACCGTAAACTGAGCAGTAACGAGACAAAAATCACCCGCAGTGGTTCCCACTAAGGGCCGCCGGGAAATTATGCCACAGCCGCGAAATAGGAATCCAGCGTTCCCGCACTAAACATGGGGGAAGCCGCATTAGTTTATGCAAACCGGATCCCAGAATGTACATGGGACCTCCGTGCAATCTTGGTCTTCCATTGGTCGGTGCGTGAGCTGTGCAAGTCCCGCTCAGTGGAACAGTCTGTAGAATGGCCCAACCTGTGGTCCTTAAAGGGACTGCTGGAAGCCCCAGAGGGAATGATGCAAGGAATTAGTTCCGTCCAGTGTCCTGGACAATATTTATCCATCAACCAACATCATGAAAACTGGCTATCTGGTCATTATCACTTTGCTGCTTGTGGGAGCTTGCTGTGCACAAATTGGTTGTGGTGTTCCTTAAATTACAACAGTGACTACACTTTAAAAACTCTTCATTGTCTGTAAAGAGCTTCTGGACGTCCCGAGGTCATGAAAGGTCGGATATAAAAACAGGTTCTTTCTATTTATTCTCTGTGTAACAGTTTCTCTGTGGCCGGGAGGTGCAGGAATTGTCCTGCCCGCTGCTGGCTGCTCCTCGACTTTGCCCCTCTGCTCCACAACCCCTCCCCCACCATCCTATCTCCTTCCCCCTCCCCCACTGTCCTATCTCCTTCCCCACCACCCCCCCCCGCCACCATCCTATCTCCTTCCCCCTCCCCCCGCTATATTTTCCCGCCATTCTCTGAGTTCGAGACAATCGCTACTTTGTTGTCGACTCTGACTGTGTTAAACCTCTGGATGTTTATCTTCTCTCTGTGGCTAAGGATCTTGAATACTTCAGTAAGATCATCCCAAGCCCTCCCTTATCCAATGCAAAGACTCCTGACTTCCAGACTAGACACGGACATCAGCGATCTTTTAATCCAGGGTCTGGAAGTCGGTTTAGGCCTTTCTCATCTGGATTGAGAAATGCGAGAGAACAGGTCGGGCTATAAGAGCTGGAGCGGTGGGCCTGGTACATCGTGGCCCCCACCCACCAGCCTGCGAGAGAACAGCTCCGCAGGTCGGCAAGTATAAGAGCTGGACCACTCCAACCTCCAGCGTGAGCTGCTCCAAGTATGCAATGATTTTGAGATGGGCGACTGGGTGACGTCATCAAAATCCTGGTTGCCGTTTTGGCACGATGGCAGGAACATTGGCAGGACCCAGGTACAGAGGAGTGGGAAGGTCGGGGTGGATGAGTAGTGAGTGTTTGTGGCGAGATGCGGTGAACGTTTATGGAGGAGGAGCGGCGAGAGATCGTGGCGGAGGTGCGACAGATGAGGGTACGGGACCCAGAAGAGCCGAGGGCCCAGTGGTAGCACGGGTCAGCCCACACTGCGATATGTGCGCGCACTAGGTCCGTGCAGCAGAGCAGGTCTCCAGTCCTGGTTAATCCTTGCCTCTGGATAAAGGCCTGGCTCTGTCAAGCCCGTGTGGTGGCTGATGTGCAACGGTCACCACACGTTTAAAAAAAATCCAGGCACAGGTATCTTCCACCCACTCAATTGGAGTTCAGGACTGGAACATCGGGTCCTTTATCGAAACACCTGTGAACTCGTGGAAGCAAGTCATCCTCGTTCAAGCGACCACCTTTGATATAAAGCAGGAAAAGGAATATAGGAGATTTACTGGGGTTAATGTCGTCTATCATGTCTCTCCACATTGTGTATTGTAAAGTGCCATTGAACTTTCTGATAGGCAGGGTGCCATCTGCTACTGACAGCTTGATATAGTCCTCACTAATCCTGTAAATATTACACAGTTGATGTTATAAATTGACCATAAACACTTTACCAAACTGCAGAGTTTCAGTAAAGAACATGTCCTACCTACTCTTCCGACAAGCTTCCTCCTGAAATAAATAAAACACAAACAGTGAGGAGGTTAGTAAAAGACTTCAGGAGGCCATCGACAGGCTGGTGAAATGAGCAGATACAGGGTGGATAAAATTTAAAACAGAGACGTGTGAAGTGATGCATTTTGGAAGAAAGAATGAGGAGAGGCAATATAAACTAAATGGTACAATTTTAAATGGGGTGCAGGAACAGAGACCTGGGGGTCACATACACAAATCTTGAAGGAGTGTGGGGATTGTTTTAACAGTGAATCTCAAATGTACAGCACGGCAGGAGGCCATTCAGCCCATCGTGTCCGTGCCGGCCGACAAAGCGCTATCCAGCCTAATCCCACGCTCCAGCTCTTGGTACATAGGTTTAAAGGCTATGCCGCTTCAAATACATATTCAAGTATTTTTAAATGTGATGAGAGTTTCTGCCTCTACCACCGTTTCAGGCAGTGAGTTCCAGATCCCCACCACCCTCTGGGTGAAGCATTTCCCACTCAAATCCTCTCTAAACCTGCTAGGAATTGATTTAAATCTACGCCCCCTGATTGTTGACCCCTCTAAGGGAAATAGGCCCTTCATATTCACTCTATCTAGACCCCTCATAATTCGATACACCTCAATATGGTCTCTATCAGTCTCCTCTGTTCCAAAGTAAACAACCCCCAGCCGATTGAATCTTTTGTCATAGCTAAAATTCTCCAGTCCAGGCAACATCCTCGTAAATCTCCTCTGCACCCTCGCTAGTGCAGTCACATCTTTCCTGTAATGTGGTGACCAGAACTGTACGCAGTACTCCAGCTGTGGCATAACTCGTGCTTTATGCAGTTCAAGCGTAATCTCCCTGCTCTTGTATTCAATGCCTCAGTGAATGAAGGCAAGTATTCCATATGCCTTCTTAACAACCTTAGCTACCTGTCCTGCTATCTTTGGGGATCTGTGGACATGCATTCCAAGGTCCCTCTGTTGGGTCTCTGTTGGCTCAGAGACATGGACCATGTACAGTCGACACCTCAAGTCGCTGGAGAAATACCACCAACGATGCCTCCGCAAGATCCTACAAATTCCCTGGTAGGACAGGCACACCAACATCAGTGTCCTCGTCCAGGCCAGCATTGAAGCACTGACCACACTTGATCAGCTCCGCTAAGCAGGCCACATTGTCTGCATGCCAGACACGAGACTCCGAAAGCAAGTGCTCTACTTGGAACTCCTTCATGGCAAATGAGCCAAAGGTGGACGGAGGAAATGCTACAAGGACACCCTCAAAGCCTCCCTGATAAAGTGCAACATCCCCACTGACACTTGGGAGTCCCTGGCCAAAGACCGCCCTAAGTGGAGGAAGTGCATCTGGGAGGGCGCGGAGTGCCTTGAGTCTCATTGCCGATTGCATGCAGAAGACAAGCGCAGGCAGCGGAAAGAACATGCAGCAAACTGTCGCACCCTCCCTTACCCTTAACGACTGTGACAGGGACTGTGGTTCTCGTATTGGACTATTCAGCCACCTAAGGACTCATTCTAAGAGTGGAAGCAAGTCTTCCTCGATTCCGAGGGACTGCCAATGTTGATGATGTTCCACAATGACTTGTGATGATCAGGAATGCATGAATAACAGCGTAGAGCAAGCAGATTCCATAGTAATTTTAAAAAGGGAATTGGAAATACACTTGAAAAGGAAATAAATGCAAGGCTGTGGGGAAAGAGGAGTGGGACTAATTGGAAAGCTCTTTCAAAGAGCCCCACAGACACAATGGGCCATTTGTGTTGTGGGATTCTATAATTGTAAGTAGTTGAACATTCCGATTCGTGTGTCAGATACTGGAACTATACATCAGTGCCACTCACACACACAGTGACTGTCACACCCACCGTACCAGACATACCCACACACTCACAACATGGAACTGTAACTGGATTGCAATGTGAGTTCCGGCAGATATTAATCAATGGGGCAGCACACAAATAATTATAAGCAAAGTACTATGATCACTCTGCGCTCGGACTCGGTGCCGGGGGCGCTCGGACTCTGCGCTCGGTGCCGGGGGACGCTCGGACTCTGCGGTTTGTATTTTATTTATTTCCCCGCCCGCGCTTCACTCCGTTATTTATTTTTAAAAACCCTCATAAAACTCACTTTCCGCCGGTGATCCGGGCTCTCGGGTGGTGTTTGTACCGAGCATGCGCGGTACGGGCCGGGCGCTTGTGCAGCGCGGGGGTTTGTGGGTACCGTAGCTACCATTACTGTTCGTCATTTCAACCAATCTGTGCGGCAGCTGGGCCTGAAACTCAGCTTCACTACCCCAGTGCTGGGAAAGGGCGACAAGAGACAACATTTTTTAAGTTTCTGGTGATGGGTTGTTTGGCTATTTCCAAACCCCCCCCGAAAAAAAATTAATCTTTTTTAAAATAAAAATAGAGCAACTTTTGAGAAAGCAACATGATATTGGGTGGGAGGATAGAAACAGTCAAGAAAGCCCTCTGGTTTCTTGAGCATCTCTTTGTCCCAACACACTATTCACCAGCTGAGAGGATATAGATATGATTCAGTTGGTGGGTCCCACAGGCTAGCTTTGGTTCAAATATTGGAATATGTGTTTGTCTTTTCCTCTTTCCTCCCCTCCTGTGTGTGTGCGAGCCAGCCGTGGCTCAGTGGGTAGCACTCTCACACCTGAGTCAGAAGGTTGTGGGTTGAAGTCACACTCCAGAGACTTGAACACAAAATCTAGGCTGACACTCTAGTGCAGTGCTGAGGGAGTGCTGCTCTGTCGGAGGTGCCGTCTTTTGGATGAGACGTTAAACCAAGGTCCTTTCTGCTCTCTCAGGTGGACGTAAAAAATTCCATGACACAATTTTGAAGATGAGCAGGGGAGTTATCCCTGGTTCCCTGGCCAATATTCATCGCTCAATCAACATCATTAAAACAGATTATCTGGTCATTCTTATATTGTAGATATTGGCTGCCGCATTTCCCACTTTATATTAGTGACTGCACTTGAAAATTGGGTGCAAGCACTTTGGAACGTCCCGTGATCATGAAAGGCGCTATATAAATGCAAGTCTATCTGTCTCAATCGATGTTTAAAGAGGCCATTAATGGCCCTTTAGAATCATAGAATCGTTACAGCACAGAAGAAGGTCATTCAGCCCGTCGAGCCCGTGCCGACTCTCAGCTCAGCCCACTCCCCTGCCCTTTCCCTGTAGCCCATATTTTTCCCACTATTTGGTGGTCTATAGAATACACCTAGTAGTATAATGGATGAGGTAGAAAGAATGAGGAGAGGACATATAAACTAAATGGTACAATCCTGAAAGGGGTGCACGAAGAGAGAGACCTGGGAGTAAATGTGCATAAATCGTTGATGGTGGCAAAGCAGTTTGAGAAAGCAATTAAAAAGGCTTACAAGATCCTGAACATGAGTGTGGAAATTATGATGAACCTGTATAAAACACTGGTTCGGCCCCCAACTGGAGTTTTGTGTCCAATTCTGGGCACCACACTTTAGGAAGGCTGTGAAGGCCTTAGACAAGGTCCAGAAAAGATTTATGAGAATGATTCCAGGAATGAGGGCCTTCAGTTACATGGATAGACTGGAGAAGCTGGGATTGTTCTCATTGAAGCTGAGACGATGGAGAGGAGATTTGATCGAGGTTTTCAAAATCATGAGGGGTCTGGACATGTAGCTAGAGGGAAACTGTTCCCATTGGCAGAAGGGTCGAGAACCAGAAGACATATAGAGTAAGGTGATTAACAAAAGAACCAAAGGTGACCTAAGAAAAAACTTTTTTTATGCAGCGAGTGGTTCAGATCGGGAATGCAGAGCCTGAAAGGGTGGTGGAGGCAGACTCAATCTTATCTTTCAAAAGGGAGTTGGATAAATATCTGATGGAAAATAATTTACAGGCGGGGAAGAGGGACTAATTGAGAGTCGGCATAGGCTTGATGGGCCGAATGGCCTTCTTTGTGCTGTAACCATTCTATGGTTCTAATTTGTTGTTTCTCTGCTAGTCACTGGGACCCTGACGCCCAAGAGATGTCAGGGCACATGAGATTGGGCGAGGAGAACATAAGAAATTGGAGCAGGAGAGGCCATTTGGCCCCTCAAGCCTGCTCTGCCTTTCAGTAAGATCATGGCTGGTCTTCTACCTCAACTCCACTTTCCTCCACTATCCCCATATCCATTGATTCACTTAATATCCAAAAATCTATTGATCTCTGTCTTCAATATACTCAACAACTGAGGTTCCAAAGCTCTCTGGGGTAGAGAATTCCAAAGATTCAACACCCTCTGAGTGAAGTAATTTCTCCTCATCTCAGTCCTAAATGGCTGACCCTTTATCCTGAGACTGTGACCCCTGGTTCTCGACTCCCCAGCCAGGGGAAACATCCTCCCTGCATCTACCCGATCAAGCCCTGTAAGAATATAGGCCGAGGCTACTCAATCTCTCCTCATAGGTAAATTCCCCTATCCCATGAATCAGTCTGGCGAGCCTTCAGGTAAATTTATAATGGGGAACAAGGAAATGGCAGACCAATTGAACAAATATTTTGGTTCTGTTTCATGAAAGAAGACACATATGAGCATATAACCTTCCGGAAACACTAGGGAACCGAGGGTCTAGTGAGAAGGAAGAACTGAAGGAAATCCATATTAGTCAGGAAATTGTGTTAGGGAAATTGATGCGATTGAAGGCTGATAAATCCCCAGAGCCTGATAGTCTGCATCCCAGAGTACTTAAGGAAGTGGCCCTAGAAATAGCGGATGCATTGGTGATCATTTTCCAACAGTCTATCGACTCTGGATCAGTTCCTATGAACTGGAGGGTAGCTAATGTAAGACTACTTTTTTAAAAAGGAGGGAGAGAGAAAACGGGGAATTATACAGCGGTTAGCCTGACATCAGTAGTGGGGAAAATATTGGAACCAATTATCAAAGATGAAATAGCAGCGCATTTGGAAAGCATTGACAGGATTGGTTCAAGTCAGCATGGATTTATGAAAGGGAAATCATGCTTGACAAATCTTCTAGAATTATTTGAGGATGTAACTACTAGAGTGGACAAGGGAGAACCAGTGGATGTGGTATATTTGGACTTTCAAAAGACTTTTGACAAGGTCCCACACAAGAGATTAGTGTGCAAAATTAAAGCACATGGTATTGGGGGTAATGTATTGACGTGGATAGAGAACTGGTTGGCAGAAAGGAAGCAGAGAGTAGGGATAAATGGGTCCTTCTCAGAATGGCAGACAGTGACTAGTGGGGTGCCACAGGGCTCAGTGCTGGGACCCCAGCTATTTACAATATACATGAATGATTTATATGAAGGAATTGAGTGTAATATCTCCAAGTTTACAGATGACACTAAGCTGGGTGGCGATGTGAGCTGTGAGGATGATGCTACGAGGCTGCAGGGTAACTTGGACAGGTTAGGTGAGTGGCCAAATGCATGGCAGATGCAGTATAATGTGGATAAATGTGAGGTTATCCACTTTGGTGGCAAAAACATGAAGGCAGAATATTATCTGAATGGCGGCAGATTAGGAAAAGGGGAGGTACAACGAGACCTGGGTGTCATGGTACATTAGTCACTGAAAGTTGGCATGCAGGTACAGCAGGTGGAGACGAAGGCAAATGACATATTGGCCTTCATAGCTAGGGTATTTGAGTATAGGAGCAGGGAGGTCTTAATGCAGTTGTACAGGGCCTTGGTGATGCCTCACATGGAATATTGTGTTCAGTTTTTTGTCCTCCTAATCTGAGCAAGGACGTTCTTGCTATTGAGGGAGTGCAGCGAAGGTTCACCAGATTGATTCCTGGAATGGCGGGACTGACATATGAGGAGAGACTGGATCGACTGGGCCTGCATTCACTGGAGTTTAGAAGAATGAGTGGAAATCGCACAGAAACATATAAAATTCTGACAGGACTGGACAGGTTAGATGCAGGAAGAATGTTTCCGATGTTGGGAAGTCCAGAACCAGGGGACACAGTCGAAGGATAAGGGGTAAGCCAATTAGGAACGAGATGAGGAGAAACTTCTTCACTCAGAGAGTGTTAACCTCTGGAATTCTCTACTGCAGAGAGTTGTTGATGCCAGTTCGTTAGATATATTCAAGAGGAAGTTAGATATGGCCCTGATGGCTAAAGGGATCAAGGGATTTGGAGAGAAAGCAGAAAAAGGGTACTGAGGTGAATGATCAGCCATGATCTTATTGAATGGTGGTGCATTCCTAGTTTCTATGTTTCTATGCTTCATTATATTCCCTCTATGGCAAGTGTATCCTTCCTTAGGTAAGGAGACCAAAATTGTACACAATACTCCAGGTGCGGTCTTACCCAGGGCCCGATATAATTGCATTCGGATGGCTTTACTCTTGTACTCAAATCCTCTTGTATTAAAGGCCAACATATCATTTGCTTTTCTAATTGCTTGCTGTGCCTTCATGTTAGGTAGGTTTTAAAGAACACTTAAAAGGTGGAAAGTGAAGTTAAATGGAGAGGTGAAACGATTTAAGTAGGGAATTCCAGAGCTTAGGACTGAGGCAGCTGAAGGCACGATCGTCAATGGTGGAGCAATTAAAATCGGTGATGGTCAAAAGACCAGAATAGGTGGAGTATTGAAATCTGGGGGATTATAGGGCAGGAGGAGATTCCAAAGCTTTGGAGGAGCAAGCCCATGGAGGGATTTGAAAACAAGGATGAGAAGTTTGAAATTGATGTGTTGCTTAACTGAGAGCCAATGTAGGTCAGAAACCACAGGAGTGATGGGAGAACGGGACTTGGTGAGAGTTAGGACCACGGGCAACCGAATTTTGAATGGCCTCAACTTTATAGAGGGTAGAACTAGGTAGGCCAGCCAGGAGTGCATCGGAATAGTCAAGTCTGAAGGTGATGGATGAGGCTTTCGGCAGCAGATAAGTTGAGTTAGGGCAGAGACGGGCGATATTATGAAGGGCGGTATTCGTGATAGAACGGATATGAGACGGGAAGCACAATTTGTGATCAAATATCACACCAAGGTTGTGAACACACTTGGTCAGCCTCAGACAGTTGCCAGCAAGATAGATCGAATCAGTGGAAAGGGCCGAAGGTTGTGGCATGAATCAAAGACAATGGCTTCAGTCTTCCCGATATTTAATTGGAGGAAATTTCTACCCATCCAGTGCTGGATGTTGGTCAAGCAGTCCGATATTCTACATAGTACATATTCACGTAGCAGAATGGATGGAAAGATTGCTACAAAACAGAAATCAGAGTGTAGAAGTTTAAGAACGTTTCTCAGACTGGTGGAAAGTGAGAAGTGGTGTCCCACAGGGATCTGTGCTGCTGGGACCAGTGCTGTTTACCATGGTTTAGACTCAGAACATCGAGTATGGTGTCAGAATTTGAAGATGACACCAAATTGGATGGTATTACTAATAGTGTTGGGAATGCACCAAAATACAGGAAGACATAAACAGGCTTCCAAAGTGGGCAGAGGAATGGGGAATGCAATTCAACATTGTGAAATGTGAGCTGGTTCATTTTGGTAGAAGGAATAAGGAGACCACTTATTCCTTAGAAGGGAAGAAATTAAATGAACGAGAGGTATAAAAAGACCTGGCAAAAAAGACACAAAAAATTAGCAACACAATTTGGACAGGCCATAAACAGTGCAAATAAAATACTGGGCTCATTTCGAGAACAGAATACAAATACAAAAGCAGAGAGGTAACATTTACTCTATATTGAAAGTTGGTTAGACACAGTTAGAGCACTGTGAGTAGTTCTGGGCTTCACAATATAAAAGGATATTGATGCACTGGAGAAAATGCTGAAAAGTTTTACAAGAATGTTACCAGAATTGAGAGGATGCAACTCGCAGGCAAGATTGAGCGGGCTGGGGCTTGGGCTTTCTCTGGAAAAGGGGAGACTAAGAAAAGGCCAGAAAGATATGAAGGAGTTTGATAGGGTAGATATGGATCAACTGTTTCCACTTATGGCTGAGTCAGAACAAGGAGATAGAAACATAAGATAGTCACTGACAGATCAAATAAAGAATTAGGAGCAATTTATTTACTCAGAGGGTGGTGAGAATGTGGAACTTGTTGCCACAAGGAGTGGTTGAAGCAGATAGCATTTAAGGGGAGGCTTGATGTATCCATGAGGGAGAAGGGAATAGAGGGATATAGGGACAGGATGGGATAAGATCATGAGAGTGAGAAGAGGTTCGTATGGAGTATAAACACTGGCACAGACCAGTTGGGCTGAATGACCTGTTTCTATGCTGTAAATTCTATATCTGTATGGCAGCGGTGGTTTAATACTCGGGTCTACGGGACCCTGGGGTGGATGAATGCTCAGAACTATGTGGCCCTTGCCCATGAGGTGGTTTAATGCTTGGGCTGATTGGCCCTCCCCAGTCTGGCTCAGCAATTAGGATTTACAATGGAGGAATTGTTACCTAGAATCCCCCGCACGGTAGAAAGTGCCCTATCAATGACAACGGGAGCCCAGTGCTCAGGCGCAGGACTGGGCTGTATCTGAGCATGTGCAGTGCCAGTGGTGGAGATGGTCTCGGGCGGAAGAGACGGTTCCCCGAGGTGGTAGGAGCTTGTGGGTGCAGGGGAGTAATTGGACCCCTGGGTGGGCTGAGCAGCTTCATAAACTCTCGGTAAAGGCCTCAGGTCCTGAATAAAAGCCCACAGGCCCCGAATAAGAGCCCACTGGTCCCGAGTTTGCAACGTAGTGATAGGCCCCGTCGCTCCAGGTAACTGGCCGCCATGTTGGACAGGGAGGGATCATGGCTCCTGCGTGGCCACCTTGCTCGTGACTTTCTCTCCGGAGACAGACCAAGGCTACAGTGCATGCGCGGCCATCTTGGTACAGGAGCGGAGGGTGGGCGGGGCTTCAGGGTCCCAGTGACCAGGAGAGAAAATCATTGCCTCATTGATTTTATTCTCACTCTGCACGCAGCGGGTGTAGAACTGAACCCAACCAGAGCAAAGGGAGGGAGAAAACTGGGGATGGAGGAATGAAATGATGGAGATGTTACGATTGGGTTTGGATTTCAGCACGAGCAGGGAGGGAGAGTGAGTGGGACAGGGATTTACAGCTTTGGGGGAACAAGAGAGGAAAGTATATTCCATAGGAACTAGGATTGCCTGTCAATTTCTATCCTGTGCTGACCTTTGTAAACTCTTTTTATAAGGTATTAGAAGGGCAGGATTTACAGACGGGAAACGTGAACCAAACATCACATCAAGATCTGACAGAGTCATGCGATTCATCAGGACCTGTCTATCTGCGGCCTTTCAAAGTAGGAGAAATGTTTATCTGTTCTGTCTCTGGGAATAGATTTCAAACATCAGTGTGACTGGAAAAGCACCGAGACACACACACCCGAGTGATAGTGTTCCAGTGCAATGACTGTGTAAAGAGCTTTAATCAGTCACACAGCCTGAGAAACATCGCACCATTCACAGTGGGGAGAAACTGTTCACGTGCTATGTGTGTGGTCGAGGCTTCAACTGATCGTTCAACCTCCATAGACACAAGGACACCCGCACCATGGAGAAACCATGGGAATGCGGAGACTGTGGGAAGGGATTCAATTACCCATCTGAGCTGGAAACTCATCGACGCAGTCACACCGGGGAGAGGCCATTCACCTGCCCAGTGTGTAGGAATGGATTCACTCGGTCATCCGCCCTGCTGACACACCAGCGAGTTCACACTGGGGAGAGGCCATTCACCTGCTCTGAGTGTGGGAAGGGATTCACTCAGTCACCCACCGTGCTGAGACACCAGCAAGTTCACACTGGGGAGAGGCCATTCACCTGCTCAATTTGTGGGAAAGGATTCACTCAGTCATCCAACCTGCTGACACACCAGAGAGTTCACACTGGGGAGAGGCCGTTCATCTGCTCGGTGTGTGGGAAGGGATTCACTCGGTCATCCAACCTGCTGAGACACCAGCGAGTTCACAAGTGATTGCAGGGTTTGGATTCTGCTGTTGTTGCTGCTGTTATTCACATCCTAATGAACTGTGTTCATTCTGTTAGTTGGCGTTTGTTTCTGCTGATGTTAATAACCCTTCAACTAGGCTGGAGTTTAGTAGTTTGATACTTCAAATAACACTGTTGATATTTGATGTCTCCAAGATAAGAGGAGACTAATTGATGTCCTGTTTCTGATCAGGGCACAGGAGCAGTGAGAGATCGGGGCTCAGCAGCGAGGTTTCGGGGCCCAGGAGAGGCGAGGGCCCAGGGGCAGCACGGGCCAGCCCACACTGCGATCCGTGGATAGTCGGAGCATGCGTGCACACTAGGTCCGTGCAGCAGAACTTGGTCTCCAGTCATCTTGGTTAACCCTTGCCACTGGATCAAGACCTAGCTCTGTAAAGCTCGTGGTTGGCTAGTGTGCAACGGCCACCTGACATTTAAATAATCCATGCACAGGCATTTTCCACCCTTCAGTATGTAGTTCGGCACCTCGAATGTCAGGTCCTTCATTGAAACACCTGTGAACATCCCTTTTAGGTGTGGAAGTGGGACATCCTCGATACGAGGGACGGCCTAATACTATACCACCATTTTTGAGCCTTTTCTCCTTTCTGACTCTAGATTAGTTCAGTTCTCAGACCTTTGGTTATTCAGGGACAAATCCCAGCTCCCCATACCTTCCAGAGTGCCTCTCCTAGCCTTGGTATCCAGGGAAGGTATCAGTAACACGCCCGGGATCACTAAACACAAAACCCAGTCTGTTAATCACTTTCAGCTACTGGACTTAGTGTGTGCCCCACAGCATCTCTCTCACCTTCGATGTGTGAATGGAGCATCATGCCTGCAAACCTGGGTTCAATTTAAATTTGAATCCACTCCAAGTGTATTTAAAAAAAAAAAATACATACAAGTATGCAGATCACATCAAATAATTGGCAACGGTTTAGAGTCAACAAGATGAACATGTAGCCACACCAAGGCCCAATAAACCAGCTCTGTATTCACAGGAGAAAGTCTGTTATCTAACTCCTCGAGTGACAGAGAAAGATCGGGACCCTAAGAACATCTAGAATCTGTTGTAAATATGTTTCAAATCCTCACTGGTACAACCTGTCTTATTTCTTTTCAATTGAAGTGAATGGAAGATGAGGAGGGGTTGGAGAGTTAGGGTGGTGGGGGGGGCTTGGAGAGTAGGGGTGAAGGGGGGGTTGAAGAGGAGTTGTAATGGAGGAAATGCAGCAGCCAGTTTGTGCACAGCCAGATCCCACAAACAGCAATGTAATGATGACAAGATAATCTGTTCTCAGTGATGTTAGTTGAGGGATACACATTGTGCAGGACACCGTGGAGAACTCTGCCTGTTCTTCCTCAGAATCGTGGCCATGGGATCTTTTATGTCCAACTTAGGGACGAGACAGGACATCGGTTCAATGTCTGATCTGAAAGACGGCACCTCTGACCGTGCAGCACTCCCTCTGTACTGGCACCTAGAAACTCGGCCTAGATTATGTGCTCGGGTTTCTGGATTGGGATTTGAACCCCGACCCTCCTGACTCAGGGCCGAGAGTGCTACCACTGAGCCAAGGCTGACATGGTCTGTTCCCTGTTCCCATTACACTAGGCCGTGCCTGTGTTATTACACTAACCCCACCCATTCATACTGCAGTGGGCCTTCACTCTGTTGTTAGACATTCGGCAAAGTATTTGCTACAACAACAAAACAACCAGAACTTACATTAATATAGCGCCTTTAACTCAGTGAAACTTCTCACAGTGCTTAACAAGATCGATATCAATAAAAAACTATTTTTAACATAGAGCCACAGAGAAAGATATCAGGACAGATTCCCAAAAGGTTGATTGAAGAGGTATATTTTAAAAAGAATCTTGAAAGAGGAGGTAGAGGTTTCGGGGAATTCCAAAACTTGGAGCCTCGGCAGCTGAATGCACGGCCGCCAATGGTGGAGCGATTAAAATCGGGGATGTTCAAGAGGACAGATTTGGAGGAGCGCATGGAACTCAGAGGTTTGTGGGGCTGGAGGAGATTACAGAGATAGGGAAGGGCGAGGCCATGGAGAGTTTTGAAACCAAGGATGAGAATTTTTAAATTGAGGCGTTGCTTAAGTGGGAGCCAATGTAGGTCAGTGAGCACAGGGATGATGGGTGAATAAGGTTATAGCAATAGGCCCTGACTTGACACACACTATTAGATGAGACCCAATCTTTGTTTTGTTGCACTAGATACTGGCTGTGTGACCATCACACTAGATCCAGCATTGTGTTCAGTATAACACTTGAGTCTGCCTCTGTTATTATTGGATCAAACACTGTCTTTGTTACTCTCACAGTGGGCCATGCATTTGCTGTTATTACTCTGGACCCTGTCTTCACTCTTATTGTATGGGCCCCTGTCTCTGGAATTGTTACACTAGACCCGGCCTCTGCTATGATTGGAAAATAACCTGCCCCTGTTATTCCAGTTCTAGTGCACGCCTCTATTATTATAACTATAGATCTTGTCTCTGTTGTATTCAATAGAGTATGTTTCTGATATTGTTAAAGTAGACCCGGCTTCTGTTAGTGTGACACTATCACCTCTTTCAGTTATTATTGCAAAAAAACTTTAAATTATTAAAGACTTGTTTCTAGTGTAAAACTAGGCCTTGTCTCGGTTATTAATGCACTACACCCTGTCTCTGTTTATATTACACTAGGCCCTGTCTGTGTTTATATTACACGAGACCTTGTCTCTGTTTATATTACACTAGACCCTGTCTCTGTTTATATTACACTAGACCCTGTCACTGTTTATATTACACTAGACCCTGTCTCTGTTTATATTACACTAGACCCTGTCTCAGTTTATTGAACCTCAACCATGTTTTAGTTACTGCGGCACTAAACAACATCCACAAATATTGGAAGTGGTTGGGGAGGAAACAGTGAAAGTAACAGTCAGAAAACTGGAGACAGAAATAGACCAAATTTTGCTGGATAATTGCAAGTCATTTCATTCCTTCCCAAACGAAGGACACAACCAGTGAGAGAATGAGAGATTTATTAACCTCACGGCAGGTATAGGTACAGTTTCACATTTACCATCACTGGCACCAATCATCACACACTGGGGGTAAATCTCAGGAGCTTGTGTGTGATGGTGAGGTGATCACTGGACAATAAAGCTCAGAGACTGATGGAGGGCTGCTCATTATCCTCAGTGTGATTTAATCCCCTTTCCCACTGAATACTGCGGACAGACATGGTCACCTTGGTAACAGAATGGTCAGTGTGACATCACTTTCTCAACAAGACTACACAAGACAATGGGTTATCAATAAATGTTGAAGGTATTAAATATTCTGCAATTACATTTTACATAAAATGGAAATAAAATGCTGGAAAATAATTGGTGAAGATGATAATTTATCTCTGTGGAATTGACTAGCAAACATTACGAATGATGTGTTTTGCTTACACAGACACACACACACAAATATATATATATAGCAAAGACTGTGCTCTTTTCAGGTGTTCTGCTACACCCGATGTTATTAATTTCTGTGGACTTTAGGACCCTGCGGCAGCCCATCCGGCGGCACTTGCTGAGACAGGATATAAAGAGACCGCGCCCTGTTCCTCCTCCCACTGCCTGGAGGAATGGGCAGATATTTAAAGGGACAGGGACTCCCCTTTCTCTGCCTATTTATAGTTAAAGGGACAGTCCAATTTATCTTGCGGTGTTGGAGGACTTCACTAACAGAGCTCCCATTAACAGTCGCTCCCTTCTGTACTGTGCAGTGATTGTAAAGCTGTCTATTTCAGTGACTCGGGCCTTTCTAAAATGTCTCATTGTTTTTGATGATCCATTTAACTTCCTTGCAGAATTTGGAAAGATTTCAGAATTGTGCAGTGTGACAAAGGTTTCGGTTAAAGGTGGAGTCAAGTTTGTTTCAAAATATTCTGTTCTAACCCTCCCCGAACCCCCAAATTTTAGAACACTGCAATACTGACTGGGAAGGTCCCAAGTTCGATCCTAGATCTGGGCTGTGAGTTGATCTCAGCCAAGGCAGCAGTTCAGGGATTATAATTGTCCTCAGTACCACTGGGCTAAATATGAGTAAAAATCAGCCAGTGTCCCTGCTCTTCATACCGATCCAGTGACCTCAAATGGGAAGTGTGTGGATGTCATTTGAGGACAGGATTTGAGGCTGTGATGCCTACCACAGTGGAAATCCTGCCGGCACTCACTGATTTGACTGACGGTGAGGCACTAGAGGTTAACTAATGTCTGTGGAATTGCACCACCCCACACACACACACACACACACACACATTACACCCCCCCTCCACACCCACACACACACTCCCCACACACACAAACCCCCCACAAACCCACTCACACAAACACCCCCCACACGCGCACACCCCCCACACACACTTTCACACACATGCATACACACACCCACCCACACAGATGCACCCCCCACATGCCACCCCCCCACACACAGACACATACCCGCACACACATCCACACACACAGCCCCCCCCACACACACTCCCCCACATCCTCTCCACACACACACCCCCCAAACCCCCCCCCACACACACACACACCCACCCACACCCCCACACACACTCTCACATGCACACACACCCACACACCCCGCCCCACCACATACACATCCACACACACAGCCCCACCCCCCCCACACACTCCCCCCACACACACACACACCCATCCCCACACAGATGCACCCCCCACATGCAACCCCCCAACACACACAACCCCCCCCCCCACATACACCCACACACACACATCCACACACACACCTTCACACACATGCATACACACACACAACCACACCTCCCCCCCGCACACACCCCACCACACACACACCGACCCACCCCCCACACACACACCGACCCACCCCCCACACACACACAGCCCTCTCCACACACACTCCCCCCCCACACACACAGATGCACCCCCCCCCACATACACACAGACACCCACACACACAGATGCATCCCCACATGCAACCCCCCACACCCACACGCAACCCCCCACACCCACACATACCCACTCCCACACACACAGCCCCCCCCCCCCACACACACTTACACCCCCACACACGTGGGGACAATGGGAATGGATGCTGTTGTACATGGTAAGTGGTTCAGTCGCTCATCTCACCAACTGACATTCGAGGAGTTAGATAACAGATTTTCTCCTGTGAATATAGAGCTGGTTTATTGGGCTGTGATGTGTTTACTTATTCACCTTGCTAACTCTAAATCTTTGCCAATTATTTGATGTGATTGGTTTACATGTAAGTATTTAAAAAAAAATGTTTTCTGAGTGGATTTAAAATTTAAATTGAAACCAGGTTTGCAGGCGTGATGCTCCATTCACACATCAAAGGTGAGACAGGTGCCATGAGACACACGCTAAGTCCAGCATCTGAAGGTGATTAACAGACTGGGTTTTATGTTTAGTGATCCCGGGCATGTTACCGACACCTTCCCTGGATACCAAGGCGAGGAGAGGCACTCTGGAATGTATGGGAAACTGGGACTTGTCCCTGAGAGTAACCAAAGGTCTGAGAACTGAAATAATCCAGAGTTAGAAAAGAGAAAAGGCCCAAAATGGAACAGTCAGTAACAGGACATCAATTAGTCTCCACTTATTTTGGAGGTTTTAATTATCGACACACAGTGTTATTTGAAATATCAAAATATTAAACTCCAGCCCAGTTATAGGGGTTATTAACATCAGCAGAAACAAACACCAACTGACAGAATGAACACGATTCAGTCAGGATGTGATTAACAGCAGTAATAAGAATAGAGTCCAACCCCTGCAGTCACTTGTGAACTCGCTGCTGTCTCAGCAGGTCGGATGACGTAGTGAATCCCTTTTCACACTCAGAGCAGGTGAACGGCCTCTCCCCAGTGTGACTGTGACAATGCATTTCCAGTTTACAAGGTTGGGATCAGTTCTGCACCCGCTGTGCGCAGAGTGACAATAAAATCAATGAGCTGCTAATTTCTTTGCTGGATAATTAGCCTTTTGTGCTGGCCCAATAGGGTGAACCCAGGCTGGTCCAATAGGGAGAGCCCGGACTGGCCCAATAGGGTGAGCCCAGCCTGGCCCAATAGGGTGAGCTGGGCTGGCCCAGGGTCACAAGACAAAAGTTAGCACAACAAGGCTCCCTTTCAGGGGCCACTGACCTGAGCACAAATATGTGTCCAATCAAACTGACAGACATCCTGAAGCCCCGCCCACCCATTGTCCTTGCCATGTCGAAGCTCCGAGCAGAGCGCTTGCTTTGGGAGTCTCCTATTGGGCAAATGGACAGCTGAATTTGTAGAGTACACTCCATAATCCCTCACGTTTAACAGTGTCAAAGGCCCTGGTCAGGTCAAAGAAGTTTGACCCAACCCCACAGTCACTGACACCAATCTCCTCCCATGTGATATAAATCGACACTTGTCACTGATACCAAGTGGACTGGGAAAATATGTTCAAGGGTAAGACTGTAGAAACAAAATGGCAAACATTTAAGGAGATATTACATAACTCTCAGCAAAGATTTATTCAAGTGAGAAATAAAGATGCTAAGAGAAGGATGAACCATCCCTGGCTAACTCAGGAAGTAAAGGATGGTATCAAATTGAAAAAAGGCATACAATGTTGCGAAGGACAGTGGAAGGCCAGAGGATTGGGAAATTTTTAGAAACCAGCAAAGGACGACTAAAAAATGATAAAGACAGAGAAGATAGCAGATGAGAGAAAACTAACAAGAAATATAAAAACAAACAGTAAGAGCTTCTACAGGAATATAAAATGGAAACGAGTTGCTAAAATAAACATTGGTCCCTTAGAAGATGAGACTGGAGAATTAATAACGGGAAACACGGAAATGGCAGAGACTTTGAACAAATATTTTGTATCGGTCTTCACGGTAGAGGATATTAAAAACATCCCAACAGTTGATAATCAAGGAGCTAATGCGGGGGAGGAGGAAACTTAAAACAGTCACTGTCACTCGAGATTAAGTACTAATCAAACTAATGGGACTAAAGATGGACAAGTCTCCTGGACATGATGACATGCATCCTAGGGTCTTTAAAGAACTGGCTGCAGAGATAGTGGATGCATCGGTTGTAATCTACCAAAATTCTCTGAATTCTGGAGAGATTCCAGCGGACTGGAAAACTGCAAATGTAACATACCTAATTAAGAAACGAGGGAGACAGAAAGCAGGAAACTATAGACCAGTTAGCCTACCATCTGTCATTCGGAAAATACTGGAGTCCATCATTAAGGAAGTACTAGCAGGACATTTAGCAAATCATATTGCAGTCAAGCAGAGTCAGCATGGTTTCATGAAAGGGAAATCATGTTTGACAAATTTCCTGGAATTATTTGAGGATGTAACAAGCAAAGTGGATAAAGGAGAACCAGTTGATGTCATATATTTGGATTTCCAGAAAGCATTTCATATGGTGCCACACAAAAGGTTACTTCACAAACTAAGAGTTCACGGGGTTGGGGGTAATATATCAGCATGGATAGAGGATTGGCAAACTAACAGAAAACTAACAGAGAGTCAGGATAAATGGATCATTTTCAGCTTGGCAAACTGTAACTAGTGGGGTGCCACAGGGATCAGTGCTGGGGACTCAACTATTTACAACTAATATAAATAACTTGGCTGAAGGGGCTGAGTGTAACATAGTCAAATTTGCTGATGATACAAAGATAGGTTGTGAGGAGGACGTAAAGAATCTACAAGGTGACATAGATAGGCTCTGTGAGTGGGCAAAAATCTGGCAGATGGACTATAATGTGGTAAAATGTCAGGTTATCCCTGTTGGTAGAAAAAATAAAAAAGCAAATAATTATTTAAATGGGGACAATTACAAAATGCTGTTGTACAGAGGGATCTGGAGGTTCTTGTATATGAAACTCAAAAAGTTAGCATGCAGGTACAGCAAGTAATCAGGAAGGCAAATGGAATGCTGGCCTTTATTGCAAGTGGGGTGGAGTATAAAAGTAGGGAAGTCCTGCTACAACTGTACAGGGCGTTGGTAAGACCACACCTGGAGTACTGCGCACAGTTTTGGTCTGGACTTGTCTCTATTCCCGTGCCAAGGGGATTGCTACACCAGACGGGAGGGGCAACATTTAGGGACACTGATTCCCCACCAATTCCCATTCCCCTTCTTTCTTGTGGATAATGGAGGGGCCACTGTGTGTAATGTGCAAGTCAGTAAGAATTGTCAGCAAGCTCTTTTTAATTGGAGATTTTATTCAGTGGAAACTTTGACACACTATTGTAGATTTTGTACCAAAGATCAATTTAGAATTAAAGTAAAAGTTCATAATTTAATTGCAAACTAAATTTCTATTGAGAGTTGCTGAATTAAGGGGAAAGCTAACACACAGCATTTCTTAAGTGGACACTGCAGCCCCAAGAACACAATCAGCAATATATCCAGAATATTAAAGTCCAGCCCAGTTATAGGGTTATTAACATCGGCAGAAATAAACCCCAAATGTCAGAATGAAACATAGAAAATAGGTGCAGGAGTAGGCTATTCGGCCCTTCTAGCCTGCACTGCCATTCAATGAGTTAATGGCTGAACATGCAACTTCAGTACCCCATTCCTGCTTTCTCGCCATACCCCTTGATCCCCCTAGTAGTAAGGACTACATCTAACTCCTTTTTGAATATATTTAGTGAATTGGCCTCAACAACTTAATGATACATGAACATGGTTCAGTCTGGATGTGATGAAAAGCAGCAATAACAGCAGAATCCCACCCCTGTAGTCACTTGTGAAGTCGCTGGTGTCTCAGCAGGGTGGATGACTGAGTGAATCCCTTCCCACACACTGAGCAGGTGAATGGCCTCTCCCCAGTGTGAACTCGCTGGTGTGTCAGCAGTGTGGATGATTGAGTGAATCCGTTCCCACATTCAGAACAGGTGAACGGCCTCTCCCCAGTGTGAACTCGCTGGTGTCTCAGCAGGGTGGATGACTGAGTGAATCCTTTCCCACACTCTGAGCAGGCGAATGGCCTCTCCCTAGTGTGAACTCGCTGGTGTTTCAGTAGGTTGGATTGCTCACTGAATCGCTTCCCACACTGAGAGCAGGTGAACGGTCTCTCCCCAGTGTGAACACGTTGGTGTTTCAGCAGGTCGGATGATGCAGTGAATCCCTTCCCACACTCAGAGCAGGTGAATGGCCTCTCCCCAGTGTGAATTCGCCGGTGCGTCAGCAGGCTGGATGACTCAGTGAATGCCTTCCCACACTCAGAGCAGGTGAAAGGCCTCTCCCCAGTGTGAACTCGCCGGTGTGTCAGCAGGTTGGATGACTGAGTGAATCCCTTCCCACACTCAGAGCAGGTGAACGGCCTCTCCCCAGTGTGACAGCGTCGATGCATTTCCAGCTCAGTTGGTGATCTGAATATCTTCCCACAGTCATCACATTTCCACGGTTTCTCCGTGGTGCAGGTATCCTTGTGACTATCCATGGTTGGACAATCAGTTGAAGCCTCGCCCACTCACACAACACATTTACAGTTTCTCTGCGCTTTGAATGGTGCGATGTTTTTTCAGGCTGTGTAACTGGTTAGAGCTCTTTCCACAGTCAGTGCACTGGAACACTCACTTGGGTGTGTGTGTCTCGGTACCTTTCCAGTCAGGATGATAATTGAAATTTTTTCCCACAGACAGAACAGACAAACATTTCTCCTTCCACTTTCAAAGGCCAATGATATTCAGCTCCTGATGAATCAACTGCCCCTGTCAGATCTTGATGCGATGTTTGGTTTGTGCTTCTTGTCTGAAAATCTCACCTCCTAATACGCTGTAAAAGGAGATAACAAAACTCATCACTGTCAGTACAAGACAGAAATTCAGAATAGACACATCTAGTTTCCATGGAACATTTTTTCCTCTCTCGTTCTTCCAAAGCTGTAAATCCCTGTCCCACACATTGTCCCTCCTGCTGTGCTGAAATCCAAACCATCGCACATTTCTGGACAGTTTCTCCTCCACACACAGTTTTCACCACCAATTCAGGCTGGGTTTAGGTCTACACTCACTGGTTCTCCATCCCCCTCCTCCACAGAATGTACAGATACTGGCTGGGTTCAGGTCTACACTCACTGGTACACTTCCTTCTCCAAAAGAAGTAGACTCTGGCTGAATTCAGTTCTACATTCACTGGTTCCTCTCCCCCGAGTGTGGTGATTCTGGCTGGGGTCAGTTCCACACTCACTGACTCCCCTCTCCTCCCCTGTGTTCGGTTCTGCACTCACTCGTTCTTTGATCTCTCCTCTCCTGAGGGTGCTGACTCTGATTAGGTTCAGTTCTGCACTCACTGGTTCCCCTCCCTCTCCTCCCCTGAAGGTGCTGACTCTGGCTGGGTTCTGTTCCAGACATTGACATCCCTCACTTTGTTCCTGCACCAAGATGGCCACGCATGGGCCTTGCTACTCACTAAACCAAGATGACGGAGCGCTGAACCTGCTATCCTGCACAAACATGGCCGCCGTTAGCCTGGGCCTGTGACCGGGAGAAAGCCCCAAAACTGCAACCGGCGATATTTCGGTTCTTATTCCGGGTTTGCGGCGGGCACCGGTTATTTATGAAGTCGCCCCGGCTCCCCGCTGGTCCATTACTCCGCTCCGTCCCGCTGAAAAACACAACTCTGAGGCGCCTGTCCGAAACGTGTTTCTTCCGCCATTACAGGCACCGCGCATGCTCCAAACCCAGCCAGGGCCAGCGCCTGCGCACTGAGCTCCTGTAGTCTGGGTGAGGCACATTCCCCCCGCGACGAATGCGGGGTACAAATACCGCCATTGGAAGCCCATGTTATTGAATGGAATATGATTTACTGGGATTGCATTGGTCACTGACCCATGTTCATTCTGGCAGTAAGACTTTGTTTCTGATGATCTCAATAACCCGTATATGTGGGCTGGAGATAAATATCCGACATAAATATTGAATAAATCAGCTTTGTTTCAAACACAGTGTGTCGAATATTTGATTTAGAAACATAGAAACATAGAAAATAGGTGCAGGAGCAGGCCATTCAGCCCTTCTACCCTGCACCGCCATTCAATTAGTTCATGGCTGAACATGAAACTTCAGTACCCCCTTCCTGCTTTCACGCCATACCCCTTGATCCCCCGAGTAGTAAGGACTTCATCTAACTCCCTTTTGAATATATTTAGTGAATTGGCCTCAACTACTTTCTGTGGTAGAGAATTCCACAGGTTCACCACTCTCTGGGTGAAGAAGTTTCTCCTTATCTCGGTCCTAAATGGCTTACCCCTTATCCTTAGACTGTGACCCCTGGTTCTGGACTTCCCCAACATTGGGAACATTCTTCCTGCATCCAACCTGTCCAAACCCGTCAGAATTTTAAACGTTTCTATGAGGTCCCCTCTCACTCTTCTGAACTCCAGTGAATACAAGCCCAGTTGATCCAGTCTTTCTTGATAGGTCAGTCCCACCATCCCGGAAATCAGTCTGGTGAATCTTCGCTGCACTCCCTCAATAGCAAGAATGTCCTTCCTCAAGTTAGGAGACCAAAACCGTACACAATACTCCAGGTGTGGCCTCACCAAGGCCCTGTACAACTGTAGCAACACCTCCCTGCCCCTGTACTCAAATCCCCTCGCTATGAAGGCCAACATGCCATTTGCTTTCTTAACCGCCTGCTGTACCTGCATGCCAACCTTCAATGACTGATGTACCATGACACCCAGGTCTCATTGCACCTTCCCTTTTCCTAATCTGTCACCATTCAGATAATAGTCTGTCTCTCTGTTTTTACCACCAAAGTGGATAACCTCACATTTATCCACATTATACTTCATCTGCCACGCATTTGCCCACTCACCTAACCTATCCAAGTCACTCTGCAGCCTCATAGCATCCTCCTCGCGGCTCACACTGCCACCCAACTTAGTGTCATCTGCAAATTTGGAGATACTACATTTAATCCCCTCGTCTAAATCATTAATGTACAATGTAAACAACTGGGGCCCCAGCACAGAACCCTGCGGTACCCCACTAGTCACTGCCTGCCATTCCGAAAAGTACCCATTTACTCCTACTCTTTGCTTCCTGTCTGACAACCAGTTCTCAATCCACGTCAGCACACTACCCCCAATCCCATGTGCTTTAACTTTGCACATTAATCTCCTGTGTGGGACCTTGTCGAAAGCCTTCTGAAAGTCCAAATATACCACATCAACTGGTACTCCTTTGTCCACTTTATTGGAAACATCCTCAAAAAATTCCAGAAGATTTGTCAAGCATGATCTCCCTTTTACAAATCCATGCTGACTTGGACCTATCATGTCACCATTTTCCAAATGCACTGCTATGACATCCTTAATAATTGATTCCATCATTTTACCCACTACTGAGGTCAGGCTGACCGGTCTATAATTCCCTGCTTTCTCTGTCCCTCCTTTTTTTAAAAGTGGGGTTACATTGGCTACCCTCCACTCGATAGGAACTGATCCAGAGTCAATGGAATGTTGGAAAATGACTGTCAATGCATCCGCTATTTCCAAGGCCACCTCCTTAAGTACTCTGGGATGCAGTCCATCAGGCCCTGGGGATTTATCGGCCTTCAATCCCATCAATTTCCCCAACACAATTTCCCGACTAATAAAGATTTCCCTCAGTTCCTCCTCCTTACTAGACCCTCTGACCACTTTTATATCCGGAAGGTTGTTTGTGTCCTCCTTAGTGAATACTGAACCAAAGTACTTGTTCAATTGGTCTGCCATTTCTTTGTTCCCCGTTATGACTTCCCCTGATTCTGACTGCAGGGGACCTACGTTTGTCTTTACTAACCTTTTTCTCTTTACATACCTATAGAAACTTTTGCAATCCGCCTTAATGTTCCCTGCAAGCTTCTTCTCGAACTCCATTTTCCCTGCCCTAATCAAACCCTTTGTCCTCCTCTGCTGAGTTCTAAATTTCTCCCAGTCCCCAGGTTCGCTACTATTTCTGGCCAATTTGTATGCCATTTCCTTGGCTTTAATACTATCCCTGATTTCCCTAGATAGCCACGGTTGAGCCACCTTCCCTTTTTTATTTTTACGCCAGACAGGAATGTACAATTGTTGTAATTCATCCATGCGGTCTCTAAATGTCTGCCATTGCCCATCCACAGTCAACCCCTTAAGTATCATTAGCCAATCTATCATGCCTCATACCTTCAAAGTTACCCTTCTTTAAGTTCTGGACCATGTCTCTGAATTAACTGTTTCATTCTCCATCCTAATGCAGAATTCCACCATATTATGGTCACTCTTCCCCAAGGGGCCTCGCACAATGAGATTGCTAATTAATCCTCTCTCATTACACAACACCCAGTCTAAGATGGCCTCCCCCCTAGTTGGTTCCTCGACATATTGGTCTAGAAAACTATTCCTTGTGCACTCCAGGAAATCCTCCTCCACCGTATTGCTTCCAGTTTGGCTGGCCCAATCTATGTGCATATTAAAGTCACCCATTATAACTGCTGCACCTTTATTGCATGCACTCCTAATTTCCTGTTTGATGCCCTCCCCAACATCACTACTACTGTTTGGAGGTCTGTACACAACTCCCACTAACGATTTTTGCCCTTTAGTGTTCTGCAGCTCTACCCATATAGATTCCACATCATCCAAGCTAATGTTTTCCTAACTATTGCATTAATCTCCTCTTTAACCAGCAATGCTACCCCACCTCCTTTTCCTTTTATTCTATCCTTCCTGAATGTTGAATACCCCTGGATGTTGAGTTCCCAGCCCTGATCATCCTGGAGCCACGTCTCCGTAATCCCAATCACATCATATTTGTTAACATCTATTTGCACAGTTAATTCATCCACCTTATTGCGGATACTCCTTGCATTAAGACACAAAGCCTTCAGGCTTGCTTTTTTAACACCCTTTGTCCTTTTAGAATTTTGCTGTACAGTGGCCCTTTTTGTTCTTTGCCTTGGGTTTCTCTGCCCTCCACTTTTCCTCATCTCCTTTCTGTCTTTTGCTTTTGCCTCATTTTTGTCTCCCTCTGTCTCCCTGCATAGGTTCCCATCCCCCTGCAATATTAGTTTAACTCCTCCCCAACAGCACTAGCAAACACTCCCCCTAGGACATTGGTTCTGGTCCTGGCCAGGTGCAGACCGTCCGGTTTGTACTGGTCCCACCTCCCCCAGAACCGGTTCCAATGCCCCAAGAATTTGAATCCCTCCCTGCTGCACCACTGCTCAAGCCATGTATTCATCTGCGCTATCCTGCGATTCCTACTCTGATTAGCACGTGGCACTGGTAGCAATCCAGAGATTACTACTTTTGAGGTCATACTTTTTAATTTAGCTCCTAGCTCCTTAAATTCTTTTCGTAGGACCTCATCCCTTTTTTTACCTATGTCGTTGGTACCAATGTGCACCACGACAACTGGCTGTTCTCCCTCCCATTTCAGAATGTCCTGCACCCGCTCCGAGACATCCTTGACCCTTGCACCAGGGAGGCAACATACCATCCTGGAGTCTCGGTTGCGTCCGCAGAAACGCCTATCTATTCCCCTCACCATCGAATCCCCTATCACTATCGCGCTCCCAATCTTTTTCCTGCCCTCCTTTGCAGCAGAGCCACGAACTGTGCCATGAACTTGGCTGCTGCTGCCCTCCCCTGATGAGTCATCCTCCCCAACAGTACTCAAAGCAGTGTATCTGTTTTGCAGGGGGTTGACCACAGGGTCATTTCTCCATAATCAGAGGAGACTAGTTGATGTTCTGTTACCCACTGTTCCAGTTTAGGGCTTTTTCTTACTCTAACTTATATCACTTCTCACCTAGTTCGCCTTCTATCATATCAAACCTCAAAGTTGTTCCGTTTGAGTACATGACTTGTGGTTGCAGTAGACTTGACTGCAGTGTCTCACTTTACACTCAGCTGCAATCCTTTGAACAACCCCTTTATTGAACTATCTTGCATAAGATTTGAAATCCGTTATTTCTGTATCAGTTAAGCCGTTTTGGAACCGATTTAATTTAAAGAACTCATCCGCACATTTTGCATGTGCTAGCCTGTGAAATATTCCAATATTTGTAATTGCCATTGTCACAATCTCCGCTCCCTAGCCACTGACTTCATCCCTCTCCCAAACCTCTGTCTGATGCTGAACCAGACTGTTCGCAACCTTGGTGTTATACTTGACCTTGAAATAAGTTTGTGACCATATATCTGTAGCATAACGAAGATTGCTTCTTTCCACCTCTGGAACATCGCCCGTCCACACTATTGCCTCAGCTCATCCACTGCTGAAGCCCTCATCCATGCCTTTGTTACCTCTGGACATGACTATTCCAACGCACTCCTCCCACATTCTACCCTACATAAACGAGAGTTGATCCAAAACTCGGCTGCCCATTCCCTAACTCGCAACAAGTCAAGCTCACCCGTCACCCCTGTTCTTGCTGAGCTGCATTGCCTTCTGGTTAAGCAGTCAGTGGGTGGGGATTGCTCTGTATCTGACCCGTGCTGGACATGCCCTGGGAATATTTGAGGCAGGGTAGAGGGAGCTTTACTCTGTATCTAACCCATGCTGTACGTGCCCTGGGATATTGTAGACTGTGGTTTACTCTGTATCAACCCTGGTAGTGCTTGGGATAGGATGGAGTGAGATTTATTCTGTATCTAAGCCGTGTGGTACTGGTAGTCATGAAAGCAGTGGTAGAGAAAATGCTAGAATCGATTATTAAGCATGTGGTAACAGTGCACTTCGGAAGTAATAACAGGATTGGGCAGAATCAACATGGATTTATGAAGGGAAAATTGTACTTGACAAATCTGTTAGTGTTTTTTGAGCTTGTTGTTGGTGTTTCGGGCAGTGGGGTATCGCCCCTTTGGAATTTTGCATTCCTTACTGCGACTTTTGGTCGGCTCACGCTTTCTGGAGTTTACTACTCAGGCTTTCTTGCCCTTGTTCCTTCATTTATCCTCTTTAGTTATTTTCATTATTTTGAATTAATTTGATTAAGATTATGATCCTTTAGGTTCTAGTTTCTTTTTTGGTAAATTGAATTCTCTGATGCCCTCTGTTTATTGTGTCTGGACCACTGTGCTTTGTGTGTCGTTCTGGACACTGAAGCAATGCTCTGTATATAGATTAAATCTGGGGTGGGGTTAATATAGGTAATATTCTGTTCTAGCTTCCTCTTTTTAGTTGTTTGGGTTTTCTCCTGTCCATTATTTGCTGTATCAGAGTTGCTGTGGCTTTGTGTGTCGTTCTGGACACTGACGCCTTGTTCTAATTTTATTCTGGATACTGGTGTACCATTCTATTTCTAGGGTTAGGGCCTTTGTTGTTTGGCACAGTGGGGTAATGTTCCTTTTGGAACTTTTATGGAAGTGTTTTATTAATAATTAAATTGATGGTAAATTGAGATTAACCAAGAGATTACATTGATGAAGATTGGATTGTATTTATATAAAGTCCCTCTTTGGGAGGTGTTGGGTTAGGAAGGGTTATTTTTTTTTGGGGGGGGTGGGTTGGGTTTGTCAGTTAAAATTGGTTATTCGTTGGGATGTTAGTTCCTTACTATGTATTCAATTGATATTTGTGGAGTTAGGTAACTTATTAATTGTAAGTAAGCCAATTGTATTATTTGGATTTATTAATATTATTACCGGTGTTTTAAGTTAGGGATATTAATTGGGGAATTATTGTTATTGTTTAAGCTGTTCAAGGATCCTGTGGAACCTGCCTATTGGAAACGGAGCCTTGTTGCTGCTGTTGGGCAGAATGCTGATTGGTCACAGCATGGAGCCGCGTGTCCCTGAGTCTGTGTCTTCCCATTTTATTCATTTAAAAATTTGTGAATTTGTGGATTAAGTTTTGGTTACATGGGTGGGGAGGGCGGGGGGGGATTTGGTGGGTTTGCTAAAGTTTTTTGGTTGTGGAGAGCGAGTCCATTGTTTATTTAATGGGGTTGGAGCGAGCGGTGGCTGAGGAAAAGAGTGTTTGAAGACCAGGCCCTCAAACCTACCACCAAACTCATGGTCTACAGGGCTGTAGTAATAGCCGCCCTCCTGTATGGCTCAGAGACATGGACCATGTACAGTAGACACCTCAAATCGCTGGAGAAATACCACCAATGATGTCTCCCCAAGATCCTACAAATCCCCTGGGAGGACAGATGCACCAACGTTAGCGTCCTCGACCAGGCTAACATCCCCAGCATCAAAGCACTGACCACACTCGACCAGCTCCGCTGGGCAGACCACATTGTCCGCATGCCAGACACAAGACTCCCAAAGCAAGCGCTTTACTCGGAGCTCCTTCATGGCAAACGAGCCAAAGGTGGGCAGAGGAAACGTTACAAGAATACCCTCAAAGCTTCCCTGATAAAGTGCAACATTCCCTCTGACATCTGGTAGTCCCTGGCCAACGAACGCCCTAAGTGGAGGAAGTGCATCCTAGAGGGTGCTGAGCACCTCGAGTCTCATCGCCGAGAGCAAGCAGAAATCAAGCGCAGGCAGTGGAATGAGCATGTGGCAAACCAGTCCCACCCATCTTTTACCTCAACGACTCTCTGTCCCACCTGTGAGAGTCTGGTTCTCGTACTGGAATGTTCAGTCATCTGAGAAATCACTTTTAGAGTGGAACAAGTCTTCCTCGATTCCGAGGGACTGCCGATGATGATGATGACCTCCGTTTGTTTTGCTGGGATCTCCGATTTTATATTTTTGAAAAAAAAAATATTTTTGTTTTTGTGCAATTGTATCTTGCTGCGAGGTCTCAGTTAGGTTGTGTATGTGGGGGAGGGTCACGGTTAGGTTGTGTGTGGGGGTCTCGGGTAGATTGTGTGTGAGGGTCTCGGGTAGGTTGTGTCTGTGGGAGGGTCTCGGGTAGGTTGTGTGTGGGGGTCTCGGTTAGGTTGTGTGGGGGGGTCTCGGTTAGGTTGTGTGTGGGGGTCTCGGTTAGGTTGTGTGGGGGGGTCTCGGTTAGGTTGTGTGGGGAGGGTCATGGTTAGGTTGTGTCTGTGGGAGGGTCTCGGGTAGGTTGTGTGTGGGGGTCTCGGTTAGGTTGTGTGGGGGGGTCTCGGTTAGGTTGTGTGGGGAGGGTCATGGTTAGGTTGTGTGTGTGGGGGGTCTCGGTTAGGTTGTGTGGGGAGGGTCATGGTTAGGTTGTGTGGGGAGGGTCTCGGTTAGGTTGTGTGGGGGGGGTCTCGGTTAGGTTGTGTGGGGAGGGTCATGGTTAGGTTGTGTGGGGGGGGTCTCGGTTAGGTTGTGTGGGGGGGGTGTCTCGGTTAGGTTGTGTGGGGGGGGTCTCGGTTAGGTTGTGTGGGGGGGGTCTCGGTTAGGTTGTGTGGGGGGGGTCTCGGTTAGGTTGTGTGTGGGGGTTCTCGGTTAGGTTGTGTGGGGTTGTGGACTCTTTAATTTTTGTGGCTTTTAGGGATTGAGTAATCAGGTCAATTCATTTTTAGTTATTTTTGGGCCTAGAGATGATTAAAAGCCTCGGGTTGGATTTAAGCTGCGGCCGAGGAGGCGGGTTGGAGCGGAGGTCTTCTTGTTCCCGGGGAAGGGATTGGTCTCCGGATTTTGAAGGTGGTTGATTTTAAGTCGCTATTACCTTCTTTCAGGAAGATTGATTTATGTACTTTGATGTGCTGATTTTTATTTTTAAGATTTTAAATGTTATTCGTTATTTTTTGATTTATTTTAACAGTCTGTTTTTGGGTGAGGATTGTTTTAATGAGTAATTCAGTTGTAGGATGGGGAAGGGGGTTATGTCCTTTTATGGTCTTAGCGGGTTGATCAGGGCCCTTGCCGCGTTGGAGGATCGTGTGGAGGGGGGGGGGGAGGGAGAATTTAGGAAGCACTTTTTCCTTTGATTGTTTTTAAATTTACTTTCATAAATCTTGTGTGTGTCATCATCACAGGCAGTCCCTGGGAATCGAGGGAGACTTGCTTCCACTCTAAAAGTGAATTCTCAGCTGACTGAATAGTTGAGGATCCGCAAAATCCTACAAATCCCCTGGGAGGACAGACGCACCAACGTTAGCGCCCTTGACCAGGCCAACATCAAAGCACTCACCACATTTGATCAGCTCCGCTGGGCAGGCCACATTGTCCGCATGCCCGACATGAGACTCCCAAAGCAAGCGCTCTACTCGGAACTCCTTCACGGCAAACAAGCCAAAGTTGGGCAGAGGAAACGTTACAAGGACATCCTGATAAAGTGCAACATCCCCACCGACACCTGGGAGTCCCTGGCCAAAGACTGCCCTAAGTGGAGGAAGTGCATCCGGGAGGGCACTGAGCACCTCGAGTCTCGTCGCCGAGAGCAAGCAGAAATCAAGCGCAGGCAGAGGAAAGAGCGTGCGGCAAACCAGTCCCACCCTCCCCTTTCACTCAATGACTATCTCTCCCACCTGTGACAGGTACTGTGGTTCTCGTATTGGACTGTTCAGCCACCTAAGGACTCATTTTAAGAGTGGAAGCAAGTCTTCCTCAATTCCGAAGGACTGCCTATGATGAACATTCCAATAAGAGAATTGCAGTCTCTGTCACAGGTGGGACTGGTTTGCCGCACGTTCCTTCTGCTGCCTACGCTTGATTTCTGCATGCTCTCGGCAATGAGACTCGAGGTGACACTCGAGATGTGTGTTCACGTAGCGGTTCGATGGCAATAGTATTGGGTAGGGTGGGGGAGGGGAGCAGAGAAATCACAGTCCCGCAGCATACACTTATCCTACTAGTTCTAAATAGCAGTACAATTAGAGCTGGTACGGAGAACATTTTTTGTTAAGAACGAAGGGAAATGAGACATAGGCTTTTTTAAAAGAAAAAGACCAGCACGGTGGGTTGAAAGTGTGGAGAGAGTGAGGAAGAAGTCTTCTAAGGGTGGGGGGAGAAAAGTAAGGTCGGGGGTGGGATTTATATTCACTTCACGATCTATCGTCTAGGTTGCTGATTGTAGTCTATAGGCCTAATGTTTCACCCTTTCTGGGGCTTCATCAGAGACCCAGGAAAAGCAAGTGGGTCAGGGGGGGGGTTCAAGGGTCAGAGGGTATCAGATTGATAACCTTACAGTGAGAGATTATAGAGGGTTTAGAGCTCCCTACCTTCCACCAGGTCAGTCGGAACGAGAAGGGCTGGGATGAGGTGTTAATTGTGAGCTTTGTTTGGTGTTATGGTTCTTGTTTATACTCCTGGTGTGTTGTCTCTGTGTGCTCAGTGGTCCTCTCTGTTTGTTCGGTATAAATGTGGAGCTCTGCCCCCTTTTTGTTGTGTTTGTTTTTGTGTGATGACTCACCTGGTTGAATGTCCTGGTTCGGGTTTGGGGTTTTTTGTGGGGGTCTAATGTTTTGATTTACTGACAGTTTGTTTCTTTTAAGTCTTTTACCCCATTTTCCCCTTACTTCCTGTAAATTTTTGATTTTAATAAATTATTTTTTTTTTTAATTAAAATTTTTTGGTTTTTTGTTTTGTACTTTTTTTGGTTATGTTATAGTTTGTGGGTTAATTCTGTGATGTTTTTGTTATCATCTTCGTTCAATCCAGTGTTTTGTTTTATTTTCGGTTTGGTTCCCTCTGTCGTCTGTTGTCCCCGATTGTTGTATACCCTTCTGTTTCCTGGTCTGCTCGGGGGGAGGGCGGTTTAGGCCTCTGTTTTGCACACATTTCTGTTTAGTTCCTGTTTCCTTGAGGAGGAGGAGAGAAGAGCTGGGGGTTGATTTAGGGGCATTTAGAGTTAGGTCTTGGGGTTAGGGTCTGCATTAATATGTTTTAGATTAGGGTTCAGTCTTGGGGGTCTCGGGTCTGGGGTTAGGATTGGGTTTGCGAGCTGTGGTGTGGGCTGTTCAGGTTTCGGTTTTCGGGGTTTAGGATCCAGAGTTAGGGTTGGGGTTTTGGGGTTGGGGTCTGGACTGTTATGTTTTATGTTGGGGTTAGATTTTAGTGGGGTTAGGGTCCTGGGTTAGGGTTTGGTTTTGGGGCTGGGGTCTGTGTTTACAAGTTTTAGGTTTAGGTTTATGAGGGTTAGGGTCTGGAGTTAGGGTTAGGTTTTAGGGCTGGAGTATAGATTTAAAGGTTGCAAGTTTTAGGTTTAGGTTTATGAGGGTTAGGGTTGGAGTTCAGGTTAGGTTTTGGGGCTGGGGTATAGATTTAAAGGTTGCAAGTTTTAGGTTTAGGTTTATGAGAGTTAGGGTCTGGAGTTCAGATTAGTTATTTTCATTGTTTTAAATTATTTTAATTAAGAGTATGATTCTTTCTGTTCTGGTTTCTTCTTTTTGGTAAATTGGATTCTCTGTTAAGGTTTGGGACTAGTTTTAGCGTTTATTGTTAAGGTCTGGGAACTCGGATTGGGTTCAGGGGTTATGGCTATTCTGTCACAGTGCCGCCCACCACAGAGAAATGATCTGGGCTTGGGTATATGGGGCACATGATTAAAATCTCCAGGGAACGCCAAAAAGGGCCCATGGCCAACTGTGAAGAGGACTTTAAGTGCCTTCATTGTCAATACACAGGTTAGTAATTGGGGCAGGTTGATGTGAAATGAAATTTAATGCAGAGAAATGTGCTGCGATAGATTTTGAGAGGAAGAAAATGGGAGGAAATGTACATTAAATGGTAAAACTTTCAATAGAGTAGAGGAGCAGAGAGATTTAGGGTTGTAAGATTCTAGCTAATTCCTTGTCTTATTAAGGATCAAGGGTCTAGTGTTAGAACACAAGAAACAGGAGCAGGAGTAGGCCATCTGGCCCCTCGAGTCCGCTCTGCCATTCAATAAGATCATGGCTGATCTGATCCTGGCCTCAACTCCACTTCCCTGCCCGCTCCCCATAACCCTTCACTCCCTGATCTTTCAAAACTCTGTCTATCTCCACCTTAAATATATTCAATGATTATCAGCAACTTTAATATCTTAAGAACTATAATTTGACCAGATTCTCTGTGTTCTACCACATCAGAGTAAAGATGCAAGTCCCGCGTGTCCACAGTAACTGACACCAGGTCAGCCCGCTGGATGCCCTGAGATTGATCTCCGGTGTCTCCAGTCCCGACTGCCCCCTTACACCAGTCTCCCCTCACTTTTATACCCTGCACTGATCCACCTCTGGCACCGGACTCTTCTTTGTCTTCCCAGCTGGGTTTTGGCAGGAAGCGAGGAAAAGACAGCTGGAATTTCTCGAATCTGTGATTTACAAGGACACTTTCCCTGGTTCCCAGCAGTTACTTTTATTCAGTAATTTTCTCATTATCCCTAAACTCCCCTGCCTGCTGTTAGTTGTTATTATAGTTTCACAATTATAGGTATAAACAAAACATGTTATAATCTAATCTATTATGTTACTCACTCTGGTTTAAGTTTACATTGTGGTTACTAACAGACAAACCCTGTTCTTTCCCCTGATCTGATTACAGATTGCAACAGTGGGTTCAGTGAATGAATGGTGGATAGAGGTGAACCGATGGATGTGGTGTATTTGGATTTCCAAAAGGCATTCGATAAGGTGCCACACAAAAGGTTACTGCAGAAGATAAAGGTACGCGGAGTCAGAGGAAATGTATTAGCATGGATCGAGAATTGGCTGGCTAACAGAAAGCAGAGAGTTGGGATAAATGGGTCCTTTTCGGATTGAAAATCGGTGGTTAGTGGTGTGCCACAGGGATCGGTGCTGGGACCACAACTGTTTACAATATACATAGATGACCTGGAAGAGGGGACAAAGTGTAGTGTAACAAAATTTGCAGATGACACAAAGATTAGTGGGAAAGCAGGTTGTGTAGAGGACACAGAGAGGCTGCAAAGAGATTTAGATAGGTTAAGCGAATGGGCTAAGGTTTGGCAGATGGAATACAATGTTGGAAAATGTGAGGTCATCCACCTTGGAAAAAAAAAACAGTAAAAGGGATTATTATTTGAATGGGGAGAAATTACAACATGCTGAGGTGCAGAGGGACCTGGGGGTCCTTGTGCATGAATCCCAAAGTTAGTTTGCAGGTGCAGCAGGTAATCAGGAAGGCGAATGGAATGTTGGCCTTCATTGCGAGAGGGATGGAGTACAAAAGCAGGGAGGTCCTGCTGCAACTGTACAGGGTATTGGTGAGGCCGCACCTGGAGTACTGCGTGCAGTTTTGGTCACCTTACTTAAGGAAGGATATACTAGCTTTGGAGGGGGTACAGAGATGATTCACTCGGCTGATTCCGGAGATAAGAGGGTTACCTTATGATGATAGATTGAGTAGACTGGGTCTTTACTTGTTGGAGTTCAGAAGGATGAGGGGTGATCTTTTAGAAACATTTAAAATAATGAAAGGGATAGACAAGATAGAGGCAGAGAGGTTGTTTCCACTGGTCGGGGAGACTAGAACTAGGGGGCACAGCCTCAAAATACGGGGGAACCAATTTAAAACAGAGTTGAGAAGGAATTTCTTCTCCCAGAGGGTTGTGAATCTGTGGAATTCTCTGCCCAAGGAAGCAGTTGAGGCTAGCTCATTGAATGTATTCAAATCACAGATAGATAGATTTTTAACCAATAAGGGAATTAAGGGTTACGGGGAGCAGGCGGGTAAGTGGAGCTGAGTCCACGGCCAGATCAGCCATGATCTTATTGAATGGCGGAGCAGGCTCGAGGGGCTAGATGGCCTACTCCTGTTCCTAATTCTTATGTTCTTATGATGTCTTGCCATGGTGACCTGTCTGCAGTGAATCGATTGTTTGAGTTTCGAACTCAGACTCAACTTCTCTCTCCCATGATGCACATTATATCAGTCAGTTTATGTCTGTGTTTTAGCCATGCAATGTTAATATTTCTAAAACCTACAAGGGCTTCAGTTAGACAAATCTTTAAAAGTAGGAGGACAAGTTGGTAAAGTGGTTAAAAAGCACATGGGATCCTAGGTTTTATAAATAGGGGTGTGGAGTACAAAAGGGCAGAGGGCATGTAAACCCGCACAAATCATTGGTTAGGCTGCAGTTCGAATATTGTGTCAGGTTTTGGGGATCTTACACCAGGAAGGATGTCGAGGCCATGGAGAGGGTGCAGAGAGATTCACTGAGATGATACCAGGGAAGAGAGGCTTTAGTTATCAGGGCGGATTGGAGAAACTGGGGCTCTTTTCATTAGAACAAAGGGGAATTGGAGATCTGAGGGAGCTGTTCAAAGTTTGATCAGGTAAATGAGGAAAAACTATTTCCACCTGTCTGTGAGTCAGTAACTCGAGGGCATCAAATTCAAATCATCACCCAAAGGCTCAGACCCAGAGAGGAACTATCGAACACACTGTACAACAATGTTCGGGACACTCACTGTCCCTCCGGATCTGTGTCCAGGGGAGGAACTGATGGGTTTCTCTTATCTTTGGGTTAAATTTTGTTCTCATCGAGGTGATGGATGTCACTGCCATGGAATAGTGTATTCTGAGCACCAAGTGTCTGCCTGAAACACTCTCCAGTCAGGTACAGCACAGGTTAGATACAGAGTAAAGCTCCCTCTACACTGTCCCATCAAACACTTCCAGGGCAGGTACAGCATGGGTTAGATACAGAGTAAAGCTCCCTCTACACTGTCCCATCAAACACTCCCAGGGCAGGTACCGCACAGGATTGCTGCACTGTCAGTGTTGCCATCTTTCAGATGAGTCGTTCAACCGAGGCCCCATCAGCTCTCAACCAATATCATTCAAACAGATTATCTGGCCACTGCTGTTCATGGCAGCTTGCTGTGTGCAGATCATCTGCTGCATTTCCTATACTACAACAGTGAATGCACCTCAAATGTACTTTGGAGTTGTTAGCACGAATGTACCTTCCAAAAATCACTCGTCACTCCGGGTCGGTCCATACATCACAACGGTTTATTACGCCGGCGGGGAGATGAAGCAACTGGTGGGTCCAGGTACCTCTCTCCGCCGAACAAAGGGTTTCATGGATTTTTATATGTTTTACAACAGTTACATCAGCCCATTTTGGCCGGACACTATCCAATTATATTGATTATAGATTACATGTAGATTCAAATAGACCAATAGATGTGGTCTCTAACCATTATGTGACTGCGTGATTGTCTCATGTGTTTCTAAGGATTATTCATGGTCTTGTGACATGGTCTGGGCCCCTCCCTTATCTTACTGTCCTTGGGTGCTCTCTTTGGGCAGTCTCCTTATCTTAGTCCTGTTACAGAGTCGTATTGTTCTAACATGGACCGGGACGTCTCGTCTGTGGCCTATTAGCCCGATGATTAAGAACATCTGCAGAGCTCATGTGTATCCCTGCGTGAGAAAACAGCAGTTATCAGTAACTAAGAATGCAGCCTCTTTTTGCTGACTGAAATCCCTTGGGGCTTTGCAAATCCACAAGGAGCCATCTTTATACATTTTACACACGCATTTAATACTACAATTACATTTTTCGTTCTAACATCTATGCTACAGGTGCCGTTGCCCGAGGGGAAAATCTTTCTCGATAACAGTGTTGTTGTACATCATTGGCTGTAAAGCACTTTGGGACACCCTGAGGTCATGTGAGGTGCTACATAAGGACAGGTCTTTGTTAAATGAAGGAGAAAAGTTCCAAAAAAGGAACAGTTGGCAACAGGACAACAATTATTCTCCTCTTATATTGAAGAAATCAAGGAATGGACATACTGTGTGTTGGAACCAAAGCTGATTTATTTGTCAGATATCCAGAAAATTAAACTCCAACCCAGTTACAGGGTAAACACAGCCCGACTGGGACTGAGCTGTGTTCATTCTGACAATGTGATTCACAGCAAAATACAAACCCTGCAGTCACTTGTGAACTCGCTGGTGTCTCAGCAGGTCGGATGATGTAGTGAATCGTTTCCCGCATTCAGAGCAGGTGAACGGCCTCTCCCCAATGTGAACTCGCTGGTGTCTCAGCAGGCTGGATGACTGAGTGAATGCCTTCCCACACACGGAGCAGGTGAACGGCCTCTCCCCGGTGTGAACTCGCTGGTGTTTCAGCAGGGTGGATGAATCACTGAATCCCTTCCCACAAACGGAGCAGGTGAACGGCCTCTCCCCAGTGTGACTGCGTCGATGAGTTTCCAGCTCAGACGGGTAACTGAATCCCTTCCCACAGTCCCCACATTCCCATGGTTTCTCCATTGTGTGGATGTCCTTGTGTCTTTCCACGTTGAACCATCAGTTGAAGCCTCGTCCACACACACATGTGTACGGTTTCTCCCCACTGTGAAAGGTGCGATGTTTATTCAGGCTGTGTAACTGGTTAAAGCTCTTTCCACAGTCAGTGCACTGGAACACTCTCACTCGGGTGTGTGTGTCTCGGTGCTTTTCCAGTCACAGTGATGTTTGAAATCTATTGCCACAGACAGAACAGACAAACATTTCTCCTTCCACATTCAAAGGCCGATGACATTCAGGTCCTGATGCATCGAGTGACTCTGTCAGATCTTGACGTGATGTTTGGTTCCAATTCCCCGTCTGCAAATCCTCCCCTTCTAACACCCTGTAAAAGGAGTTTACAAAACTCACTACTGTAAGGGCAGGATAGAAATTCAGAACAGACAATTCGAGTTTCTACGCTACATTTTTTCCTCTCGTTCCCCCAAAGCTGTAAATCCCTGTCCCACACACTCTCCCTCCTCCCGGAGCTGAAACCGAAACCCATCGCACCATCTCCATCATTTCTTTCTTCTCGCTGTTTTTTCCCTCCCCTGAAGGTGCTGCCTCTGGCTGGGTTCAGTTCTACACTCACTGCTTTCCCTCCCTCCCTCCCCTCCCCTGAAGGTGCTGACTCTGTCTGGGCTCAGTTCTACACTCACTGGTTCCCCTCCTCTGAAGGTGCTGACTCTGGCTGGGTTCAGTTCTACACTCACTGGTTCCCCTCTCTCCCCTGAAGGTGCTGACTCTGGCTGGGTTCACGTCGACACTGTATTCTATGGGTATTCTGAACACCGAGTGTGTGCCTGAAACATGTTCTGGTCAGGTACAGAGTAAAGCTCCCTCTACACTGTCCCATCAAACATACCCAGACCAGGTACAGCACAGGTTAGATACAGAGTAAAGCTCCCTCTATACTGTCCCATCAAACAAGTAGAAAGTGAATTTGAAGTCAGAGGAAACAAGCAAGACAAAAGGGTAAAATAAATTGAAAAGCTCTTTGTCTAAATGCACGTAGTATTCGTAACAAAATAGATGAGTTGATGGCACAAATAGATCTGATAGCCATTACAGAGTCATGGTTGCAAGGTGACCAGGACTGGGAACAAAATATTCAGGGGTATTTGACAATTCGGGAGGACAGACAGAAAGGAAAAGGAGTTCTGGTTGCACTGTTAATAAAGGATGGGATCAATGCGTTAGTGAGAAACGATATTGCCTCAGAGGATCAAGAGGTTGAATCAGTTTGGGTGGTGATAAGGAATAATAAAGGGAAAAAGTCACTGGTGGACGTAGTCTATAGGCCCCTAACAGTAACGATTGGATGGAGTATCAATCAAGAAATAATGGAGACTTGTAAAAAAGGAACGGCAATAATCATGGGTGATTTTAACCTTCATATGTTTTGGTCTCTGTATTTAAGGAAGGATATACTTGCTTTGGAGGCTGTTCAGAGAAGGTTCACCAGGTTGATTCCAGAGATTAGGGGGTTGACTTATGAGGATAGGTTGAGTAGGTTGGGCCTCAACTCATTGGAGTTCAGAAGAATGAGAGGTGATCTTATTGAAACTTATAAGATAATGAGGGGGCTCGACAAGGTGGATGCAGAGAGGATATTTCCATTCATTAGGGGAAACTAAAACTAGGGGACGTAGACTTAGAATAAGGGGCCGCCCTTTTGAAACTGAGATGAGGAGAAATTTCTTCTCTCAGAGGGTTATAAATCCATGGAATTCTCTGCCCCAGAGAGCTGTGGCAGCTGGGTCATTGAATATATTAAAGGCGGAAATAGACAGATTTTTGAGCGATAAGGGAATAAAGGGTTATGGGGAGCAGGCAGGGAAATGGAGCTGAGTCCATGATCAGATCAGCCAAGATATTGAATGGCGGAGCAGGCTCAAGGGACCAAATGGCCGACTCCTGCTTCTATTTCTTATGTTCTAAATCACTTCCAGGGCAGGTACAGCACGGGTTAGATACAGAGTAAAGCTCCTTCTACACTGTCCCATCAAACGTTAAACCCAGCCCATAATGAGCAGGGCTCAGGGAAGTTGGTTGCTAAGCACTGCAGTGATGTCATAAAGCAGGGCCATTCAGCCCAGCTGGTCCTCTCCTTGTCCCTTTAAAGGTGGAGAGCTGGGACATCCTGTCTCAACACACATCCCCCTGTTCATACTGAGAATCCCTGGGGAAGGCCCAAGGCCCAGCGTGTGGAACATAACCAAGGGGGAAAGAGGAGGAGAGAAGGGGAGGTAAATCAAGGAGTCGGGACTGAGGGCCACCAAGCTAAAGTTTTAGAGCCTGTAGACTTCAGGAGGGGAAGAGTGAGTTCTGTAGTTTCAGGATCCAGGGAGAGAGCAAGGCACAAGGCACATTGCACAAATTCCTACTATTTTATCCTTCTCTCCTCTCCTCCCCTGAAGGTGCTGACTCTGGCTGGGTTCAGTTCTACACTCACTGGTTCCCCTCCCTCTCCTCCCCTGAAGGTGCTGACTCTGGCTGGGTTCAGTTCTACACTCACCAGTTTCTCTCCAATATGTGACCCATGTGCCCAATCTCCATGTATGAACATCGACAGTGAGTGTCGACAGGCTATTCAACTGTCCTCACCTGAGGCCTCACATAGGCATTTTCCAGCAGGGTCACTGGACCCTCCTCCCAATGGCTCAGTGGGTAAAGGTAACGTTCAGTGTGACTGAGTCATAGGAACAGGAGGGGCCCACGTTTAATCCTGTCTGCATATCCTCCCCTTCTAATCCCCTGTAAAAGCTGTGTACAAAAGTCATCCCTGTAAGTAGGAACATAAGAACAGGAATAGACCATTCAGCCCCTTGAGCCTGTCCTGCCATTCAATGAGATTGTGGCTGATCAGTATTTTAACTCTGTCTACCTGCCTTGGTTCCATCGCCATTAATACTGTTGCCTAAGGACAATCTATCAATCTCAGTTTTGGAATTTTCAATTGGCCCCCAGCCTCCGTTTTATGGGGAACAGAGTTCCAGATTTTCACTAGGCTTTAAAAGCATAAGAAATAGGAGCAGGAGTGGGTTAAACAGTCCCTCGAGCCTGCTGTGCCATTCAATAAGATCAAGGCTGATCTTCTACCTCAGCTCCACTTTCCCGCACTATCCCCGTATCCCTTGATTTCTTTAGTGTCCAAACATCTATCGATCTCAGCCCTGAATACACTCAACGACTGAGCATCCACAGCTCTTTGGGGCAGAGAATTCCAAAGATTCACAACCCTTTGAGTGAAGACATTTCTCCTCATCTCAGTCCTAAATGGCCGTCCGTTATCCTGAGATTGTGACCCCTAGTTCTAGACTCTCCAACCAACAGAAACAGCCAATCAGCATTTGTGTGAGGAAGTGCTTCCTGACATCACCCTGAACGGCCTGGCTCTGATTTTAAGGTTGTGTCCCCTTGTTGTGGACTCCTCCACCAGAGGAAATCGTTTCTCTCCATCCACCCTATCAACTCCTTTAATCATTTAAACACCTCAATTAGATCACCCTTTAATCTTCTATATTTCTCACCATTTACAAACATCATCACTGTACGTACAGGATCATAGAACTACAGAAGTTTACAGAATTGAATGAAGCCATTCCAGCCCATCGTGTCCGTGCCGGCCGACAAAGAGCTATCAAGCCATATCCCACTTTTCAGCTCTTGGTCCGTGGCCTTGTAGGTCACGGCACTTCAAATGCATATCCGAGTTCATTTTAAATGCAACGAGGGTTTCTGCCTCTACCACCCTTTCAGGCAGTGGGTTCCAGACCCCCACCACCCTCTAAACCTGCTACCACTTTAAATATACGCCCTCTGGTTGTTGACCCTCTGCTAAGGGGAATAGGTCCTTCCTATCCACTCCAACTAGGCCCCTCATAATTTTATACACCTCAATTAAGTCTCCCCTCAGCCTCCTCTGTTCCAAAGAAAACAACCCCAGCCTATCCAATCTTTCCTCATAACTAAAATTCTCCAGTTCAGGCAACATCCTCGTAAATCTCCTCTGTACCCTCTCCAGTGCAATCACATCTTTCCTGTAATGTGGTGACCAGAACTGCATGCAGTACTCCAGCTGTGGCCAAACTAGTGTTTTATATAGTTCAAGCATAACCTTCCTGCTCTTGTATTCTATGCCTCGGCTAATAAAGGCAAGTATTCCGTATGCCTTCTTAACCACCTTATCTACCTGTCCTGCTACCTTGAGGGATTTGTGGACATGCCCTCCAAGGTCCCTTTGTTACTCTACACTTCTCAGTGTCCTACCATTTAATGTGTATTATCTTGCCTTGTTCGCCCTCCCCAAATGTATTACCTCACATTTCTCCAGTTTGAATTCCATTTGTCACTGTTCGCCCACCTGATCAGTTCATTCATACCTTCCTGCAGCCGACAGCTTTCTTCTTCATTATCAACCACACAGCCGATTTTAGCATCATCTGCAGGGTTCTTAATCATATCCCCTACATTTAAGTCTAAATCATTGATATATACCACAAAAAGCAAGGAACCTAGTACTGAGCCCTGTGGAACCCCACTGAATACAGCCTTCCCGTTATAAAAACACCCATCGACCATTACCCTTTGCTTCCTGCCACTGAGTCAATTTTGGATCCAACTTGCCACTTTGTCCTGGATCCCATGGGCTTTTACTTTCGTGACCAGTCTGCCATGTGGGACCATCAAATGCCTTGCTAAAATCCATATGCACTACAACAAACGCACTACCCTCATCAACCCTCTTTGTTACCGCCACAAAAAATTCAATGAAGTGAGTCAGACCCGACCTTCCCTGAACAAATCCATGCTGACTGTCCTTGACTAATCCATGTTTTTCTAAATGAAGATGCATCCTGTCCCTTAATGCTGGGGTATATAGAGACCCAGCTAAGAGAGCCCTATACAGCCAGCGCCTCACAGCCAATCTGGCGTGCCTTGATGACCCTGACATGCTGAATGCCCACAGCGCTTGGTCTGTCCTCCAGGTCTCTATAACCAGTGCCTGTGAAGAGACACTTGGTCACTCAACTAGAAAACATCAGGACTGGTTTGATGAAAATGATCAGGAGATCGAAGAACTAATAGATTGCAAGCACAAAGCATTTCTGAGCCTCAAGCAACAAATAACTCGGGAGCTGCAAAACAACATTACAGATGGCTCAAGGCTCAGGTCCAACAAAAAACCCGGGCCCTAAAGAACAGGTGGTGGATGGAGAAAGCACAGGAGATACAACAACTGGCCGATAGTCACGGTATGCGAGGATTCTTCACGGCAGTCAAGGCCACCTATGGTCCAAACTCCCAGGGCCCTACCCCACTCCTGGCCAAGAACGGGGAAACACTCATCAAGGACACCGAGGCTGTCAGGGCCCGATAGAAGGAGCACTTTGAAGATCTCCTCAATCAAGACTCTGCCTCTTGACTTGAGTATTCTCGACTCCATCCCGCAGCATGCGACCCGCCACCAACTCAGTGAAACTCTAACGTCGCACGAGGTAGGCAAAGCCATAAAACAGCTCAAGAACAACAAGGCTACGGGTGCGGATGGAATCCCTGCTGAGGTGCTAAAGTATGGCGGAGAGGCACTGTTGGCACGGATACATGACCTCATTTCTCTCATCTGGAGGGAGAGCATGCTGGGAGATCTCAGAGATGCAGTGATTGTGACCATTTTTTTTTTAAAAAGGGGACGAATCCGACTGCGGCAACTACAGGGGAATCTCCCTGCTATCAGCCACTGGGAAAGTTGTTGCTAGAGTTCTCCTCAATCTACTTCTCCCTGTGGTCGAGGAGCACCTCCCGGAATGACAATGTGGATTTCGTCCCCTACGGGGCACAACGGACATGATCTTTGCAGCGTGACAGCTGCAGGAAAAATGCAGGGAGCAGCACCAGCCCTTATACATGGCCTTTCTCGATCTTACAAAGGCCTTTGACACTGTCAACTGTGAGGGTCTATGGAGCGTCCTCCCCCCTTTCGGATGCCCCCAAAAGTTTGTCAACATCCTTCGCCTGCTTCACGATGACATGCAGGCCGTGATCCTTATCAATGGATCCATTACAGACACAATTCATGTCCGGACCGGGGTCAAACAAGGCTGCGTTATCGCTCCCACACTCTTCTCAATCTTCCTCGCTGCCATGCTCCACCTCACAATCAACAAGCTCCCCGCTGGAGTGGGACTAAACTACAGAACCAGTGGGAAGCTGTTTAACTTACGCCACCTCCAGGCCAGGTCAAAGATCACCCCAACCTCTGTTGTGGCACTGCTGTATGTGGACGATGCCTGCGTCTGGGCACATTCTGAAGCTGAACTCCAGGATATAGTCAATGTATTCACTGAGGCATATGAAAGCATGGGCCTTGCATTTAACATCCATAAGACAAAGGTCCTCTACCAGCCTGTCCCCGCTGCACAGCACTGCCCTCCAATCATCAAGATTCACGGCACGGCCCTCGACAACATGGACCATTTCCCATATCTCGGGAGCCTCTCATCAACAAAGGCAGACATTGAGGCGGAGATTCAACACCGCCTCCAGTGCGCCAGTGCAGCCTTTGGCCGTCTGAGGAAAAGAGTGTTTGAAGACCAGGCCCTCAAACCTACCACCAAGCTCATGGTCTACAGGGCTGTAGTAATACCCATGTACAGTAGACACCTCAAGTCGCTGGAGAAATACCACCAACGATGTCTCCGCAAGATCCTGCAAATTCCCTGGGAGGACAGGAGCTCTTCGAGTCTCAACGCAAAGAGCGTGAAGAGGTCAAGCGGAAGGAGCGCGCGGCAAACCAGCCCCACCCACCACTTCCCTCGACGAATGTCTGTCCCACCTGTAACAGGGTCTGTGGCTCTCATATCGGACTGTTCAGCCATCAAAGAACTCACTTTGGGAGTGGAAGCAAGTCTTCCTCGATTCCGAGGGACTGCCTTTGGGGATTATTCCTGGTCTATCTTTGTCCTTTTCCATAACTACCCTAAATCCAATTGAATTATGATCACTACCACCAAAATGCTCTCCCACTGATACCCCTTCCACCTGCCCAGCTTCATTCCCTAAAACAAAGTCCAGAACCACCCCCTCTCTTGTTGGACTTGTTACATACTGGCTAAAAAGTTCTCCTGAATGCATTTTAGAAATTCCGCACTCTCTATACCATTCACACTAATTCTATCCCAGTTAATATTAGGGCAGTTGAAATCCCTATTACTGCCCTATTGTTTTTGCACCTGTCAGAAATGTGCCTACATATTTGCTCTTCTGTCTCCCTCTGACTGTTTGGGGGTCTATAATACATCCCCAGCAGTGTGATTGCCCCTTTTTTGTTCTTCAGTTCTCCCATGTGGCCTCAGTTGATGATCCTTCTGACATATCATCCCTCCTCACAGCTTTAATTGTTTCTTTAATCAATACTGCGAACACCCCCTTCCATTTTTACCCCCTCTCTATCCTGACTGCAAACCCTGTAACCAGGAATGTTGAGCTGCCATACTTGCCCTTTCAGCCATGTCTCAGTACTAGTTATAATATTATACTCCCCCGTGTCGATCTGTGCTCTCAGCTCATCTGCCTTATACCCATAACTCCTTGCATTGAAGTATATACCTTTAAGCACTGCCAAACTGCCTTGTTGTCTATTTTATAGCCCTTGTTTCCTCTGTATTCCAAATTCACTTTATACTTTTTTGATTTCCAATTTCAGCTTTGCTTCGCTCCCTTCTGAATCCATTCTCAGGTTCCCATCCTCCTGCCAAATAATTTAAACCCTCCTCAACCACACTACCAAACCCCACCATGAGGATATTGGTTCTGGCTATGTTGCCAATCACCTTAAATCCGTGTCCTCTGGTTACCGGCCCTTCCGACACTGAAAATTGGTTCTCCTTATTAAGAAGGTTGGTGGGCTGGAGGAGGTTACAGAGATAGGGAGGGACGAGGCCTTGCAGAGATTTGAACAAGAGGAGGAGAATTTTAAAGGCTGAAGCCACCAGCCATCTCCCCCAGTGCAGAATGTGACTCACTATTAACAGGAAGGATTTTTGTTTAACAACTAAAGTTGCATAATGAGGGGAAATCAATCTCTGTCCCTTTAACTAACAGTGACATAAGGGAAATGAATGACGTGTAAACACCTGGTCCACTTGGCACTGAAGTGTCTGAATCTCGATTTAACTTTTAAAAGATAAATTATTTAACAAGGGTTTTCACTGACTCACCTGACAGGCCGACTCAGGATCCACCCCTCAAGCCCCACGATTGGTTGCAGAACATGCTGCTCCCTGGGCCCTCCGGCCTCTGAGCTCTCTTCCTGTTGGTTCCCAGGGAAATCAATCACCACTCGCCAACATTCCGCTGCCAGTTGAAGTTGAGGGGCTCAGAGGAAGAAATGAAATGAGGCTGTGAATCTGAGTTAAGAAATAAAATTAGAGAAGCATGATTAAATTTATAAAGAAAACTATTTAAAGTCAAATCAAATGAATTGTTGCAGTTAATATATTCCTTTTGGGCCAAGTGGGAAACAAGTGATGTGTGGGCTGCACAGAATGTCTGTGCCCGGTTACACAGAGTGTCTCTGACTCTCCGCTCCAAGTGCACATGTTTCAGCTCACATCCAACTGACTGGATAAACCTCGCCCGTCTAAACCCCATCACACAAATATCAGCATTTGATGTTTAGTTATGCTAAACCTTTATGAACACTGGTTAGGCCTCAGCTGGCGCATTGTGTTAAATTGTGGGCACCACACTTTCAGAAGGATGTCTACACCTTAGAGAGAATGCAGATGCGATTTACTAGAACAGTATGAAGGATGAAGGACTTCAGTTATGTGGCGATACCGGAGAAGCTGCGGTTATTCTCCTTGGAGCAGAAAAGGTTAAGAGGAGATTTGATAGAGTGTTCAAAATCATGAACAGTTTTAATAGACTAAATAAGGAGAAACAGTTTCCAGAGGCAGAAAGGTCAGTAACCTGAGGACACAGAGTTCAGGTGATTGGCAAAAGGAGCAGAGGCGACATGAGGAAACATTGTATAAGCAGCGAGTTGTTGCAATCTGGAATGCACAGCCTGATAGGGTGGTGGAAGCAGATTCAATAGTAACTTTCAAAAGTGAATTGGATAAATACTCAGTTACTGAATGTCCTGGTTCCTGCAACAAGGTGGCCGCGCATGCGCCATGAAGCGCCCACCATGGCGGCCGGTGACCCCGCTGACCCGGGCCTGTCCCCGCGGGCGGGCGGGACAACCCCGGGCTCAGCCTCTGGCCTGTTATTGGGCCCTGGGCCCTACACCAGGTGTTTATGTCACTCACAAGCCCCACTCGCGGCTCCAATTCCTGCCCCGCGCCGACAACCCACCGTCTCGTGTCCCACATCATCCGGGCTCCACCAACAGTCGCCGCCGCCACCCGCGCATGCTCAGTGCGAGAGATCCGGGCTCAGCCCCGCCTACTGGGGGGGGGGAAAATGGTGGCCGCAACGCCCGCCCCTCGCACACTCCGATTGGTTGGAGGACAACCGCCCGCTCGGTCCTCCAGCCCCGCCCCTGCTCTTCCTATTGGCCCGAAGCCGCCGTCAATCACCCGGGCAGCGTGAGCTGAGCATGCGCAGTGGGGCGGCTGTGTCTGAGGCAGCGGCTGAGAGATGGGCGGAGGGAGGGAGCGGGTTAATAAACCCCGGGGGGCCGCGGGCTTCACACACACCGAGTGCAGGCCCAGGCCCCGGCCCCGGCCCCGGCCCCGGCCCCGGCCCCGCCGTCCCGCCCGAGAGACAACACTCCGCATTATCCGCCTCACACACACCCGCTGTGGGGCTCCGGCCTTTCACTGGGCGGGGGGCAGCTGCGGGGCTTTCTCCCGGTGACAGGCCCCCGGCAACGGCCGCCATCTTGGTCGGCTGAGGGGGCAGCAGGGCGCATGCGCGGCCTTTCCCTGGGCCAGGACCCAGGAGGAGAGAATGTTGTGAATTTCTATCCTGGACTCAGTGAGGGCTTTTGTAAACTGCTGTTCCAGACTGTGAGAGAAGCGGGCAGCATTTACAGGCCGCAGACTCACACCCAACACAACTTACCTTTAAACCGTCACAGGAGAAATGGTGACTGGTCAGCGAGCGTGGGTAAAGGAGAATCATTTAACAGTAATAGGACAGGAACAGACTGGTGAACAGACATAGACTGGTGAAATGGGCAGACACATGGTAGATATAATCGTGGGCTGCCCCGACCTGTGTGAGAACACCACCGCAGGTCGGGACTATAAATAGAGCTGGAGCACCGGGCCCTCGAACATCGTGGCGGAGTTGCAGCGAATGAGGGTATGGGCCCAGAAGAGCTGAGTGACCAGGGGCAGCAGGGACCTGCCCACACTGCGATATGTGTGTGCACTGGTTCCGTGCAGCAGAGCATGTCTCCAGTCATCCTGGTTAATCGTTGCCACTGGATAAAGACCTTGCTCTGTCAAGTTTGTGTGGTGGCTGATGTGCAACGGTCCCCACACGTTAAAAAAATTCACGCACAGGCATCCTGCAACCCCTCAACTGGAGTTCAGGACTGGAACATCGGGTCTTTTATTGAAACATCTGTGAACTCTCATGGAAGCAAGTCATCCTCGCTTGAGGGCCTGCCAAGATGATGATAATTTAATGCAGAGAATGTAAAGTGATGCATTTTGGAAGGAAGTAAAAGGGTAGGCATTTTAAACTAAATGGTACAATTTAAAGGGGATGCAGAAACATGTGTATGTACACAAATCTGGGAGGGTGACAGGATCAGCTGATCAATCTGTTAAAGCATATGGAGCCTTGGCTTTATGAACAGCAGTATAGAGTACAAAACCAAGTAAGTTATGCTATGAGGAACTTAACACAATCACTAAGGAGGTGGTACTCAGTAAGATAATGGGACTAAAAGCGGATAAATCCCCTGGACCTGATTGTTTGCATCCGAGAGTCTTAAGAGAAGTAGCGGCAGGGATTGTGGATGCATTGGTTGTAATTTACCAAAACTCCCTGGATTCTGGGAAGGTCACAGCAGATTGGAAAACTGTAAACAAGGAGGCAGACAAAAAGCAGGAAACCATAGACCAGTTAGCCTAACATCTGTGGTTGGGAAAATGTTGGAGTCCAATATTAAAGAAGCAGTAGCAGGATAGTTAGAAAAGTATAATTCGGTCAGGCAGAGTCAGCATGGATTTATGAAGGGGAAGTCATGTTTGACAAATTTGCTGGAATTCTTTCAGGATGTAACAAACAGGGTGAATAAAGAGAAACTAGTGGATGTGGTGTATTTGGACTTCCAGAAGGCATTTGACAAGGTGCCACATAAAAGGTTACTGCACAAGATAAAAGCTCACAGGGTTGGGGGTAATATATTAGCATGGATAGAGGATTGGCTAACTAACAGAAAATGGAGAGTTGGGATAAGTGGTTCATTCTCTGGTTGGCAAACAATAACTAACTAATGGAGTGCTGCAGGGATCAGTGCTGGGACCCCAACTATTTACAATCTATATTAACGACTTGGAAGAAGGGACTGAGTGTAACGTAGCCAAGTTTGCTGATGATACAAAGATGGGAGGAAAAGCAATGTGTGAGGAGTACAAAAAAACCTGCAAAAGGACATAGACAGGCTAAGTGAGTGGGAAAAATTTAGGCAGATGGAGCATAATGTTGGAAAGCGTGAGGTCATGCACTTTGGCAGAAAAAAAATCAAAGAACAAGTTATTATTTAAATGGAGAAAAATTGCAAAAGGGTGCAGAAAAGACTAAGGAGAATGATTATAGGGATGAGGGACTTCAGTTATGTGGATAGAATGGAAAAGCTGGGGTTCTCCTTGGAGCAGAGAAAATTGAGAGGAGATTTGATAGAGCTGTTCAAAATCATGAGGGGTCTGCACAGAGTAGGTAGAGAGAAACTGTTTCCATTGGCCGAAGGGTGAAGAACCAGAGGACACAGAGTTAGGGTGATTGGCAAAGGAACGAAAGGCAGCGTAAGAAAACACTTTTTTATGCAGCGAGTGGTTAGGATGTGGAATGCACGGCCGGAACGGGTGGTGGAGGCAGACTCAATTGTGGTGTTGAGAAGGGAGTGGGATCAGGGTGTGAAGGAGAGACAATTGCGGTGTTGAGAAGGGAGTGGGATCAGGGTGTGAAGGAGAGACAATTGCGGTGTTGAGAAGGGAGTGGGATCAGGGTGTGAAGGGGAGACAATTGTGGTGTTGAGAAGGAGTGGGATCAGGGTGTGAAGGAGAGACAATTGTGGTGTTGAGAAGGAGTGGGATCAGGGTGTGAAGGAGAGACAATTGTGGTGTTGAGAAGGAGTGGGATCAGGGTGTGAAGGAGAGACAATTGTGGTGTTGAGAAGGGAGTGGGATCAGGGTGTGAAGGAGAGACAATTGCGGGGACTGGGACTCCCTGAGATGCTCTGGCAGGGAGCCGGCACGGGCCGAGGGACCTCCCTCTGTGATGTCACCAGTCTCGGATTCTGTGCCTGAGGCTTCAACTGGCGGAAGTCCCGCCCCTTGGGCCCCTCGATTGGTTGGAAGACCCACCGCCTCCTCAGTCCTCCAAGCCCCGCCCACTCCACCTCTATTGGTCTAAGCTCACGTCAGTCACTGCCGTGACGTGGATCACGTGACCCAGTCCCGCTCCCTGCAGGAGACCCCGTGCTGCAGCCGCTCAATCCGCTCCGCTCGGTGCCCGGGCCGCTCCGGTTTGTATTTTATTTTTATTTACCTCTCCGCCCGCGCTTCACTCCGCTATTTATATAAAAAAAACCCTCATAAAACTCACTTTCCGCGGGTGATCCGGGCTCTCAGGCGAGGTGTGCGCTGAGCATCCGCGGTGGGGGCCGCGTGGCTGTGGGCGGGGCCAGGGGGCGCATGCGCGGTGCCCGCCACAACTCAGCGCGGAGAGCTTGTGGGTTTTTGCAGCCGCCATTACTGTTGGTGCAACCTGTGCAGCAGCTGGGCTCTGGAAATCAGCTTCACTGCCGCTGGGCTGGGAAAGGACGATTTGAGACAAAATTTTTAAGTTTGTGATGCTGTGTCGTTTGGGAATTTCCAGCCCCAAAATTAATATTTTTTATTAATAGAGTAACTTTTGAGAATTATATTGGGTGGGAGGACAAAGTGCCAAGGGTGGATGTAGACATGATTCAGTTGGTGGGTCCCACAGGTGAGCTTTGGTTCAAATATGGGAATGTGTTTTTTTCCACTCTCCCCTCCTGTGTGTGTGTGTAAGTCACCCATGGCTCAGTGGGTAGCACTCTCGCCTCTGAGTCAGAAGGTAGTGGTTTGAAGTCTCACTCGAGAGACTTGAACACAAAATCTAGGCTGACACTGCAGCGCAGTGCTGAGGGAGTGCCACTCTGTCGGAGGTGCCGTCCTTTAGATGAGATGTTAAACTGAAGTCGGGTCTGCTCTCAGGTGGATGTAAAAGATCCTGTGTCACAATTTTGAAGAAGAGTAGGGGAGTTATCACCTATGTTCTGGGGCCAATATTTATCTCTCAATAGACATCATTAAAACACATCATCTGGTCATTATCACATTTGCACTTCAAAATTGGGTGTAAATGCTTTGGACCGTCCAGTGGTCGGGAAAGGCGTTATATAAATGCAGATCTATCTTTCTTTATTGATGTTCAAAGAGGCCATTAATGGTCCTATAGAATCGTAACAACACAGAAGGCGGCCATTTGGCCCGTCGAGCCCATGCCGAATCTGAGCTAGTCTTACTCCCTTGCCCTTTCCACGTAGCCCTGCAAACATCACCCATCACTCCTGTGCTCGCTGACCTATATTGGCTCCCAGTTAAGCAACACCTCGATTTCAAAATTCTCATCCTTGTTTTCAAATTCCTCCATGGGCTCGGCCCTCCCTATCTCTAATCTCCTCCAGCCCTATAATCCCCCTACAGCTTCCTATTCTGGCCTTTTGATCATTGCAATTTTAATTGCTCCACTATTGTCAGTCGTGCCTTCAGCTGCCTCAGTCCTAAGCTCTACAATTATCTCCCTAAATCGCTCCTCCTCTCCACTTCACTTTCCTCCTTTTAAAAGGCTCCTTAAAACCTACCTATCATGCATGTACAGCAGGCAATTGGAAAAGCAAATGGTATGATGGCCTTTAATACAAAAAGATTTGAGTATCAGAGTAAAGACGTACAAATGCAATTATATAGGGCCCTGGTGAGACCGCATCTGGAGTATTGTGTACAGTTTTGGTCTCCTTACATAAGGAAGGATATACTTGCCATAGAGGGAGTGCAACAAAGGTTCACCAGATGGATTCCTGGGATGGGGGGATTGTCCTTTGAGGAGAGATTGAGTAGACTAGGCCTACACTCTCAAGAGTTTAGAAGAATGAGAGGTGATCTCCTTGAAACATGCAAAATTCTCATAGGGCTTGACAGGGTAGATGCAGGGAGGATGTTTCCCTTGGCTGGGGCATCTACAACCAGGGGCCACAGTCTCAGAATAAGAGATCGGCCATTTAGGACTGAGAAGAGGCGAAATTTCTTCACTCAGAGGGTGGTGATTCTTTGGAATTCTCCACTCCAGAGGGCTGTGGAGGCTCAGTCTTTGTATATATTCAAGACCGAGATGGATAGATTTTTGGATATTAAGGGATATGGGGATTGGATGTGAAAGTGGAGTTGAAGTAGAAGATCAGCCATGATCTCATTGAATGGCGTAGCTGGCTCGAGGGGCCGAATAGCCTTCCTGCCCCTATTTATTATGTTCTCCTCACCCAATCATTTGGTCATCGGCCCCAACATCTCCTGAGCTTCAGGGTCCCGGTGATCAGCAGAGAAAGAACAACTACTTAGAATCATAGGCCCCAAGTTTCGTCCCGTGGCGAAAACGGCGCACCTCCGAGCTGGCCGCCTGTTTTTTGCGCTGAAAACTGCGCTTAAAAAAAAGTCCGATATTCAAGGAGCTCGATGTCTGCTTGGCGCGGCGCGCTCTTCGCAGCAGGGGGCGGAGCCTAACACTCGCGCTGATTTTCTAAGTAGGAGGGGGCGGGTACAATTTAAATTAGCCTTCGTGGTGCCGGCAACCCTGCGCATGTGCGCATGCGCAGTCTCAAACAAACATTGGCACTCGGCCATTTTTAAAAGGACTGCAGAAAAAGTGAAGATTTGTTTCTTGGACCCACTGACGCCGCCCCATAAGCGTGGCCGAACGGCCTAAAGAATCTTAATCAGCTGCGTGTGTCCTGTGTTCTTTCTTCGGCTCCCGGCCAGCCACTGATGCCGCTGCTATCTCATGGCCGAATGGCCTCATGTCCGTCCTTCCGCTCCTAATTCTTCGGCTGCCTTCGAGCCACTGACGCCGTCCCATAAGCGTGGCTGAATGGCCTAAAGAATCTTAAATCAGCTGTGTGTGTCCTGTGTTCATTCTTCGGCTCCCGGCCAGCCACTGACACCGCTGCAATCCCATGGCCGAATGGCCTCAAGTCCGTCCGGGTGCTGCATCTTCGCGGGGAATGAAGGCCTGCCTCAAGCACCGCAGCTCAGCTCAAAGGCTGCTTCCCGCCTACCGCTGCCGTCGAGACACCCCTGCCTGTCTCCAACATGAAAGGCCTGCCTGAAGCACAGCAGCTCGAATGCTGCTGCTGTTTCACACAGGTAGGAAGATTTATTTAATATTTTCTTTGCTTATACATTTTTATTCAGGTTTGATTTATTTGTATAATATTTGTATAAGTATAACTAAGGATTGATTGTAGAATTTAATGACTTCCCTTCCCCCACCCCCCACCTCGTTCCCTACGCCTAATTTGTAACCTATGCCTGATTTTATAAAGTGTAGACAAGGTTTTTTCGAGCGTACAAAAATCTTCACTTACTCCATTCTAAGTTAGTTTGGAGTAAGTTTTCACTGACGAAACTTTGAAAACAGGCATAAGTGGCTGGACACGTCCCCTTTTTGAAAAAGAAATTCTGTTCCAAAGTGAAACTGTTCGAACTGACTAGAAATCAGGAGCAAATCATGTCGAAACTTGGGGCCATAGAATGGTTACAGCATAAAAGGCGGCCATTCAGTCTGTCGAGCCCATGTGGGCTTTCAGCTAGTCCCTCTCCCCCGCCTGCAAACTATTCCCCTTCAGATACTTATCCAACTCCCTTTTGAAAGATAAGATTGAATCTGCCTCCACCACCCTTTCAGGCCATGCATTCCAGATCTTAACCACTCACCGTGTAAAAAAAAGTTTCTTCTTATGTTGCCTTTGGTTCTTTTGCCATCACCTTAACTCTGTGTCCTCTGATTCTCCACCTTTCTACCAATGGGAACAGTTCTCTCTATCTGCTCTGTCCAGATCCCTCATGATTTTGAACACCTCTATCAAACTTCCTCTCAATCGTCGCCGCTCCAATGAGAACAACCCCAGCTTCTCCAGTCTATCCATGTAACTGAAGTCCCCCATCTATGGAATCATTCTCGTAAATCTTTTCTGCATCCTCTCTAAGGCCTTCACATCCTTCCTACAGTGCGGTGCCCAGAATTGGACACAATACTCCAGTTGGGGCTGAACCAGTGTTTTATACAGGTTCATCATAATTTCCACACTTTTGTACTCTACCTCTATTTATGAAGCTCAGGATCCTGTAAGCCTTTTTAACTGCTTTCTCCAGCTGCCCTGCCACCTTCAATGATTTTTTGCATACATACCCCGAGGTCTCTCTGTTCATGCACCCCCTTTAGGATTGTACCATTTAGTTTATATTTCCTCTCACATTTTGGTAGAAAGAATATCACTTCACACTTTTCTGGGTTAAATTTCCTCTGCCATGTGTCCGTCCATTTTACCAGCCCGTCTGTCTTCCTGAAGTTTATCACTCTCCTTGTCACTGTTCACTATACTTCCAAGTTTTGTGTCATGTACAAATTTTGAAATTGTGCCCCAAGTCATTAATATATATCAAGAAAAACAGTGGTCCTAGAACCGAACCCTGGCGAACACCACTGTATACCTTCCCCCAGTCCAAAAAACAACCGTTCACCACTACTCTGTTTCCTGTCCCTTAGCCTATTTTGTATCTATGCTGTCACTGTCCCTTTTATCCCATGGGCTTCAACTTTGCTGGCAAGCCTTTTATGTGGCACTTTGTTGAACGCCTTTTGGAAATCCATGTACACCACGTCAACTGCATTACCCTCATCAACCCTCTCGGTTACCTCATCAAAAAACTCGATTAAGTTGGTTAATCATGATTTGCCTTTAATAAATCCATGCTGGCTTTCCTTAATTAATCCACACCTATCCAAGTGACTGTTAATTTTGTCTCTGATCACTGTTTCTAAAAGCTTCCCCACTACTGACGTTAAACTGACTGGCCTGTAGTTGCTGGGTTTAATTTTACACCTTTTTTGAACAATGGTGTAATATTTACAATTCTCCAGTCCTCTAGCACCACTCCTGTATCTATGGAGGTTTGGATTATTATGGCCTGTACTTTTGCGATTTCTGCCCTCAATTCCCTCAGCATCCAAGGATGCATCACATCTGCACCTGGTGATTGATCTACTTTCAGTACAGCCAGCCTTTTTAATACCTCTTCTTTATTAATTTCTATCCATTCAAGGGTCTCCACAACTTCCTCCTTCACTATGTCTATGGCAGCATCCTCTTCCTTGGTGAAGACAGATACAAGGTACTCATTTAGTACCTCAGCCATACTCTCTGCCTCCATGCATAGGTCTCCTTTTTGGTTTTTAATCAGCCCCACCCTTTTACTATTTATATGCCTGTATCAGAACATAAGAAATAGGAGCAGGAGTAGGCCCAACACCCCCTCAAGCCTGCTCCGCCATTCAATAAGATCATGGCTGATGATTCCACGAGACTCCAAAAATCTATCTATCTCAGCTTTGAATATATTCAGAGACTCAGCATCCACAGTCCTTTGGGACCACAAATTCCATAAGATTCACACCCCTCTTAGTGAAGGAATCCCTCCTCATCTCTGTCTTAAATGGCCTTCCCCTTATCCTGAGTCTGTACCCCCTAGTACTAGACACTCCAGCCAGGGGAAACAACCTCTCAGCATCTACCCTGTCATTCCCCTTCAGAATTTTGTATGTTTCAATCAGATCACCTCTCATTCTTCTAAACTCAAGACTTTTGGATTACCTTTGATGTTGGCTGCCATTCTATTCTCATGCCCTCTTTGCCCCTCTCATTTTCTTCTTCACTTCTCCTCTGATCTTTCTATATATATATCCTGATTCTCAGATGTATTAGCAACCGCACATCTGTTATACACACTCTTTTTCTGCTTGATCATATTCTCAAAGTGTTTCGTCATCCGGGGAGCCTTGACTTTGGTTGTCCTACCAGTGGGAATGTACTCAACTTGTACCTGAACTATTTATTCTTTAAAGGCAGACCACTGATCCATTACAGGTTTAAACTAGCTTGGCAGGGGGATGGGAACCTGAAAATAGATTCAGTAGGTAGAGGAGTAAAGCTGGAATTAGAAAGCAAATATAAAGAAAGTGAGTTTGAAGGAGAGAGGAAACAAGTAGGAAAAAAGGGTAAAAAAACAAACTTAGGCACTTTGTCTGAATGCATGTAGCATTTGTAACAAAATAGATGAGTTGATGGCACAAATTGAGACAAATGGGTATGATCTGATATAGAGACGTGGTTGCAAGGTGACCAGGACTGGGAATTAAATATTCAGGGGTACTTGACAATCCGGAAGGACAGACAGAAAGGAAAAGGAGGTGAGGTAGCTCTATGGATAAAGGATGGAATCACTGCAATAGTAAGAAATGATATTGGCTCAAATGATAAGGGTGTTGAGACAGTTTGGGTGGAGATAAGGAATAATAAGGGGAAAAAGTCACTGGTGGGCATAGTCTACAGGCCCCCGAACAGTAACAACGCTATTGGTCGCAGCATAAACCAGGAAATAGTGGGGGCTTGTAAAAAGGGAACAGCAATAATCATAGGTGATATTAACCTCTATATTGATTGGACAAATCAAATTGGTCAGGGCAGCCTTGAGGAGTTCATGGAGTGCATAAGCAACAGGTTCCTTGAGCAGTATATAACAGAACCAACCAGGGGCAGACTATCTTAGATCTGATCCTGGTGTAATGAGACAGGATTAATAAACAATCTCCTAGTAAAGGATCCCCTCGGAATGAGTGATTATAGCATGACTGAATTTCAAATTCAAATGGAGGGTGAGAAAGTTGGATCTCTAATCAACGTACTAAGCTTAAATAAAGGAGACTATGAAGGTATGAGGGCAGAATTGGGTAAAGTGGACTGGGAAAATAGATTGAAGTGTAGGACAGTTGATGAACAGTGGTGTACATTTAAGGAGATATTTCACAACTCTCAAGAAAAATATATTCCAGTGAGGAGGAAAGGGTGTAAGAGAAAAGATAGCCATCTGTGGCTAACTAAAGAAATAAAGGACGGTAACTAAAAACAAGGGCATACAAAGTGACCAAAACTAGTGGGAGGACAGAAGACTGGGAAGCTTTTAAAAGCCAGCAAAGAATGACAAAAAAAATTATTAAGAAAGGGAAGATAGACTATGAAAGTAAACTAGCACAAAATATAAAAACAGATAGCAAGAGTTTCTATTGGTATATAACAAGGAAAAGAGTGGCTAAAGTAAATGTTGGTCCCTTAGAGGATGAGACCGGGGAATTATTAATGGAGAACATGGAGATGGCAGAAACCCTGAACAAATATTTTATATCAGTCTTTACAGTAGAGGAAGTTAACAATATTCCAACAGTGGATAGTCAAGGGGCTATACCGGGGGAGGAACTTAACACAATCACAATCATTAAGGAGGTGGTACTCTGTAAGATAATGGGACTAAAGGGAGATAAATCCCCTGGAGCTGATGGCTTGCATCCTAGGGTATTAAGAGAAGTAGTGGCAGGGATTGTGGATGAATTGGTTGCAATTTACCAAAATTTCCTGGATTCTGGGGCAGTCCCAGCAGATTGGAAAACTGCAAATGTAACGTCCCTATTTAAAAAAAGGAGGCAGACAAAAAGCAGGAAACTATAGACCAGTTAGCCTAACATCTGTGGTTGGGAAAATGTTGGAGTCCATTATTAAAGAAGCAGTAGCAGGACATTTGGAAAAGCAAAATTCAGTCAGGCAGAGTCAGCATGGATTTATGAAGGGGAAGTCATGTTTGAAACATTTGCTGGAATTCTTCGAGGATGTAACAAACAATGTGGATAAAGGGAACCAGTGGATGTGTTGTATTTGGACTTCCAGAAGGCATTTGCCACAGAAACGGTTACTGCACAAAATAAAAGTTCACGGGGTTGGGGGTAATATATTAGCATGGATAGAGGATTGGCTAACCAACAGAAAACAGAATTGGGATAAATGGTTCATTCTCGGGTTGGCAATCAGTAACTAGTGGGGTGCCGCAGGGATCAGTGCTGGAAACCCAACTATTTACAATCTATATTAATGACTTAGAAAAAGGGACCGAGTATAACTTAGCCAAGTTTGCTGATGATACAAAGATGGGAGGAAAAGCAACGTGTGAGGGGGACACAAAAAATCTGCAAAATGACATAGACAGGCTAAGTGAGTGGGCAAAAATTTGGCAGATAGAGCATAATGTTGGAAAGTGTGAGGTCATGCACTTTGGCAGAAAAAAAAATCAAAGAGCAAGTTATTATTTAAATGGAGAAAGATTGCAAAGTGCTGCAGTACAGTGGACCTGGGGGTACTTGTGCATAAAACACAAAAGGTTAGTATGCAGGTACAGCAAGTGATCAGGAAGGCCAATGGAATCTTGGCCTTTATTGCAAAGTGGATGGAGTATAAAAGCAGGGAAGTCTTGCCACAGTCATACAGGGTATTGGTGAGGCCACACCTGGAATACTGCATGAAGTTTTGGTTTCCATATTTACGAAAGGATATACTTGCTTTGGAGGCAGTTCAGAGAAGGTTCACTAGGTTGATTCTGGAGATGAGGGGTTTGACTTATGAGGAAAGGTTGAGGAGGTTGGGCCTCTACTCATTGGAATTCAGAGGAATGAGAGATGATCTTATCGAAACGTATAAGATTATGAGGGGGCTTGACAAAGTGGATGCAGAGAGGATGTTTCCACTGATATGGGAGACTAGAACTCGAGGGCATAATAGTTTTAAATGGGTGGCCCCTTATTCTAAGATGAGGAGGAATTTCTTCTCTTAGAGGGTTGTAAATCTGTGGAATTCACTGTCTCAGAGAGATGTGGAAGCTGGGACATTGAATAAATTGAAGACAGAGATAGACAGTTTCTTAACCGATAAGGGAATAAGGGGTTATGGGGAGAGGGCAGGGAAGTGGACCTGAGTCCATGATCGGATCAGCCATGATGGGGGTAATGTACTGACGTGGATAGAGAACTGGTTGGCAGACAGGGAGCAGAGAGTCAGGATTAATGGGTCCTTTTCAGAATGGCAGGCAGTGACTAGTGGAGTGCCGCAGGGCTCAGTGCTGGGACCCCAGCTCTTTACAATATATATTAATGATTTGGATAATGGAATTGAGTGTAATATCTCCAAGTTTGTAGATGACACTAAACTTGGTGGCGGTGTGAGCTGTGAGGAGGACACGAAGAGGCTGCAGGGTGACTTGGACAGGTTAGGCGAGTGAGCAAATACATGGCAGATGCAGTATAATGTGAGGTTATCCACTTTGGGAGCAAAAACACGAAGGCAGAATATTATCTGAATGGCGACAGATTAGGAAAAGAGGAGGTGTAACGAGACCTGGGTGTCATGGTTCATCAGTCATTGAAAGTTGGCATGCAGGTACAGCAGGCGGTGAAGAAGGCAAATGGTATGTTGACCTTCATAGCAAGGGGATTTGAGTATAGGAGCAGGGAAGTCTTGCTGCAATTGTACAGGGCCTTGGTGAGGCCCCACCTGGAATATTGTGTTCAGTTTTGGTCTCCTAATCTGAGGAAGGACGTTCTGGCTATTGAGGGGGTGCAGCAAAGGTTCACCAGACTGATTCCAGGGATGGCTGGACTGACATATGAGGAGAGACTGGATCAACTGGGCCTTTATTCACTGGAGTTTAGAAGGATGAGAGGGGATCTCATAGAAATATATAAGATTCTGACTGGACTGGACAGGCTAGCTGCGGGAAGTATGTTCCCGATGTTGGGGAAGTCCAGAACCAGGGGACACAGTCTTAGGATAAGGGGCAGGCCGTTTAGGACTGAGATGAGGAGAAACTTCTTCACTCAGAGAGTTGTTAACCTGTGGAATTCCCTGCTGCAGAGAGTTGTTGATGCCAGTTCATTGGATATATTCAAGAAAGAGTTAGATATGGCCCTTACGGTTAAGGGGATCAAGGGGTATGGAGAGAAAGCAGGAAAGGGGTACTGAGGTGAATGATCAGCCATGATCTTATTGAATGGTAGCGTAGGCTTTAAGGGCTGAATGGCCTACTCCTGCATCTATTTTCTATGTTTCTATGATCTTATTAAATGGCGGAGCAGGCTCGAGGGGCCTTACGGCCTACTCCTGCGTCTATTTTTTATGTTCTTATGTCCATGTTCCGACTGTGGGAAGAGCTTTAAAAGTGTCAGGGAGCTGAAGGTGCACCAGCGAGCTCTCACTGGGGAGGGCCGCTCACCTGCTCCATGTGTGGGAAGTGATTCACTCAGCTATCCACCCTCCTGTCACACCAGCTTATTCACACTATCGAGAGACCGTTGAAATGTTCTGACTGTGGGAAGTGCTTTAAAAGCTGTGAGAGCGTTAAGAGACACCAGCGTGTTCACACTGATCATAGCATCCTGCAGCACATGAAGCTCGGCCCTTCATGTCTGTGCTGCCATTTTAAAAGAGCTGTCCAATTTAGTCCCCCACCCCAGCTTTATTCCCATAACCCTGTAATCTAGTCCTCTTCAAGCACACGTCCAATTGCTGTTTGGAAGTTCCTATGGAACCTGAATCCATTATCCTTTCAGATGGTGCATTCCAGACCTTAACCACCCTCTGTGTGAAAACAATTCCTCTCTAGTTATTGTGGCAATTATTTTGAATCTGTGACCTTTGGTTACCGACCCTTTTGCCAGAGGCAACAGTTTCTCCCGACTTGCTCTATCATAACCGCTCATAATCTTTAATATCTCTATTAGGTCTCCTCTTAACCTTCTCTGCTCTAAGGGGAACAATCCCAGCTTCTCCAGTCTCTCCACATAACTGAATTCCCCCATCCCTGGTAACATCCTGGTAAACCTCCTCTGTACCCTCTCCAAGGCTGTGTCATCCTACCTAAAGTGTGGTGCCCTGAACTGTACACAAGGCTCCAGCTGAGGCTAAAACCCTGCAGCTATACAGAGCCCTGGTTAGACCACACCTGGAGCACTGTGAGCAGTTCTGGGCACCACACCTTGGGAAAAATAGATTGGTCTTGGAGGGAGCGCAGTGTAGGTTTACCAGAATGATAGCCGGACTCCAAGCGTTAAGTTATAAGATTACACAAATTAGGGTTTTGTTCCTTAGAAGTTGGAAGGTTAAGGGGTGAGCTGATCGAAGTGTTCAGGATATTAAGGGGAACAGATAGGGTAGATAGAGAGAAACTATTTCTGCAGGTTGTGGAGTCTAGGATGAGGGGGAGGGGGTTAGTCTAAAAATTAGAGCCAGTCCTTTCAGGAGTGAAATTAATAAAGACTTCTACACACAAAGGGTGGTAGAAGTTTGGAAAACTCTTTTGCAAATGGCAATTGATGCTAGATCAATTGTTAAACCTGAGATTGATGGCTTTTTTTTAACCAAAGGCATTAGGGATATGGGCCAAAGACGGGTGTGTAGAGTTAGGTCACAGATCAGCCCTGATCTCATTGAATGGCAGAACAGGCTCGAGGGGCTGAATGGCCAACTGCTGTCCTATGATCTTAACTAGTGATTTGCAAAGGTTTAGTGTAACTTCCTTGCTTTTGTATTCAATGGCCCTATTTGTAAAGCCAAGTATCCCATACACTTTCTGAACCACCTTACCAACTTGCTGTTGCACTTTCAATGATTTGTGAATGTGCAACCCCGGGTCCCTCTGTCTTGCACCCCCTCCAAATATGGCCAGTTAGATTATACTACCTCGCCATGTTGTTTCTCCAAAAGTGCATCACTTCACACTTATCCGCATTCCATTGCATCTGCTATGTGTCTGACCATTTCACCGGTCTGTCTATGTCCTCCTGACGCCTGCTACTATCATGCTCACTATTTACAATGTTGCCAAATTTTGTATCATCCGTAAACTTTGAAATTGTACACCCATACACAAGTCTAGGTCATTTATATATAACAAGGAAAGCAATACTGCTAATACCAACCCCTGGGAACCCCACCGCATACTTCCCTCCAGTCAGAAACCTATCCATTCAGCACTACTCTCTGCCGCCTATCCCTTAACCAATGATATACTCAATTTACCATCATTCCTTTCATTCCCTGTGCTTCTTTTTTCCGATTACCTCACTTATGTGGTCCTTTATCAAATGCCTTTTGAAAGTCCATATACACAACAACATCTGCACCACCTTTGTCAACCCTCTGTTACTTCATCAAAAAACTCAATCAGGTTAGTCAGACACGATTTGTCTTTAACAAATCCATAATGGGGGCCCCTTATTAACCCATGCTTCCCCTCGTGAGAATTCATTTTGTCCTTGACAATGGTCTCTAGTCACTCACCCACCACTGACGTTAGAGTGATTGGCCTGTAGTTACCAGGTTTAGCCCTCTCCCCTTTTTTAAACAGGGGTGTAATATTTCCAATCCTCCAGTTCTCTGGCACCACTCCCATATATCCACTCCCATCTTTCCTCCTTATGCTTGGTTTGTACCCGGTGTCAAATGTTGTTTATAATGCTCTGATGAGTAACACATTCCGGAGAGGGGAAAAAAAATACTATTTTTAGTTTCAAATATTAAATTCCACAGAAGCACGGGGTTTGTCTGCTTTTATTCATGAATTTAAAAAGTCTACATTAAAATCTGAGCCAGTGGGTTGTAAGCCCCAGAGCCTTGTGTCCAATAAGGGCAATAAAGGCCCGCCGCCTCCCCTGGCCCCAGGCCCTGAAACTCTTTTTGGAGTTCACCTGCAAAAACATAAAACATTAAACGGTGCCACCCGACCTGGGTGACACTCCAGACATTTACAAGGCCCTTTTTTTTTCCCCCCCCTTTTTTTTTTGTTTTTTTTTGTGTTTTTCTTTTTTTGGTTTTTTTTTTTGGGCACTAAAATCACAATTTGCCCCAGTGCCCCCGATAAAAGGAAAGGGGGACACTAAAAGCACCGGCAATTAAAACAAATTAAACTTAAAAACGTAAAATCAAATTAAAATTTGGTTGCCGGGCGTGATGATGCACTCCAGTCCCTCCGGTGCCCACCTCTCGCGGAAGGCCGCCCAGGCCCTGAACAATGGACAGCACAAAGTCCCTCCCCTCGGGCTCCCCGATTGGTTGGAGGACGCGCCGCCGGCTCGCTCCTCCAGCCCCGCCATGCCCCGCTCACTCTGTATTGGTTGGAAGCTCCTCCAGCACAGCCCCTTGCTCCCCATTGGTTGGAAGCTCCTCCTGCCCCGCTCGCTCCATTGGTGGAAGCTCCCGTCAATCTTCTCTGGAAGGCCTCGTGCCGACTCCGCACCACAGGATCTGAGCACGCAGGTGGAGCACCGAGTGTGGGGGAGGGGCGGTTACTGTTCTCTGGGCCTGCGCGGTTATTACCGATAGCGACCGAGAGGAGCCACTGTGCCGGACGCGGTTCTGCGTGCGCATGCGTGGACTCGGCTGTCAATCACCCATCATGCAGCGCGGTTGCTGATGAGACCTGTGACATCATAGAATCAGAGCCATTGACAGCACAGAAGGAGGCCATTCGGCCCATCGTGTCCCTGCCGGCCGACACAGAGCTATCCGGCCTAATCCCACTTTCCAGCTCTTGGGCCGTAGCCTTCTGGGTACAGCACTTCAGGTGAACATCCAAGTACTTTATAAACGTGGTGAGGGGTTCTGCCTCTACCACCCTTTCAGGCAGTGAGTTCCAGACCCCTACAACCTTCTGCGTGAAAACATTTCTCATCAAATCCCCTCTAAACCTTCGACCAATTACTTTAAATCTATGCCCCCCAATTATTGACTCCTCTATGAAGGGAATTAGGTCCTTCCTATCCACTCTATCTAGGCCCCCCCATAATTTATACTCCTCAATTAGGTCTCCCCTCAGCCTTCTCCAATCCAAAGAAAACAAACCTGGCCTATCCAATCTTTCCTCATCGCCAAAATTCTCCAGTCCAGGCAACATCCTCGTGAATCTCCTCTGTACCCTCTCCAGTGCAATCACATCTTTCCTGTAATGTGGCCAGAACTGCACGCAGTACTCTAGCTGTGGCCTAACTAGTGTTTTGTACAGTTGAAGCATAACCCTGCTCTTGTAGTCTATGCCTTGGCTAACAAAGGCAAGTATCCCAAATGCCTTCTGAACCACCTTATCTACCTGGCCTACCATTTATTGTATATTGCATTGTCTTGTTAGCCCTTCCCAAATGCGTTGCCTCACAATTCTCTGGATTGAATTCCATTTGCCACGTTCTGCCCACCTGACCAGTCCATTGATATCTTCTGCAAACTTCTTCGTCATACCTCCTACATTCAAGTTCAAATCATTGATTTATACCACAAAAAGCAAGGGACCTAGTACTGAGCACTGCGGAACGCCACTGTATACAGCCTTCTAGTCACAAAAACACCCATCGACCATTACTCTTTGCTTCCTGACTCTGAGCCAATTTTGGATCCAACTTGTCACTTTGCCTTGGATCCCATGGGTTTTTACCTTTGTCTACCATGTGGGACCTTATCAGAAGCTTTGCTAAAATCCATATCGACTACATAACATGCACAACCCTCATCGACCCTCCTTGTTACCTCGATGGTTGAGCTATCCAGTTAGTTCCACCCTCCTGATCTTTCCCAATATCTTCCCTTCAGTATTTATCCAATTCACTTTTGAAAGTTACTATTGAATCTGCTTCCACCATCATTTCATGCAGTGCATTCCAGATTGCAACAACTCGCTCATAAAATGTTTATCCTCATGTCGCCTCTGCTTCTTTTGTCAATCACCTTATTCTGTCTCCTCAGGTTACCAACCCTTCTGCCTCTGGGAAAGTTTCTCCTTATTTAGTCTATTAAAACTGTTCATGATTTTGAACACCTCGATGAAATCTTCTCTTAAACTTTTCTGCTCCAAGGAGAATAACCGCAGCTTCTCCTGTATCTCCACATAACTGAGGTCCTTCATCCTTGGTACCATTCTCGTAAATCTCTTCTGCACCCTCTCTAAGGTGTAGACATCCCTCTGAAAGTGTGGTGCCCACAATTGAACACAATGTGCCAGCTGAGGCCTAACCAGTGTTTATAAAGGTTTAGTATAACTAAACATCAAATGCTGATATTTGTGTGATGGGGTTTAGATGGGCGAGGTTTATCCAGTCAGTTGGATGTGAGCTGAAACATGTGCACTTGGAGCGGAGAGCCAGGGACACGCTGTGTAACCGGGCACAGACACTCTGCACAGCCCACACATCACTTGTTTCCCACTTGGCCCAAAAGGAATATATTAATTGCAACAATTCAGTTGAATTGATTTTAAGTAGTTTTGTTTATAAATTTAATCATGCTTCTCTAATTTTATTTCTTAACTCAGATTCACGGCCTCATTTTATTTCTTCCTCTGAGCCCCTCAACTTCATCTGGCAGCGTAATGTTGCCGAGTGGTGATTGATTGCCCTGGGAACCAACAGGAAGAGAGCTCAGCGGCCGGAGGGCCCAGGGAGCAGCGTGTTCTGCAACCAATCGCGGGGCTTGGGGGATGGATCCTGAGTCGGCCAGTCAGGTGAGTCAGTGGGAACCGCTGTTAAACAATTGATCTTTTAAAAGTTATATGAGATTTCTTTTGTCAACCAAACAGTTTATCATTTGTCAGTATTTTGTTTCCCTAGAGTTCCTATTATGAGTTTCAGACACTTCAGTGTCAAGTGGACCATTTAAAGGTCATTCAATTTCCTCTTTCCATGTCACTGTTTGAAACGGACAGAGATTGATTACCTAAGAACATAAGAAATAGGAGCAGGAGTAGGTCATTTGGCCCCTCGAGCCTGCTCTGCCATTTAATAAGATCATGGCTGATCCGATCATGGACTCAGTTCCACTTCCCTGCCCGCTGCCATAACCCTTTACTCCCTTACCGCTCAAAAATCTGTCGATCTCCACCTTAAATATATTCAATGACCCAGCCTCCACAGCTCTCTGGGCAGAGAATTCCATAGATTTACAACCCTCTGAGAGTAGAAATTCCTCCTCATCTCAGTTTTAAATGGGCAGCCCCATATTCTGAGACTATGTCCCCGAGTTTTAGTTTCCCCTGAGTGGAAATATCCTCTCTGCATTCTCCTTGTCAAGCCCCCTCATTAACTTATATGTTCCGATAAGGTCCCCTCTCATTCTTCTGAACTCCAATGTGTATAGGTCCAACCGACGCAACCTTTCCTCATAAGTCAACCCCCTCATCTCCAGAATCAACCTCGTGAACCTTCTCTGAATAGCCTCCAATGCAAGTATATCCTTCCTTAAATACGGAGACTAAAACTGAACGCAGTACTCCAGGTGTGGCCTTACCAATACCCTGTACAGTTGCAGCAGGACTTCTCTGATTTTATACTCTATCCTCCTTGCAATAAAGGCCAACATTCCATTTGCCTTCCTAATCACTTGCTGTACCTGCACACTAACTTTTTGTGTTTCATGCACAAGGACCCCCAGGTCCCTCTGTACTGCAACACGTTGCAGTTTTTCTTAATTTAAATTATAATTTGCTTTTCTATTTTTTCTGCCAAAGTGGATAACCTCACATTTTCCCATATTATACTCCATCTGCCAAATTTTTTCCCACTCACTTAGCCTCTCTATGTCCCTTTGCAGATTTTTTGTGTCCTCCTCACAATTTGCTTTCCCACCCATCTTTGCATCATCAGTAAACTCAGCTACATTACACTCGGTCCCTCCATCCAAGTCATTGATAGAGATTGTAAATAGTTGAGGCCTCAGCATCGATCCCTGCGGCACCCAATAGTCACTCTTTGCCAACCAGAAAATGACCCGCAAACTTTTATCTTGTGCGGTAACCTTTTATGTGGCACCTTAACGAATGCCTTCTGGAAATTGAAATACACCACATCCACTGGTTCCCTCTTATCCACTCTGCTCATTACATCCTCAAAGAACTCCAACAAATTTGTCAAACATGATTTCCCTTTCATAATACCACGCTGACACTGCTTGACTGAATTATGCTTTTCCAAACATCCTGCTACTGCTTCCTTAATAATGGATTCCAGCATTTTCCCAACGACAGATGTTAGGCTAACTGGTCTGTAGTTTGCTGCTTTCTGTCTGCCTTTCTTTTTTAAATAGGGGCGTTACATTTGCTGTTTTCCAATCCGCTGGGACTTCCCCAGAATTCAGGGAATTTTAGTAGACTTCAACCAATGCATCCACTATCTCTGCAGCCACTTCTTTTAAGACCCTAGGATGTAAGCCATCAGGTCCAGGGGACTTGTCCACCTTTAGTCCCATTATTTTACCGAGTACTACTTCTTTAGTGATAGTATTGAGTTCCTCCCTACCTATAGCCCCTTGATTATAGAAACATAGAACATTGGTGCGGGAGTAGGCCATTCGGCCCTTCGAGCCTGCACCATCATTCAATAAGATCAGGGCTGATCATCACCTCAGTACCCTTTCCTGCTTTCTCTCCATACCCCGTGATCCCTTTAGTCATAAGGGCCATATCTGACTCCCTCTTGAATATATCCAACAAACTGGCATCAATAACTCTCTGCAATAGAGAATTCCACAGGTTAACAACATTACCCAGCCATGATGGGGGTAATGTACTGACGTGGATAGAGAACTGGTTGGCAGACAGGGAGCAGAGAGTCAGGATTAATGGGTCCTTTTCAGAATGGCAGGCAGTGACTAGTGGAGTGCCGCAGGGCTCAGTGCTGGGACCCCAGCTCTTTACAATATATATTAATGATTTGGATAATGGAATTGAGTGTAATATCTCCAAGTTTGTAGATGACACTAAACTTGGTGGCGGTGTGAGCTGTGAGGAGGACACGAAGAGGCTGCAGGGTGACTTGGACAGGTTAGGCGAGTGAGCAAATACATGGCAGATGCAGTATAATGTGAGGTTATCCACTTTGGGAGCAAAAACACGAAGGCAGAATATTATCTGAATGGCGACAGATTAGGAAAAGAGGAGGTGTAACGAGACCTGGGTGTCATGGTTCATCAGTCATTGAAAGTTGGCATGCAGGTACAGCAGGCGGTGAAGAAGGCAAATGGTATGTTGACCTTCATAGCAAGGGGATTTGAGTATAGGAGCAGGGAAGTCTTGCTGCAATTGTACAGGGCCTTGGTGAGGCCCCACCTGGAATATTGTGTTCAGTTTTGGTCTCCTAATCTGAGGAAGGACGTTCTGGCTATTGAGGGGGTGCAGCAAAGGTTCACCAGACTGATTCCAGGGATGGCTGGACTGACATATGAGGAGAGACTGGATCAACTGGGCCTTTATTCACTGGAGTTTAGAAGGATGAGAGGGGATCTCATAGAAATATATAAGATTCTGACTGGACTGGACAGGCTAGCTGCGGGAAGTATGTTCCCGATGTTGGGGAAGTCCAGAACCAGGGGACACAGTCTTAGGATAAGGGGCAGGCCGTTTAGGACTGAGATGAGGAGAAACTTCTTCACTCAGAGAGTTGTTAACCTGTGGAATTCCCTGCTGCAGAGAGTTGTTGATGCCAGTTCATTGGATATATTCAAGAAAGAGTTAGATATGGCCCTTACGGTTAAGGGGATCAAGGGGTATGGAGAGAAAGCAGGAAAGGGGTACTGAGGTGAATGATCAGCCATGATCTTATTGAATGGTAGCGTAGGCTTTAAGGGCTGAATGGCCTACTCCTGCATCTATTTTCTATGTTTCTATGATCTTATTAAATGGCGGAGCAGGCTCGAGGGGCCTTACGGCCTACTCCTGCGTCTATTTTTTATGTTCTTATGTCCATGTTCCGACTGTGGGAAGAGCTTTAAAAGTGTCAGGGAGCTGAAGGTGCACCAGCGAGCTCTCACTGGGGAGGGCCGCTCACCTGCTCCATGTGTGGGAAGTGATTCACTCAGCTATCCACCCTCCTGTCACACCAGCTTATTCACACTATCGAGAGACCGTTGAAATGTTCTGACTGTGGGAAGTGCTTTAAAAGCTGTGAGAGCGTTAAGAGACACCAGCGTGTTCACACTGATCATAGCATCCTGCAGCACATGAAGCTCGGCCCTTCATGTCTGTGCTGCCATTTTAAAAGAGCTGTCCAATTTAGTCCCCCACCCCAGCTTTATTCCCATAACCCTGTAATCTAGTCCTCTTCAAGCACACGTCCAATTGCTGTTTGGAAGTTCCTATGGAACCTGAATCCATTATCCTTTCAGATGGTGCATTCCAGACCTTAACCACCCTCTGTGTGAAAACAATTCCTCTCTAGTTATTGTGGCAATTATTTTGAATCTGTGACCTTTGGTTACCGACCCTTTTGCCAGAGGCAACAGTTTCTCCCGACTTGCTCTATCATAACCGCTCATAATCTTTAATATCTCTATTAGGTCTCCTCTTAACCTTCTCTGCTCTAAGGGGAACAATCCCAGCTTCTCCAGTCTCTCCACATAACTGAATTCCCCCATCCCTGGTAACATCCTGGTAAACCTCCTCTGTACCCTCTCCAAGGCTGTGTCATCCTACCTAAAGTGTGGTGCCCTGAACTGTACACAAGGCTCCAGCTGAGGCTAAAACCCTGCAGCTATACAGAGCCCTGGTTAGACCACACCTGGAGCACTGTGAGCAGTTCTGGGCACCACACCTTGGGAAAAATAGATTGGTCTTGGAGGGAGCGCAGTGTAGGTTTACCAGAATGATAGCCGGACTCCAAGCGTTAAGTTATAAGATTACACAAATTAGGGTTTTGTTCCTTAGAAGTTGGAAGGTTAAGGGGTGAGCTGATCGAAGTGTTCAGGATATTAAGGGGAACAGATAGGGTAGATAGAGAGAAACTATTTCTGCAGGTTGTGGAGTCTAGGATGAGGGGGAGGGGGTTAGTCTAAAAATTAGAGCCAGTCCTTTCAGGAGTGAAATTAATAAAGACTTCTACACACAAAGGGTGGTAGAAGTTTGGAAAACTCTTTTGCAAATGGCAATTGATGCTAGATCAATTGTTAAACCTGAGATTGATGGCTTTTTTTTAACCAAAGGCATTAGGGATATGGGCCAAAGACGGGTGTGTAGAGTTAGGTCACAGATCAGCCCTGATCTCATTGAATGGCAGAACAGGCTCGAGGGGCTGAATGGCCAACTGCTGTCCTATGATCTTAACTAGTGATTTGCAAAGGTTTAGTGTAACTTCCTTGCTTTTGTATTCAATGGCCCTATTTGTAAAGCCAAGTATCCCATACACTTTCTGAACCACCTTACCAACTTGCTGTTGCACTTTCAATGATTTGTGAATGTGCAACCCCGGGTCCCTCTGTCTTGCACCCCCTCCAAATATGGCCAGTTAGATTATACTACCTCGCCATGTTGTTTCTCCAAAAGTGCATCACTTCACACTTATCCGCATTCCATTGCATCTGCTATGTGTCTGACCATTTCACCGGTCTGTCTATGTCCTCCTGACGCCTGCTACTATCATGCTCACTATTTACAATGTTGCCAAATTTTGTATCATCCGTAAACTTTGAAATTGTACACCCATACACAAGTCTAGGTCATTTATATATAACAAGGAAAGCAATACTGCTAATACCAACCCCTGGGAACCCCACCGCATACTTCCCTCCAGTCAGAAACCTATCCATTCAGCACTACTCTCTGCCGCCTATCCCTTAACCAATGATATACTCAATTTACCATCATTCCTTTCATTCCCTGTGCTTCTTTTTTCCGATTACCTCACTTATGTGGTCCTTTATCAAATGCCTTTTGAAAGTCCATATACACAACAACATCTGCACCACCTTTGTCAACCCTCTGTTACTTCATCAAAAAACTCAATCAGGTTAGTCAGACACGATTTGTCTTTAACAAATCCATAATGGGGGCCCCTTATTAACCCATGCTTCCCCTCGTGAGAATTCATTTTGTCCTTGACAATGGTCTCTAGTCACTCACCCACCACTGACGTTAGAGTGATTGGCCTGTAGTTACCAGGTTTAGCCCTCTCCCCTTTTTTAAACAGGGGTGTAATATTTCCAATCCTCCAGTTCTCTGGCACCACTCCCATATATCCACTCCCATCTTTCCTCCTTATGCTTGGTTTGTACCCGGTGTCAAATGTTGTTTATAATGCTCTGATGAGTAACACATTCCGGAGAGGGGAAAAAAAATACTATTTTTAGTTTCAAATATTAAATTCCACAGAAGCACGGGGTTTGTCTGCTTTTATTCATGAATTTAAAAAGTCTACATTAAAATCTGAGCCAGTGGGTTGTAAGCCCCAGAGCCTTGTGTCCAATAAGGGCAATAAAGGCCCGCCGCCTCCCCTGGCCCCAGGCCCTGAAACTCTTTTTGGAGTTCACCTGCAAAAACATAAAACATTAAACGGTGCCACCCGACCTGGGTGACACTCCAGACATTTACAAGGCCCTTTTTTTCCCCCCCCCTTTTTTTTTTCTTTTTTTTTTCTTCTTTTTTTTTTGGGCACTAAAATCACAATTTTCCCCAGTGCCCCCGATAAAAGGAAAGGGGGACACTAAAAGCACCGGCAATTAAAACAAATTAAACTTAAAAACGTAAAATCAAATTAAAATTTGGTTGCCGGGCGTGATGATGCACTCCAGTCCCTCCGGTGCCCACCTCTCGCGGAAGGCCGCCCAGGCCCTGAACAATGGACAGCACAAAGTCCCTCCCCTCGGGCTCCCCGATTGGTTGGAGGACGCGCCGCCGGCTTGCTCCTCCAGCCCCGCCACGCCCCGCTCGCTCTGTATTGGTCGGAAGCTCCTCCAGCACAGCCCCTTGCTCCCCATTGGTTGGAAGCTCCTCCTGCCCCGCTCGCTCCATTGGTGGAAGCTCCCGTCAATCTTCTCCGGAAGGCCTCGTGCCGACTCCGCACCACAGGATCTGAGCACGCAGGTGGAGCACCGAGTGTGGGGGAGGGGCGGTTACTGTTCTCTGGGCCTGCGCGGTTATTACCGATAGCGACCGAGAGGAGCCACTGTGCCGGACGCGGTTCTGCGTGCGCATGCGTGGACTCGGCTGTCAATCACCCATCATGCAGCGCGGTTGCTGGTGACACCTGTGACATCATAGAATCAGAGCCATTGACAGCACAGAAGGAGGCCATTCGGCCCATCGTGTCCCTGCCGGCCGACACAGAGCTATCCGGCCTAATCCCACTTTCCAGCTCTTGGGCCGTAGCCTTCTGGGTACAGCACTTCAGGTGAACATCCAAGTACTTTATAAACGTGGTGAGGGGTTCTGCCTCTACCACCCTTTCAGGCAGTGAGTTCCAGACCCCTACAACCTTCTGCGTGAAAACATTTCTCATCAAATCCCCTCTAAACCTTCGACCAATTACTTTAAATCTATGCCCCCCAATTATTGACTCCTCTATGAAGGGAATTAGGTCCTTCCTATCCACTCTATCTAGGCCCCCCCATAATTTATACTCCTCAATTAGGTCTCCCCTCAGCCTTCTCCAATCCAAAGAAAACAAACCTGGCCTATCCAATCTTTCCTCATCGCCAAAATTCTCCAGTCCAGGCAACATCCTCGTGAATCTCCTCTGTACCCTCTCCAGTGCAATCACATCTTTCCTGTAATGTGGCCAGAACTGCACGCAGTACTCTAGCTGTGGCCTAACTAGTGTTTTGTACAGTTGAAGCATAACCCTGCTCTTGTAGTCTATGCCTTGGCTAACAAAGGCAAGTATCCCAAATGCCTTCTGAACCACCTTATCTACCTGGCCTACCATTTATTGTATATTGCATTGTCTTGTTAGCCCTTCCCAAATGCATTGCCTCACACTTCTCTGGATTGAATTCCATTTGCCACGTTCTGCCCACCTGACCAGTCCATTGATATCTTCTGCAAACTTCTTCGTCATACCTCCTACATTCAAGTTCAAATCATTGATTTATACCACAAAAAGCAAGGGACCTAGTACTGAGCACTGCGGAACGCCACTGTATACAGCCTTCTAGTCACAAAAACACCCATCGACCATTACTCTTTGCTTCCTGACTCTGAGCCAATTTTGGATCCAACTTGCCACTTTGCCTTGGATCCCATGGGTTTTTACCTTTGTCTACCATGTGGGACCTTATCAGAAGCTTTGCTAAAATCCATATCGACTACATAACATGCACAACCCTCATCGACCCTCCTTGTTACCTCGATGGTAGAGCTATCCAGTTAGTTCCACCCTCCTGATCTTTCCCAATATCTTCCCTTCAGTATTTATCCAATTCACTTTTGAAAGTTACTATTGAATCTGCTTCCACCATCATTTCATGCAGTGCATTCCAGATTGCAACAACTCGCTCATAAAATGTTTATCCTCATGTCGCCTCTGCTTCTTTTGTCAATCACCTTATTCTGTCTCCTCAGGTTACCAACCCTTCTGCCTCTGGGAAAGTTTCTCCTTATTTAGTCTATTAAAACTGTTCATGATTTTGAACACCTCGATGAAATCTTCTCTTAAACTTTTCTGCTCCAAGGAGAATAACCGCAGCTTCTCCAGTATCTCCACATAACTGAGGTCCTTCATCCTTGGTACCATTCTCGTAAAACTCTTCTGCACCCTCTCTAGGGTGTAGACATCCCTCTGAAAGTGTGGTGCCCACAATTGAACACAATGTGCTAGCTGAGGCCTAACCAATGTTTATAAAGGTTTAGTATAACTAAACATCAAATGCTGATATTTGTGTGATGGGGTATAGACGGGCGAGGTTCATCCAGTCAGTTGGATGTGAGCTGAAACATGTGCACTTGGAGCGGAGAGCCAGGGACACGCTGTGTAACCGGGCACAGACACTCTGCACAGCCCACACATCACTTGTTTCCCACTTGGCCCAAAAGGAATATATTAATTGCAACAATTCAGTTGAATTGATTTTAAGTAGTTTTGTTTATAAATTTAATCATGCTTCTCTAATTTTATTTCTTAACTCAGATTCACGGCCTCATTTTATTTCTTCCTCTGAGCCCCTCAACTTCATCTGGCAGCGTAATGTTGCCGAGTGGTGATTGATTGCCCTGGGAACCAACAGGAAGAGAGCTCAGCGGCCGGAGGGCCCAGGGAGCAGCGTGTTCTGCAACCAATCGCGGGGCTTGGGGGATGGATCCTGAGTCGGCCAGTCAGGTGAGTCAGTGGGAACCGCTGTTAAACAATTGATCTTTTAAAAGTTATATGAGATTTCTTTTGTCAACCAAACAGTTTATCATTTGTCAGTATTTTGTTTCCCTAGAGTTCCTATTATGAGTTTCAGACACTTCAGTGTCAAGTGGACCATTTAAAGGTCATTCAATTTCCTCTTTCCATGTCACTGTTTGAAACGGACAGAGATTGATTACCTAAGAACATAAGAAATAGGAGCAGGAGTAGGTCATTTGGCCCCTCGAGCCTGCTCTGCCATTTAATAAGATCATGGCTGATCCGATCATGGACTCAGTTCCACTTCCCTGCCCGCTCCCATAACCCTTTACTCCCTTACCGCTCAAAAATCTGTCGATCTCCACCTTAAATATATTCAATGACCCAGCCTCCACAGCTCTCTGGGGCAGAGAATTCCATAGATTTACAACCCTCTGAGAGTAGAAATTCCTCCTCATCTCAGTTTTAAATGGGCAGCCCCATATTCTGAGACTATGTCCCCGAGTTTTAGTTTCCCCTGAGTGGAAATATCCTCTCTGCATTCTCCTTGTCAAACCCCCTCATTAACTTATATGTTTCGATAAGGTCCCCTCTCATTCTTCTGAACTCCAATGTGTATAGGTCCAACCTACGCAACCTTTCCTCATAAGTCAACCCCCTCATCTCCAGAATCAACCTCGTGAACATTCTCTGAATAGCCTCCAATGCAAGTATATCCTTCCTTAAATACGAAGACTAAAACTGAACGCAGTACTCCAGGTGTGGCCTTACCAATACCCTGTACAGTTGCAGCAGGACTTCTCTGATTTTATACTCTATCCTCCTTGCAATAAAGGCCAACATTCCATTTGCCTTCCTAATCACTTGCTGTACCTGCACACTAACTTTTTGTGTTTCATGCACAAGGACCCCCAGGTCCCTCTGTACTGCAACACGTTGCAGTTTTTCTTAATTTAAATTATAATTTGCTTTTCTATTTTTTCTGCCAAAGTGGATAACCTCACATTTTCCCATATTATACTCCATCTGCCAAATTTTTTCCCACTCACTTAGCCTCTCTATGTCCCTTTGCAGATTTTTTGTGTCCTCCTCACAATTTGCTTTCCCACCCATCTTTGCATCATCAGTAAACTCAGCTACATTACACTCGGTCCCTCCATCCAAGTCATTGATAGAGATTGTAAATAGTTGAGGCCTCAGCATCGATCCCTGCAGCACCCAATAGTCACTCTTTGCCAACCAGAAAATGACCTGTGAACTTTTATCTTGTGCAGTAACCTTTTATGTGGCACCTTAACGAATGCCTTCTGGAAATTGAAATACACCCCATCCACTGGTTCCCTCTTATCCACTCTGCTCATTACATCCTCAAAGAACTCCAACAAATTTGTCAAACATGATTTCCCTTTCATAATACCACGCTGACTCTGCTTGACTGAATTATGCTTTTCCAAACATCCTGCTACTGCTTCCTTAATAATGGATTCCAGCATTTTCCCAACGACAGATGTTAGGCTAACTGGTCTGTAGTTTGCTGCTTTCTGTCTGCCTTTCTTTTTTAAATAGGGGCGTTACATTTGCTGTTTTCCAATCCGCTGGGACTTCCCCAGAATTCAGGGAATTTTAGTAGATTTCAACCAATGCATCCACTATCTCTGCAGCCACTTCTTTTAAGACCCGAGGATGTAAGCCATCAGGTCCAGGGGACTTGTCCACCTTTAGTCCCATTATTTTACCGAGTACTACTTCTTTAGTGATAGTATTGAGTTCCTCCCAACCTATAGCCCCTTGATTATAGAAACATAGAACATTGGTGCGGGAGTAGGCCATTCGGCCCTTCGAGCCTGCACCATCATTCAATAAGATCAGGGCTGATCATCACCTCAGTACCCTTTCCTGCTTTCTCCCCATACCCCGTGATCCCTTTAGTCATAAGGGCCATATCTGACTCCCTCTTGAATATATCCAACAAACTGGCATCAATAACTCTCTGCAATAGAGAATTCCACAGGTTAGCAACTCTCTGAGTGAAGAAGTTTCTCCTCATCTCAGTCCTAAATGGCTTACCCCTTATCCTTAGACTGTGTCCTCCTGGTTCTGGACTTCCCCAACATTGGGAACATTCTTCCTGCATCTAACCTGTCCAGCCCGTCAGTATTTTATAAGTTTCTATGAGATCCCCTCTCATTCTATAAACTCCAGTGAATATAGGTCCAGTTGATCCAGTGTCTCCTCATATTTCAGTCTTGCAATCCCGGGAATCAGTCTGGTGAACCTTCGTTGCACTCCCTCAATAGCAAGAACGTCCTTCCTCAGATTAGGAGACCAAAACTGAACACAATATTCCAGGTGAGGCCTCACCAAGGCCCTGTACAACTGCAGTCAGATCTTCCTACTCCTATACTCAAATCCCCTAGCTATGAAGGCCAACATACCATTTGCCTTCTTCACCACCTGCTGCACCTGCATGCCAACTTTCAATGACTGATGTACCATGACACCCATGTCTCGTTGCACCTCCCCTTTTCCTAATCTCTCGCCATTCAGATAATATTCTGCCTTCGTGTTTTTGCCATCAAAGTGGATAACCTCACATTCATCCACATTATACTGCATCTGCCATGCATTTGCCCATTCACCTAACCTGTCCAAGTCATCCTGCAGCCTCTTGGCATCCTCCTCGTAGCTCACACCGCCACCCAGCTTAGTGTAATCTGCAAACTTGGAGATATTGCACTAAATTCCTTCATCTAAATCATTGATGTGTATTGTAAATAGCTGGGATCCCAGCACTGAGCCCTGCGGCACTCCACTAGTCACTGCCTGCCATTCTGAAAAGGTCCCGTTTATCCCGACTCTCTGCTTCCTGTCTGCCAACCAGTTCTCTATCCACGTCAATACATTACCCCCAATACCATGTGCTTTAATTTTTCACAACAATCTCTTGTGTGGGACCTTGACAAAAGCCTTTTGAAAGTCCAAATACACCACTGGTTCTCCCCTGTCCACTCTCTCAGTTACATCCTCAAAAAATTCTAGAAGATTTGTCAAGCATGATTTCCCTTTCATAAATCCATGCTGACTTGGACCGATCCTGTCACTGCTTTCCAAATGAGCTGCTATTTCATCTTTAATAATTGATTCCAACATTTTCCCCACCACTGATGTCAGCCTAACCGGTCTATAATTCCCCTTTTTCTCTCTCCCTCCTTTCTTAAAAAGTGGTGTTACATTAGCTGCCTTCCAGTCCATAGGAACTGATCCAGAGTCGATAGACTGTTGGAAAATGATCTCCAATGCATCCACTATTTCTAGGACCACTTCCTTAAGTATCCACTATTGGGATGTTTTTAGTGTCTTCTACCGTGAAGACCGATACAAAATATTTGTTCAATGTCTCTGTCATTTCCCTGTTCCCCATTACTAATTATTAATTCCCCCATTATACATGTGTCGTAGTTAAAGTAACATCCTTCCTGTTAGTGAGTCATATTCTGCACTGGGGGAGACGGCTGGTAGCTTCAGCCTTTAACATTCTCATCCTCTTGTTCTAATCCCTCCAAGGCCTCACCCCTCCCTATCTCTGTAACCTCCTCCAGCCCACCAACACTCTTAATAAGGAGGCACAGTTTTCAGTGTCAGGAGGATCAGTAACCAGAGACTCAGATTTAAAGTGATTGGCAAATGAACCAGATTGTACATGAAGGGAAAAATGAAGCAGCGAGATGTTATGACCTGGAGCACACTGCCTGAAAGGGTGGTGGAAGCAGATTCAATCGTAACTTTCAAAAGAGATCAGTACTTGAGTTGGAAAAAAATACCGGGTTATGGGGTAAGAGCAGGGGAGTGGAACTAATTCTACAGCTTCAGAGGAAATAATGTTCCAGAGAAACTCGAACTGTCTGATCAGAATATCTATGCTGTGATTACTTTTTAAATTATGAAGCCAGATTGCAGAGACTAGGCTTGTATTCCCCAGAATATAGAAGAATAAGGGGGATCTAATTGAGGTGTTTAAGATGATTAAAGGCGTTGATGGGGTAGATCGAGAGAAGCGATTTCCTCTGGTGAAGGGGACAGAACATTTAAGAAAATGAAAGCTCGACCGTTCAGGGTGATGTCAGGAAGCACTTCCTCACACAAATGCTGAGAGGTTGTTTCCCCAGCTGGAGAGTCTAGAACTCAGGGTCATAGTCACAGAATAAGGGCTCGGACATTTTGGACTGAGATGAGAAGAAACTTCCTCACTCAGAGGGTTGTGGATCTTTGGGATTCTCTGCCCCAGAGGGCTGTGCATGTTCAGTCTGTGAGTATATTCAGGGCTGAGATAGATGTATGGACACTTAAGGAATTAAAGGATACGGGGATAGGGCGGAAAAGTGAAGTTGAAGCACAAAATCAGCCTTGATCTTATTGAATGGCAGAACAGGCTCAAGGGGCTGAATGGCCTTCTCATGCTCCTATGTTCCTATTTGCAGTGATGACTTTTGTAAACTCCTTTTCCAGGGGATTAGAAGGTGAAGATATGCAGAAGGGATTAAACCTGGGTCCCTCTTGTTAATATGACTCAGTCACATCGGTCAGTGTCTTTACCCACTGAGCCATTGGGAGGAGGGTCCTGTGACCCTGCTGGAGAATGCACGTGTGAGGCCTCAGGGGAGGGCAGTGGAATAGCCTGTCGAGGTTCACTCATGGAGATTGGGCACATGGGTCACATATTGGAGAGAAACTGGTGAGTGTAGAACTGAACCCAGCCAGAGTCAGCACCTTCAGGGGGAGGAGAGGGAGGGGAACCAGTGAGTGTAGAACTGAACCCAGCCAGAGTCAGCACCCTCAGGGGTGGAGAGGAGAGCAGGGAAAAATAGTAGGAATTAATGCAAAGTACCTTGTCCCTTGTTCTCGCCCTGGTATCATAAATCAATTGAACTCAGTCTTCCCCTCCTGAAGTCTATAGGCTCTAAATCTTTAGCTTGGTGTCCCTCAGTCCCTACTCCTTGACTTACCTCCCCTTCTCTCCTCCTCTTTCCCCCTTGTGTTCCACTCTGGGCCTTGGGCCTTCCCTGGGGATTCTCAGTATGAACAGGGGGATGTGTGTTGAGACAGGATGTCCCAGCTCTCCACCTTTAAAGGGACAAGGAGAGGACCCACTGGGCTGTATGGCCCTGCTTTATGACATCACTGCAGTGCCCAGCAACCACCTTCCCTGAGCCCTGCTCATTATGGGCTGGGTTGAGCTCAGTGCTGTTACAGGAAGAGAAACAGGAGCAGGGTTCGGCCCGTGTGGAGCCCAGGATTAATGGGGAGAGGTGCAGGATCAATTTATACCTTACTGAATGAGAAATGTCAGTGTCCCGGACACTCCCTGTCCCTCAGTACCTGTGTCGGGGAGCAATTGATGGGTTTGTGTTACCTTTAGGTGAATCTTTGTGCTCATCGAGGTGATGGAAGTCAGTGCCGGGCAACAGGATATTTGATAAGAACAGAAGAATTCGGAGCAGGATTAGGCCATACGGCCAATCGAGCCTGCTACGCCATTCAACAGGATCATAGCTTATCTTAAAAGTTTTTATCAGTCAGAGAACCTCTTGTCAACCTCTGGGATTCCTGGGGCAGGGACTAGAGTCTAATTTACATACAGAATATAGCTCCATCGACACTTCCCTGGGAGTGTTTGATGGGGACAGTGTAGCGGGAACTTTACTGTGTATCTAACCTGTGTTGTACCTGCCCTGGGAGTGTTTGATGGGACAGTGAAGAGGGAGCTTTTCTCTGTATCTAACCCGTGCTGTACCTGCCCTGGGAGTGTTTGATGGGGCAGTGTAGAGGGAGCTTTACTCTGTATCTAACCCGTGCTGTACCTGCCCTGGGAGTGTTTGATGGGGCAGTGTAGAGGGAGCTTTACTCTGTATCTAGCCCTGTGCTGTACCTGCCCTGGGAGTGTTTGATGGGACAGTGTAGAGGGAGCTTTACTCTGTATCTAACCCGTGCTGTACCTGCCCTGGGAGTGTTTGATGGGGCAGTGTAGAGGGAGCTTTACTCTGTATCTAGCCCTGTGCTGTACCTGCCCTGGGAGTGTTTGATGGGACAGTGTAGAGGGAGCTTTACTCTGTATCTAACCCGTGGAGTACCTACCCTGGGAGTGTTTGATGGGACAGTGTAGAGGGAGCTTTACTCTGTATCTAACCCGTGCTGCACCTGACTGCAGAATGCTTCAGGCAGACACTTGGTGCTCAGAATACCCCATTCCACGGCACTGACATCCATCACTTCCATGAGAACAACATTTAACTGTAATTAAAAGATATGAGAAACCCATCAGTTCCTCCCCTGGACACAGATCCAGAGGGACAGTGAGTGTCCCGAACATTGTTGTACAGTGTGCTCGACAGTTCCTCCCTGGATCTGAACGTTTTGGTGATGATTTGAATTTGATGCCCTCGAGTTACTGACTCACCGACTGGTGGAAATAGTTTATCCTCATTTATCTGATCAACTTTGAACAGCTCCCTCAGATCTCCAATTCCCCTTTGTTCTAATGAAAAGAGCCCCAGTTTCTCCAATCTCCCCTGATAACTAAAGCCTCTCTTCCCTGGTACCATCTCAGTGAATCTCTCTGCACCCTCTCCATGACCTCGACATCCTTCCTGGTGTAAGACCCCCAAAACCTGACACAATATTCGAACTGCAGCCTAACCAATGATTTGTGCAGGTTTACCCTTTTGTACTCCACACCCCTATTTATAAAACCTAGGATCCCATGTGCTTTTTAACCACTTTATCAACTTAAAGATTTGTGTATCTGAACTCCTTGTAGGTTTTAGAGTTATTAACATATCATGGCTAAAATATGTTGACATCAAATAGCTGATTAATGTGTATTGTGGGAAATAGAGGTTTAGTCTGAGTTAGAAACTCAAACAGGCCTTCACTGTCGACAGGTTGCTATGACAACACTGATAAGACATTCCATTTACTGAATCAACTGGTTGTAATCTGATCGGGGAAAGGACAGGGTTTTTCTGTTATTAACTGCAATATAAACTTAAACCAGAGTGAGTAATAGAATAGATTAGATTATAATGTGTGATGTTTATACCTATTACTGTGAAACAATCTGAAAAAAAGTAATGAACAGCAAGCAGGGGAGTTTAGGGATAAAGAGAAAATTACTGAGAAAAGTAACTGCTGGGAACCAGGGAAAGTGACCTTGTAAATCACAGATTAGAGAAATTCCAGCTGTCTTTTCCTCACTTCCTACCCAAACCCAGCAGAGAAAACAAAGAAGAGTCCGGTGCCAGAGGTGGATCAGTGCAGGGTATAAAAGTGAGGGGAGACTGATGTAAGGGGGCAGTCGGGACTGGAGACATCGGAGATCAAGCTCAGGGCATCCAGCGGGCTGACCTGGTGTCAGTTACTGTGGACACGCGGGACTTGTATCTTTACTCTGATTGATGGATCAATATAAGGTACGTCAGTGGATTGAGAATCTGCTCATCTTGTATTTCTTAGTAAGATATTAAAGTTCCTGACACTGGACTCTTGAACCTGCTAATTAATGAGGCAAGACATTAGCTAGAATCTTACAACCCTAAATCTCTCTACTCTGCTACTCTTGTTAAAGTTTTACCATTTAATGTACATTTTCTCCCAAAATCTATCATCACATTTCTCTGCATTAAATTTCATTTGCCATTTACCTGCCCCATTTACTAACCTGTGTGTTCACACTGAAGTCACTTGCAACCCCTTCACAGTTGGCCATGGTCCCTCTTTTGGCATCATCTGGAGATTTTGATCTTGACCCGATGGCCTACATCCTAGGGTTTTGAAGGAGGTGGCCATTGAGATAATGGATGCATTGGCTGTCGTCATCCAAAATTCCATAGATCCCAGAAAGGTTCCCGCATATTGGAAGGAAGCTAATGTAACCCCGCTATTTAAGAAAGGAGGGAGAGAGAAAATGGGGAACGTACAGACCAGTTAGCCTGACATCAGTCGGAGGGAAAATGCTAGAATCTAATATTAAGGATGTGGTAACAGAGCAATTAGAAAATAGTAATAGGATTGGGCAGAGTCGACATGGATTTGTGAAAGGGAAATCATGTTTGACAAATCTGTTAGAGGTTTTTGAGATTGTAACTAATAGAATAGATAAGGGGGAACCAGTGGATGTGGTGTATTTGGATTTTCAGAAAGCATTCGATAAGGTGCCACACAAGAGGTTATTAAACACAATTAGGGCTCATGGGATTGGGGGTAATATACTAGCATGGATTTAGGATTGGTTAACGGGCAGAAAACAAATAAATGGTAATTTTCGGCTTGGCAGGCTGTTACTAGTGGGGTGCTGCAAGGATTGGTGCTTGGGCCCCAGCTATTCAGAATCGAATCAATGATTTGGATGAGGGGACCAAATGTAATATATCCAAGTTTGCTGATGATACAAAGCTTGGTGGGAATATAAGTTGTGAGGAGGATACAAAGGGGCTTCAATGGGATATAGACAGGCTAAGTGAGTGGGTAAGAACATGGCAAATGTAATATAATGTGGAGGAATGTGAAGTTATCTACTTTGGTAGGAAAATTTGAAAAACAGAGTATTTTTTTAATGGTGAGTGTTAGGGAAATGTCGGTGTTCAGAGGGACCTGGGTGTCCTTGTACATGAATCACTGAAAGTTAACATACAGGAACAGCAAGCAATTAAGAAAGCAAATGATATATTGGCCTTTATTACAGGAGAATTTGAGTACGAGTAAAAACATCTGACTGCAATTATATAGGGCCCTGGTGAGACTGTACCTGGAGTATTGTGTACAGTTTTGGTCTCCTTACCTAAGGAAGGATATACTTGCCATAGAGGGAGTGCATCCCAGACTGATTGCTGGGATGGGGGGATTGTCCAATAAGGAGAGATTGAGTACACTAGACCTATATTCTCTAGAGTTTAGAAGAATGAGATGTGATCTCATTGAAACATATAAAATTCTTACAGGGCTTGACAGGGTAGATGCAGGGAGGATGTTTTCCCTGACTGGAGAGTCAAGAACCAGGGCTCACAGACTCAGAATAAGGGTTCGGCCATTTAGGACTGAATTGAGGGGAAACTTCTTCACTCAGAGGGTGTCAATCTTTGGAATTTTTTTAACCCAAAGGGATATGAAGGCTCAGTCTTTGAGTATATTCAAGACAGAGATCAATAGATTTTTGGATATTAAGGGAATCGAGGGATATGGGGACAGTGCAGGAAAGTGGAGTTGAGGTAGAAGATCAGCCATGATCTTATTGAATGGCGGAGCAGGCTCGAGAGGCCGAGTCACGTACACTTGCTCCTAATTCTTATATCCTTCTGTTCTTAGACCCCAGCCCAGATCGTTTCTCTATATTGAGAAGAGCAATGGTCCCAACACTGACCCCGGGGGACACCACTGTTTACATCCCTCCAGTCTGAAGAACATCCATTAACCACTACTCTCTGTTTTATGCCCTTTACCCAACTTCCTCTCCACACGGCCCCACTCCCTTTAATACCGTGAGCCTTAATTTTGATGAACAAACCTCCTGTCCGGCACTTTATCAAACACCTTTTGACAATCCATCTACACAACATCCACTGCATTTCCTGTCTCACTACACTGTTATTTCCTGAAATAATCCCTGCTGTCTGTCCTGAATCAATCCATTTCACTACCAAATGTTGCAGAGTTTGCTCCAACCCACAGGGTTTCATCTGTTTAAAGCCACAACAGATCGGCCCACAAAGCGGCACCACGGCAAACTCCAGGGACAGGGAGGAAGTGAGTCAGGGAGCGTCTGTAAATGAGAGAGAAATAGAAACTGGTGAGGGAGCGTCAATGAATGAAGGAGAAATCCAGACAGGTCAGGGAATGTCTCTAAATGAAGGAGAAATGGAGACTGGTCAGGGAGTGTCTGTAAATGAAGGAATAATGGTGACTGGTCAGGATGAGGGCTTCAGCAGCGGATGAGCTGAGGTAAGGGTTGAGGTGGGTGATGCTACGGAGGTGGAAATAGTGGGTCTTCGTTATGCTGCAGATATGAGGTCGAAAGCTCATTCCAGGGTCAAATATGACACCAAGGTTGTGAACAGTGTGGTTCAGCCATAGACAGAAGTTGGGGAGAGGGATGGAGTCAGTGGCTCGGGAACGGAGTTTGTGGCAGGGACCGAAAACAATGGCTTCGACCTTCCCAATATTCAATTGGAGAAAATTTCTGCTCATCCAGAATTGGATGTCGGACAAGCAGACTGACAATTTAGGGACCATGGAGGGGTCGAGAGAAGTGGTAGTGAGGTAGAGCTGGGTGCCGTCAGCGTACATGTGGAAACTGATGCTGTGTTTTCAGATGATGTCGCCAAGGGGCAACATGTAGATGAGAAATAGGAGGGGGCCAAGGACAGATACTTGGAGGACACCAGAGATAACAATGGGGATAACAACAGTGGGAAGAGAAGCCATTGCAGGAGATTCTCTGGCTACGATTAGAGAGATAAGAATGGAACCAGGCGAGTGCAGTCCCACCCAGCTGGACGATGGTGGAGAGGTGGTGGGGAAGGTTCGAGTGGTCAACCGTGTCAAAGGCTGCAGACAAGTCAAGAAGGACAAGGAGGGCTAGTCTGCCTTTGTCACAGTCACAAAGGACGTGGTTTGTGACTTTGATGAGAGCCGTCTCGGTACTGTGGCAGGCGCGGAAACCCGATTGGAGGGATTCAAACATGGAATTGTGGGAAAGGTGGGCACGGATCTGGGAGGTGACAACATGTTCAAGGACTTTGGAGAGGAAACATAGCAGCATAGAAACATCGAAATTTACAGCGCAGAAGGAGGCCATTTCGGCCCATCGTGTCTGCGCCGGCCGACAAAGAGCCACACGGCCCTCGGTCAGCAGCCCTAAAGGTTACATACAAACCCATGAACAATGACGGAAAGGCAAAGAGCACCCAGCCCAACCAGTCCGCCCCACACCACTGCAACACCCCTTATACTAAAAACATCGACACTCCACCCCAACCGGAGCCATGTGATCTCCTGGGAGAGGCAAAAACCAGATAGAAACCCAGGCCAATTTAGGGAGAAAAAAATCTGGGAAAATTCCTCTCTGACCCATCCAGGCGATCGAAACTAGTCCAGGAGATCACCCTGGCCGTATTCTATTCCCTGCAGTACTTACCATTATATCTGTGCTGACCAACAAAAAGTCGTCTAATCTAATCCCAATTACCAGCTCTAGGTCCGTAACCCTGCAGGTTACAGCACTTTAAGTGCCCATCCAACCATCTCTTAAAAGTGGTGAGGGTTTCTGCATCCACCACTCTTCCAGGCAGTGAGTTCCAGATCCCCACAACCCTCTGCGTAAAGAAGCCTCCTCTCAAATCCCCTCTAAACCTTCCACCAACCACCTCAAAACTATGCCCCCTCAGAATAGCCCCCTCCACCAATGGAAATAGACCTTTACTATCCACTATGTGCAGGCCCCTCAACATTTTGTACACCTCGATGAGGTCTCCTCTCAACCTCCTCTGTTCCAATGAGAACAAACCCAGCCTATCCGATCTGTCCTCATCACTAAGATTCTCCATTCCAGGCAGCATCCTAGTAAATCTCCTCTGCACCCTCTCCAGTGCAATCACGTCCTTCCTACAATACAGACCAGAACTGCACGCAGTACCCCAGCTATGGCCTAACCAAAGTATTATTCAATTTAAGCATAACCTCTCTGCTCTCATATTCTATGCCTTGACCAATAAAGGCATACATTCCGTATGCCTTCTTAACCACCTTATCCACCTGGCCTGCTACTTTCAGGGATCTGTAGACAAGCATTCCAAGGTCCCTTTGTTCATCTACACTATTTAGTGGCCTACCGCTTAATGTGTATACCCTTTCCTTATTATCCCTCCCAAAGTGCATCACCTCAGACTTCTTTGAATTAAATTTAATTTGCCACTGCTCTGCCTCCTGCAGCCCATGACTTTCCTCTTCATTATCAACCACATAGCTAATTTTAGTGTCGTCTGCAAACAAGGGGAGGTTGGAGATGGGGTGGTAGTTTGCAAGGATCGGGCGGGGGGGGAGGGGGGGCGGAAATTGAGGGTTAGTTTTTTGAGAAGAGCAGTGATGATGGCAGATTTGAGGGAGAGAGGGACAGTACCTGAGGAGAGAGAACCGTCAACAATTTCAGCTAAATGGTGACTGGTCAGGGAGTGTCTGTAAATGAAGGAGAAATGGTGACTGGTCAGGGAGCATCTGTAAATGAAGGAGAAATGGAGACTGGTCAGGGAGCATCTGTAAATGAAGGAGAAATGGTGACTGGTCAGGGAGCGTCTGTAAATGAAGGAGAAATGGAGACTGGTCAGGGAGCATCTGTCAATCAAGAAAGAAAGAAGAAAGAAAGACTTGTATTTATATAGTGCTGGTCATGACCACCAGAAGTCTCAAAACGCTTTACAGCCAGTGAATTACTTTTGGAGTGTGGTCACTGTTGTAGTGTGGGAAGCGCGGCAGGCAGCCAACTTGAGTACAGCAAGCTCCCACAAACAGCAGTGTGATAATGATCAGATAATCTGTTTTTGTCATGTTGATTGAGGGATAAATATTGGCCAGGACACGAGGGAGAAGTCCCTGGCTCTTCTTCGAAATAGTGCCATGGGATCTTTTATGACCACCTGAGAGAGCAGACGGGGCCTCAGTTTAACGTCCCATCCGAAATATGGCACCTCCAACAGAGCATCATTCCCTCATCACTGCACTGGAGTGTCAGCCTAGATCGATGTGCTCAAGGGAATTGGTGACAAGTCAGGGAGTGTCTGTAAATTAAGGAGAAATGGTGACTGGTCAGGGAGTGTGTGGAAATGAGGGAGAAATGGTGACTGGTCAGGGAGCGTGTGGAAATGAGGGAGAAATGGTGACTGGTCAGGGAGCGTGTGGAAATGGTGACTGGTCAGTGAGCATGTGGAAATGGTGACTAGTCAGGGAGCGTGTGGAAATGAGGGAGAAATGGTGACTAGTTAGGGAGCGTGTGGAAATGGTGACTAGTCAGGGAGCATGTGGAAATGAGGGAGAAATGGTGACTGGTCAGGGAGCTTCTGTAGATGAAGGGAATTGGTAACTGGTCAGGGAGTGTGTGGAAATGAGGGAGAAATCGTGACTGGTCAGGGAGCGTCTGTACATGAAGGGAATTGGTAACTGGTGGCAGTGTGAGCTGCGAGGAGAATGCTATGAGGCTGCAGAGTGACTTGGACAGGTTAGGTGAGTGGGAAAATGCATGGCAGATGAAGTATAATGTGGATAAATGTGAGGTTATCCACTTTGGTGGTAAAAACAGAGAGACAGACTATTATCTGAATGGTGACAGATTAGGAAAAGGGGAGGTGCAACGAGACCTGGGTGTCATGGTACATCAGTCATTGAAGGTTGGCATGCAGGTACATCAGGTGGTTAAGAAAGCAAATGGCATGTTGGCCTTCATAGCAAGGGGATTTGAGTACAGGGGCATGGAGGTGTTACTACAGTTGTACAGGGCCTTGGTGAGGCCACATCTGGAGTATTGTGTACAATTTTGGTCTTCTAACTTGAGGAAGGACATTCTTGCTATTGAGGGAGTGCAGCGAAGGTTCACCAGACTGATTCCCGGGATGGCGGGACTGACATATCAAGAAAGACTGGATCAACTGGGCTTGTATTCACTGGAGTTCAGAAAAATGAGAGGGGATCTCATAGAAACATTTAATATTCTGACGGGTTTAGACAGATTAGATGCAGGAAGAATGTTCCCAATGTTGGTGAAGTCCAGAACCAGGGGTCACAGTCTAAGGATAAGGGGTAAGCCATTTAGGATCGAGATGAGGAGAAACTTCTTCACCCAGAGAGTGGTGAACCTGTGGAATCCTCTACCACAGAAAGTTGTTGAGACCAATTCACTAAATATATTCAAAAGGGAGTTAGATGTAGTCCTTACTACTAGGGGGATCAAGGGGTATGGCGAGAAAGCAGGAATGGGGTACTGAAGTTGCATGTTCAGCCATGAACTCATTGAATGGCGGTGCAGGCTCGAATGGCCTACTCCTGCACCTATTTTCTATGTTTCTATGTTTCTCCTTTGTCCACTCTGCTAGTTACATCCTCAAAAAATTCTAGAAGATTTGTCAAGCATGATTTCCCTTTCATAAATCCATGCTGACTTGGACCGATCCTGTCACTGCTTTCCAAATGAGCTGCTATTTCATCTTTAATAATTGATTCCAACATTTTCCCCACCACTGATGTCAGGCTAACCGGTCTATAATTCCCTGTTTTCTCTCTCCCTCCTATTTTTAAAATTGGTGTTACATTAGCTACCCTCCAGTCCATAGGAACTGATGCAGAGTCAATACAATGTTAGAAAATGATCACCAATGCATCCACTGTTTCTAGGGCCACTTCCTTAATTACTCTGTGATGCAACCTATCAGGCCCTGGGGATATATCGGCCTTCAATCTCGTCAATTTCACTAACACTATTTCCTGAATAATAAGGATTCCCTCCAGTTCCCCCTTCTCGCTAGACCCTCGGAGCCCGAGTATTTCTGGAAGGTTATTTGTGTTTTCTTTAGTGAAGACAGAACCAAAGTATTTGTTCAATTGGTCTGCCATTTCCTTGTTCCCCATTATAAATTCACCTGATTCTGACTGCAAGGAACCTACATTTGTCTTCACTAACCTTTTTCGCTTCACATATCTATAGAAGCTTTTGCAGTCAGTTTTTATGTTCCCTGCAAGCTTCCTCTCATACTCAATTTTCCCCCTCCTAATTAAACCCTTTGTCCTCCTCTGCTGAATTCTAAATTTCTCCCAGACCTCAGATTTGCTGTTTTTTCTGGCTGATTTATATGCCTCTTCCTTGGATTGAATGTTTTCCCTAATTTCCCTTGTTAGCCACAGTTGAGCCACATTCCCCGTTGTATTTTTACTCCAGACAGGGATGTACAATTGTTGAAGTTCATCCATGTGATCTATAAATGTCTGCCATTGCCTATCCACTGTCAATCCTTTAAGTATCATTTGCCAGTCTATCCTAGCCAATTCACGTGTCATACCATCGGAAGTTATCTTTCCTTAAGTTCAGGACCCTAGTCTCTGAATTAACTGTTTCACTCTCCATCTTAATAAAGAATTCTACCATATTATGGTCACTCAATTAATCCTCTCTCATTACACAACACCCAGTCTAGGATGGCCAGTTGTCCAGTAGGTTCCTCGACACATTGGTCTAGAAAACCATCTCTAATACACTCCAGGAAATCCTTCTCCACAATATTGAAACCAGTTTGGTTAGCCCAATCTATATGTAGATTAAAGTCGCCATGATAACTGCTGTACCTTTATTGCATGCATCCCTAATTTCCTGTTTGATGCCATCCCCAGCCTCACTACTACTGTTTGGTGGTCTGTACACAACTCCTGCTAACGTTTTCTGCCCTTTGGTATTCCGCAGCTCTACCCATACAGATTCCACATCATCCAAGCTAATGTCCTTCCTTACTATTGCGTTAATTTCCTCTTTAACCAGCAATGCTGTCCCACCTCCTTTTCCTTTCTGTCTCTCCTTCCTGAATGTTGAATACCCCTGGATGTTGAGTTCCCAACCTTGGTCTTCCTGGAGCCATGTCTCCGTAATCCCAATTATATTATGTTTGTTAATAATTGCCTGTGCGGTTAATTCATCCACCTTATTACGAATACTCCTTGCATTGAGACACAGAGTCTTCAGGCTTGTTTTTTTAACACTCTTTGTCCCTTTTAGAATTATGCTGTAACGTGGGCCTTTTTGATTTTTGCCTTGGATTTCTCTTCCCTCCACTTTTACTTTTCTCCTTTCTATCTTTTGCTTCTGCCCCCATTTTACTTCCCTCTGTCTCCCTGCATAGATTCCCATCCCCCTGCCATATCCGTTTTGTACTGGTCCCACCTCCCCCAGAACCGGTTCCAATATCGCAGGAATTTGAATCCTTCCCTCTTGCACCATTCCTCAATATACGTATTCATCTTAATTATCCTGTTATTTCTACTCTGATTAGCACGTGGCACTGGTAGCAATCCTGAGATTACTATCTTTAAGGTCCGACTTTTTAATTTAACTCCTAGCTCCTTAAATTCAGCTTGTCGGATCTCATCCCGTTTTTTACGTATGTCGTTGGTACCTATATGCACCATGTTAGGGTTAACTTCAAACCACCACTCGGAGTCCATTAGCCTTAAAGTAAATGCAGTTTTTATTAATAAAAGATACAAACCGGCAGGAGAGTTATCCTTGAAGGAATGCTCAAAGAAACTGCCACAGACATCTTATTTTATACAATTTCAGATTATAGCATTACGTAATTACGCAAGTTACAATTAATACGTGCTGATTGATTAACACATGATGGATTGGTCAGGTGCTTCCTCCAATCTGCCTTCTATATGCCTTAATTGGTAATTCCAGATACATGTTGTTATGATTCTTTTTATACAATTCAAATTCTGTTATCTGTGTCTGTGCCTGGCTCCTAAGGCCTTTGGTCTATGAATTGGAACATCTGCTCCTCTGTGGAAGGCATCCCACACATGCTTCCCACAGTCTGAAAATCAGGCTGTGGGATCCATCTTAAAAAACCTGTTAACTCCATTTTAAAACATCCCAATTATTATTATGAATTGTAATTACAATTTGTAATCTGCCCTTTCAGTCCCTCCTGTTGGTCCCTGATTATTTCTAAATAATCAGCTTAGCACATATATGTTCTGAGCTATCTGCTGGAAATGGTGATATCAAGTCCATATCCTTGGGATCGCTCATAGTTCCATCTTTTGCAGAGTGTTTACATACTACCCCTGACCATTTCCCTAGGATATTGGCACGTCACTTATATTTGTTTTTGTCCATACAGAGCATAAGCTCGGGAGGCTTAGTTGTTTCCCTAATGTGTTACAAAGTCATTCGCCTCCCTATCATGCCTACATTATATAGTTAACAAGGCTGTTTGCTGTTCGGCTAGAACCACACGGTTGTATATCCCTCAGATCTTACACAGCAGATATAGTTGTATCACGATATATATCCCTACCACTACCATTATTTGCACAATTGGATGCCACATCAATTTGAGGACTGCGTAGGCTTTAGGTGACCAGCCCTTAAAAATGTCTCACCATGAACAACAATTTTCCTTTCCCTGCCTTATCCTGTCTTGATTCGTGTGTCTCCCGCCTCGGTTTCGTTGATCAGGCGATAGGATTGGGACACTCCCGACTCATGATCAGGTATTTGTTCTGTCTTTGTGTTTGATAACAAAGGCTTTCTGCATTCTTGGTTACAGGCCTTGGTCAACGTCTTCGCTCTGCGTCTCTTGTATCTGCCTGCACATTCTCCCCGGAGTATCAGCACCACTATTGCTGCACTAGGACTAACACATGGGATATAATTCTAATCCCTATCTTGTAACTTTACTCGGGTATGCCTCACACTTGTTACATGACATCACCAACCAACTCGAGGCTATTCCTATCTGTACTGCCACTAGTGTATGTGAAAGGATCCTTATCCACGTATGTATAATCTCAAGTACCAAGGCAGGTTTTTCAGGTTATCCTTTATTTCACTGTCCAGTTCTTTTGCTTTTATTCTTTAGCTCATAATATATTTTAATGTTATTTCTTAATGGTCCTTTGAGCTCAGTGAAATCTTCAAGTAACAGGGGAATTGGTGGTGCTTGCTCTTCCATGTAATCATCAATATCTTGCTTCATCTCATCGCTTATGTTTAATGTCATTGTCTTCCTGGCGTGTATATACGTCATGCGTGCTCTTCCCACTGACACCGTCATTCTGGGAGTAAAGCAAAAGTTAGGCATTGTAATGTTACAAGTCAAACCTCCGTAATTGTAAGTTCCCAGGCTAGTTACCACACAATATTCTCCTCGCCCTTGATAGGTGTAATGTGTGGGTTCAGTTCGGCCAGGGCTTATTCCAGTGACACATCCTTCCGTAGTATTGTCAAACCCGCAGCTATCCTTGCTCCCGTCTCCCACTGGGTGAGGGCATATAGTTAGGTTTCCTTCTCTCCGGCACCCGGATAAAGATATTCCCCTTATATTTCCATTCTTTTTGATCTCATACTGGTCCATCACGGATGTACTCTTCCCCTCGTATTATGTCTGTTTCCCCTCGCATCCTCCTGTAACCGCATACACCCCAGAGCAGGTCTCCAGTTGTCCTGGTTCAACCCTTGTCACTGGATGAAGGCCAAGCTCTGTCAAGCCCCGAGTGGTGGCTGATGTGCAACGGTCACCACACATTAAACAAATCCATGCACAGGCATCTTCCACCCTTCAATTGGAGTTCAGGACTGGAACATCGGGTCCTTCATTGAAACATCTGTGAACTCATGTGGAAGCAAGTCATCCTGGTTCCAGGGAACACCTATGATGATGAGTCATTCCTTTCAGGGTGCAGGCGTCTAATGGCCCAGTGTGCTGTGCCATTTCTTTCAACTGGGTGCTATTTATTCAATCTGGAACTTGCCCGGTTTGTATCTGATCCATATTGTGTCTCACCTGACCGATCATACATCTCCCATAGGCATGACATGTGTCTCTTTTCTTGTCCTCGCCATTGTCCTCTTATTCCTGCTTATTTAGCTCATTAATTGTTCGTGCATGGCCTTCCAATACGGATATCCCTCTAGCAGTATTTTGGATGTTTCAGATCCTAACTCTGAAGATTCTATCCCTATCCTGGCCTGTTTCCTCATTAGTACCTCCATCATTCCCCTCAAACTATCTACTCCTGATGGGATCGCCTGTATATCTAGTGCATCTATTAGAGGGGGGCATGTACAGTTAATACGTCATTCTCTATAGATCTCCTCTGTCTTCCTCCTTTGTGTCTCAGCTTCTTGTGTTACTCCCTTGCTCCTCATGTGTCACTAGCTTTTCTCAGGATTGTGTCTAGTAATCGTGTGTGCAATGCTTTAGTCTTGGGGCTAAACTTTTCTGGCAGGTATAGGGCTGATAAATTTATTTAACATTTCATACTGCACATTGTCAAATAACAACATTACTTCTGTTCCAGGTTTAACTACCACGCGCTTTCCCAAGGTTAATTCCCCTGGTTTACAATATTCAGGTAACATTTTGTTACCCACTTATCTTGTGGCTTCAAGATAAACGCTCCTGACATTCAGATGCCACCCCGCAGGGGCTGCTTTACGTAGTTGTTGTACCCTCCGGTGTGGGTATATGCTTCTGGGCCCTCCAGGGGCAGCCTTGTAGCTTGCCCTTGTAGAATAGGAAGAGCGGTGGTGATCACGTTTATATTCTGTTGATAAAACACATCCTGGATATTCCAGGTTTTTAGTTAGAGTCTTACCATTTCTATTTCAACCGCATTGTTTGCACCATTTCTTCGATTGTTTGCACCGTTTCTCCGGGCATGTGCCCCTTTCCAGAGCAATATTATTATAGCCAGTACCCCTAATATTGCAAATATCCATCCTAATCCTCTAAAAAGTCCCTCTGTCGTACCTTTATATTCTTTCAGCTGGGACCAGTGCTTCCACCAGCCCCTACCTTTCATACTCACGCAAGCACACGTATCTCCACTAATTAATACCTCCTATGGTCCACTCCACCGAGGTGCGAACCCTGGTTTCTCTGCCACCTCCTTAACCATTGCCTTCGCCCCCACCTCGGGGATTATAGCCGAGGCAGTTATCACACCATCTTCATCCTCCTCCTTCTGCCTTTCCCGGACCTCCTGTCGTATACCTTTCAACTGCTCACTCAATTCCCTCACATACTTTCTGATTCGGTCTCATAGGGGGCCTAAGTCAGCTCCTCCTGTCACTATTCCTTCTGGTAACCTCATTGTCTCACTCGAGCCGGTTGTAAGGGTCCGATTCATTCTCTCTACCATCCCTGAACTCTCGGGGTGATATGGGATGTGAAACTTCTGCTTAATGCCGAATATTCTACAAGTTTCTTTCATCACTTGACCCGTGAAATGAGTCCCTTGATCTGAGTCAATCATGTGGTAATAGGACTGCCTCCCATTTAGCATTTCCACCAGTGTGTGTTTTGTGTGCAGTATTATTTCTCCTGTCATTATGACAGGCTCACTAATTTTGACTGCCCAAGTGACACAATCCAGTGCGGCCACACATCTGGACAGACCGGGAGCCGCTGGTGATTGCTGTGTCCAGTAGTAAGCTACGGGTCTCATCCTATCCCCATGTATGTGTGTCACCACAGCTCCATAGAAGTGTCCCTGGTTCTCACAATGTACATGGAACGGGAGATCCATGTTCAGGAGTCCCAGCCCTAGAGCTGACATTAGGGCTTCCTTCAGATTACCGTATGCTGCTTCTTGTTCGGGGCCCCACTCTATAGTTTCTAAGCATGGTCTTCCCCCTTTCACTAGCCGCTGTAATGCTTCTGCAATTGCCGCAGTTAGGTACAAAATTCCTGCAATAGTTGAAGAACCCCAGTACCTTACACACCCCTCGGACTGTTTTTGGTTGGGGAATATTCCTAATGGCCTCCTTCCTGTCATTGGATATGGTCCTAGTTCCTTGGGATATTTTATGTCCCAGGTACGACAGCTTGTCCAATTTATGCCTTTTTGGGATTTACTTTAAATCCTGCTTTCCGTTATCTCAAATGTCTTTTCCATAACTAGAACAGAGTCTAGCACGTAGACTTTGAAAGCTGCTTTCCGTTATCTCAAATGTTCCAGTTTCAAGGCCATTACATCTCACTTCCTGTGGTTCTTCAACCACCGTATCTGAAGTCACAAGTTCAACTTATGTTGTCCTTTGTTCTAAACTGCTAAAACCTGTAGTTTTCACATTTTAATTTTTCCAAAGTCCCTTTTACATTTTCGCAGATAGCTCCCCACTTGCCCAGGAGTTTGACCTGATCCCTGAAGATATTTCTAGATTGTTCGAAGCCTTTTAGTTTTATTTCCTTTTTTTTTTTAAAAAAAAGATCAGATTTAACTTTTTATTTTAAATGAATCTCATTTTATTTTGCCTTTTCTTAACCAGTGGTACTTGAAACCTTCACAACAAAATTAACTCTTCACTGTTCCCATCCTAATTTCTGCTCCCCTTTTGCAGTATTTGTACTTATTGTTGGATTACAAAATGTCAAATATGGTAATACTGTTTTTTTTTTAACATCGGACTTCTCATTTATGTTTATAGTGATTCACAGATCACAGAATGCAAAGTACTTGTTTTATAATTATGTGCTTAACTTCTGTTTTAGAGGCTGATCAAAAACTCTAATCTTTTGCTCTGTAACTTCAATTTTGTGATACAGTATCTCATAAATTACATCTTTTTAAGCTTCAGCTTCTGACGCAGTATGTGTACTTTTATTAAAAGGCTTCCAAACCCAAGATTTTCCAATATAACCAAAATGTTTATCAAGGAGAATCACCTGAAATATCTCAAAATCCCAATTCAAATATTGTACTGCCGATCTTTTATTTCAAGCTCTTTTTACTGAGCTAGAAGCTTTCACATCAAGGTTTTACACAAAGGAAAATGGGGGGGGGGGGGGCGGGGGGGTGACTTCCCCAGCCTGCAGCCTCGAGAGACCCACGTGGGCTTTTTTTTAAAAGGCATTACAACTTCCCTTCGTTCTTTATCTCATTCCTAAACTAAATTTATTGTCTTTCAACCCAATGTAATCAATGATTACATGTTTTCTTTTGACAAGTAAGTGAGCATGTCGAAATTTTTTTAAAAACCAACGGGACCACACATTTTTTATCTTTTGCTCAACAAACCTATCCTTTGTGTATTTCCCATCTCCGCAACTTATCATCCAAATAAATCCGCACGTTAAAATGTAATTCAATTCTAGGTACACACTTTCTTAAAACTTCCCACATACAGGACAACACTGCAAAGGGTTAAAAAAAACTTTCACTCTGTCTGAAAAAGTGGGTGGAGCCACCATTTTCCCAAACAGGCTTTCAGACACATGAAAAATTCATTAATTCCCACCTCAAATATTCTGCAGTCAAAAATCACACAAGCACTTTCATTCAAAGACAGACATTCACAAAGGTCTCTCTTCATTCAACAAAGCTTATTGTTTGGCTGGCTCTATTTTAGGATCCATACTTCATTTAAGATAGTCACTATCAGATTTTTATGGTCGTCCGAAAAATATCTACTAAGCGAGCCGTCCGGCCCCCAATCAATTCTTTAGTTTCCTCGGGTCCTAATCCTAACCCTGTTAATGGGGGATACAAATTTGGGCCAAATTCCTTTGTCCATTCCCTTTTGTCATCTATATCTATTTTTATACTTACATCCTCTTGCCTTTTGTCACTTTCTCTGTCCATCTCACCTTCAGGTATCTTTCTATTCGTCTGTACTGCTGCTAAAATGATCTTTTTCCCTTCATCCTATCCTGCCTTAACCATCTTCTTAACATTTTCAAATTTATCTCTCAGAAACTCTTCTGGTAGTTTATACCTCACCCCTCCAAGGGCCTTGGCAGTTTCCTTTGCCATTTCTTACACCGGGGCTTTTTCCCCAGTTCCCGTTTTTCCGCCTTTACTTATGCGGAGCTTTTTCCACCGAGGCTTTTTCCCCCGATATCCCGTATACGTACTTATTCTCCTGACACACGTATCTACTTACAGTGTTCTGACACGCCCCTCGGCTGGATTTACCGGCTGCACGGACTCTGCTTCAGATTCATTGGATCTCTGGCTGGGACTTTGGGAGGAGAATTTCTCAAGGTAATTCTCTACTCACTCGGTTTGGCTGTTTGAGTTGAATCTTCCCCTGCAGTAGATCCTGCCCGACTACGCCAAGTTGTTAGGGTTAACTTCAAACCACCACTCGGAGTCCGTTAGCCTTAAAGTAAATGCAGTTTTTATTAATAAAAGATACAAGCCGGCAGGAGAGTTATCCTTGAAGGAATGCTGAAAGAAACTGCCACAGACATCTTATTTTATCCAGTTTCAGATTATAGCATTACGTAATTACGCAAGTTACAATTAATACGTGCTGATTGATTAACACATGATTGATTGGTCGGGTGCTTCCTCCAATCTGCCTTCTATATGCCTTAATTGGTAATTCCAGATACATGTTGTTATGATTCTTTTTAAACAATTCAAATTCTGTTATCTGTGTCTGTGCTCGGCTCCTAAGGCCTTTGGTCTATGAATTGGAACATCTGCTCCTCTGTGGAAGGCATCCCACACATGCTTCCCACAGTCTGAAAAACAGGCTGTGGGATCCATTTTAAAAAACCTGTTAACTCTATTTTAATACATCCTAATTATTATTATGAATTGTAATTACAATTTGTAATCTGCCCTTTCACACCACGACAATTGGCTGTTCACCACCCCCCTCCCAGAATTCCCTGCAGCCGCTCCAAGTCATCCTTGACCCTTGCACCAGTGAGGCAACAGACCATACCATCCTGGAGTCTCGGTTGCGACCGCAGAAATGCCCATCTATTCCCCTTACAATAGAATCCCCTACAACTATAGCTCTCCCACTCTTTTTCCTGCCCTCCTGCGCAGCAGAGCCATCCCTGGTGCCATGGACTTGGCTGCTGCTGCCTTCCCCTGATGAGTCATCTCCCCCAACAGTACCCAAGGTGGTGTTTTGGAGGGAGATGACCGCAGAGGACCCCTGCACTACCTTCCTTCCACTGCTGTGCCTGATGGTCACCCATTCCCTATCTGCCTGTGTAAACTTTATCTACGGTGTGACCAACTCACTAAACATGCTATTCACGACATCCTCAGCATCGCGGATGCTCCAGAGTGAATCCATGTGCAACTCCAGTGCTGCAATGCAGTCTGTCAGGAGCTGCAGCTGGATACACTTCCTGCAAACATAGAAGTGTTCCTGATTTCCCACATAGCACAGGAGGAGGAGGAGGAGGAGAGGGAGGGGAACCAATGGCTCCCCTTCAGGGGAGGAGAGGGAGGGGAACCTTCAGAGGAGGAGAGAGAGAAGAACCAATGACACTATATCTGAACCCACCCCAAGTCAGCACCTACAGGTGAGGAGAGGGAGGGGAACCAGTGAGTGTAAAACTGAACGCGGCCACACTCAGCACCTTCATGCGAGGGCAACCAGTGAGCGCAGAACTGAACTCAGCCAGAGTCAGCACCTTCAGGGGAGGAGAGGGAGGGGAACCAGTGAGTGTAGAATTGAACACAGCAATAGTCAGCTCCTTCAGGGGAGCAGAGGGAGGGGAACGAATGAGTCTATATCTGAACCCACCCCGAGTGAGCCCCTTCAGGAGAGGAGAGGGGAACAAGCGTGTGCGGAACTGAACCCAGCCAGAGTCAGCTCCTTTTGGACAGGGAGTGGTAACCAGTGAGTGTAGAACTGAACCCAGACAGAGTCAGCACCATCACAGGAGTAGAGGGAGGGAAACCAGTGAGTGTAGAGCTGAACCCAGCCAGAGACAGCATCTTCAGGGGAGGGGAACCGGTGAGTGCAGAACTGGACCCAGCCAGAGTCAGCACCTTCAGGGTAGGAGAGGGAGGGGAACCAGTGAGTGTAGAACTTAACCCAGCCAGAGTAAGCTCATTTGAGAGGGAGGGGAAGCAATGAGTGCAGAACTGAACCCAGCCAGAGTCTGCACCATCAGGGGAGGAGAAGGAGGGAAACCAGAGTGTGTAAAATTGAACCCAGCCACAGTCAGCACCTTCAGGTTCACTCCCTGGTTCCACTCATAGAAACATCGAAAATAGGTGCAGGATTAGGCCATTCGGCCCTTCGAGCCTGCACCACCATTCAATAAGATCATGGCTGATCATTCCCTCAGTGCCCCTTTCCTGCTTTCTCTCCATACCCCTTTATCCCCTTAGCCGTAAGTGCCATATCTAACTCCCTCTTGAATATATCCAATGAACTGGCATCAACAATTCTCTGCGGCAGAGAATTCCACAGGTTCACAACTCTGAGTGAAGAAGTTTCTCCTCATCTCGGTCCTAAATGGCCTACCCCTTATCCTAAGACTGTGTCCCCTGCTTCTGGACTACCCCAACATCGGGAACATTCTTCCTGCATCTAACCTGTCCCGTCCCGTCAGAATCTTACATGTTTCTATGAGATACCCTCTCATCCTTCTAAACTCCAATGTATAAAGGCCCAGTTGATCCAGTCTCTCCTCATATGTCAGTCCTGCCATCCCAGGAATCAGTCTGGTGAACCTTCGCTGTACTCCCTCAATAGCAAGAACATCCTTCCTCAGATTAGGAGACCAAAACTGAACACAATATTTCAGGTGAGGCCTCACCAAGGCTCTGTACAACTGCAGTAAGACCTCCCTGCTCCTATACACAAATCCCCTAGCTATGAAGGCCAACATACCATTTGCCTTCTTTACCGCCTGCTGTACCTGCATGCCAACTTTCAATGACTGATGAACCATGACTCCCAAGTCTCGTTGCACCTCCCCTTTTCCTAATCTGCCGCCATTCTGATAATATTCTGTATTCACGTTTTTGCCATCAAAGTGGATAACCTCACATTTATCCACATTATACTCCCATCTGGCAATCCCCTCATCACGGGAATGGAGACAAGTCCAGACCTAAAGTGTGCGCAGTACTCCAGGTGTGGTCTTACCAACGCCCTGTACAGTTGTAGTAGGACTTCCCTACTTTTATACTCCATCCCTCTTGCAATAAAGGCCAGCATTTCATTTGCCTTCCTGATTACTTGCTGTACCTGCATGCTGAGTTTCATGTACAAGAACCCCCAGATCCCTCTGCACTACGGCATTTTGTAATAGTCCCCATTTAAATAATAATTTGCTTTTTTATTTTTCCTACCAAAGGGAATAACCTGACATTTTACAACATTATAGTCCATCTGCCAGATTTTTGCCCGCTCATTGAGCCTATCTATATCCCTTTGTAGATTCTTTGCGTCCTCCTCACAACTTGCTTTCCCACCTATCTTTGTATCATCTGCAAATGTGGCTACGTTACACTCAGTCCCTTCATCCAAGTCATTAACATAAATTGTAAATTGTTCAGGCCCCAGAACTGATCCCTGCGACACCCCACTAGTTACAGTTTGCCAACCGAAAAATGACCCATTTTTCCTGAATCTGTTTTGTGTTAGTTAACCAATCCTCTATCCATTTTGACTGCAGGGGTTGGATTCTATTGTTATTGCTGGTGGTACTCGCATCCTGACTGAATCGTGTTTGTTCTGTCAGTTGGAGTTTGTTCTGCTGAAGTTGATAACCCCTATAACTGGGCTGGAGTTGAATATTTTGATATTTCAAACAACACAGTGTGTCGATAATTGACGTTTCCAAGATAAGGTGAGACTAATTGATGTCCTGTTACCGACTGCACCATTTTGCGCATTTTCTCCTTTCTAATTTGAATATTTCAGTTCTCATACCTTCAATTACTCTTATGGACAAATCCCAGTTCCCCATAAATTTGAGAGTACTTCTCCTTACATAAGAACATAAGAAATAGGAGCAGGAGTAGGCTATTCCTCGAGCCTGCTCCACCATTTAACATGATCTTGGCTGATCCAATCATTGACTCAGGTCCACTTCCCTGCCCGCTCCCCATAATCCCTTATTCCCTTATCAGTTAAGAAACTGTCTATCTCTGTCTTAAATTTATTCAATGACCCAGCTTCCACAGCTCTCAGATGGTTATAAATCTGTGGAATTCACTGCTTCAGAGAGAAGAAATTCCTCCATCTCAATTTTAAATTGGCAGCCCCTTATTCTAAGATTATGCCCCCTAATTCTAGTCTCCTCTATCAGTGGAAACATCCTCTCTGCATCCACCTTGACAAGCCCCCTCATAATCTTATACGTTTCGATAAGATCACCTCTCATTCTTCTGAATTCCAATGAGTAGAGGCCCAACCTACTCAACTTTTCCTCTAAAGTCAACCCCCTCATCTCTGGAATCAATATTGTGAACCTTCTCTGAATTGCCTTCACAACAAGTATATCCTTTCTTAAATATGAAAACCAAAATTGCATGCAATATTCCAGGTGTGGCCTCACCAATACCCTGTATAACTGTAGCAAGACTTCCCTGCTTTTATACTCCATACCCTTTGCAAGATTCCATTGGCCTTCCTGATCACTTGCTGTACCTGCATACTAACCTTTTGTGTTTCATGCACCAGGTCCCGCTGTACTGCAGCACTATGCAATTTTTCTCCATTTAAATAACTTGCTCTTTTATTTTTTTCTGCCAAAGTGCATAACCTCACACTTTCCAACATTATACTCCATCTGCCAAACTTTTGCCCACTCCCTTAGCCTGTCTATGTCCTTTTACAGGTTTTTTGTGTCCACACTGTTTTACCTCCCATCTTTGTATCATCAGCAAACTTGGCTACGTTACCCTCGGTCTCTTCTTCAATATAGGTTGTAAATAATTGGGATCCCAGCACTGTTCCCTGCAGCACCCCACTCGATACTGATTGCCAACCCAAGAATGAACCATTTATCCCGACTCTGTTTTCTGTTAGTTAGCCAATCCTCTATCCATGCTAATATATTACCCCCAACCCCATGAGCTTTTATCTTGTGGTAACCTTTTATGTGGCACCTTATCGAATGCCTTCTGGAAATTCAAACACATCACATCCACTGGTTCCCTCTTATTCACCCTGTTCATTACAGCCTCAAAGAACTCCAGAAAATTTGTTAAACATAGTATATTCTTCAATGCAAGGAGTCTAGGGAATAAGGCAGATGAGCTGAGGGCACAGACAGACACGTGGGAGTATGATATTGTAGCTATTACTGAGACATGGCTAAAAGAAGGGCAGGAATGGCAGCTCAACATTCCTGGTTGCAGGGTTTTCAGACGAGATAGAGATGGGGGTAAAAAAGGAGGGTGCATTGATTAAAGAAACAATTAAAGCTGTGAGGAGGGATGATGTGTCAGAAGGATCATCAAATGAGGCTACATGGGAGAACTGAAGAACAAAAAAGGGACAGTCACACTGCTGGGGATGTACTATAGACCCCCAAACAGTCAGAGGGAGACAGAAGAGCAAATATGTCGGCACATTTCTGTCAGGTGCAAAAACAATAGGGCAGTAATAGTCGTGGATTTCAACTACCCTAATATTAACTGGGATAGAATTAGTGTGAATGGTATAGAGGGAGCAGAATTTTTAAAATGTATTCAGGAGAACTTTTTTAGCCAGTACGTAGCAATCCCAGCAAGAGAGGGGCGGTTCTGGACTTAGTTTTAGGGAATGAAGCTTGGGCAAGTGGAAGGGGTATCAGTGGGAGAGCATCTTTGGTGCTGGTGATCATAATTCAGTCAGATTTACGGTAGCCATGGAAAAGGACAAAGATAGACCAGGAATAAAAGTTTTCAACTGGGGAAAAGCTAATTTTACTCAGCTGAGATGTGATTTCGCCAAAGTGGACTGGAAACAGCTACTTGAAGGCAACTCAGTGTCCGAGCAGTGGGATGCATTCAAGGGGGAGATAGAGGGTTCAGAGCAAGTACGTTCTCCTAAAGAGAAAGGGTGGGGCTAATAAATCTAGAGGGACGAACATTTACTTTAGCCACTCTTCCTTTTTACATACCTGTAGAAACTCTGTTTTTAGATTTCTTGCTAGTTTACTTTCCAAATCTATCTTCCCTTTATTATTTTTTTAGTCATTGTTTGCTGGTTTTTCAAAGTTTCCCAATCCTCTAGCCTCCCACTAATCTTGGCCATTTTGTGTGACATTGTTTTCAATTTGATACCCTCCCTTATTTTCTTAGTTAGCCACGGATAGTTATCCCATTTGTTAAAGTCTTTCCTTCTCATTGGAATATATTTTTGTTGAGAGCTATGAAATATCTCCTTAAATGTCTGCCACTGCTCATCAACCGTCTTACACTTTAAATCTATTTTCCCTGTCCACTTTAGCCAGCTCTGCCTTCATACCTTTGTAGTCTCCTTTATTTAAGCTTAGAACACTGGTTTGAGATCCAACTTTCTAACCCACCAACTGAATTTGATATTCAACCAAGCTATGATCACTCTTTCCCAGTGGATCCTTTACTAGGAGACCATTTATTAATTCTGTAAAAATTATGAGGACAGGTTGCACAGACTAGGCTTGTATTCCATTGAATATAGAAGATTAAAGGGTGATCTAATTGAGGTGTTTAAATGATTAAAGAAGTTGATCGGGTGGATGGAGAGAAACGATTTCCTCTGGAGGAGGAGTCCACAACAAGGGGTCACAACCTTAAAATCAGAGCCAGGCCGTTCAGGGTGAGGTTCGGAAGCACTTCCTCACACAAATGCTGAGTGGCTGTTTCTCTTGGCTCGAGAGTCCAGAACTAGAGGTCAGAGTCTCAGGATAAGGGGTCGGCCATTTAGGACTGAGATGTGGAGAAATTTCTGTAGTCCGAGGGTTGTGAATCTTTGGAATTCCCTACCCCAGAGTACTGTGGATGCTGAGTCGTTGAGTATATTCAGGGCTGAGAGAGAGCTGTTTGGACAGTAAAGGAATCATGGGATACGGGGATAGTGCGGGAAAGTGGAGCTGAGGTAGAAGATCAGCCTTGATCTTATTGAATGGCACAGCAGGCTCGAGGGGCTGTTTAACCCACTCCTGCTCATATTTCTGATGTTCTTAAAGCCGAGTGGAAATCTGGAACTCTGTTCCCCATAAAACTGAGGCTGGGACAATTGAAAATTCTAAAACTGAGATAGATAGATTTCCTTAGGCAAGTGTATTAATGGCGATGGAACCAAGGCAGGTAGACAGAGTTAAAATACTGATCAGCCACAATCTCATTGAATGGCAGGACAGGCTCAAGGGGCTGAATGGCCTATTCCTGTTCCTATGTTCCTACTTACAGTGATGACTTTTGCAAACAGCTTTCACAGGGGATTAGAAGGTGAGGATATACAGACAGGATTAAACCTGGGTCCCTCCTGTTCCTATAACTCAGTCACACTGGGTGTTACCTTTACCCACTGAGCCATTGGGAGGAGGGTCCAGTGACCCTGCTGGAAAATGCACGTGTGAGGCCTCAGGTGAGGACAGTGGAATAGCTTGTCGACACTCACTGTCGAGGTTCACACAGGGAGATTGGGCACATGGGTCACATATTGGAGAGAAATTGGTGAGTGTAGAACTGAACCCAGCCAGAGTCAGCAACTTCAGGGGAGGAGAGTGAGGGGAACCAGTGAGTGTAGAACTAAACCCAGTCAGAGTCAGCACCTTCAGGGGAGGAGAGTGAGGGGAACCAGTGAGTGTAGAACTGAACACAGCCCGAGTCAGCAGCTGCAGGTGAGGAGAAGTAAGCGTACCAGTGAGTGAGTGTAGAACTGAAACCAGCCAGAATTGGTGGTGAAAACTGGGAGTGGAGGAGAAACAGTATAGAAATGTGCGATGGTTTGGAGTTCAGCACAGCAGGAGGGACAATGAGTGGGAGCTTTGGAAGAACAAGAGAGGAAAGAATGTTCCATGGAAACTAGATGTGTCTATTCTGAATTTCTGCCTTGTACTGACAGTGATGAGTTTTATTATCTCCTTTTACAGTGTATTATAAGGGGAGATTTTCAGACAGGAAACACAAACCAAACCTCACATCAAGATCTCACAGAGTCAGGACCTGAATATCATCGGCCTTTGAAAGTGGAAGGAGAAATATTTGTCTATTCTGTCTGTGGGAAAAGATTTCAAACATCAGTGTGACTGGAAAAGCACCGAGACACACACACCCGAGTGAGTGTTCCAGTGCACTGCCTATGGAAAGAGCTTTAACCAGTTACACAGCCTGAATAAACATCGCACCATTCAAAGCGCGAAGAAACTGTAAACGTGTTGTGTGCGTGGGCGAGGCTTCAACTGATCATCCAACCATGGAGAGTCACAAGGATACACGCACCATGGAGAAACCGTGGAAATGTGCTGAATGTGGGCAGGTATTCAGATCACCGTCTGAGCTGGAAATTCATCGACGCAATCACACTGGGGAGAGGCCGTTCACCTGCTCAGAGTGTGGGAAGGGATACACTTGTTCATCCTACCTGCAGTCACACCAACGCACTCACACTGGGGAGAGGCCGTTCACCTGCTCTGAGTGTGGGAAGAGATTCACTCATTCATTCATCCTGCTGACACACCAGCGAGTTCACACTGGGGAGAGGCCATACATCTGCTCTGAGTGTGGGAAGGGATTCACTCGGTCATCCAACCTGCCGATACACATGCGAGTTCACACTGGGGAAAGGCCGTTCACCTGCTCTGTGTGTGGGAAGGGATTCATTCAGTCATCCACCCTGCTGATACACATGCGAGTTCACACTGGGGAGAGGCCGTTCACCTGCTCTGTGTGTGGGAAGGGATGCAGTACGTCATCCAACCTGCTGAAACACCAGCGCGTTCACAAGTGACTGCAGGGGTTGGAATCTGCTGTTATTGCTGTTGTTAATCACATCCTGACAGAACCATGTTCATTCTGACAGTTGGGGTTTGTTTCTGCTGATGTTAATAACCCTATCACTGGGCTAGGCTTTAATATTCTGGATATATTGCTGATTGTGTTCTCGGGGCTGCAGTGTCCATTTAAGAAACGCTGTGTGTTACCTTTCCCCTTAATTCAGCGACTCACAACAGAAAGTTAGTTTGCAATAAAATTATGAACTTTTACTTTAATCCTAAATTGATCTTTGGCACAAAATCTACAATAGTGTGTGAAAGTTGCCACTGAATAAAATCTCCAATTAGAAAAAGCTTGCTGACAATTCTTACTAACTTGCACATTACACACAGTGGCCCCTCCATTATCCACCAGAAAGAAGGGGAATGGGAATTGGTGGGGAATCAGTGTCCCCAAATGTTGCCCCTCCCGTCTGGTGTAGCAATCCCCTCGGCACGAGAATAGAGACAAGTCCAGACCAAAACTGCGCAGTACTCCAGGTGTGGTCTTGCCAACGCCCTGTACAGTTGTAGCAGGACTTCCCTACTTTCATACTCCATCCCCCTTGCAATAAAGGGCAGCATTCCATTTGCCTTCCTGATTAATTGCTGCAACTGCATGCTAACGTTTTTAGTTTCATGTACAAGAACCCCCAGATCCTTCTGTACTACAGCATTTTGTAATTTTCATATTTAAATAATTTATTTTTTTATTTTTCCCACCAAAGGGGATAACTTGACATTTTACCACATTATAGTTCATCTGCCAGATTTTTGCCAGCTCATTGAGCCTATCTATATCCCTTTGTGGATTATTTGTGTCCTCCTTTCAACTTGCTTTCTCACCCATCTTTGTATCATCAGCAAATTTGGCTACGTTACACTCAGTCCCTTCATCCAAGTCATTAATATAAATTGTAAATAGTTGAGGCCCCAACACTGATACCTGCGGCACCCCACTATTTACTGATTGCCAACCAGAGAATGACCCATTTATCCCGACTCTCTGTTCTCTGTTAGTTAGCCAATCCTCTATCCATGCTGATATATTACCCCCAACCCCATGAACTTTTACCTTGTGCAGTAACCTTTTATGTGGCAACTTGTCAAATGCCTTCTGGAAGTCGAAATGCACCTGATCCACTGGTTCCCCTTTATCCACCCTGTTCATTACATCCTCAAAGAATTGCATCAAATTTGTCAAACATGACTTCCCCTTCATAAATCAATGCTGACTCTGCTTGACCGAATTTTGCTTTTCCAAATGTCCTGCTACTGCTTCTTTAATAATGAACTCCAACACTTTCCCAACCACAGATGTTAGGCTAACTAGTTTCCCGCTTTTTGTCTGCCTCCTTTTTTAAATAGGGGCATTACATTTGCAGTTTTCCAATCTGCTGGGACCTACCCAGAATCCAGGGAATTTTGATAAATTACAACCAGTGTATCCACTATACCTGCCGCTACTTCTCTTAAGACACGAGGATGCAAGCCACTCCGTTGCTCTTGCCTCATAACCCTGCAAATATTTCCAACTCAAATATTTATCTCTTTTGAAAGTAACGTGAATCTGCTTCCATCATCCTTACAGGCAGTGCATTCCAGGCCATAACATCTGGCTGCTTAATTTTTCCCCCTCGTGTAGCATCTGGTTCATTTGCCAATCACCTTAAATGGGTGTCCTCTGGTTACCGAACCTTCTGACACTGAAAATTGTTTCTCCTTATTAAGAGAGTTGGTGGGCTGGAGGAGGTTAAAGAGATAGTGAGGGATGAGGCCTTGGTGGGATTTGGACAAGAGGAGTATTTTAAAGGTTGAAGCCACCAGCTATCTCTCCCAGTGCAGAATGTGACTCACTGCTAACAGGAAAGATTTTTGTTTAACGACTAAAGATGCATAATGAGGGTAAATCAATCTCTGTACCTTTAACTAACAGCAACATGGACCCCCGACACTGTAAATTGTTTCTCATTATAGAAGCATAGAAATTTACAGCACGGAAGGAGGCCATTTAGGCCCATTGTGTCTGCGCAGGCTGACAGAGAGCTATCCAGCCTAATCCCACTTTCCAGCTCTTAGTCTGTAGCCATGTAGGTTATAGTACTTCAAGTACACATCCAAGTATTTTTTAAATGTGGTGAAGGTTTCTGCCTCTACCAACCTTTCAGGCAGTGAGTACCAGACCCCACACCACCCTCTAGGTGAAGAAATTTCCCCTCAAAACCCCTCTAATCCTCCTACCAATTACTTTAAATCTATGCCCACTGGTTGTTGACCCCTCTGCAAATGGAAATAGGTCCTTCCTATGCACTCGATCTAGGCCCCTCTCAATTTTATACACCTCAATAGGGTCTCCCCTCAGCCTCCTTTGTTCCTAAGAAAACAAACCCAACCTATTAAGAGCGTTGCTGGGCTGGAGGAGGTTACAGAGATAGGCAGGCGTGAGACTTTGGAGGGATTTGAACAAGTGGAGGAGTATTTTAAAGGCTGAAGCCGCCAGCTATTCCTCCAGCCCAGAATATGACTCACTACCAATAGGAAGGATGTTACTTTAATGACTACGACTGCATAATGAGGGGAACTCAATCTCTGTCCCTTTAAGTAACAGTGACATGGTAAGAGGGAAATGAATGATCTTTTCAACATCTATTCCACTTGGCACTGAAGTGTCTGGAACTCATAATAGGAACTCTCGGGAAACAAGATATTGACAAATGTTAAACTGTTATGTTGAGAAAACAAACCTCGATTTAACTGTTAAAAGATAAATTCTTTAAGAGGGCTTCACACTGACTCACCTGACAGCCCGACTCAGGCTCCAACCCTCAAGCACCTCGATTGGCTGCAGAACACGCTGCTGCCTTGGCCCACTTGTCATGGCCTACTCCTGCACCTATGTTCTACGTTTCTATAGCAGGAATGGGGTATTGAAGTTGCATGTTCAGCCATGAACTCGTTGAGTGGCGGTGCAGGCTCGAAGGGCCTAATGGCCTACTCCTGCACCTATTTTCTATGTTTCTATGTCATGTATGCAACCCCAGGCAACCTGTATAACTCTGCCACCAAAGGGCTTACCTGTTGGAGTCCCAAGGGATCCCAACATCCCTTGGGAGCACTGTATATAAGCAGGCCTCCCACGCTGTACTAGCATTCTGGATGGAGTCTGCATAAAGGAGCTAAGGTCACACTTACTCATTGTCTACAGTATTCAGTTGCATTACTTTATTATGAGCATAACAGTTGGTGATGAGATAACGAACAACCACGCTTAAATGAAGAGAACTGTTGGTATCCTGGAGAAATTCTCAGAAGGGGACGATTGGGGGGCCTTCGTGGAGTGAATGGACCAATGCTTTGTAGTCAACGAGCTGGAAGGGGATGAGAACACTGCCAAACGAAGGGCGATCCTCTTAACCATCTGCGGGGCAACACCCTATGACCTCATGAAGAATCTTCTCGCTCCGATGAAACCAACAGTCAAATCCTATGAAGAACTGTGTACGCTGGTCCGAAAGCACCTAAATCTGAAGGATAGCGTTCTGATGGCAAGGTATCGATTCTACATGTGTCAGCAGTCTGAAGGCCAGGAAGTGATGAGCTACGTCGCCGAACTAAGGCGCCTTGCAGGACATTGCAAATTCGATGGATTCCTTGAGCAAATGCGAAAAGACTTTTTTGTGCTTGACATTGGCCATGAGGTTATCCTTCGCAAACTGTTGACTGTTGAAACACCGAATCTGAGCAAAGCCACTCACTCACCTACTCACTCCCACTCACCCACTCACTCACATTCACTCACTCACTCCAACTCACTTACTCACTCACTTACCCACCCACCCACCCACTCACTCCAACCCACTCACTCCACTCCACTCACTCACCCACTCACTAAATCACTCACTTGCTCATTCTCCCACTCATCACTCACTCACTCACTCCAATGTTGGGGATGTCCAGAACAGGGGACACAGTCTAAGGATAAGGGGTAGGCCATTTAGGACTGAGATGAGGAGAAAATTCTTCACTCAGAGAGTTGTTAACCTGTAGAATTCCCTACCGCAGAGAGTTGTTGATGCCAGTGCATTGGATATATTCAAGAGGGAGTTAGATATGGCCCTTACAGCTAAAGGGATCAAGGGGTATGGAGAGAAAGCAGGAAAGGGATAGTGATGGAATGATCAGCCAAGATCTTATTGAATGGTGGTGCAGGCTCGAAGGGCCGAATGGCCTACTCCTGCCCTATTTTCTATGTTTCTATGATAGCCCAGGCATTTATGTCCACCAGCGATAACACCAAAAACATTTTGCAGCATAAAGAGGTTTCGGCAAGTACTGTTCACAAAGTAACATCGTTTTCAGGCAGAACGTAAACGCCGGCAGCTGCACGACCTCAGATGACCCAGAGTCCACCATCAACCATTAATTCGAGGCAGTTAACACCTTGTTGGTGCTGTGGAGGTGATCATCAAGCCCATCAATGCCGCTTCAAACACTATGTGTGCAAAAGCTGTGGAAGAATGGGACACCTCCAGCGAATATGCAGATGAGCCGCAAAACCTGCAAACCATCACATTGCAGAGGAGAACAGATCCATGGCGGATCAGGCTGAACTAGAGACTCGAACCAAGGAGGCAGAAGTGTACAGGGTACACACTTTCACCACGAAATGCCCACCGATCATGCTAAAAGTTTAACTGGATCGAATTCCAGTATCCATGGAACTGGACAAGGGTGCGAGGCAGTCTATCATGAGCAAAAAGGCCTTCGACAGGCTGTGGTGCAACAAGGCACACAGGCCCAAGCTTAGCTCCATTCATACCAAGGTAACAACTTACACTAAAGAGCTGATCCCTGTAATTGACAGCGCAGCAGTAAAAGTCTCCTATGATGGAGCAGTGCATGAACTCTCACTATGGATTGTACCAGGAGATAGCCTCACACTGTTCAGCAGAAGCTGGCTGGGAAAAATCTGTTGGAATTGGGACAGTATCCGAGCACTCTCGTCCATCGACCTCGGGCCCAGGTTCTGAGCAAGTTCCCGTCATTGTTTTAGCCAGGCATCGGAAGTTTCTCGGGGTCACAGGTACAGATCCACTTGGTTCTTGGTACACACAAGGCACGGGCGGTACCATATATGATGTGAGAGAAAGTGAAAATTGAGCTGGACAGGCTGCAGTGAGAAGGCATCATCGCGCCGATGGAGTTCAATGAGTGGGCCAGTCCTATTGTTCCAGTTCTCAAAGATGACGGCACGGTCAGAATTTGTGGGGACTATAAAGTAATGATTACCTGTTTTTGCTACAGGACCAGTACCCACTACCGAAGGCAGACGACTTATTTGCGACTCTGGCTGGAGGAAAGACATTCACCAAGTTGAACCTGGCTTACATGACGCAGGAGCTGGTGGAATCTTCAAAAGGCCTCACCTGCATCAACATGCACAAAGGTCTGTTCATCTACAATAGGTGCCCGTTTGGGATTTGATCGGCTGTGGCAATTTTCCAAAGGAACATGGAGAGTCTGCTACAGTCGGTTCTGCACACCGTTGTTTTCCAGGACGACATACTGGTCACAGGTCGGGACACCATCGAACACTTGCAGAACCTGGAAGAGGTTCTAAGTCAGCTAGATCGCGAGGGACTCAGGTTGAAATGCATGAAGTGTGTTTTCCTGGCACCAGAGGTCGAGTTCTTAGGAAGAAGAACCGCGGCAGACGGCATCAGACCAACCGACACCAAGACAGAAGAGCCATCAAGAACATGCCGAGACCACAGAACGTGACAGAGCTGAGGTCGTTCTGGGGACTCCTCAACTATTTTGGTCATTTCCTACCCGGTTTACGCACCTTGCTAGAACCCCTACATGTGCTACGCAAGGGAGACAACTGGATATGGGGGAAATCACAAGAGGCTGCTTTTGAGAAAGCCAGAAACCTGTTATGTTCCAACAAACTGCTTGTCTTGTATAACCCATGTAAACGTTTAGTGCTAGCTTGCGATGTGTCTTCATACGGGATCCGGTGTGTGTTACAACAAGCTAACGAATCGGGAACATTGCCACAAGTCGCCTATGCGTCCAGGAGCTTGTCCAAGGCCAAAAGGGTCTATAGCATGATTGAAAAAGAAGCTCTGGCATGCGTTTACGGGGTGAAACAAATGCACCAGTATCTCATGTTTGGTCTCATGTTTGAGCTGGAAACTGACCATAAGCCGCTCATATCGCTATTCTCAGAGAGCAAAGGGATTAATACCAATGCCTCTGCCCGCATCCAAACATGGGTGCTCATGCTGGCTGCATACAACTATGTAATCCACCACAGACCAGGCAGAGAAATGCACTGATGCTCTCAGTTGGCTACCATTGCCCACCACCGGGGTGGAAATGGCACAGCCTGCAGACTTGCTCTTGGTGATGGATGCATTTGCAAACGAAAAGGCACCCGTTCCAGCCTGCCAGATCAGGATCTAAACCAGCCAGGATCCTTTACTATCCCTTGTAAAAAACTGTGTCCTCCATGGGAGCTGGTCCAGCGTCCCAGTGGAAATGCATGAAAGATCAAGCAGTTCCAATGGAGCAAAGACGAAATGTCCATACAGGTGCACTTTCTTTTGTGGGGTAATCTCGTGGTTTTGCCCGAGAGTCATAGAAACATAGAAATTAGATGCAGAGCAGCCCAAATGGCCCTTCGAGCCTGCACCGCCATTCAATAAGATCATGGCTAATCATTCAACCTCATTACCCCTTTCCGCTTTCTCTCCATACCCCTTGATCCCTTTGGCTGTAAGGACCATATCTAACTCCTTTTTGAATATATCTAACGAACTGGACTCAACAACTTTCTGCGATAGAGAATTCCACAGGTTCACAATTCTCTGAGTGAAGAAGTTTCTCCTCATCTCGGTCCTAAATGGCTTACCCCTTTTTCTTAGACTGTGACCCCTGGTTCTGGAACTCCCCAGCAACGGGAAAATTCTTCCTGCCTCGAACTTGTCCAGTCCCATCAGAATTTTATATGTTTCCATGAGACCCCCTCTCATTCTTCTAAACTCCAGTGGATACAAGCCCAGTTGATCCAGTCTTTCTTGATATGTCAGTCCTGCCATCCCGGGAATCAGTCTGGTGAACCTTCGCTGCACTCCCTCAATAGCAAGAATGTCCTTCCTCAGATTTGGAGACCAAAACTAACACAATATTCCAGGTGTGGCGTCAGCAAGGCCCTGTACAACTGCAGTAAGACCTCCCTGCTCCTATACTCAAATCCTCTAGCTATGAAGGCCAACATGCCATTTGCCACCTTCACTGCCTGCTGTACCTGCATGCCAAACTTCAATGACTGATGTACCATGACACCCATTTCTCATTGCACCTCCCCTTTTCCTAATCTGTCACCATTCAGATAATATTCTGCCTTCCTGTTTTTGCCACCAAAGTGGATAACCTCACATTTATCCACATTATACTGCATCTCCCATGCATTTGCCCACTCACCTAACCTGTCCAAGTCACCCTGCAGTTTCTTAGCATCCTCCTCACAGCTCACACCGCCACCCAGCTTAGTGTCATCTGCAAACTTGGCGATATTATACTCAATGCCCTCATCTAAATTATTGATGTATATTGTAAATAGCTGGGGTTCCAGCACTCAGCTCTGCGGCACTCCACTAGTCACTGCCTGCCATTCTGAAAAGGACCCGTTTATTCCGACTCTCTGCTTCCTGTCTGCCAATGAGTTCTCTATCCTCGTCAATACATTAAACCCAATACCATGTGCTTTAATTTTGCACACTAATCTCTTGTGTGGGACCTTGGCAAAAGCCTTTTGCAAGTCCACATACACCACATCCACTGTGTCCACTCTACTAGTTACATCCTCTAAAAATTCTAGAAGATTTGTCAAGCATGATTTCCCTTTCATAAATCCATGCTGACTTGGACCGATCCTGTCACTGCTTTCCAAATGCGCTGCTATTTCATCTTTAATAATTGATTCCAACATTTTCCCCACCACCGATGTAAGGCTAACCAGTCTAGAATTCCCTGTTTTCTCTCTCCCTCCTTTTTTAAAAAGTGGTGTTACTTAGCTACCCTCTAGTCCATAGGAACTGATCCAGAGACAATAGAATGTTGGGAAATGATCACCAATGCATCCACTATTTCTCGGGCCTTAAGTACTCTGGGATGCAGCCTATCAGCCCCTTGAGATTTATTGGCCTTCAATCCCATCAATTTCCCAAACACAATTTCCTGACTAATAAGGATTTCCTTCAGTTCCTCCTTTTTGCTAGACCCTCGAATCCCTAGTATTTCCGGAAGGTTATTTGTGTCTTCCTTAGTGAAGGCAGAACCAAAGTATTTGTTCAATTGGTCTGCCATTTCTTTGTTTCCCATATAAATTCACCAGATTCTGTCTGCAAAGGACCTACGTTGGTCTTCACTAATCTTTTTCTCTTCACATATCTATAAAAGCTTTTGCAGTCAGTTTAAATGTTCTCTGCAAGCTTCCTCTCATACTTTATTTTCCCCTCCTAATTAGACCCTTTGACCTCCTCTGCTGCATTCTAAATTTCTCCCAGTCCTCAGATTTGCTGCTTTTTCTGGCCAATTTATATGCCTCTTCCTTGGATTTAACATTATCCCTAATTTCCCTTGTTAGCCACGGTTGAGCTACCTTCCCCTTTTTATTTTTTACTCCAGACAGGGATGTACAATTGTTGAAATTCATCCATGTAATCTATAAATGTCTGCCATTGCCTATCCACTGTCAACCCTTTAAGTATTATTTGCCAGTCTATCCTAGCCGATTCACGTCTCATACCATTGAAGTTACCTTTCCTTAAGTTCGGGACACTAGTCACTGAATTAACCCTGTCACTCTCCATCTTAATAAAGAATTCTACCATATTATGGTCACTCTTCCCCAGGGGGCCTCGCACAACTAGATTGCTAATTAATCCTCTCTCATTACACAACACCCAGTCTAGTATGGCCAACTCTCCAGTTGGTTCCTCGACATATTGAACTAGAAAGCCATCCCTCATACACTCCAGGAAATCCTGCTCCACCGCATTGCTACCACCTTGGTTAACCCAATCTAGATGTAGATTAAAGTCGCCCATGATAACTGCTCTATCGCTAATTTCTTGCTTGATGCCATTCCGAACCTCATTACTATTGTTTGGTGGTCTGTACACAACTCCCACTAGCGTTTTCTGCCCTTTGATATTCTGCAGCTCTACCCATACAGATTCCACATCATCCAAGCTAATGTCCTTTCTGACTGTTGCATTAATTTGCTCTTTAACCAACAACGCTACCCCACCTCCTTTTCCTTTCTGTCTATCCTTCCTGAATGTTGAATACCCCTGGATGTTGAGTTCCCTGCCTCGGTCACCCTGGAGCTATGTCTCCGTAATCCCAATTATATCATAATCTTTAATAGCTGCCTGCGCAGTTAATTCATCCACCTTATTACGAATACTCCTCGTATTGAGGCACAGAGCCTTCAGGCTTGTCTTTTTAACACTCTTTGCCCCTTTAGAATTTTGCTGTAATATGGCCCTTTTTGATTTTTGCCTTGGGTTTCTCTGCCCTCCACTTTTACTATTCTTCTTTCTATCTTTTGCTTCTGCCCCCATTTTATTTCCCTCTGTCTCTGTGCATAGGTTCCCATCCCCCTGTCAGGGAAACGTTCATACGCGACCTACACAGTACCCATCCAGGGATAATAATGATGAAAGCTATAGCCAGATCCCATGTGTGGTGGCCCGGCATCAAGGTAGACTTAGAGTTGTGCATGCGCCAATGCAACAGTTGCTCTCAACTGAGTAATACACCCAGAGAGGCACCGCTAAGTTTGTGATCATGGCACTCCAAACCGTGGTCGAGGATCCACGTTGACTTTGCGGCCCATTCCTGTTTTTGGTTGTTGTGGATGCTTATTCAAAATGGATTGAATGTGTAATAATGTCTGTAAGCATGTTCCCACTGCCACATCGAAAACCTACGAGCCATGTTTGCCACACATGGCCTGCCCGATGTCCTTGTCAGTGACAATGGGCCATACTTCATCAGTGCTGAATTCAAGGAATTCATGACCCGCAATAGGATCAAGCACTTCACATCTGCCCCGTTCAAGCCCACATTCAATGGTCAGGCAGAATGTGCAGTCCAGACCATCAAGCAAAGCTTGAAATGCGTGTTGGAAGGTTCCCTGCAAACCCGCCTCACCCGAGTCCTGCTCAGCTACTGCACCAGACCCCACTCGCTCACCGGGGTTCCTCCAGCCGAGCTGCTCATGAAAAGGGCGCTCAAAACAAGGCTCTCTCTTGTCCACCCTGATCTCCATGATCACATCGAGGACAGGTGGCATCAATAAAACATGTACCATGATCGCGCAAACTTGTCACATGATATTGAATCAATGACCCTGTATTTGTACTCAGTTATGGATATGGTCCCAAATGGCTTGCTGGCACTGTCATAGCCAAAGAAGAGATTAGGGTGTTTCAGGTCAAACTTGCCAATGGACTAATATTCAAAAAGGCTTTGGATCAAATCAAACTGTGATTCACAAACAGCCACGAGCAACCCGATGAGGACTCCAACTTCGACCCTCCAACATACACACAAGTGGCAACCGACATCACGGTTGACCACGAAACTGAACTCACCATCCCCAGCAGCCCAGCAAGGCCAGCTGTCCAGCTGTCCAGCAGCCCAGCGAAGAACCAACCAACTCACTCACACCCGCATTTCTACCGAGTCTATCGACAAGGGAGCGAAAAACCCCAAATCGTCTCACCCTGTAAATAAGAGTACTATTGACTTTGGGAGGGAGTGATGTCATGTATGCAACCCCAGGCAACCTGTATAATACTGCCACCAGAGGGCTTACCTGTTGGATCCCAGCATCCCTTTGGAGCACTGTATATATGTTGGCCTCCCACACTGTACCAACACTCTGGAGTCTGAATAAAGGAGCTAAGGTCACACTTACTCATTGTCTACAGTACTCAGTTGAATTACTTTATTATGAGCATAACACCACCGATCTCTGAGCTCTCTTCCTGTTGGTTCCCAGGGCAATCAATTAACACTCGCCAACATTATGCTGCCAGATTAAGTTGACGGGCGCAGAGGAAGTAATAAATTAAGGCCGTGAATTTGAGTTAAGAAATAAAATTAGAGAAGCATGAATAAATAAATGAGGAGAGGCAATATAAACTAAAGGGTACAATCCTAAAGGGGGTGCATGAACAGTGAGAACTGTGGGTTTACGCGCACAAATCGCTGAAGGTGGCAGAAAAGGTTGAGAAAGCAGTTAAAAAACTTACAGGATCCTGGGCAGACAAAAGCAAGGAGGTTATGATGAACCTTTGTAAAACACTGGTTCAGCCTCAACTGGAGCAGTGTGTCCAATTCTGGTCACCGCACATTATGATGTGAAGGCCTTAGAGAGGGTGCAGAAAAGATTTACAAGAATGATTCATGAGATGAGGGACTTCAGTTACATGGATAGACTGGAGAAGCTGGGGTTGTTCTTCTTTGAGCAGAGAAGGTTGAGAGCAGAATTGATAGAGGTGTTCAAAATCATGAGGGATCCAGACAGATTAGATAGAGTGGTTGCAGGGTGGCCAAGACTGAGAATTAAACATACAGGGGTATCTGACGATTTGGAAAGATAGACAAGAAGGGAAAGGAGGTGGGGTAGCTCTGTTAATAAAGGATAATATCAGGGCAGTTGTGAGAGACGATATTGGCTCTAATGAACAAAATGTTGAATCATTGTGGGTGGAGATTAGAGATAATAAGGGGGAAAAGTTTATAGGCCCCCAAATAATAACTTCACGGTGGGGCGGACAATAATCAAGGGAATAATCGAGGCATGTGAAAAAGGAATGGCAGTAATCATGGGGGATTTTAACCTACATATCGATTGGTCAAATCAAATCGCACAGGGTAGCCTTGAGGAGGAATTCATAGAATGCATACGGGATTGTTTCTTAGAACAGTATGTTACAGAACCTACAAGGGAGCAAGCTATCTTGGATGTGCTCCTGTGTAATGAGACAGGAATAATAAACGATCTCCAAGTAAAAGATCCTTTCGGAATGAGTGATCACAATATGGTTGAATTTGTAATACAGATTGAGGGTGAGGAAGTAGTGTCTCAAACGAGCGTACATAAGAACATAAGAATTAGGAACAGGAGTAGGCCATCTAGCCCCTCGAGCCTGCTCCGCGATTCAAAAAGATCATGGCTGATCTGGCCGTGGACTCAGCTCCACTTACCCGCCCGCTCCCCATAACCCTTAATTCCCTTATTGGTTAAAAATCTATCTATCTGTGATTTGAATACATTCAATGAACTAGCCTCAACTGCTTCCTTGGGCAGGGAATCCCACAGATTCACAACCCTCTGGGAGAAGAAATTCCTTCTCAACTCAGTTTTAAATTGGCTCTCTCGTATTTTGAGGCTGTGCCCCCCTAGTTCTAGTCTCCCCTACCAGTGGAAACAACCTCTCTGCCTCTATCTTGTCTATCCCTTTCATTATTTTTAAATGTTTCTATAAAATCACCCCTCATCCTTCTGAACTCCAACGAGTAAAGACCCACTCTACTCAATCTATCATCATAAGGTAACCCCCTCCTCTCCGGAATCAGCCGAGTGAATCATCTCTGTACCCCCTCAAATGCTAGTATATCCTTCCTTAAGTAAGGTGACCAAAACTGCACGCAGTACTCCAGGTGCGGCCTCACCAATACCCTGTACAGTTGCAGCAGGACCTCCCTGCTTTTGTACTCCATCCCTCTCACAATGAAGGCCAACATTCCATTCGCCTTCCTGATTACCTGCTGCACCTGCAAACTAACTTTTTTTTGGGATTCATGCACAAGGAGCCCCTGTTTTATTATTGCCCCTGTTTTATTATTTAAAGGGGCTGCTCCTGAAATTCTGGCTGCACTTCAGTCCCACACTCCTGATCTTTGGGCACCCTGTGCGGAGGGGAGCGGGTAGGTCCGAGGGCCTCCTCGTAGGACTGCTCCTGAGCACGGCCAAGTGTGCCATCAGCCGGTCCAGGCAGCGGGCGGTCGAGGGGGTCGTTCAACCTGACTGCCTGCCTCTCTTCCGCTCTTACATCCGGTCCAGGGTGTCCTTGGAGATGGAGCACGCGGTGTCCACCGGTACGCTCGCGGCCTTCCACGAGAGGTGGGCACTGGAGGGACTGGAGTGCATCATCACGCCCGGCAACCAAATTTTTATTTGATTTTATATTTTAAAGTTTAATTTGTTTTAATTGCCGGTGTTTTTAGTGTCCCCCTCCCCTTTTATAGGGGGCACTTGGAGAAAAAAATATGATTTTAGTGCCCAAAAAAAAACTTTAAAAAAAAACAAACAAAAAAAATACAAAAAACCAAAAAAAAACGGCCTTGTAAATGTTTGTTGCGTCCCCCAGATCGGGGGGCCACGATTTAATGTTTTCGTTTCCCCCAAAAGAGTTCATGCACAAGGACCTCCAGGTCCCTCTGCACCGCAGCATGTTGTAATTTCTACCCATTCAAATAATATTCGCTTTTACGGTTTTTTTCCCCAAGGTGGATGACCTCACATTTTCCGACATTGTATTCCATCTGCCAAACCTTAGCCCATTCGCTTAACCTATCTAAATCTCTTTGCAGCCTCTCTGTGTCCTCCACACAACCAGCTTTCCCACTAATCTTTGTGTCATCTGCAAATTTTATTACACTACATTCCGTCCCCTCTTCCAGGTCAATTATGTATATTGTAAACAGTTGTGGTCCCAGCACCGATCCCTGTGGCACACCACTAACCACTGATTTCCAACCCGAAAAGGACCCATTTATCCCGACTCTCTGTTTTCTGTTAGCCAGCCAATTCTCTATCCATGCTAATGCATTTCCTCTGATTCCACGTACCTTTATCTTCAGCAGTAACCTTTTGTGTGGCACCTTATCGAATACCTTTTGGAAATCTAAATATACCACATCCATCGGTACACCTCTATCCACCATGCTCATTATATCCTCAAAGAATTCCAGTAAATTAGTTAAACATGATTTCTCCTTCATGAATCCATGTTGCGTCTGCTTGATTGCACTATTCCTATCTAGATGTCCTGCTGTTTCTTCCTTAATGATAGCTTCAAGCATTTTCCCCACTACAAATGTTAAACTAACCAGCCTTTTGTCTGCCCCCTTTTTTAAACAGAGGCGTTACATTAGCTGCTTTCCAATCCGCTGGTACCACCCCAGACTCCAGAGAGTTTTGGTAGATTATAACGAATGCATCTGCTATAACTTCTGCCATCTCTTTTAATACCCTGGGAAGCATTTCATCAGGACCAGGGGACTTGTCTACCTTGAGTCCCATTAGCCTGTCCAGCACTACCTCCCTAGCGACAGTGATTGTCTCAAGGTCCTCCCTTCCCACATTCCTGTGACCAGCAATTTTTGGCATGGTTTTTGTGTCTTCCACTGTGATGACCGAAGCAAAATAATTGTTTAAGTTCTCAGCCATCTCCACATTTCCCATTATTAAATCCCCCTTCTCATCTTCTAAGGGACCAACATTTACTTTAGTCACTCTCTTCCATTTTATATATCTGTAAAAGCTTTTACTATCTGTTTTTATGTTTTGCGCAAGTTTACCTTCGTAATCTATCTTTCCTTTCTTTATTGCTTTCTTAGTCATTCTTTGCTGTTGTTTAAAAATTTCCCAATCTTCTAGTTTCCCACTAACCTTGGCCACCTTATACACATTGGTTTTTAATTTCTTCTAAACTCCAGTGAATAAAGGCCCAGTCGATCCAGTCTCTCCTCATATGTCAGTCCTGCCATCCCGGGAATCAGTCTGGTGAACCTTCGCTGCATTCCCTCAATAGCAAGAACGTCCTTCCTCAGATTAGGAACCAAAACTGAACACAATATTCCAGGTGAGGCCTCACTAAGGCCCTGTACAACTGCAGTAAGACCTCCCTGCTCCTGTACTCAAATCCGCTAGATATGAACGCCCACATACCATTTGCCTTCTTCACCATCTGCTGTACCTGCACGCCAACTTTCAATGGCTGATGTATCATGATACCCAAGTCTCGTTGTACCTCCCCTTTCCTAATCTGCCGCCATTTAGATAATATTCTGCCTTCATATTTTTTCCACCAAAGTGGATAAGCTCACATTTATCCACATTATACTGCATCTGCAATGAGTTTGCCCACTCACCTAACCTGTCCAAGTCACCCTGCAGCCTCTTAACGTCCTCCTCACAGCTCACACCGCCACCCAGCTTAGTGTCATCTGCAAACTTGGAGATAGTACACTCAATTCCTTCATATAAATCATTAATGTATATTGTAAATAGCTGGGGTCCCAGCACTGAACCACTCCACTAGTCACTGCCTGTCATTCTGAAAAGGACCCGTTTATCCCAACTCTCTCCTTCTTGTCTGCCAACAAGTTCTCTATCCACATCAGTACATTACCCCCAATACCAGGTGCTTTGATTTTGCAAACCAATCTCTTGTGTGGGACCTTGTCAAAAGCCTTTTGAAAGTCCAAATACACCGCATCCACGATCCTGAAAAAATTCTAGAAGATTTGTCAAGCATGATTTCCCTTTCATAAATCCATGCTGACTTGAACTGATCCTGTCACTGCTTTCCAAATGCGCTGTTATTTCATCTTTAATAATTGATTCCAACATTTTTCCCACTACTGATGTCAGGCTAACTGGTCTATAATTACCCGTTTTCTCTCTCCCTCCTTTTTTAAAAAAGTGGCGTTACATTAGCAACCCTCCAGCCAATATGAACTGATCCAGAGTCGATAGACTGTTGGAAAATGATCACCAATGCAGCCACTATTTCTAGGGCCACTTCCTTAAGTACTCTGGGATGCAGACGATCAGGCCCCGGGAATTTATCGGCCTTCAATCCCATCAATTTCCCTAACACAATTTCCCGCCTAATAAGGATTTCCTTCAGCTCCTCCTTCTCACTATACCCTCGGTCCACTCGTACTTCCGGAAGGTTATTGGTGTCTTTCTTCGTGAAGACAGAACCAAAGTATTTGTTGAACTGTTGGCATGTTGGCCTTCATAGCGAGGGGATTTGAATACAGGGGCAGGGAGGTGTTGCTACAGTTGTACAGGGCCTTGGTGAGGCCACACCTGGAGTATTGTGTACAGTTTTGGTCTCCTAACTTGAGGAAGGACATTCTTGCTATTGAGGGAGTGCAGCGAAGGTTCACCAGACTGATTCCCGGGATGGCGGGACTGACCTATCAAGAAAGATTGGATCAATTGGGCTTGTATTCACTGGAGTTCAGAAGAATGAGAGGGGACCTCATAGAAACGTTTAAAATTCTGACGGGTTTAGACAGGTTAGATGCAGAAAGAATGTTCCCAATGTTGGAGAAGTCCAGAACCAGGGGTCACAGTCTGAGGATAAGGGGTAAGCCATTTAGGACCGAGATGAGGAGAAACTTCTTCACCCAGAGAGTGGTGAACCTGTGGAATTCTCTACCACAGAAAGTAGTTGAGGCCAATTCACTAAATATATTCAAAAGGGAGTTAGATGAAGTCCTTACTACTCGGGGGATCAAGGGTTATGGCGAGAAAGCAGGAAGGGGGTACTGAAGTTTCATGTTCAGCCATGAACTCATTGAATGGCGGTGCAGGCTAGAAGGGCTGAATGGCCTGCTCCTGCACCTATTTTCTATGTTTCTATGGTCCGCCATTTCTTTGTTCCCCATTATAAATTCACCTGAATCTGACTGCAAGGGACCTACGTTTGTCTTCACTAATCTTTTTCTCTTCACATATCTATAGAAGCTTTTGCAGCCAGTTTTTATGTTCCCAGCAAGCTTCCTCTCAAACTTTATTTTCCGCCTCCTAATTAAACCCTTTGTTCTCCTCTGCTGAATTATAAAATTCTCCCAGTCCTCACATTTGCTGCTTTATCTGACCAGTTTATATGCCTCTTCCTTGGATTGAACACTATATTTAATTTACCTTGTTAGCCACAGTTGACCCATCTTCCCCGTTTTATTTTTACTCCAGACAGGGATGTACAATTGTTGAAGTTCATCCATGTGATCTTTAAATGTTTGCCATTGCCAAGCCACCATCAACCCTTTAAGTCTCATTCACCAGTCTCTTCTCGCCAATTCATGTCTCATACCATCGAAGTTACCTTTCCTAAGTTCAGGACCCTAGTCTCTGAATTAACTGTGTCACTCTCCATCTTAATAAAGAATTCTACCATATTATGGTCACTCTTCCTCAAAAGGCCTCGCAAATAAGAGTGCTAATTAGTCCTTTGTTATTACACATCATCCAGTCTAGGATGGACAGCCCTCTAGTTGGTTCCTCGACATATTGGTCTAGAAAACCATCCGTAAAAGACTCCAGGAAATCCTCCTCCACCGCATTGCTACCAGTTTGGTTAGCCCAATCAATATGCAGATTAAAGTCGCCCATGATAACTGCTGTATCTTTATTGCACGCATCCCTAATTTCTTATTTGATGCTGTCCCCAAGCTCACTGCTATTGTTTGGTGGTTTGTACATAATTCCCACTAGGGTTTTCTGCCCTTTGGTATTCCGTAGCTCCACCCATACTGATTCCACATCATCCAAGCTAATGTCCTTCCTTACTATTGCGCTAATTTCCTCTTTAACCAGCAAAACCACCCCACCTCCTTTTCCATTCTGTCTATCCTTCCTGAATGTTGAATACCCCTGGATGTTGAGTTCCCAGCTTTGGTCACCCTGGAGCCATGTCTCTGTGATGCTAATTACATCATATCCGTTAACAGCTATCTGTGCAGTTAATTCCTCCTGCTTATTACGAATACTCCTTGCATTGAGGCACAGAGCCTTCAGGTTTGCCTATTTAACACACTTTGCCCCTTTAAAATTTTGCTGTAATGTGGCCCTTTTTGCTTTTTGTCTTGGGTTTCTCTGCCCTCACTTTTACTTTTCTTCTTTCTACTTCTGCATTCTACTCCATTCGTCTACACTCACTGATTCCTGGTATTGTTGTTGATGTACAAAATTCTAAATAAATGACACTGCACTGTGAACAGCACTTAATTACAATTGTTGACATTTACAATGGGTTTGCTTCTGCCCCCATTCTACTTCCCTCTGTCTCCCTGCATAGGTTCCCATCCCCCTGCCATATTCGTCTTACCCCTCCCCAACAGCACTAGCAAACACTCCCCCTAGGACATTGGTTCCGGTCCCTCCCATGTGCAGATCAATTGTACTGGTCCCACCTCCCCCAGAACTGGTTCCAATATCCCAGGAATTTGAATCCCTCCCTTCTGCACCACTGCTCAAGCCATGTATTCATCTGAGCTATCCTGCACTTCCTACTCTGACTAGCACGTGGCATTGATAGCAATCCTGAGATTACTACCTTTGAGGTCCTACTTTTTAATTTAGCTCCTAGCTCCACAAATTCGTCTTGTAGGACCTCAAACAGAACAAGTCTGGAGGTTGATATGATAGAAGGCAAACTAGGTGAGAAGTGATATAAGTTAGATTAAGAAAAAGCACTAAAATTGAACATCAATTGGTCTCCTGTGATCACGGAGCAATCAAATATTCGAAATACTGTGTTTGAAACACAGATAATTTATTCAATATTTAGACAGGGTTTTAAATTCCAGCTCAGGTATAGGGGTTATTAAGTTCATCAGAAACGAACAAGAGCTGCCAGAATGAACATGGTACAGTGCCCAATGAAATCACAGTAAATTCTGTTCTATTCACAAATGTAGCCTTTCTCCTCAGCCCATTTAAAACTGAGATGAGGAGTAATTTCTTTTCTCAGAGGGTTGTAAATCTGTGGAATTCTCTGCCCTAGAGAGCAGTGGAGGCTGGTTCATTGAATATATTTAAGGCGGAGATGGACAAATTTTTGAGCGATAAGGGAGTAAAGGGCTCTGGGGAGCGGGCAGGGAAACATAGAAACATAGAAACATAGAAAATAGGTGCAGGAGTAGGCCATTCAGCCCTTCGAGCCTGCACCGCCATTCAATGAGTTCATGGCTGAACATGCAACTTCAATACCCCATTCCTGCTTTCTCGCCATACCCCTTGATCCCCCTAGTAGTAAGGACTTCATCGAACTCCTTTTTGAATATATTTAGTGAATTGGCCTCAACAACTTTCTGTGGTAGAGAATTCCACAGGTTCACCACTCACTGGGTGAAGAAGTTTCTCCTCATCTCGGTCCTAAATGGCTTACCCCTTATTCTTAGACTGTGACCCCCTGGTTCCTGATGGGTCTCACCTCAAAGTTCTGGTATCCTCCTTGTAAATCTTTTTTGTGCCTCTATATCCTTTTTATAATTCAGCAACCAGAATTGTACGCAGTGCTTCCAAGTGTGGGGGTAACCAAGTTTCGATACAAGATTAGCATAACTTCCCTACTTTTCAGTTCTATAATACCTGAACATTGCTGAACTTGGTGATCTCCACGCTCAACGGGGAGGAGGGCGGAAGGGGGCATGTGGGACACATTTGCTGCTGCCTGATTGCCCTGTAGAGACTCCTGTTGTGCATGGAAATCAGGTGAGGGGAAAGTAGAGTTCGGACACAGTCTGAGAATCACTGGGGTAAAAAGCGACTGCAGTGGAACTGAATATCGGGCGGGGCTTACAACGGATAGCCCACGTGATGCCGCTGGTTTAGAGGTGCCGCCCAAGACGGATTTCTACCCCGCTGATGGAGCCGACAGTGGAAGATTAATCATTTGGTGGAGGGGTAGGGGGAATACTGCAGAGGGGCCCAGTGCTCCCATAACCGTAACTCAACGAGGCAGAGAAAGAAAGACTTGCATTTATATAGCGCCTTTCAGGACCTCTGGACGTCTCAAAGCGCTTTACAGCCAATGAAGTACTTTTTTGAAGTGTAGTCAACTCTGGTAATGTGGGAAACGCGGCAGCCAATTTGCGCACAGCAAGCTCTCACAAACAGCAATGTGATAATGACCAGATAATCTGTGTTTTTTTGTTATGTTGATTGAGGGTAAATATTGGCCAGGATACCGGGGATAACTCCCCTGCTTTTCTTTGAAATAGTGCCATGGGATCTTCTATGCCCATCTGAGAGAGCAGACTGGGCCTCAGTTTAATATCTCATCTGAAAGATGGCACCTCCGACAGTGCAGCACTCCATCAGTACTACACTGGGGTGTCAGCCTTGATTTTTGTGCTCAAGTCCCTGGAGCAAGACTTGAACCCACAACCTCCTGACTCAGAGGCGAGAGTGGTACCCACTGAGCCATGGCTGACACTAAGGGAAAAAGAATGGCCTCCTGCTGTGCAATAAATTTCTATGATTCTGTAGTTTTATTTTGAGCTGTGACACTCGCTTTTGTTCGGACCGTTTTAAATCTCGCCGTTGTGCCTCACATAATTAATGTGCTGAGCACCTCGAGTCTCGTCGCCAAGAGCGTGCAGAACTCAAGCGCAGGCAGTGGATGGAGCATGCGGCAAACCAGACGCCCCACCCACCCTTTCCTCCAACCACTGTTTGAAATCACCTGTGACAGAGACTGTAATTTCCATATTGGACTGTACAGCCACCTAAGGACTCACTTTTGAAGTGGAAGCAAGTCTTCCTCGATTTCAAGGGACTGCCTATGATGATGATAACATGCTGGCAGTCTCGGGGGTGGGGGGGAGATTTGCTGAAATGGTAAAGCCACAAATGTGTGAGGCAGCTCGGCCTCCGCTTGTTAGCAAGTCAGTGCATTTTATTGAGGTAAAAAGCCCACTTGAAAGTCTTGTTACAATGTTACCCTGGCGACAAATTAGTCATGCCGATGGATTGATGTTAAGGATTATTGCAGACCTGTAATGCGGTCAGAATTAATTTGATGGGCTTTTAACTCCAGTGTGTGGTGTGAAATGGTCTTACTCTGCAGTCGTTTTCAGGAGCACTTTCCACCATTAAGATCCATTTCCACCTTGCTCCAGCTGCTATTTCCAACATAACTGTCAATTGCAGCCTCTTATAATCAGCTGGGGTTTTTTTGTCACCTGGAAGCACCAACTCTTTCATCTAACCTCTTGCCGAGCTCCACCTCATGCAATCTCCAAGCCACCATTGCCCGCATCCGGCCCTGTACCGGGTCTTGCTCACCCCTCGCCTCTGAGTCAGAAGGTTGAGGGTTCAAGTCCCACTCCAAAGCACAGCTGTTTGGCACGTAGATTTATGTGCAAATCCCCTGGGAGGACAGACGCACCAACGTTGGGGTCCACGACCAGACCAACGTCCCCAGCACTGAAGCACTGACCACACTGGATCAGCTCCGCTGGGCAGGCCACATTGTTCGCATGCCCGACACGAGACTCCCAAAGCAAGCGCTCTAGCTGGAACTCCTTCACGGCAAGCGAGCCAAAGGTGGGCAGAGGAAACGCCACAAGGACACCCCCAAAGCCTCCCTGAAAAAGCGCAACATCCCCACCGACACCCGGGAGTCCCCGGCCAAAGACAGGAAGTGGAGCTGACTCTATGATCAGATCAGCCATGATCTTATTGAATGGGGAGCAGGCCTGGGGGTCCGGGTGGCCCACTCCTGCTCCAATTTCTCATGGTCTTATGTACCCAGCATGCCCCGCGGGGAAGAATGTGCCGCACCCAGACTACAGGAGCTCAGTGCGCAGGCGCGGGTCCTAGGGGGCGGGGCATTGGAGCATGCGTGGTGCGGGTAATGGTGGAGGCAGCACGTTTTTGGGAGGCTCCTCAGAAGTGTCCTCTTCAATCGGTACGGAGCGGAGTAATGAACCAGCGGGGAGCCGGGGAGGCTTCATAAACAACCGGTGCCCACCGCAAGCCCGAAATAATAACCGGAATATCGGCGGGTGCAGCTTCGGGGCTTTCTCCAGGCCACAGGCCCAGGCTAACGGCGGACATTTTGGTGTAGGAAGTCAGTTTCAACGGTCTGCCCTCTATATTCAGTGAGTAGCAAAGCGCATGCGCGGCCATGTTGGTGCAGGAACAATGTGAATGATGTCAGTGTCTGGAACTGAACCCAGCCAGAGTCAGCACCTTCAGGGGAGGGGAACCAGTGAGTGTGGAACTGAACCCAGCCAGAATCGATGGTGAAAACTGGAAGTGGAGGGGAAATTCTCGAGAACATAAGAAATTGGGGCAGGTGTAGGCCACTTGGCCCCTTGAGCCTGCTCCCCATTCAATAAGATCATTGCTGATCCGATAATGGATTAGGTTCCAATTCCCCGCCCGCTCCCCATAACCCTTTACTCCCTTATTGCTCAAAAATGTGCCTATCTTCACCTTAATTATGTTTCACTCTCCATCTTAATAAAGAATTCTACCATATTATGTTCACTCTTCCCCAAGGGGCCTCGTACAACAAGATTGCTAATTAGTCCTCTCTCATTACACATCACCCAGTCTAGGATGGCCAGCCCTCTAGTTGGTTCCTCAACATATTGGTCTCGAAAACGATCTCTAATACACAAGGAAATCCTCCTCCACCGCATTGCTACCAGTTTGGTTAGCCCAATCAATATCCCTAATTTCTTATTTGATGCTGCCCCCAACCTCACTACTACTGTTTGGTGGTCTGTACATAACTCCCACTAGCGTTGTCTGCTCTTTGGTATTCCGTAGCTCCATCCATACTGATTCCACATCATCCAAGCTAATGTCCTTCCTTACTATTGCGTTAATTTCCTCTTTAACCAGCAACGCCACCCCACCTCCTTTTCCATTCTGTCTGTCCTTCCTGAATGTTGAATACCCCTGGATGGTGAGTTCCCAGCCTTGGTCACCCTGGAGCCATGTCTCCGTGATGCCAATTACATCATATCGGTTAACAGCTATCTGTGTAGTTAATTCGTCCACCTTATTCTGAATACTCCTCGCATTGAGGCACAGAGCCTTCAGGCTTGTGTTTTTAACACACTTTGCCCCTTTAGAATTTTGCTGTAATTTGGCCCTACACTTTAACTGTCCTACACTTCAATCTATTTTCCCAGTCCACTTTTGCCCAATCTGCCCTCATACCTATGTAGTCTCCATCATTTAAGCTGAGAACGCTGGTTTCAGATCCAAATTTCTCACTCTCCATCTGAATTTGAAATTCAACCACGCTATGATCACTCATTCCAAGGGACTCCTTTATTCGGAGATTGTTTATTAATCCTATCTCATTACACAGGACCAGATCTAAGATAGCCAGCACTTCAGAGGAGGAGAGAGAGAGGAAACCGGTTATTGTAGAACTGAACCCAGTCAGAGTCAGCAGCATCAGGGGAGGAGAGAGAGGGGAACCAGTGAGTGTGGAACTGAACCCAGCCAGAGTCAGAACCTTCAGGGGCGGAGAGAGAAAGGAACGTGTGATTGAAGAACTGAACCCAGCCATAGTCAGCACCATCAGGGGAGCAGAGAGTGGGAAACGTGTGATTGAAGAACTGAACCCAGCCAGAGTCAGCACCATCAGGGGAGCAGAGAGTGGGAAACGTGTGATTGAAGAACTGAACCCAGCCAGAGTCACCACCATCAGGAGAGGGAGAGGGAGAGGGAGGGGAACCAGTGAGTATAGAACTGAACCCAGCCAGAGTCAGCACCATCAGGGGAGGGGAGGAAGGGGAACCAGTGAGTGTAGAACTGAACCCAGCCAGAGTCAGCATAAGAACATAAAAAGAAGTAGGCCATACGGCCCCTCGAGTCTGCTCCACCATTTAATACGATCATGGTTGAGCCGATCATGGACTCGGGTCCACTTCTCTGTCTGCTCCCCATAACCCCTTATTCCCTTATCGATTAAGAAATTGTCTATCTCTGTCTTAAATTTATTCAATGAGCCAGCTTCCACAGCTCTCTGAGGCAGCAAATTGCACAGATTTACAACCCTTTGAGGGAAGACATTCCTCCTCATCTCAGTTTTAAATGGGCGGCCCCTTATTCTAAGATTATGCCCTCTAGTTCTAGTCTCCCCTATCAGTGGAAACACCCTCTCTGCATCCACCTTGTCAAGCTCCCTCATAATCTTATACGTTTCGATAAAATCACCTCTCATTCGTCTGAATTCCAATGAGTAGAGGCCCAACCTTCTCAACCTTTCCTCATAAGTCAACCCCCTCATCTCCGGAATCAACCTTGTGAACCTTCTCTGAACTGCCTCCAAAGCAAGTATATCCTTTCTTAGATATGGAAACCAAAACTGTATGCAGTATTCTAGGTGTGGCCTCACCAATACCTGGTATAACTGCAGCAAGACATCCCTGCTTTTATACAACGTCCCCTTTGCAATAAAGGCCAAGATTCCATTGGCCTTCCTGTTCACTTGCTGTACCCACATACTTACCTTTTGTGTTTCATGCAGCAGGACTCCCCAGGTCCCGCTGTACTGCAAATTTTTCTCCATTTAAATAATAAAATGCTCTTCGAATTTTTTTCTGCCAAAGTGCATAACCTCACACTTTCCAACATTATACTCCATCTGCCAAATTTTTGCCCACTCACTTAGCCTGTCTCTGTCGTTTTGCAGGTTTTTTGTGTCCTCGCACAGTACATTTCCTCCCATCTTGGCAACATTACACTCGGTCCCTTCATCCAATTCATTAATCTAGATTGTAAATAGTTGGGGGCCCAACACTGATTCCTGCAGCACCCCACTAGTTACTGATTGCCAAACTGAGAATTTATCCCGAATCTGTTTTCTGTCCTATCCATGCGAATATATTACTCCCAACCCCGTGAACTATTATCTTGTGCGGTAACCTTTTATTATCTCCTTTTACAGAATATTAGAAGGGGAGATTTTCAGACAGGAAACACAAACCAAACATCACGTCAAGATCTGACAAAGTCAATCGATTCATCAGGACCTGAATATCATCGGCCTTTGAAAGTGGAAGGAGAAATGTTTGTCTGTTCTGTCTGTTGGAAAAGATTTCAAACATCAGTGTGACTGGAAAAGCACCGAGACACACACACCCGAGTGAGTGTTCCAGTGCACTGCCTGTGGAAAGAGCTTTAACCAATTAAACAGCCTGAAAAGTCATCGCACCATTCACAGCGCGAAGAAACTGTAAACGTGTTGTGTGCGTGGGCGAGGCTTCAACCCATCGTCCAACCATGGAGAGTCACAAGGATACCCGCACCATGGAGAAACTGTGGAAATGTGACTGTGGGAAGGTATTCAGATCACCGTCTGAGCTGGAAATTCATCGACGCAGTCACACTGGGGAGAGACCGTTCACCTGCGCTGAGTGTGGGAAGGGATACACTCGATCATCCCACCTGCAGTCACACCAACGCACTCACACTGGGGCAAGGCCGTTCACCTGCGCTGAGTGTGGGAAGGGATACACTTGTTCATCCTACCTGCAGTCATACCAACGCACTCACACTGGGGAGAGGCCGTTCACCTGCGCTGAGTGTGGGAAGGGATTCACTTATTCATCCATCCTGCGGATACACCAGCGAGTTCACACTGAGGAGAGGCCATTCACCTGCTCTGAGTGTGGGAAGGGATTTACTCAGTCATCCAACCTGCTGAAACACCAGCGAGTTCACACTGGGGAGAGGCCATTCACCTGCTCAGAGTGTGGGAAGGGATTCACATTTTCAGCTGACCTGCTGAGACACCAGCGAGTTCACACTGGGGAGAGGCCATTCACCTGCTCTGAGTGTGGGAAGGGATTCACTCGATCATCCACCCTGCTGGCACACCAGCGAGTTCACACTGGGGAGAGGCCATTCACCTGCTCAGAGTGTGGGAAGGGATTCACTCGGTCATTCACCCTGCTGATACACATGCGAGTTCACACCGGGGAGAGGCCATTCACCTGCTCTGAGTGTGGGAAGGAATTCACATGTTCAGCCGACCTGCTGAGACACCAGCGAGTTCACACTGGGGAGAGGCCGTTCACCTGCTTTGAGTGTGGGAAGGGATTCACTCGATCATCCGACCTGCTGACACACCAGCAAGTTCACACTGGGGAGAGGCCATTCACCTGCTTAGAGTGTGGGAAGGGATTCACTCGGTCATCCACCCTGCTGACTCACCAGCGAGTTCACACCGGGGAGAGGCCATTCACCTGCTCAGAGTGTGGAAAGGGATTCACTCGGTCATCCCACCTGCTGACACACCAGCGAGTTCACAAGTGACTGCAGGGGTTGGAATCTGCTGTTATTACTGCTGTTAATCACATCCTGACTGAACCATGTTCATTCTGACAGTTGGGGTTTGTTTCTGCTGATGTTAATAACCCCATAACTGGGCTGGACTTTAATATTCTGGAAAAATTGCTGATTGTGTTCTCGGGGCTGCAGTGTCCATTTAAGAAACACGGTGTGTTATCTTTCCCCTTAATTCAGCAACTCTCAACAGAAAGTTAGTTTGCAGTAAAATTATGAACTTTTACTTTCATCCTAAATTGATCTTTGGTACAAAATCTGCAATAGTGTGTGAAAGTTTCGACTGAATAAAATGTCCAATTAGAAAGAGCTCACTGACAATTCTTACTGACTTGCACATTACACACAGTGGCCCCTCCATTATCCACCAGAAAGAAGGGGAATGGAAATTGGTGGGGAATCCGTGTCCCCAAATGTTGCCCCTCCCATCTGGTGCAGCAATCCCCTCGGCACGGGAATAGAGACAAGTCCAGACCAAAACTGTGCGCAGTACTCCAGGTGTGGTTTTACCAATGCCCTATACAGTTGTAGCAGGACTTCCCTACTTTCATACTCCATCCCCCTTACAATAAAGGCCAGCATTCCATTTGCCTTCTGATTACTTGCTGTACTTGCATGCTAACATTTTGAGTTTCATGTAGAAGAACCTCCAGATCCCTCTGTACTACAGCATTTTGCAATAATCCCCATTTAAATAATTTTGTTTTTTCTTTTTCCTACCAAAGGGGATAACCTGACATTTTACCACATTAGAGTACATCTGCCAGATTTTTGCCCGTTATAGAAACATAGAAAATAGGTGCAGGAGTAGGCCATTCGGCCCTTCGAGCCTGCACCACCATTCAATGCTTTCTCCCCATATCCCTTGATCCCTTTAGCTGTAAGGGCCACATCTAACTCCCTTTTGAATATATCTAACGAACTGGCCTGAACAACTTTCTGTGGTAGAGAATTCCACAGGTTCACAATTCTCTGAGTGAAGAAGTTTCTCCTCATCTCAGTCTTAATTGGCTTACCCCTTATCCTTAGAATGTGACACCTGGTTCTGGACTTCCCCAACATCCGGAACATTCTTCCTGAATCTAATCTGTCCAATCCCGTCAGAATTTTGTGTTTCTATGAGATCCACTCTTATTCTTCTAAATTCCAGTGAATATAAGCCTAGTCAATCCAGTCTTTCTTCATATGTCAGTCTTGCCATCCCAGGAATCAGTCTGGTGAACCTTCGCTGCACTCCCTCAATAGCAAGAATGTCCATCCTCAGATTATGAGACCAAACCTGCACACAATATTCAAGGTGTGTCCTCACCAAGGCCCTGTACAACTGCAATAAGACTTCCCTGCGATACTCAAATCCTCTCGCTATGAAGGCCAACATGCCACTTGCCGCCTTCACTGCCTGCTGTACCTGCATGCCAACTTTCAATGACTGATGTACCATGACACCCAGATCTCAATGCACCTCCCCTTTTCCTAATCTGTCACCATTCAGATAATATTCTGCTTTCATATTTTTGCCACCAAAGTAGATAACCTCACATTTATCTACATCATACTGCATCTGCCATCCATTTGCCCACTCATGCAACCTATCCAAGCCACCCTGCAGCCTCTTAGCATCCTGGTTCTCCTCCTCACAGTTCACACTGCCACCCAGCTTAGTGTCATCTGCAAACTTGGAGAGATTACATTCAATTCCTTTGTCTAAATCATTAATGTATATTGTAAATAGCTGAGGTCCCAGCACTGAACCTTGTGGTACCCCACTAGTCACTACCTGCCATTCTGAAAAGGACCCATTTATGCCTACTCTTTGCTTCCTGTCTGCCAACCAGTTCTCTATCCACGTCATTACATTACCCCCAATACCATGTGCTTTAATTTTGCACACTAATCTCTTTTGTGGGACCTTGTCAAAAGCCTTTTGAAAGTCCAAATACAGCACATCCACTGGCTCTCCCTTGTCCACACTACTAGTCACATCCTCAAAAAATTCTAGAAGATTTGTCAAGCATGATTTCCCTTTCATAAATCCATGCTGACTTGGACCGATCCTGTCACTGCTTTCCAAATGCGCTTCTGTTACATCTTTAATAATTGATTCCAACATTTTCCCCACTACTGATGTCAGGCTAACCGGTCTATAATTCCGTTTTCTCGCTCACTTTTTAAAAAAGTGTTATTACACTCGCAACCCTTAAATCCATAGAAACTGATCCAGAGTCGATAGAATGATGGAAAATGACCACCAATGCATCCACTATTTCTAGGGCCATTTCCTTAAGTACTCTGGGATGCAGACTATCAGGCCCTGGGGATTTATCGGCCTTCAATCCCATCAATTTCCGTAACACAATTTCCTGACTAATCAGGGTTTCCTTCAGTTCCCTGTTCTCGCTAGACCCTCGGTCCCCTAATATTTCTGAAAGGTTACTTGTGCCTTCCTTAGTGACAACAGAACCAAAGTATTTGTTCAATTGGCCTGCCATTTCTCTGTTCATTGCAAGCGACCTACATTTGTTTTCACTAATCTTTTTCTCTTCACATATCTATAGAAGCTTTTGCAGTCAGTTTTTATGTTTCCTGTAAGCTTCCTCTCACACTCTATTTTTTCTCCCAGATGTTGCCTGACCTGCTGAGATTTCCAGCAGTTTGTTATTATTTCAGACTTCAGCATCTGCAGTATTTTGCTTTTGTATTAAGAAAGAAAGACTTGCATTGATATAGCGCCTTTCATGTCCACCAAACGTCTCAAATGCTTTACAGCTGATGAAGTACTTTTGGAGTATAGTCACTGTTGTAATGTGGGAAACGCGGCAGCCTATTTGAACACAGCAAGCTCCCACAAACAGCAATGTGATAAATGACCGGATACCCTGTCCTTGTTATATTGGAAGATCGGGGTATGTTATGGCAGGTCGGGGGCATAAAATGAGCAGCGTGTGGCCCAGGGAGCAGCGTGGAGGCATGCAGGTTCAGGGAGCAGCGCGAGCTGTGAAGGCAGCAAAGAGTGACGTCATCAAGGTCCAGGTTGATGATTGGAAGGTGGGACGGTGCAGCAGGAGCAGCGAGGTCAGGCGAAGAAGTGGCGAGAGACTGTGGAGGGACGTGATTGGGGCCCAGGAGAGGTGTGAGTTCGGGCCCAGAGGCAGCACGGGCCTGCCCACACTGCGATATGTGTGTGCACTAGATCCATGCAACAGAGCTGGTCTTCAGTCGTCCTGGTTAATCCTCAGCACTGGACCAAGACCTAGCTCTGTCAAGCCCATGTGGTGGCTGGTGTGCAACGGCCATCAAACGTTAAAAAAATCCATGCACAGTCATCTTCCACCCTTCAGGATGTAGTTCAGGACTTGGAATATTAGGTCCTTTATTAAAACACCTGTGAACTCATCCTATTTTGGCGTGGAAGCAAGTCATCCTCATTTCGAGGGACTGCCTATGATGATGATTTTCCACCCTCCTAATTAAACCCTTTGTCCTCTGCTGAATTCTAAATTTCTCCCAGTCCTCAGGTTTGTTGCTTTTTCTGGCCAATTTATATGCCTCTTCCTTGGATTTAACACTATCCCTAATTTCCCTTGTTAGCACGGTTGAGCCACCTTCCCCATTTTATTTTTACGCCAGAGAGGGATGTACAATTGTTGAAGTTCATCCATGTGATCTTTAAATGTCTGCCATTGCCTATCCACCATTAACGCTTTAAGTATCATTCGCCAGTCTATCCTCGCCAATTCACGTCTCATACCATCGAAGTTACCTTTCTTTAAGTTCAGGACCCTAGTCTCTGAATTAACTGTGTCACTCTCCATCTTAAGGAATAATTTTACCATATTATGGTCACTCTTCCCCAAGGGGCCTCGCACAACAAGATTGCTAATTAATCCTCCCTCATTACACAACATCCAGTCAAGGATGGCCAGCTCTTTAGTTGGTTCCTTGGCATATTGGTCGAGAAAACCATCCCTTTTACACTCCAGGCAATTCTCCTCCACCGTATTACTACCAGTTTGGTTAGCCCACTCTATATGCAGATTAAAGTCACCCATGATAACTGCCGTACCTTTATTGCATGCATCCCTAATTTCCTGTTTGATGCCATCCCCAAACTCACAACTACAGTTTGGTGGTCTGTACACAACTCCTACTCGCGTTTTCTGCCCTTTGGTGTTCTGCAGCCCTACCCATACAGATTCCACATCACCCAAGCTAATGTCATTCCTTACTATTGCATTAATCTCCTCTTTAACCAGTAACGCTACCCCATCTCCTTTTCCTTTCTGTCTATCCTTCCTGAATATTGAATACCCCTGGATGTTGAGTTACCAGCCTTGATCACCCTGGAGCCATGTCTCCGTCATCCCAATTACATTATATCCGTTAACAGCTAACTGCGCCTTATTATAAATGCTTCTCGCATTGAGACACAGATCCTTCGGGCTTGTTTTTTTAACACTCTTTGTTCTTTAGTATTATGTTGTAATGTGGCCCTTTTTGAATTTTGCCTTTGATGTCTCTGCCCTCCACTTTTCCTTATCTCCTTTCTACCTTTTGCTTCTCCCCCATTTTAATTTCCTCTGTCTCCCTGCAAAGATTCCCATCCTCCTGCTGTATTAGTTTAAACCCTCCCCAACAGCACTAGCAAACACTCCCCCTCGGACATCGGTTCCGGTCCTGCCAGGTGCAGACCGTTTGCACTGGTCCCACCTCCCCGAGAACCGGTTCCAATATCCCAGGAATTTGAATCCCTCCCTCTTGCACCATTCCTCAAGAAATGTATTCATCTTAACTATCCTGCTATTTCTACTCTGACTGGCATGTGGCACTGGTAGCAATCCTGAGATTACTACCTTTGAGGTCCTACTTTTTAATTTAACTCCTAGCTCCCTAAATTCAGCTTGTTGGACCTCATCCCATTTTTTACCTATATGTTGGTACCTCATTATCCTATCGATATCCCTTTGTAGATTCTTTGCGTCCTCCTCACAACTTGGTTTCCCACCTGTCTTTGTATCATCAGCAAATTTGACTGTGTTACACTTGGTCCCTTCATCCAAGTCATTAATATAAATTGTAAATAGTTGAGGCCCCAACACTGATCCCTGCAGCACCCCACTAGTTACAGTTTGCCAACCGGAAAATGACCCATTTATACCGACTCTCTGTTTTCTGTTACTTAGCCAATCCTCTATCCATTCTGATATATTACCCCAATCCCGTGAGCTCTTAGCTTGTGTAATAACCTTTTGTGTGGCACCTTATTGAATGCTTTCTGGAAATGCAAATATACAACTTCAACTGGTATTCCTTTATGCACTCTGCTCATTACATCGCCAAGCAACTCCAGCAAATTTATCAACCATGATTTCCCTTTCATAAATCCATGCTGACTCTGCTTGACTGCAACATGATTTTCTCAATGTCCTACTAATTCCTTAATAATGTATTCCAGTATTTTCCCAATGACCGATGGTAGGCTAACTGGTCTATGGTTTCCTGCCCTCTGCCTCCCTCCTTACTTGAATAGGGGTGTTACATTTGCAGTTTTCCAGTCTGTTGGGACCTTTCCAGAATTCAGGTAATTTTGGTAGATTACAACCAGTGCATCCACTATCTCTGCAGCCACTTCTTTTAAGACCTTAGGATGCATGCCATGAGGTCCGGGGGATTTGTCCACCTTTAGTCCCATTTGTTTGCTGAGTACTTTATCTCTATTGAAGTGATTGTTTTAAGTCCCCCCTCACCCCACCCTCACCACCGCAATAGCTCCTTGATTATCAACTGTTGGGATGTTTTTAGTGTCCTCTACCGTGAAGAACAATACAAAATATTTGTTCAAAATCTCTGCCATTTCCGTGTTTCCCGTTATTAATTCTTCAGTCTCATTCTCTTAGGGACCAACATTTACTTTAGCTACTCATTTCCTTTTTATATACCCGCAGAAGCTCTTACTGTCTGTTTTTATATTTCTTGCTAGTTTGCTCTCATATGCTATCTTCTGTCATTATCATTTTTTGTAGTCCTTTGCTGGTTTCTAAAAAATTCCCAATCTTCTGGCGTTCCACTGTCTTTCACAACATTATATCAGACAGGAGGGGATTGGTGTCAGTGACTGTGGGGTTGGTTTATATCAGACAGGAGAGGATTGGTGACATGGAATCACAGCAGTTTACAACACAGAACGAGGCCATTAGGCCCATCGTGTCTGTGCGGCCGAAAAAGAGCTATCCAGCCTAATCACACTTTCCAGCTCTTGGTCCGTAGCCGTGTAGGTTAACGCACTTCCAGTGCATATCCAAGCACTTTTGTAAATGCGATGAGGGTTTCTGCCTCTACTATTCTTTCAGGCAATAAGTTCCAGACTCCCATCTCCCTCTGGAGGTTATGCCAGAACTGTGTAAAACACTAGTTAGGACACAACTGGAGTACTCACACAGTTCTGGTCATTACATCACCCTATTGGGCCAGCCTGGGCTCAGTCTGTTGGGCCAGCCCGGGCTCACCCTGTTGGGCCAGCCCGGGCTCAGCCTGTTGGGCCAGCACAGAAGACCCAGTCGAAAAATCAGCAGCTCATTGATTTTATTCTCACTCTGCGCACAGTGGTTGCAGAACTGAACCCAACCTTGTAAGCTGGAAATGCATCGTCACTGTCACACTGGGGAGAGACTGTTCACCTGCTCTGAGTGTGGGAAGGGATTCATTCATTCATCCGACCTGCTGAGACACCAGCGAGTTCACAAGTGACTGCAGGGATTGGATTCTACTCTTATTGCTGCTGTTAATCACATCCTAACTGAATCGTGTTCATTCTGTCAGTTGGGGATTGTTTCTGCTGATGTTAATAACCCCTATAACTGGGCTGGAGTTTAATATTTTGATATTTCAAATAACAGAGTGTGTCAATATTTGATAACTCCAAAATAAGAAGAGACTAATTGACATCCTGTTACTGACTGCTCCATTTTGGGCCTTTTCTCCTTTCTAACTCTGGGATTATTTTAGTTCTTATACCTTCGGTTACTCTCAGAGGTAAGTCCCAGTTTCCCATACCTTCCAGAGTTGATCTCCTAGCCTTGGTCTCCAGGGAAGGTGTTGATAACACGCCCAGGATCACTAAACATAAAACCCAGTCTGTTAATCACCTTCAGATACTGGACTTAGCGTGTGCCCCACAGCATCTCTCTCACCTTCGATGTGTGAATGGAGCATCACGCCTGCAAACCTGGTTTCAATTTGTATTTGAATCCACTCAGCAAACATATTTTTAAAAAGACGCACATGTAAACCAATCACATCAAATAATTGGCAAAGATTTCGAGTCAACAAGATGAATAAGTAAACACGTCACGGCCCAATAACCCAGCTCTATATTCACAGGAGAAAGTCTGTTATCTAACTCCTCGAATGTCAGTTGGTGAGATGAGCGACTGAATCACTTTCCATGTACAACACCATCCATTCCCACTGTCCCCACATTTACAGTGTTGAGTCAGGTGGGTGCACGGGTCTCACAGACTGAACGATTGGTTGAAGGTGTATCCACACACACAACATGTGTCCTGTTTCTCCCCGCTGTGATTGGTGTTTTTACAAAGGCTGATGAGAAGGTGATTCTGATCAATCCGGGAATCTGTCAAATCTTGAGGCGATGTTTGGATTGAGTTTCCCAGCTGCAGATCCTCCCCTTCTAATACCCGGCAAATAAATGGTGGTTACAAACATTGTTACTTTAAATAAAGGATAGAGATACAGAACAGACAATTCTAGATCCTACACAACATTCTGTCCCCCCGGGGGGGGGGGGGGGCTGTCACCGGGAGAAAGCCCCGCAGCTGCCCCCCCGCCCGGGGAAAGGCCGGAGGCCCACAGCGGGTGTGTGTGAGACGGATAATGCGGAGTGTTGTCTCTCGGGCGGGACGGCGAGGCCTGGGCCCGCACTCGGTGTGTGTGAAGCCCGCGGCCCCCCGGGGTTTATTAACCCGCTCCCTCCCTCCGCCCATCTCTCAGCCGCTGCCTCAGACACAGCCGCCCCACCGCGCATGCTCAACTCACACTGCCCGGGTGATTGACGGCGGTTCCGGGCCAATAGGAAGAGCAGGGGGCGGGTCCGGAGGACCGAGCGGGCGGTTGGTCCTCCAAGCAATCGGAGTGTGCGAGGGGCGGGGCTTGCGGCCATCATCCCCCCCAGTGGGCGGGGCTGAGCCCGGATCTCCCGCACTGAGCATGCGCGGGCGGCGGCGGCGACAGTTGGTGGAGCCCGGATGATGTGGGACCCGAGAAGGTGGGTTGTAGGCGCGGGGCAGGAATTGGAGCCGCGAGTGGGGCTGGTGAGTGACATAAACACCTGGTGTAGGGCCCAGGGCCCAATAACAGGCCAGAGGCTGAGCCCGGGGTTGTCCCGCCCGCGGGGACAGGGCCTCAGGCTCCCAGGGACACCCCACTAAATGCATTTTGGAAGCAGGAGAGAAATGGGAGGCATTCTAAACCAAATGGTCCAATTTAAAGGTGACCACAAATCTGTGAGGGGCAGGATCAGCTGATCAATCTGTTAAAGCATTAATAGCAGTATAGAGCACAACAACAAGCTCATTATGGTCAACCTTTATCAGTCACTAGTTAGAGACTTGTCTTCAATACTGGCCACCACACTTTGGAAAGAACATCAGTATTAACTTTCAAAACGATAAATGCATCATGATTTTATGGGACTGGGATTTACAGCTTTCGGGGACAAGAAAGGAAAAAATGTTCCTTAGAAACTAGAATTGCCTGTTCTGAATTTCTATCCTGTAGTTACAGTGATGACTTTTGTAAACTCCTTTTACAGGGAGGATTTGCAGACGGGAAACTCAAACCAAACATCTAGATCTGACAGAATCACTTGATTCATCAGGACCTGAATATCATCGGCCTTTGAACGTGGAAAGAGAAATGTTCGCCTATTCTGTTTGTGAGAAAAGATTTTAAAATCAGTGTGACTGGAAAAGCACCGAGACATACACACCTGAGTGAGAGTGTTCCAGTGCACTGACTGTGGAAAGAGCTTTAACCAGTTACACAGCCTGAAAAAACATCGCACCATTCACAGCGGGGAGAAACTGTAAACGTGTTGTGGATGAGGCTTCAACTGATCATCCAACGTGGAGAGACACAAGGACACCCGCACCATGGAGAAACCGTGGAAATGTGGGGACTGTGGAAAGGTGTTCAGATCACCGTCTGAGCTGGAAACTCATCGACGATTTCACACTGGGGAGAGGCCGCTCACCCATTCCCTGTGTGGGCAGGGATTCAGTCAGTCCTCTCATCTCATTGAACACCATCGTGTTTACTCTGATAAGAGACCTTTTAAATGTTCTGACTGTGAGAAGAGCTTTAAATGCAGAAGTGATTTGATGAGGCACGAATGCAGTCACACTGGGAAGAGGCCGTTCACCTGCTCCGTGTGTGGGAAGGGATTCACTAATTCTTCCGGTCTCATTGACCACCAACGTGTTCATTCTGATAAGAGTTTAAATGTTCTGACTGCGAGAAGAGCTTTAAATGCAAAAGGGAACTGCTGATACGCCAGCGCACTCACACTGAGGAGAAGCCGTTCACCTGCTCCATGTGTGGGAAGGGATTCACTTGGTCGTCCAAGAGGTGGGCACCGGAGGGACTGGAGTGCATCATCACGCCCAGCAACCAAATTTTAATTTGATTTTACGTTTTTAAGTTTAATTTGTTTTAATTGCCGGTGCTTTTAGTGTCCCCCTCTCCTTTTATAGGGGGCACTGGAAAAAGGAAAAATTTGATTTTAGCGCCCCAAAAAAAAAAAGAAAAAAAAAGGGGCCTTGAAAATGTCTGCTGTGTCACCCAGGTCGGGTGGCATGGTTTTAATGTTTTATGTTTCTGCAGGTTAACTCAAAAGAGTTTCACTTGGTCGTCCAACCTGCTGATACACCAGCGACTTCACACGGGGAAGAGGACGTATACCTGCTATGTTTGTGTGGTGAGGTTCATTTATTCATCCACTCTACTGAGACATGGGTGAGTTCACAACAGACTGCAAGGATTGGATTCTGCTGTTAATCAGATACAGGACTAAACCAAGTACATTCTGATAGTTGGGGTTTGTTTCTGCTGATAATAACCTATGTAACTGGGCTATAGTTTGATATTCTGTATAAATGTCTCTAATATCAGCTTTCTTTTAAACACCAGGTCTCCCGTCCTTGATATCTTAATGATAAGATGAGTTGTTATGAAGTGAGGGCAATCCACCTTGGAACTGTGTTCCTAGAACAGAGTGCCTGTAATAAAACAGGGGAACTGCAGGCAATAATATGTTGCGAGGAACCAGATATAATACGGATTACTGAGTGATGGCTACAGATACATATTTAGAAAAGATAGAGGGGGAAAAGGGAGAGGGAGAATAGTTGTACTTATTCGAGATAATAGAATGGCAATAGAAAGACAGAAATAGAATCCATGTGGATCGAGATAAAAGATAATAAAGGATCAGTCACACAAATAGAGTGTACAAACTACCTAATAGTGGAAAGGAGTTGGAGATAGAAATATAAAAAATTAGGGCAATGAATAAAAAACCTAGAATAATCTTGGGGGATTTCAACTATGCCAGAAGAGGTAGTTAAAGGGGAAAAGTGAATGGAGCCCTTTCTAACCCAGTGTGTAAGAAGCCCAACAAGGGAGGATCTGCTACTAGATCTAGTAATGGGGAATGAACCAGAGCAGGTAAGAGAATTAAAAGCAGAGGAACTTCTAAGCAATAGTGACCTTAATATAACATGCTTTAAGATGATAATTGAGAAGAACAGAAGTATGCCAAAAAACAAGGTAATCGATTGGGGAAAAGCTGTGAATCGAACTTGGGGAAATCAAATGGACAACAATATTGGCAAACAATGACAGAACAGCAATGAGAAACATTTGAAATGGTGCTCAACAGAGTCCAGGAATAATATATTCTGCTAAAAATAAACCAATAATGGTCACCATGGGTGAATAAAGACATAAGGGGGAATTGAGGGTAAGGAAAGAGGCACACACTAAGTACATGGACAGCAGGGGAGAGCATGACGAGAGAATATGAAGCGATTAGGAGAGAAGTCAAAAAAGCAATTAGGAAGGCAAACAGGAACTATGAAATTAAATCATCAAGAAACATTTTTAAAAATTGTAAAATCTTCTACAGACTCTGAAATAAAAAAAGGAAAGTTGGGTGGGGATAGGCCGCTAAGGGACGGAGAGGATTAAATCCCAGGTGCGATAACAAAATGGCAGAAACATTAAATCATTACTTTGCTTCAGTACTTACCATGGAGACAGGCCAGGTGGGCATGACATCGGAAGATGAGATTACAAATGATAGACATGCATTTAAAATTAGAAGAGAAAGATTAAATAAACTAGTCAAGTTAAAAGAGGATAAAACCCCTGATCCGGACAGATTTCATCCACACATCTTAAAAGAATCTAGGGAAGAGATAGCAGAGGCACTGTTACACATATTTAATAATTCTTTACAAAAAGGTGTCGTGCCAGAGGACTGCCGTATAGTTAACGTAATACCCAGAGATAGAACGTGTCCAAGGACCTATAGACCAGTCAGCTTAACATTGGCCGTAGGAAAAATAACGGAATCCCAACTGAAGGAGAACACAGAAAAACATCTAGAAACCAAAAATATAATAATGAGTAGTCAGCATGGATTTCAAAAGGGAAAGTCTTGCTTGACCAACCTCATTGAATTTTTTGATGAGTTAACAGAGAGTAGACAAGGGTAATGCAATACTTATCTAGATTTCCAAACGGCCTTCAATAAGGTACCACATAATAGACTAATGAACAAGGTCAGAGCATGCAGAGTCAGGGATAGCAGCAGAATGGATAGCTAACTGGCTTCAAGGCAGAAAGCAGAGAGTAGGGGTAAAGGGTAGCTATTCAAAGTAGCAAAAGGTGGAAAGTGGGGTCCCACAAGCATCAGTGCTGGGACCACTATTGTTCACAATTTATATTAATGATTTAGACTCAGGAATCAAAAACTCAATTTCTAAATTTGTGGATGACACCAAATTGATCGGGATAGTCAATACTGAGGACTGCAATAAACTACAAGACATTAATAAACTTTCAGAACGGACATATAATTGGCAAATTAATTTCAACACATAAGTGTGAGGTATTATATTTTGGTAAGAAAAATAAGGAGGTCAAATATTACTTGGTAAATAAGAATCTAAATGGGGTAGAGAAGCAAAGGAATCTGGGAGTACAAATACACAAACCACTAAAAGTAGTGAAGCAGATCAACAAGGCCATGACAAAGGCAAACCAACCACTAGGGTTTATTTCTAGAGCTATAGATTTGAAAAGTAGGGAAGTTATGCTAAACTTGTATCAAACCTTGGTTAGACCACACTTGGAGTATTGCGTACAGTTCCGATTGCCATATCAGAAAAGGGAGAGAGTGCAAGGATGACACCAGAAATGCAAATTTATACCCATCAGGAAAGGATGAACAGGCTGGGTCACTTTGTTCTAGAAAAGAAAAGGCTGAGGGGTGACCTAATAGGGGTCTTTAAAATACTGAAAGGTTTTGATAGAGTAGACAGAGAGAGAGTGTTTCCACTTGTGGGGAAGAGCAAAACTAGAGGTGATCAATATAAGATAGTCACCAAGAAATCCAATAGGGAATTCAGGAGAAACGTCGTTACCCAGAGAGTGGTGAGAAAGTGGAACTCGCTATCACAGTGGTTGAAGCAAATAGTATAGATGCATTTCAGGAGAGGCTAGATAAGTATGAGGGAGAAGGGAACAGAGGGTTATGCTGATAGATTTCGCTGAGGAGAGATGGGAGGTGGCTCGAGTGGAGCATAAACTCCGGCATGGACTGGTTGGGCTGAATGGCCTGTTTCTGTGCCATATATTCTCTGTAATGTTTAAAAGATGGATCTACAGGGTGTCCAAGTCTGACCAGAGAGAACACTCTATTATATCACAAAGTCCCCTTCAAACAGCCTGGGCAGATTTCCACTCCCCATTCCACATTTCACTCCTAGGTCTTGGTCGGGAAGGCGCCGAGAGGTCGGGGAGGTCTGAGGAGCAGGAGGCCCGAAGGTCAGTGAGGAGTTCAATTCTGACGAGGATCTCATCACCCTTCGTCTGGGCAGGAAAGTGGTTGGCTGTTTGATTGGTAAGTTTCTTTCTTTTTCTTTTAATTAGATTTTTCATAAGATAAGTCTAAGTAGAGGGATGGCAGGGCAGCTCAGTCCCATGGAGTGCATGTCCTGCGGCATGTGGGAAGCCCTGGACGCTTCGCGCGGCCTAGACAACTATGTGCAGTAGGTGTCTCCCGCTTCAACTACTTGAGCTCCGTGTTTCGGAGCTGGAGTCACTACGGTGCATTGCGAGGCTGAGAGCTATGTGAATAGCACGTTTCAGGAGGTGGTCACCCCACAGCTTAAAATCGTGCAAGCAGAGGGGAAGTGGGTGACCACCAGACAGAGTAAGAATGCTGGGAAGGTAGTGCAGGAGTCCCCCCGTGAGCCCATCTCTCGTTCAAACCGATATTCACTTCTGAGCATCGGTGAGGGCGATGGTGTTTCTGGGGAGTGCAGCCAGAGCCAATTCCAAGGCACCAGGAGTGGCTCAGCTGCACAGAGGGGACAGACGAAGAATAAAAGAGCTGTAGTGATAGGGGATTATATAGTTAGGGGAACAGAAAGGTGTTTCTGTGGCCGCAGACGTGACTCCAGAATGGTACGGTGCCTCCCTGGTGCCAGGGTCAATGATGTCACAGAGCGGACGCAGGGCATTCTGGGCGGGGGGGGGGGTAAACAGCTGGAAGTCGTGGACCAACAACATAGGTAGAAAGAGGGATGAGGTCCTACAATCAGAATTTAGGAAGCTAGGAAGAAAATTAAAGGATAAGACCTCAAAGGTAGTAATCTCCAGGTTACTACCGGTGCCATGTGCTAATGAGTACAAGAATAGAAGGATAGAGAGGATGAATGTGTGGCTGGAGAGTTGGTGTAGGTGGGAGGGCTTTAAATTCTGGAGGCATTGGGACTGCTTCCGGGGGAGATGGGATCTGTACAAACTGGACGGGTTGCATCTCAACAGCACCAGGACCAATATACTCGCGCGGAGTTTTGCTCGTGCTGTTGGGGAGAGTTTAAAATAGCTTGGTAGATGGATGGGAATATGAGAACAAATTCAATAGGAAGGAAGTAAAGCAGGAATTGGATTGCAAGTATTTAGAAAGCGAATCTGTAAGACAGAGGAAACGAGGGTTAGTAAGTAGTAATCAAGGTGGTCTTCCTGTGCTAAATGGTATATACTTTAATGCAAGGAGTATAGTGAATAAGGCAGATGAGCTAAGAGCACAGGTAGATATTTGGGAGTATGACATTATAGCCATTACAGAGACATGGCTGAAAGAGGGACAGGTTTGGCAGCTCAATATTCCTGGTTACAGGATTTTTAGACCAGACCGAGAGGGGGTGGGGAGCTCGCGTCACGGTACTGATTAAAGAAACTATTACAGCGGTGAGGAGGGATGATATGTTAGAGGGGTCATCAAATAAGGCCATATGGGTCAAATTGAAAAATAAAAAAGGGGTGATCACACTGCTGGGTGTGTATTATAGACCCCCAAACAGTGGGAGGGAGATAGAGGAGCAAATATGCAGGCAAATTGCTGTGAAGGCCAAAGATCATAGGGCAGTAATAATAGGGGATTTAAACTATCCTAATATTGTTTGGGACAAATATAGTGTGAAGGGTATAGAGGGTGGGGAATTCTTACAATGCATTCAAGTGAGCGTTTTTAGTCAGTTTGTAACAAGCCCAACACGAGAGGGGGCGGTTTTGGATTTAGTTTTGGGGAATGAAGCTGGGCAGGTTGAAGGGGTATTAGTGGGAGAGCATTTGGGTGCTAGTGACCATAATTCAGTCAGATTCAAATTAGTTATGGATAAGGACAAGGATAGGCCTGGAATAAAAGTCCTAAATTGGGGAAAAGCTAACTTTGCTAGGTTGAGGAGTGATTTGGCCACAGTGGACTGGAAACAGCTACTTGTGGGTAAATCAGTGTCGGAACAGTGGGAGGCATTCAAGCAGGAGATCTGGAAGGCTCAGGCCAAACATGTGCCCTTAAAGAAAAAGGGTGGGAGTCCACTGGATGTCTAGGGACTTACAGGGGAGGATAAAGAACAAAAGGGAAGCTTATGTTATATACCGACGGCTAAATACTTTAGAATCTTTGGAGGAATTATAGAAAGTTAAGCCGTAAAAAAAAAAAGCATATTAGGAATGCTAAGAGAGAGCATGAAAAATTCTTGGCTAGTAAAATTAAGAAAAACCCTAAGATGTTCTGTAAATATATTAAGAGCAAGAAGGTAACTAAGGGAAGGATAGGGCCTATTAGCGACCATGAGGGTAATCTTTGTGTGGAGGCGGAAGATGTTGATATGGTTCTTAATGAATACTTTGCGTTTGTTTTCACAAAGGAACGGTGCAATGCAGATACTGCTATCGAGGAGGAGTGAAATTCTGGATGAAATAAAAATAGTGAGAGAGGAGTTATTAAGGCTTTGAAAGTAGATAACGCCCCAGGCCCAGATGAAGTGAATCCCAGGCTGTTGAGCAAAGTAAAAGAGGAAATAACAGAGCCTTGACCATCATTTTCCAGTCCTCTTTGGATTTGGGCATGGTGCCGGAGATCTGCTAATGTGGTACCCGTGTTTAAGAAGGGAGAAAGGGATAGGCCGAGTGATTACAGGCCTGTCAGCCTAACCTCAGTGGTGGAAAAATTATTGGAAAGACTCCTGAAAGACAGGATAAATCTACATTTGGAAAGGCAAGGATTAATTAGAGACAGTCAGCACGGATTTGTTAAGGGAAGATTGCGTTTGACTAATCTGTGAATTTTTTGAGGAGGTAACCAAGAGGGTCGACGAGGGTAGTGTGTATGATGTAGTGTATATGGACTTTAGCAAAGCTTTTGATATGGTCCCACATGGTAGACTGAAGGTTAAAGCCCATGGGATCCAGGGCAAAGTGGCTAGTTGGATTCAAAATTGGCTTCGAGGTAGGAAACATAGAAACATAGAAACATAGAAAATAGGTGCAGGAGCAGGCCATTCAGCCCTTCTAGCCTGCACCGCCATTCAATGAGTTCATGGCTGAACATGAAACTTCAGTACCCCCTTCCTGCTTTCTCGCCAAAGGGTAATGGTTGATGGATGTTTTTGTGACTGGAAGGATGTTTCCAGTGGGGTTCCGCAGGGCTCAGTACTTGGTCCCTTGCTTTTTATGGTATATGTCAATGATTTAGATTTAAATATAGGAAGTATGATTAAGAAGTTTGCAGATGACACTAAAATTGGCTGTGTGATAATGAGGAAGAAAGTCATGGACTGCAGGAGGATATTAGGTGGGCAGAGCAATGGCAAATGAAATTTAATTTGCAGAAGTGTGAGGTAATGCACTTTGGGAGGGCTAATAAGGAAAGGGTATACACATTAAGCGGTAGGCCACTTAATAGTGTAGATGAACAAAGGGACCTTGGAGTGCTTGTCCACAGAACCCTGAAAATAGCAGGCCAGGTGGATAATGTGGTTAAGAAGGCATATGGAATGCTTGCCTTTATTGGCCAAGGCATAGAATATAAGAGCAGGGAGGTTATGCTTAAATTGTATAATACTCTGGTTAGGTCACAGCTGGAGTACTGCGTGCATTCTGGTCGCCGCATTATAGGAAGGACGTGATTGCACTAGAGAGGGTGCAGAGGAGATTTACTAGGCTTCTGCCTGGAATGGAGAATCTTAGTTATGAGGACAGATAGGATGGGCTGGATTTGTTCTCATTGGAACAGTAGAGGTTGAGAGGGGACCTCATTGAGGTGTACAACATTTTGAGGGGCTTGGAAATAGTGGATAGCAAGGGCCTATTTCATTGGTGGAGAGGTCTATTATGAGGAGGCATAGTTTTAAGATGGTTGGTGGAAGGTTCAGAGGGGATTTGAGGGGGGGGGGGGGGATGCTTCTTTATGCAGAGGGTTGTGGGGGTCTGGAACTCGCTGCCTGGAAGGGTGGTGAATGCAGAATCCTCACCACGTGTAAAAGGTGCTTGGATGGGCATTTAAAGTGCCGTAACCTGCAGGGTTACGAACCTAGAGCTGTTAATTGGGATCAGATTGGATGACCTTTTGTTGGCTGGCGCACATACGATGGTAAGTACTGCAGGGAATCGAATATGGCCAGAGTGATCTGGACTAGTTTCAATCGTCTGGATGGGTCAGAGAGGAATTTTCCCAGATTTTTTTCCCCCAATTAGCCTGGGTTTTCATCTTTTGTTGTCGGCTGGCATGGACACGATGGGCCAAAGTGGCCTCCTTCTGCGCTGTAAATTTCTATGTTTCTATGTGGAAATAGACAGTCTTAGTTATGCTGCAGATTAGTGGTCACAAACTTACTTTCGGGTTATGTATGACACTAAGATTGCGAACAGCCTGGTTCAGTCTCAGACAGAAGTTGGGGAGAGGGATGGAGTCAGTGACCAGGAAATGAGGCCTGTGGCAATGACAATTACAAATATCAGAATATTTCACCGGCTATCACGTGTAAAATGTGTGGATGAATTTTTAAAAATTAAATCGGATCCAAAAATGGGTTAACTGATTCAGAAAGTAACGGATTTCAAATCTTATGCAATACAGTTCAATAAAGGGGTGGTTCAAAGCAATTTCAATTGAGTTTAAAGTGAGACACTGCAGTTTAAGTCTACTACAACCACATGCCATGTACTCAAATGGAACAAGTTTGGGGTTTGATATGACAGAAGGCGAACGAGGTGAGAAGTGATATAAGTTAGATTAAAAAAAAGCCCTAAAATGGAACAGTCGATAACAGAACATGAATTAGTCTCCTGATTATGGAGGAATCAAATATTCCACACACTGTGTTTGAAACAAAGGTAATTTATTCAACATTTATACACAATATTAATCTCCATGTCAGGTATAAGGATACAAAAGCAAAATACTATGAATGCTGGAATAAAAACAGAAAATGCTGGAAATCGGATCCAAAAATGGGTTAACTGATAGTTAGGCTGAAATGCAAGGAGTATAGCGAATAAGGTGGATGAGCTAAGAGCACAGGTAGATACTTGGGAGTATGACATTATAGCCATTACAGAAACATGGTTGAAAGAGGGGCATTGTTTTGCAGATCAATATTCCTGGTTACAGGATTTTTCGACAAGACACAGAGGGGAGGTAAAAAGGGGGGGGCGTCATGGTACTGATTAAAGAAACTATTACAGTGGTGAGGAGGGATGATGTGTTAGAGGGATCATCAAATGAGGTCATATGGGTCGAATTGAAAAATAAAAAAGGGGCGATCACACTGCTGGCCATGCATTATAGACCCCCAAACAGTGGGAGGGAGATACAGGAGCAAATATGTAGGCAAATTGCTGTGAAGTCCAAAAGACATAGGGTCGTAAGGTTGAAGGGGTATTAGTGGGAGAGTACTTGGGTGCCTATGACCATAATTCAGTCAGATTCAAGTTGGTTATGGATAAGGGCAAGGATAGGCCTGGAATAAAAGTCCCGAATTGGGGAAAAGCTAATTTTGCTATGTTAAGGAGTGATTTAGCCACAGCTACTTGGGGGGCATAGTTTTAAGTTGGTGGAAGGTTTAGAGGGGATTTGAGGGGGTCTTCTTTATGCAGAGGGTGGTGCGGATCTGGAACTCACTGTCTGGAAGAGTGGTGGATGCAGAAACCCTCACCATTTTTAAGAGCTGATTGGATAGGCACTTAAAGTGCCGTAACCTGCAGGGTTACAGACCTAGAACTGGTAATTGGGATTAGACTGGATAACCTCTTGTTGGCTGGCACAGATATAATGGTAAGTACTGCAGGGAATCGAATACGGTCAGGGTAATCACCTGGGCTAGTTTCAATTGCCTGGATGGGCCAGAGAGGAATTTTCCCAGATTTTTTTCTCCCAAAATGGCCTGGGTTTTTTTATCTGTTTTTTGCCTCTCCCAGGAGATCACATGGCTCCGGTTGGGGTGGAGTGTAGAATCTTTCAGTGTAAGGGGTGTGGCAGGTGTCTGAGGCGGACTGGTTGGGCTGGGTGCTCTTTGCCTTTCCGCCATTGTTCATAGGTTTATATGTAACCTTCAGGGCTGCTGACCAAGGGCTGTGCAGCTCTTTGTCAGCTAGCGCAGACACGATGGGCCAAAATGCCCTCCTCCTGTGCTGTAAATTTATATGTTTCTATGTTTCTATCTCAGCAGGTCAGGCAGCGTCTGTGGAGAGGAAGCGGAGTTAACATTTTGGGTTGATGACACTTCGTCAGAACTGGAGAATGTTAGGAAAGAACCGATTCTTACCCAGCACTGAAAGGGGGAGGGGAAGGGGAAGAAAGGACAACAGGGAAGGTCTGTGATAGGTTGGAAGACAGGAGAGATTAGAGAGACAAAAGAGACGATGTGCCGAATTCAAATGGTAATGCCAGAAGTTAGAAAAACAGTAGTCAAGATAGGGTGTGAATGGTGGGATAATGCCCAACTACCATTAGAGACAAGGAGTGGGAAGGGGGCCAAAGATTGGCGGTGGTTACGCTCTGAAATTTTTTAACTCGATGTTGAGTCCAGAAGACTGTAAAGTGCCTAAACGAAAGATGAGGTGCTGTTCCTCGAGCTTGAGTTGAGCTTTGTTGGAATAGTCAAGGAGACGAGGACAGAGAGGTTAGGTATAGGGGTTATTAAGATCATCAGAAACAAACACTAACTGCCAGAATGAACATCAGCATCATCATAGGCAGTCCCTCAAAGCGAGGATGACTTGCTTCCACGCCAAAAAGGGATGAGTTCACAGGTGTTTCAATAAAGGACCTAATATTCCAGATCCCGAACTACATCGTGAAGGGTGGAAGATGCCTGTGCTTGGATTTTTTTTAAGGTGTGGTGGCCGTTGCACACCAGCCACCACATGGGCTTGACAGAGCTAGGTCTTGGTCCAGTGACAGGGATTACCCAAGACTTACTGGAGACAAACTCTGCTGCACAAACCGAACGCGCACACACATCACAGTGTGGGCTGGCCTGTGCTGCCCTTGGACCCTCGTCGCTTCCCTCTACGGACTCTTGCCGCTCCTTCACCCCTCCTGCTGTGCCTGCCCGCATTGCAATCAGCGATCTGGCTTTGTAGCCATCGCCCTCCTGCAGCAGCACACGCTGCACCCTCCAATGGCACCGGCCTGCTGATGGTCTTTCAAGCCGTAACCGCGCCGATTTCCGGGCCCGGCCGCCGCAGCACGCTGCTCCCTCCAATGGCACCGGCCTGCTGTGCAACTACAGTAAATCCTGTTCTATTCACTAATGCAGCCTTTCAATGGTGGGGCTTTTACCCAGCATTCCCCGCGAGCCACAGTAAATCCTGTTCTATTCAGTAATGCAGCCTTTCAATGGTGGGGCTTTTACCCAGCATTCCCCGCGAGGGAGAATGTGCCGCTCCCAGACTACAGGAGCTGAGTGCGCAGGCGCAGGACGTGGCTGGGTTTCGAGCATGCGCGGTGCGTGCAATGACGGCGAAGACGCGTGAAGCATCTGCTGTGCAGAAGCGCTCATTTTCAGCAGGGCGAAGGGGAGTAATGGACGAGCGAGCACTCGGGGAGGCTTCATAAACAACCGGTGCCCGCCTCAAGCCCGAATAATAACCGGACTATCGGCGGTTGCAGCTTCAGGGGCTTTCTCCCGGTCACAGGCCCAGGCTAACGGTGGCCATCTTGGTACAGGAAGACTGGTTAAACGCTCCGCCATCTTACTTGAGTGAGTGACAACGCGCATGTGCGGACATCTTGGTACAGGAACAAAGTGAGTGATGTCAGTGTCTGTTTCCAGCCGGGTCCTGGTGGGTAAAGGGATGTGGGAGATTTTATGGGATTAACTATTTGCACTTTTTTGGACACAGGCGTCTGCCAAGCCACGCCCCGTTCTCGGACCGCAGTTTTAAAGCCCCGCCCCCTGTCAAGCGGCGTCCCCACCCCCCCGGCGGAATCGTTCATCCATGTGAAGCCAGAAGCAGGACCTGAGGCACCGACTCTCTCCGCTGGTCAGCACCTTAACGGGAGGAAAAGGAGGGTAACCAGTGATGTAGAATTGAACCTAGCCGGAGTCAACACCTTCAGGGGAGGAGAGGGAGAGAACAGAAGAAATAGGAGTAAGCCATACGGCCCCTCAAGCCTGTCCACCATTTAATACAATCATAGCTGATCCGGTCATGGACTCAGGTCCACTTTCCTGCCCGCTCCCCATAACCCCTTATTCCCTTATCGGTTAAGAGGAACCAGTGAATGTAGAACTGAACCCAGCCAGTGTCAGCACCTTCAGGGGATGAGGGAGGGAAATCAGAGCGTATAGGACTGAATCCAGCCAGAGTCAGCGCCTTCAGGAGAGGAGGGTAAAGGGAACCAGTGAGTGTAAAACTGAACCTAGGCAGTGTCAGCACCTTCACCGGAAGAGAGGGAGAGGGGAACCAGTGACTGTGGAACTGAACCCAGCCAGAGTCAGCACCTACAGGGGTGGAGAGGGGAACCACTGAGTGTGGAACTGAACCCGGCCAGAGTCAACACCTTCAGAGGAGGAGAGTGAGGGGACCCAGTGAATGTATTTCTGAACCCAGCCAGAATTGGTGGGTGAAAACTGGGAGTGGAGGAGAAACAGTCTAGAAATGTGCGATGGTTTGGATTTCAGCACAGCAGGAGGGACAGTGTGTGGGACAGGGATTTACAGCTTTGGAAGAATAAGAGAGGAAATAATGTTCCATGGAAACTAGATGTGTCTATTCTGAATTTATGTCTTGTACTGACAGTGATGAGTTTTATTATCTCCTTTTACAGAATATTAGAAGGGGAGATTTTCAGACAGGAAACACAAACCAAACATCAAGTCAAGATCTGACGGAGTCAATCGATTCATCAGGACCTGAATATCATCGGTCTTTGAAAGAGGGAAAAATGTTTGTCTGTTCTGCCTGTGGGAAAAGATTTAAAATATCAGTGTGACTGGAAAGGCACCGAGACACACACACCCAAGTGAGTGTTCCAGTGCACTGCCTGTGGAAAGAGCTTTAACCAGTTACAAAGCCTGAAAAACCATCGCACCATTCACACCATGGAGAAACTGTAAACGTGTTGTGTGGTGGGCGAGGCTTCAACTGATCGTCCAACGTGGAGAGTCACAAGGATACCCGCACCATGGAGAAACCGTGGAAATGTGGTGACTGTGGGAAGGTATTCAGATCACCGTCTGAGCTGGAAATTCATCGACGAAATCACACTGGGGAGACGCCATTCACCTGCCCCGTGTGTGGGAAGGGATTCACTGGGTCATCCCAACTTGTAACTCACCAGCGAGTTCACACTGGTGAGAGGCCATTCACCTGCTCTGATTGTGGGCAGGGATTCACTCGGTCATCCGAGCTGCTGATACACCAGCGAGTTCACACTGGGGAGAGGCAGTTCACTTGCTCTGAGTGTGGGAAGGGGTTCACTTGTTCATCCCAGCTTGTAGTTCATCAGCAAGTTCACACTGGGGAGAGGCCGTTCACTTGCTCTGAGTGCGGGAAGCGATTCACTTGTTCATTCCCCCTGCGGAAACACCAGCGAGTTCACACTGGGGAGAGACCATTCAACTGCTCTGAGTGTGGGAAGGGATTCACTCAGTCATCGAACCTGCTGACACACCAACGAGTTCACAAGTGACTGCAGGGGTTGGAATGTGCTGTTATTGCTGCTGTTAATCACAACCCCTACTGAATCATGTTCATTCTGACAGTTGGGGTTTGTTTCTGATGATATTAATAACCCTATAACTGGGCTGGACTTTAATATTCTGGATATATTGCTGATTGTGTTCTGGGGCTGCAGTGTCCATTTTAGAAATTGCTGTGTGTTATCTTTCCCCTTAATTCAGCAACTCTCAACAGAAATTCAGTTTGCAATAAAATTATGCATTTTAATGTTAATCTTAAATTGATCTTTGGTACAAAATCTCCAATAGTGTCAAAGTTTCCACTGAATAAAATCTCCAATTGGAAAGAGCTTGCTGACAATTCTTACTGACTTGCACATTACACACTGGCCCCTCCATTATCCACCAGAAAGAAGGGAATGGGAATTGATGGGGAATCAGTGTCCCCAAATTTAGCCCCTCCCGTCTGGTCTAGCAATCCCCTCGGCACGGGAATGGAGACAAGTCCAGACCAAAACTGTGCACAAAGCTCCAGATGTGGTCTTAACAATGCCCTGTACAGTTGTAGCAGGACTTCCCTACTTTTATACTCCATTCCCCTTGCAATAAAGGCCTGCATTCCATTTGCCTTCCTGATTATTTGCTTTACCTGCATGCTAATTTTTTGAGTTTCATGTACGAGAACCCTCAGATCCCTCTGTACTACAGCATTTTGTAATTGTCCCCATTTAAATAATAATTAGCTTTTTTATTTTTTCTACCAAGGAGATAATCTGACATTTTATCACATTATAGTGCATCTGCCAGATTCTTACCCGCTCACTAAGCCTATCTATATCCCTTTGTAGATTTGTTGCGTCCTTCTCACAACTTGCTTTCCCACCTATCTTTGTAGCATCAGCAAATTTGGCTGCATTACACTCGGTCCCTTCATCCAATCATTAATATAAATGGTAAATAGTTGAGGCCCCAGCACTGATCCCTGCGGCACCCCACTAGTTACAGTTTGGCAACCTAAAAATGATCCATTTATCCCGACTCTCTGTTTTGTGTTAGTTAGCCAATCCTCTATCCATTCTGATATATTACCCCCAACCCCGTGAGCTTATAGCTTGTGCAGTAACCTTTTGTGTGGCACCTTATCGAATGCTTTCTGGAAATGCAAATGTACGACGTTAACTGGTTCTCCTTTATCAACTCTGCTCATTACATTTTCAAACAACTCCAGCAAATTTGTCAACCATGATTTCCCTTTCATAAAACCATGCTGACTCTGCTTGACTGCAACATGATTTTCTAAATGTCCTGCTACTAATTCCTTAATGATGGATTCCAGTATTTTCCCAATGACCGATGGTAGGCTAACTGGTCTATGGTTTCCTGCTCTCTGCCTCCCTCCTTTCTTGAATTAGGGTGTTACATTTGCAGTTTTCCAGTCTGCTGGGAGCTCTCCAGAATTCAGGTAATTTTACAACCAGTGCATCCACTATCTCTGCAGCCACTTCTTTTAAGACCCTAGGATGCATGCTATCAGGTCCGGGGGATTTGTCCACCTTTAGTCCCATTAGTTTGCTTAGTACCTTATCTCTAGTGATAGTGACTGTTTTAAGTACCCTCCCCCCCACCCCCAACACCGCAATAGCCCCTTGATTATCAACTGCTGGGATGTTTTTAGTGTCCTCTACCGTGAAGAACAATACAAAATATTTGTTCAAAATCTCTGCCATTTCCATCTTTCCCATTATGAATTCTCCAGTCTCATCCTCCAATGGACCAATGTTTACTTTAGCTACTCATTTCCTTATTATATACATGTAGAAGGTTTTACTGTCTTTATATTTCTTGCTAGTTTGCTCTCATCTGCTATGTTCTCTGTCTTTATCATTTTTTTAGTCGTCCTTTGCTGGTTTATAAAAATGTTCCAATCCTCTAGCCCTCCATTGTCCTTTGCAACATTATATCAGACAGGAGGGAATTGGTGTCAGTGACTGTGGGGTTGGTTTATATCAGACAGGAGGGGATTGGTGTCAGTGACTGTGAGGTGGGTTTATATCAAACAGGAGGAGATTGGTGTCAGTGACTGTGGGGTTGGTTTATATCAGACAGGAGGGGATTGGTGTCAGTGACTGTAGGGTTGTTTTATATCAGACAGGAGGAGATTGGTGTCAGTGACTGTGGGGTTGGTTTATATCAGACAGGAGGGGATTGGTGTCAGTGACTGTGAGGTGGGTTTATATCAAACAGGAGGAGATTGGTGTCAGTGACTGTGGGGTTGGTTTATATCAGACAGGAGGGGATTGGTGTCAGTGACTGTGGGGTTGGTTTATATCAGACAGGAGAGGATTGGTGTCAGTGACTGTGGGGTTGGTTTTTTCAGACAGGAGGGGTTTGGTGACATGGAATCATAGCAGTTTGCAACACAGAACGAGGCCATTAGGCCCATCATATCTGTGCAGCCGAAAAAGAGCTATCCAGCCTAATCCCACTTTCCAGCTCTTGGTCCGTAGCCCTGTAGGTTAATGCACTTCCAGTGCATATCCAAGTACTTTCGTAAATGCGATGAGGGTTTCTGCCTCTACTATTCTTTCAGGCAGTAAGTTCCAGACTCCCATCTCCCTCTGGAGGTTATGCTAGAACTGTGTAAAACACTAGTTAGGACACAGCTAGAGTATTCACACAGTTCTGATCACCCCATCACCCTATTGGGCCAGTCCAGGCTCACCATATTGGGCCATCTGAGATTTCTTATCTCCAGAAAGTGAGATATTTTAGTAAGGCTCAAGTCACTGAAATAGACAGCTTTACAATCACTGCACAGTACACAAGGGAGCGACTGTTAATGAGAGCTCTGTTAGTGAAGTCCCCCAACATCCCAAGATAAACTGGACGTCCCTTTAACTATAAATAGGCAGAGAAAGGGGAGTCCCTATCCCTTTAAATATCTGCCCCATTTGTATAGGGCCTTAGTGAGGCCTCACCTGCAATATTGTGTTCAGCTTTGGTCTCCTAATCTGAGGAAGGACGTTCTTGCTATTGAGGGAGTGCAGCGAAGGTTCATCAGACTGATTCGCGGACTGACATATGAGGAGAGACTGGATCAACTAGGCGTGTATTCACTGGAGTTTAGAAGGATGAGAGGGAATCTCATAGAAATTTATAAAATTCTGACTGGATTGGACAGGTTAGATGCAGGAAGAATGTTCCTGATGTTGGAGAAGTCCAGAACCAGGGAACATAGTCTAAGGATAACGGGTAAGCCATTTAGGACTGAGATGAGGAGAAACTTCTTCACTCAGAGAGTTGTTAACCTGTGGAATTCCCTGCCGCAGAGAGTTGTTGATGCCAATTCATTGGATATATTCAAGAGGGAGTTAGATATGGCCCTTATGGGAAAAGGGATCAAGGGGTATGGCGAGAAAGCAGGAAAGGGGTACTGAGGTGAATGATCAGCCATGATCTTATTGAATGGTGGTGCAGGCTCGAAGGGCCGAATGGCCTACCGCTGCACCTATTTTCTATGTTTCTACTCCCCCGGCAGTGGGAGGAGGAACAGTGCCCGGTCTCTTTAGATCCTGACCCAGCAAGCACGCCGGATGGGCTGCCGCAGGGTCCCAAAGTCCACAATGTATTTTTTGCGGGGTTTAGCAGAAAAACTGAAAAGAGCACAGAGTCTTTGCTATATGTGTAAACAAAACACACCATTCTTAATGTTTGCTAGTCAATTCCATAGAGATAAATTATTATCTTCACCAATTTTTTCCAGCATTTTATTTCCATTTTATAACAATGTAATTGCAGAGTGTTTAATACCTTTACCAGTTATTGATTGCCCATTGTCTTCTGTGCTCTTGTTTAGAAAGTGATGTCACACTGACCATTCTGTTACCAAGGTGACCATGTCTGTCCGCAGCATTCAGTGGGAAAGGGGATTAAATCACACCGAGGATAATGAGCAGCCCTCCACCAATCTCTGAGCTTTATTGTCCAGTGATCACCTCACCATCACACACAAGCTCCTGAGATTTACCTCCAGTGTGGTCATTAATGTGATGATAAAACTGACGTTGGGGTGAAAGAGGAGTTGGGGGTGAGGACTTGGAGAGTAGAGGTGAAGGAGGGGTTCGGTTGAGGAGTTGGAGAGTAGGAGGTGTTAGGGTGAAGGAGGGGTTGGGGAGTAGGGGTGAAGGAGGGGTTGGGGAGTAGCGGTGAAGGAGGGGTTGGGGTGAGGGTGATTGGAGAGTAGGGGTGAAGGAGGGGTTGGATTGAGGAGTTGGAGAGTAGGGGTGAAGGACGGGTTGGATTGAGGAGTTGGAGAGTAGGGGTGAAGGAGGGGTTGGATTGAGGAGTTGGAAAGTAGGAGTGAGGGAGGGGTTGGGGTGAGGGGGGTTGAAGAGTAGGGGTGAAGGAGGGGTTGGGGTGAGGGTGGTTGGAGAGTAGGGGTGAAGGAGGGGTTGGGGTGAGGAGTTGGAGAGTAGGGGTGAGGGAGGGGTTGGGGTGAGAGGGGTTGGAGAGTAGGGGTGAAGGAGGGATTGGGATGAGGAGTTGGGGAGTCGGGTGAAGGAGGGATTGGGGTGAGGGGGGGTTGGAGAGTAGGGGTGAAGGAGGGATTGGGGTGAGGAGTTGCAGAGCAGGGGTGAAGGAGGGATTGGAGTGAGGAGTTGGGGAGTCGGGGTGAGGAGTTGCAGAGTAGGGGTGAAGGAGGGATTGGGTGAGGAGTTGGAGAGTAGGGGTGAGGGAGGGTTGGATTGAGGCTGGTTGGAGAGTAGGAGTGAAGGAGGGATTGGGGTGAGGAGTTGGAGAGTAGGGGTGAGGGAGGCGTTGGATTGAGGCTGGTTGGAGAGTAGGAGTGAAGGAGGGATTGGGGTGAGGAGTTGGGGAGTTGGGTGAAGGAGGGTTTGGGTGAAGAGTTGGAGAGTAGGAGTGAAGGAGGGATTGGGGCGAGGAGTTGGAGAGTAGGAGTGAAGGAGGGATTGGGGTGAGGAGTTGGAGAGTAGGAGTGAAGGAGGGATTGGGGTGAGGAGTTGGAGAGTAGGAGTGAAGGAGGGATTGGGGTGAGGAGTTGGAGAGTAGGAGTGAAGGAGGGATTGGGATGAGGAGTTGGAGAGTAGGAGTGAAGGAGGGATTGGGGCGAGGAGTTGGAGAGTAGGAGTGAAGGAGGGGTTGGGGTGAGGAGTTGGAGAGTAGGAGTGAAGGAGGGATTGGGGTGAGGAGTTGGAGAGTAGGAGTGATGGAGGGATTGGGGTGAGGAGTTGGAGAGTAGGGGTGAGGGAGGCGTTGGATTGAGGCTGGTTGGAGAGTAGGAGTGAAGGAGGGATTGGGGTGAGGAGTTAGGGAGTTGGGTGAAGGAGGGATTGGGGTGAAGAGTTGGAGAGTAGGGGTGAGGGAGGCGTTGGATTGAGGCTGGTTGGAGAGTAGGAGTGAAGGAGGGATTGGGGTGAGGAGTTGGAGAGTAGGGGTGAGGGAGGCGTTGGATTGAGGCTGGTTGGAGAGTAGGAGTGAAGGAGGGATTGGGGTGAGGAGTTGGAGAGTAGGGGTGGCTGGTGTGCAACGGTCAGCACAAGTTAAAAAAATCCACGGACAGGCATTTTCCACCCTTCAACATGTAGTTCGGGATCCGGAATATTAGGTTCTTCATTGAAAAACCTGTGAACTCAACCCTTTTTAGGCGTAGAAGCAGGTCCTTGTTGGAGCTGCGGAAGTGATCATCAAGCTCAGCAATGCCGCTTCAAACACTATCTGTGCAAAGGGTGTGAAACAATGAGACACCTGCAGCGAATGAGCAGACGAGCTGCAAACCCTGCAAACCACCACGTTGCAGAGGAGAACAGATCCATGGCGGATCAGGCTGAATAGAGACTCGAACCGAGGAGGCAGAAGTGTATGGGGTACAGACCTTCACCACGAAATGCCCACCGATCATGCTAAAAGTCGAACTGGATGGAATTCCAGTATCCATGGAACTGGACACGGGTGCGAGTCAGTCTATCATGAGCAAAAAGGCCTTTGACAGGCTGTGGTGCAACAAGGCACACAGGCCCAAGCTTAGCTCCATTCATACCAAGCTAAGAACTTACACTAAAGAGCTGATCCCTGTTATTGGCAGCGCAGCAGTAAAAGTCTCCTATGATGGAGCAGTGCACGAACTCCCACGATGGATTGTACCAGGAGATAGCCCCAAACTGTTTGGCAGAAGTTGGCTAAGAAAAATCCGCTGGAACTGGGACGGCATCCGAGCACTCCCGTCCATTGACGATGCCTCATGTGCCCAGGTTCTGAGCAAGTTCCCATCATTGTTTGAGCCAGGCATCGGAAGTTGCTCGGAGTCAAAGGTACAAATCCACTTGGTTCCCGGTACACAACCCATCCACCACAAGGCATGGGTGGTACCATATATGATGCGAGAGAAAGTGGAAATTGAGCTGGACAGGCTGCAGCAAGAAGGCATCATCGCATCAGTAGAGTTCAACGAGTGGGCCAGTCCTATTGTTCCGGTTCTCAAAGATGATGGATGGTCAGAATTTGTGGGGACGAAAAAGGAACGATGAACCGTTTTTTGCTACAGTTCCAGTACCCGCTACCCAAGGCAGACGACCGATTTGCGACTCTGGCTGGAGGAAAGTCATTCACCAAGTTGGATCTGACCTCGGCCCACATGATGCAGGAGCTGGAGGAATCTTCGAAAGGCCTCACCTGCATCAGTACGCACAAAGGTCTGTTCATCTACAATAGGTGCCCGTTTGGGATTCTATCAGCCGCGGCAATTTTCCAAAGGAACGTGGAAAGTCTGCTAAGTTCCACGCACCATAGTTTTCCAAGATGACATACTGGTCACAGGTTGGGACACCATCGAACACCTGAAGAACCTGGAAGAGGTTCTAAGTCAGCTCGATCGCATGGGACTCAGGTTGAAATGCTCGAAGTGTATTTTCCTGGCACCAGAGGTCGAGATCTTAGGGAAAAAAATTGCTGCAGATGGCATCAGACTCACCAACGCTAAGACATAGACCATCAAGAACGTGCCGAGACCACAGAACATGATGGAGCTGCGGTCGTTCCGGGGGCTCCTCAACTAGTTTGGTAATTTCCTACCTGGGTTAAGCACCTTGCTAGAACCCCTACATATGCTGCTATGCAAGGGAGATGACTGGCTATGGGGTAAATCAAAATAGGCTGCTTTTGAGAAAGCCAGAAATCTGTTATGTTCCAACAAACTGCTTGTTCTGTATAACCCATGTAAATGTTTAGTGCTAGCTTGCGATGCGCCTTCATACGGGGTCGGGTGTGTGATACAACAAGCTAATGAATCGGGAACATTGCAACCGGTTGCCTATGCTTCCAGGTGTTTGTCCAAGGCCGAAAGGGCCTATAGCATGATTGAAAAAGAAGCTCTGGCATGCACTTACTGGGTGAAAAAATGCACCAGTATCTGTTTGGTCGCAAGTTTGAGCTCGAAACTAACCATGAGCCACTCATATCACTATTCTCAGAGAGCAAAGGGATTAATATCAATGCCTCTGCCCGCATCCAAAGATGGATGCTCATGCTGGCTGCATACAATTATGTAATCCGCCACAGACCAGGCACAGAGAACTGCGCTGATGCTCTAAGTCAGCTACCATTGCCCGCCATCGGGGTGGAAATGTCACAGCCTGCAGACCTGCTCTTGGTGATGAATGCATTCGAAAATAAAAAGTCACCCGTTACGGCCTGCCAGATCAGGACCTGGACCAGCCAGGATCCTTTACTGTCCCTTGTAAAAAAAACTGTGTCCTCCATGGGAGCTGGTCCAGCGTCCCAGCGGAGATACATGAAGAGATCACGTCGTTCCAGCGGTGCAAAGACGAAATGTCCATACAGGCGGACTGTCTTTTTTGAGGTAATCGCGTGGCTTTGCCGAAGAAAGGCAGGGAAATGTTCATACGCGACCTACACAATACCCACCCAGGCATAGTAATGAAGAAAGCTATAGCCAGAGCCCATGTGTGGTGGCCCGGCATCGACGCAGACTTAGAGTCGTGCGTGCACCAATGCAACAGTTGCTCTCAACTGAGCAATGCACCCAGAGAGGCACCGCTAAATTTGTGGTCATAGCCCTCCAAACCATGGCCGAGGATCCACGTTGACTTTGCGGGCCCGATCCGAGGCAAAATGTTTTTGGTTGTTGTGGAAGCTTATTCAAAATGGATTGAATGTGTAATAACGTCTGTAAGCACGTCCATCGAAAGCCTAAAAGTCATGTTTGCCATGCACGGCCTGCCCGATTTCTTTGTCAATGACAATGGGCCGTACTTCACCAGTGCTGAATTCAAGGAATTCATGACCCACAATGGGATCAAGCACATCAGATCTGTCCCGTTCAAGCCCACAACCAACGGTCAGGCAGAACGGGCAATCCAGACCATCAAGCAAAGCTTGAAATGCATGTCGGAAGGCTCCCTGCAGACCCGCCTGTCCCGAGTCCTGCTCAGCTACCACACCAGACCCCACTCGTTCACCGGGGTTCCCCCAGCCAAGCTGCTCATGAAAAGGGCGCTCAAAACAAGGCTCTCTCTTGTCCACCCTGATCTCCATGATCACATCGAGGATAGGTGGCATCAACAAAGCATGTACCATGATCGTGCAAATGTGTCACGCGATATTAAAGTCAATGACCCTGTATTTGTACTCAATTATGGACATGGTCCCAAATGGTTTATTGGCACTGTCATAGCCAAAGAAAGGAGTAGGGTGTTTCAGGTCAAACTTGCCAATGGACTAATGTGCAGAAAGCATTTGGACCAAACCAAACTGCGATTCACAAACAGCCACGAGCAACCTGATGAGGACACCACCAACTTCGACCCTCCAACATACACACAAGTGACAACCGACATCACGGTTGACCACGAAACTGAACTCACCATCCCCAGCTGCCCGGAAAGGCCAGCTGTCCAGCAGCCCAGTGAAGAACCAACCAACTCACACACACCCGCATTTGTACCGAGACGATCGAGAAGGGAGTGAAAAGTCCCAAATCGTCTCACCCTGTAAATAAGAGTACTATTGCCTTTGGGAGGGAGTGATATCATGTTTGCAACCTCAGGCAACCTGCATAATACTGCCATCAGAGGGCTTACCTGTTGGATCCCAGCATCCCTTAGGAGCATTGTATATAAGCAGGCCTCCCACGCTGGAGTCTGAATAAAGGAGCTAATGTCACAATAACTCATTGTCTACAGTGCTCAGTTGCATTACTTTATTATGAGCATAACACCACCGATCTCTGAGCTCTCTTCCTGTTGGTTCCCAGGGCAATCAATCACCACTCGCCAACATTATGCTGCCAGATTAAGTTGAGGGGCTCAGAGCAAGTAATAAATTGAGGCCGTGAATCTGAGCTAAGAAATAAAATTAGAGAAGCATGAATAAATGAATGAGGAGAGGCAAGATAAAGTAAAGGGTACAATCCTAAAGGGGCTGCATGAACAGTGAGAACTGCGGGTTTACGTGCACAAATCACTGAAGGTGGCAGGACAGGTTGAGAAAGCAGTTAAAAAAGCTTACAGTATCCTGGGCATCATAGAGGCATGGCGTACAAAAGCAAGGAGGTTATGATGAACCTTTGTAAAACTGGTTCAGCCTCAACTGGAGCATTGTGTCCAATTCTGGGCACTGCACATTAGGATGTGATGGCCTTCGAGAGGGTGCAGAAAAGATTTACAAGAATGATTCACGAGATGAGGGACTTCAGTTACGTGGATAGACTGGAGAAGCTGGGGTTGTTCCCCTTTGAGCAGAGAAGGTTGAGAGCAGAATTGATAGGTGTTCAAAATCATGAAAGATCCAGACAGATCAGATAGAAAGATACTGTTCCCACTAAAGGGTTGAGAACCAGAGGAGACAGATTTATGGTGATTGGCAGAAGATCATCATCATAGGCAGTCCCTCGAATCGAGGATGATTTGCTTCACGTTAAAAAGTTCACAGGTGTTTCAATGAAGGACCTAAAATCTCAGGTCCGAACTAAATCATGAAGGGTGGAAGATGCCTGAGCGTGGAATTTTTAACGTGTGGTGACCGTTGCATGCCAGCCAGCACTCGAGCTTGACAGAGGTCTTGGTCCAGTTGCAAGGATTAACCAAGATGACTGGAGACCAGCTCTGCTGCACGGACCTAGTGCGCACACAAATCATAGTGTGGGCTGGCCTGTGCTGCACCTGGGCCCTCGCCTCTTCTAGGCCCCGAACTCGCGCCTCTCCTGGGCCCCGATCACGTCCCTCTACAATCTCTCGCTGCTCCTTCGCTCCAACCTCACCGCTCCTGCTGTACATGCCCATGCTCCAATCACTGACCTGGACCATGGCGACGTCCCTTTTCATTGCCGTTGCTCTCCTGCTGCAGCACGTGCTGCTCCCTGGAGTGGTATGCCATCACAGTGCTCCTTCCGCTCTCTGGCCTGCTCCAATGGTGCTCGCAGGCCGGGGGCCATTCAGCCTGCTGGGCCAGGCTGCCACGCTGATCCTTCCGCTCCCTGGCCTGTTTCAATGGTGGTCGCAGGCTGGGGGCCGCTCAGACTGCTGGTTTAGGCTGCCACACTGCTGCGTCCGCTCGCTGGCCTGCTCCGATGGTGCTTGCAGGCCGGCTCAGTCTGCTGGGCTAGGCTGCCATGCTTCTCTTTCTGCTCCCCAGTCTGCTCCAATGGTGCACTCTTTGGTAGACTGCGGGTAAGGCACACAAAAAAACTACACACAGGACAGTTGAATAGCTTATCCTGAGTGTAAATTCGCTCGTGTACCAGCAGGTGTGATGAATGAGACACACACACACACACGAGTGAGAGTGTTCCAGTGCACTGCCTGTGAAAAGAGCTTTAACCAGTTGCACAGCCTGAAAAAACATCACACCATTCACAGCAGGGAGAAACCATACACGTTGTGTGTGTGGACCAGGCTGCAATTGATCATCCAACATGGAGAGACACAAGGACACCCATACCACGGAGAAACTGTCTAAATGTGGGGATTGTGGGAAGGGATTCAATTGCCCCTCTGCGCTGGAAACTCATCGACGCCATCACAATGGAGAGAGGCCGTTCAACTGCCCAGTGTGTGGGAAGGGATTCACTCATTCATCCAACCTGTTGGTACATAAGCGAATTGGCAGAAGAATGAAAGGCGACGTAAGAAAAATCTTTTTTATGCAGCAAGTGGTTAGGATCCGGAATGCACGGCCTGAAAGGGTAGTGGAGGCAGACTCACAAACAGCTTTCGAAAGAGAATTGGATAAGTATCTCAAAGAAAACATTTGCAGGGCCGGGGAGAAAAGGCAGGCTAGTGGGACTCACTGGGAGTCGGCAAGGTCTCGACGGGCCTAATGGCTTTCCGTGCTATAACCATTCTCTGATTGTGTGAGCAGAACCACTCTGTTCCTTGACTCAATCTAAAGCTTCCTGATTGTGAGCACCTCTGTTAAACCTGCCCTGCACCTTCACTGCTCCAAGGAGAACCACCGCAGATGCTGCAGCCATCATCTTATTGAATGGCGGCAGGCTCGAGGGACCAAATGCCGACTCATCTCCTATATCTGATGTTCTCATGTCACTGGTCCCCATCCTGCACCTGATGGCCTCCCTGAAGTAAGATGACTGCCGCGCATGCTCCCTGCCCTGCAGAGGGACAATGGCAACATTGTGACGTCCAGGAAGCCCCGCCCCTGTCGCTACCCTGCTCCCTGCGGTTCCGTGCTGCCCAAAGATGGCGGCCGAACTCCCCGCAATCCCCGACAGTAACCAAGGCCCGTCCCTGCCCGAATGTGCCCCGCAGCCGCCACCCGCAGACTCGGCGGCCAAATCTCGCTGCCCGCGCGTGTCCGTGAGTATGTGAGTCCGCAGGGAGACCGGGCGCGCTGCTCAGGCCGCTGCTCCATCCTCCGCGACGGCGGCGGTGGCGAAACATCGTCCGTCCGTCCGCGGCCAATCGGCTGGCCTCGCGCCTGCGCACAAATCCGCCCCGCCTCACCCGGGCCCCTGAGCTCAAATGCCGCGAGCGGAGCCCGCCAACAAACCGCCAACCGCCCGCGCGCGCGCAGCACTCAGCCCCAGCCAATGGCGAGGCGGCGCGGGGCACCAGCCCACCCAGCGCGCGCTGCTCCGCGCCAATCAGCGGCGGGGAGGAGGGGCCGCGGCACCAATCAATCAATCGGCGAACAATCCAGGGCGCGCGGTGCTGAAGGGAAAGTGTCTCTGGCGACACAAACAGAAGATGCTGGAAGAGTCCGCGGCTCAGGCAGTATCTGTGGGCAGCGTCAGAGGGGGCGGGGCCGCCGCCCTCCGTCACAACTGGAGAGTGCTGGGAAAGAACAGACCCTGAAGGAGCACTGAAAGGGGGAGGGAGAGAAAGGACAACAGGGAAGGTCTGTGATGGGGGGAAGGCAGGAGAGATTAGAGAGACAAAAGGGAGGATGGGCCGAATTCAGAAGATACTGGCAGGAGTTAGAACAACATGAGTCAGGATAGGGTGTGAATGGTGGGATAATGATCAGTGGGCACTAGAGACAAGGAAAAAAAAAAGGCTCGGTGGGTGGAGACCATGAGAAATAGGAGCGGGAGTGGGCCACCCGGATTTAATTGTAAGGGGAATAGATAGGCGTTTCTGCGGCCGCAACCAAGACTCCAGGATAGTATGTTGCCTCCCTGGTGCAAGGGTCAAGCATGTCTCTGAGCGGGTGCAGGACATTCTAAAAAGGGAGGGTGAACAGCCAGTTGACGTGGTGCACATTGGTACCAAAGACATAGGTGAAAAAAAGGATGAGGTCCTACGAAACGAATTTAAGGAGCTAGGAGCTAAATTAAGAAGTAGGACCTCAAAAGTAGTAATCTCGGGATTGCTACCAGTGCCACGTGCTAGTCAGAGTAGGAATTGCAGGATAGCGTAGATGAATATGTGGCTTGAGCAGTGGTGCAGCAGGGAGGGATTCAAATTCCCGGGACATTGGAACCGGTTCTGGGGGAGGTGGGACCAGTACAAACCGGACGGTCTGCACCTGGGCAGGACCGGAATCAATGTCCTAGGGGGAGTGTTTGCTAGTGCTGTTGGGGAGGAGTTAAACTATTATGGCAGGGGGATGGGAACCAATGCAGGGAGACAGAGGGAAACAAAAAGGAGACAAAAGCAAAAGACAGAAAGGAGATGAGGAAAAGTGGAGGGCAGAGAAACCCAAGACAAAGAACAAAAAGGGCCACTGTACAGCAAAATTCTAAAAGGACAAAGGGTGTTAAAAAAACAAGCCTGAAGGCTTTGTGTCTTAATGCAAGGAGTATCCGTAATAAGGTGGATGAATTAACTGTGCAAATAGATGTTAACAAATATGATGTGATTGGGATTACGGAGACGTGGCTCCAGGATGATCAGGGCTGGGAACTCAACATCCAGGGGTATTCAACATTCAGGAAGGATAGAATAAAAGGAAAAGGAGATGGGGTAGCATTGCTGGTTAAAGAGGAGATTAATGCAATAGTTCGAATGGACATTAGCTTGGATGATGTGGCATCTATATGGGTAGAGCTGCAGAACACCAAAGGGCAAAAAACGTTAGTGGGAGTTGTGTACAGACCTCCAAACAGTAGTAGTGATGTTGGGGAGGGCATCAAACAGGAAATTAGGGGTGCATGCAATAAGGGTGCAGCAGTTATAATGGGTGACTTTAATATGCACATAGATTGGGCTAACCAAACTGGAAGCAATACGGTGGAGGAGGATTTCCTTGATGGCTTTCTAGACCAATATGTCGAGGAACTAACTAGGGGGAGGCCATCTTAGACTGGGTGTTGTGTAATGAAAGGATTAATTATCAATCTCGTTGTGCGAGACCCCTTGGAGAAAAGTGACCATAATATCGTGGAATTCTGCATTAGGATGGAGAATGAAACAGTTAATTCAGATACCATGGTCCAGAACTTAAAGAAGGGTAACTTTGAAGGTATGAGGCGTGAATTGGCTAGGATTGATTGGCGAATGATACTGAAGGGGTTGACTGTGGATTGGCAATGGCAGACATTTAGAGACCGCATGGATGAACTACAACAATTGTACATTCCTGTCTGTCGTAAAAATAAAAAAGGGAAGGTGGCTCAACCGTGGCTATCAAGGGAAATCAGGGATAGTATTAAAGCCAAGGAAGTGGCATACAAATTGGCCAGAAATAGCAGCGAACAGAGGAGGACAAAGGGTGTGAATAGGGCAGGGAAAATGGAGTACGAGAAGAAGCTTGCAGGGAACATTAAGACGGATTGCAAAAGTTTCTATAGATATGTAAAGAGAAAAAGGTTAGTAAAGACAAACGTAGGTCCCCTGCAGTCAGAATCAGGGGAAGTCATAACGGGGAACAAAGAAATGGTCGACCAATTGAACAAGTACTTTGGTTCGGTATTCACTAAGGAGAACACTAACAACCTTCCGGATATAAGAGGGGTCAGAGGGTCTAGTAAGGAGGAGGAACTGAGGGAAATCTTTATTAGTCGGGAAATTGTGTTGGGGAAATTGATGGGATTGAAGGCCGATAAATCCCCAGGGCCTGATGGACTGCATCCCAGAGTACTTAAGGAGGTGGCCTTGGAAATAGCGGATGCATTGAAAGTCATTTTCCAACATTCCATTGACTCTGGATCAGTTCCTATCGAGTGGAGGGTAGCCAATGTAACCCCACTTTTTAAAAAAAGAGGGAGAGAGACAACAGGGAATTATAGACCAGTCAGCCTGACATCGGTAGTGGGTAAGATGATGGAATCAATTATTAAGGATGTCATAGCAGCGCATTTGGAAAGAGGTGACGTGTTAGGTCCAAGTCAGCATGGATTTGTGAAAGGGAAATCATGCTTGACAAACCTTCTGGAATTTTTTGAGGATGTTTCCAGTAGAGTGGACAAGGGAGAACCAGTTGATGTGGTATATTTGGACTTTCAGAAGGATTTCGACAAGGTCCCACATAGGAGATTAATGTGCAAAGTTAAAGCACATGGGATTGGGGGTAGTGTGCTGACATGGATTGAGAACTGGTTGTCAGACAGGAAGCAAAGACTAGGAGTAAATGGGTACTTTTCAGAATGGCAGGCGGTGACTAGTGGGGTACCGCAAGGTTCTGTGCTGGAGCCCCAGCTGTTTACACTGTACATTAATGATTTAGACGAGGGGATTAAATGTAGTATCTCCAAATTTGCGGATTACACTAAGTTAGGTGCCGTGTGAGCTGCGAGGAGGATGCTATGAGGCTGCAGAGCGACTTGGATAGGTTAGGTGAGTGGGCAAATGCATGGCAGAGGAAGTATAATGTGGATAAATGTGAGGTTATCCACTTTGGTGGTAAAAACAGAGAGACAGACTATTATCTGAATGGTGACAGATTAGGAAAAGGGGAGGTGCAACGAGACCTGGGTGTCATGGTACATCAGTCATTGAAGGTTGGCATGCAGGTACAGCAGGCGGTTAAGAAAGCAAATGTTGGCCATCATAGTGAGGGGATTTGAGTACAGGGGCAGGGAAGTGTTGCTACAGTTGGACAGGGCCTTAGTGAGGCCACACCTGGAGTATTGTGTACAGTTTTGGTCTCCTAACCTGAGGAAGGACATTCTTACTATTGAGGGAGTGCAGCGAAGGTTCACCAGACTGATTCCCGGGATGACGGGACTGACCTATCAAGAAAGACTGGATCAACTGGGCTTGTATTCACTGGAGTTCAGAAGAATGAGAGGGGACCTCATAGAAACGTTTAAAATTCTGATGGGTTTAGACAGGTTCGATCCAGGAAGAATGTTCCCAATGTTGGTGAAGTCCAGAACCAGGGGTCACAGTCTAAGCATAAGGGGTAAGCCATTTAGGACCGAGATGAGGAGAAACTTCTTTACCCAGAGCGTGGTGAACCTGTGGAATTCTCTACCACAGAAAGTTGTTGAGGCCAATTCACTAAATATATTCAAAAAGGAGTTAGATGTAGTCCTTACTATTCGGGGAATCAAGGGGTATGGTGAGAAAGCAGGAATGGGGTACTGAAGTTGCATGTTCAGCCATGAACTCATTGAATGGCAGTGCAGGCTAGAAGGGCCGAATGGCCTACTCCTGCACCTATTTTCTATGTTTCTATGTTTTTGTGACCCCGAGCCTGCTCCCCATTTAATAAGATCATGGCTGGTCTGGTCATAGAGTCAGTTCCACTTTCCTGCTTACTCCCCAGAACCCTTTACTCACTTATCGCTCAAAAATCTGTCCATCTCCGCCTTAAATATATTCAATGACCCAGCCTCCACAGCTCTCTGGGGCAGAAAATTCACAGATTTACAACCCTCTGAGAGAAGAAATTCCTCCACATCTCAGTTTTAAATGGATGGCCACTTTTTCTGAAACTATGTCCACTAGATACAGAGAAAAGCTTGCTATACACGATCACATCAAAAACTGCAGGGACAGCACGCGTTAGACAGGAAGGTTTAAGCTGGGCATTCCAGAACTTGGGGCCTGGGCAACAGAAGGCACAGCCAACAAAGCCACCAGTGGTTGAACAATTATAATTAGGGATGCTCAGGAAGGCAGATATCTTTTTGGCCGGGGTGTGGGGGGTGGGGGGAGCAGATGTGGGGCTGGAGGAGTTTACAGAGCTAGGGAGGGGCGAGGCCATGGAGGGATTTGAAAATAAGCATTAGCATTTTGAATTCAAGGCTTGCTGAACAAAAGCCAGTGTAGGTCAGCGAGCAGAAGGGTCATAGGTGAGCAGGACTTGGTGTGAGATAGTACACGGGCAGCCGAGTTTTGGATCAACTTTAGTTTATGCAGGGTAGAATGTGGGAGGAGTGCTTTGGAATTGTCAAGACCAGAAGTAACAAAGGCATGGATGAGGGCTTCAGCAGTGGATGAGCTGAGGCAAGAGCAGAGACGGGCGATGTTCCAGAGGTGGAAATAGACAATCTTAGTGATGCTGTGGATATGTGGTCAAAAACTTATTTCAGAGTTAAGTATGACACCAAGGTTGCGAACAGTCTGGTTCAGTGTCAGACAGAAGTTGGGGAGAGGGATGGAATCAGTGACTAGCGAACGGGGTTTGTGGCAATAACAATTACAAATATCACGATATTTCACAGGCTATCACGTGTAAAATGTGTGGATGGGTTTGTTAAATTCATTCGGTTCCAAAACCGGGTTAATTGATACAGAAAGTAACGGATTTCAAATCTTACATAGCAACATAGAAAACATAGAAAATAGGTGCAGGAGTAGGCCATTCGGCCCTTCGAGCCTGCACCACCATTCAATTAGTTCATGGCTGAACATGCAACTTCAGTACCCCATTCCTGCTTTCTCGCCATACCCCTTGATTCCCCCTAGTAGTAAAGACTCCATAGAACTCCTTTTTGAATATATTTAGTGAATTGCCCTCAACAACTTTCTGTAGTAGAGAATTCCACAGGTTCACCACTCTCTGGGTGAAGAGGTTTCTCCTCAGCTCGGTCCTCAATGGCTTACCTCTTATCCTTAGACTGTGACCCCTGGTTCTGGACTTCCCCAACATTGGGAACATTCTTCCTGCATCTAACCTATCTAAACCCGTCAGAATTGTAAACGTTTCTCTGAGATCCCCTCTCATTCTTCTGAACTCCAGTGAATACAAGCCCAGTTGATCCAATCTTTCTTAACATGTCAGTCCCGCCTTCCCAGGAATCAGTCTGGTGAACCTTCGCTGGACCCACTCAATAGCAAGAATGTCCTTCCTCAAGTGAGGAGACCGAAACTGTACACAATACTCCAGGTGTGGCCTCACCAAGGCCCTGCACAGCTGTAGCAACACCTCCCTGCCCCTGTACTCAAATCCCCTCGCTATGAAGGCCTACATGCCATTTGCTTTCTTAACCGTCTGCTGTACCTGCATGGTAACCTTCAATGACTGATGTACCATGACACCCAGGTCTCGTTGCACCTTCCCTTTTCCTAATCTGTCACCATTCAAATAATAGTTTGTCTCTCTGTTTTTACCACCAAAATGGATAACCTCACATTTATCCACATTATACTTCATCTACCATGCATTTGCCCTCTCACCTAACCTATCCAAGTCACTCTGCAGCCTCATAGCATCCTCCTCGCAGCTCACACTGCCACACAACTTAGTGTCATCCGCAAATTTGGAGATACTACATTTAATCCCCTCGTCTAAATCATTAATGTACAATGTAAACAGCTGGGGCACCAGCACAGAACCTTGCAGTACCCCACTAGTTACTGCCTGCCATTCTGAAAAGTACCCATTTACTCCGACTCTTTGCTTCCTGTCTGCCAACCAGTTCTCAATCCACGTCAGCACACTACCCACAATCCCATGTGCTTTAACTTTGCACTTTAATCTCTTGTGTGGGACCTTGTCGAAAGCCTTCTCAAAGTCCAAATACACCACTTCAACTGGTTCTCCCTTGTCCACTCTACTGGAAGCATCCTCAAAAAATTCCAGAAGATTTGTCAAGCATGATTTCCCTTTCACAAATCCATGTTGATTGGACCTATCATGTCACCTCTTTCCAAATGCGCAGCTATAACATCCTTAATAATTGATTCCATCATTTTACCCACTACTGATGTCAGGCTGACCGGTCTATAATTCACTGTTTTTTCTCTCCCTCCTTTTTTAAAAAGTAGTGTTACATTAGCTACCCTCCACTCCATAGGAACTGATCCAGAGTCTATGAAATGTTGGAAAATGACTGTCAATGCATCCGCTATTTCCAAGGTCACCCCCTTAACTACTCTGGGATGCAGTCCATCAGGCCCTGGGGATTTATCGGCCTTCAATCCCATCAATTTGCCCAACACAGTTTCCCGACTAATAAGGATTTCCATCAGTTCCTCCTTCTCACGAGACCTTCTGACCCATATAAACATAGAAAATAGGTGCAGGAGTAGGCCATTCGGCCCTTCTAGCCTACACCGCCATTCAATGAGTTCATGGCTGAACATGCAACTTCAGTACCCCATTCCTGCTTTTTCGCCATACCCCTTGATCCCCCTAGTAGTCAGGACTTCACCTAACTCCTTTTTGAATATATTTAGTGAATTGGCCTCAACACCTTTCTGTGGTAGAGAATTCCACAGGTTCACCACTCTCTGGGTGAAGAAGTTTCTCCTCATCTCGGTCCTAAATGGCTTACCCCTTATCCTTAGACTGTGACCCCGATTCTGGACTTCCCCAACATTGGGCACATTCTTCCTGCATCTAACCTGTCTAAACCCATCAGAATATTAAACGTTTCTATGAGATCCCCTCTCATTCTTTTGAACTCCAGTGAATACAAGCCCAGTTGTTCCAGTCTTTCTTGATATGTCAGTCCTGCCGTCCCGGGAATCAGTCTGGTGAACCTTCGCTGCACTCCCTCAATAGTAAGAATGTCCTTCCTCAAGATAGGAGACCGAAACTGTACACAATACTCCAGGTGTGGCCTCACCAAGGCCCTGTAGAACTGTAGTAACACCTCCCTGCCCCTGTACTCAAATCCCCTCGCTATGAAGGCCAACATGCCATTTGCTTTCTTAACTGCCTGCTGTACCTGCATGTCAACCTTCAATGACTGATGTACCATGACACCCAGGTCTCGTTGCACCTCCCCTTTTATATCCGGTAGGTTGTTTGTGTCCTCCTGAGTGAATACCGAACCAAAGTACTTGTTCAATTGGTCTGCCATTTCTTTGTTCCCTGTTATGACTTCCCCTGATTCCGACTGCACCACCATTCAACAAGATCATGGCTGATCTTTCCCTTAGTACCTCTTTCCTGCTTTCTCTCCATACCGCTTGATCCCTTCAGCCATAAGAGCCATATCTAACTCCCTCTTGAATATATCCAATGAACTGGCATCAACAGCTCACTGCGGAAGGGAATTCCACAGGTTAACAACTCTCTGAGTGAAGAAGTTTCTTCTCATCTCAGTCCTAAATGGCTTACCCCTTGTCCTTAGATAAAGTCCCCTGGTTCTGACTTCCTCGACATCGGGAACATTCTTCCTGCATCTAACCTGTCCAGTCCCGTCAGAATTTTATATGTTTCTATGAGATCCCCTCTCATCCTTCTAAACTCCAGCGAATTAAGGCCCAGTCAATCCAGTCTCTCCTCATATGTCAGTCCTGCCATCCCGGGAATCAGTCTGGTAAACCTTTGCTGCACTCCCTCAATAGCAAGAACGTCTTTCCTCAGATTCAGAGACCAAAACTGAACAAAATATTCCAGGTGAGGCCTCACTAAGGCCCTGTACAACTGCAGTAAGACCTCCTATACTCAAATCCGCTAGCTATGAACGCCCACATACCATTTGCCTTCTTCACCACCTGCTGTACCTGCATGCCAACTTTCAATGACTGATGTAGCATGATATCCAAGTCTCGTTGCACCTACCCTTCCCTAATCTGCCACCATTCAGATAATATTCTGCCTTCATGTTTTTTCCACCAAAGTGGATTAGCTCACATTTATCCACATTATACTGCATTTGCCATGAGTTTGCCCACTCACCTAACCTGCTCAAGTCACCCTGCAGCCTCTAAGCGTCCTCCTCACAGCTCACACCGTCACCCAGCTTAGTGTCATCTGCAAACTTGGAGATATTACACTCAATTCCTTCATCTAAATCATTAATGTATCTTGTAAATAACTGGCGTCCCAGCATTGAGTCCTGCGGCACCCCACTAGTCACTGCCTGCCATTCTGAAAAGGACTCGTTTATCCCAACTCTCTCCTTCCGGTCTGCCAACCAGTTCTCCATCCACGTCAGTACATTACCCCCAATACCAGGTGCTTTGATTTTGCGCACCAATCTCTTATGTGGGACCTTGTCAAAAATCTTTTGAAAGTCCAAATACACCACATCCACTGGTTCTCCCTTGCCCACTTTACTAGTTACATCCTCAAAAAATTCTAGAAGATTTGTCAAGCATGATTTCCCTTTCATAAATCCATGCTGACTTGAACTGACCCTTTTACTGCTTTCCAAATGCGCTGTTATATCATCTTTACTAATTAATTCCAACATTTTTCCCACTACTGATGTCAGGCTAACTGGTCTATAGTTACCCGTTTTCTCTCTCCCGCCTTTTTAAAAAAGTGGTGTTATATTAGCAACCCTCCAGCCCATAGGAACTGATCCAGAGTCGATAGACTGTTGGAAAATGATCACCAATGCATCCACTATTTCTAGGGCCACTTCCTTAAGTACTCTGGGATGCAGACTATCATGCCCTCGGGATTAATCCCATCAATTTCCCTCACACAATTTTTCGTCTAATAAGGATTTCCATCAGCTCCTCCTTCTCACTAGACCCTCGGTCCGCTAGTATTTCCGGAAGGTTATTGGTGTCTCTCTTCATGAAGACAGAACCAAAGTATTTGTTCAACTGGTCCGCCATTTCTTTGTTCCCCATTATAAATTCACCTGAATCTGACTACAAGGGACCTACGTTTGTCTTCACTAATCTTTTACTCTTCACATATCTATAGAAGCTTTTGCAGCCAGTTTTTATGTTCCCAGCAAGCTTCCTCTCAAACTCTATTTTCCGCCTCCTAATTAAACCCTTTGTCCTCCTCTGCTGAATTATAAAATTCTCCCAGTCCTCAGATTTGCTGCTTGATCTGACCAGTTTATATGCCTCCTCCTTGGATTGAACATTATACTTAATTTCCCTTGTTAGCCACGGTTGAGCCACCTTCCCCGTTTTATTTTTACTCCAGACAGGGATGTACAATTGTTGAAGTTCATCAATGTGATCTTTAAATGTTTGCCATTGCCAAGCCACCATCAACCCTTTAAATATCATTCACCAGTCTATTCTAGCCAATTCATGTCTCATACCATCGAAGTTACCTTTCCTTAAGTTCAGGACTCTAGTCTCTGAATTAACTTGTCACTTTCCATCTTAATAAAGAATTCTACCATGTTATAGTCACTCTTCCCCAAGGGGCCTCGCAAACAAGAGTGCTAATTATTCCTTTCTCATTACACATCACCCAGCCTAGGATGGCCAGCCCTCTAGTTAGTTCATCGGCATATTGGTCTAGAAAACCATCCATAAAATACTCCAGGAAATCCGCCTCCACCGCATTGCTACCAGGTTGGTTAGCCCAATCAATATGCAGATTAAAGTCTCTCATGATAACTGCTGTACCTTTATTGCACGCATCCCTAATTTCTTATTTGGTGCTGTCCCCAACCTCACTACTACTGTTTGGTGGTCTGTAGATAACTCCCACTAGCGTTTTCTGCCCTTTGGTATTTCGTAGCTCCACCCATACTGATTCCACATCATCCAAGCTCATGTCCTTCCTTACTGTTGCGTTAATTTCCTCTTTAACCAGCAACGCCACCCCACCTCCTTTTCCATTCTGTCTATCCTTCCTGAATGTTGAATACCCCTGAATGTTGAGTTCCCAGCCTTGATCACCCTAGAGCCATGTCTCCGTGATGCCAATTCCATCATATCTGTTAACAGCTATCTGTGCAGTTAATTTGTCCACCTTATTATGAATACTCCTCGCATTGAGGCACAGAGCCTTCAGGCTTGTCTTTCTAACATACTTTGCCCCTTTAGAATTTTGCTGTAGTGTGGCCCTTGTCTTGGGTTTCTCTGCCCTCCACTTTTACTTTTCTTCTTTATACTCCTGAATCCTACTCCATTCATCTACACTCACTGATTCCTGGTATTGTTGTTGATGTAAAAAAATTCTAAATTAATGACACTGCCTTCTGAACACCACTTAAATACAATTGTTGACATTTACAATGGGTTTGCTTTTGCCCACATTCTACTTCCCTCTTTCTCCCTGCATAGGATCCCATCCCCCTGCCATATTAGTCTAACCCCTCCCCAACAGAACTAGCAAACACTCCCCCGAGGACATTGGTTCCGGTCCTTCCCAGGTGTAGATCAATTGTACTGATCCCACCTCCCCCAGAACTGGTTCCAATATTCCAGGAATTTGAATCCCTCTCTTCTGCACCACTCCTCAAGCCATGTATTCCTCTGAGCTATCCTGTGATTCCTACTCTGACCAGCACATGGCATTGGTAGCAATCCTGAGATTACTACCTTTGAGGTCCTACTTTTTAATTTAGCTCCTAGCTCCATAGATTCGTCTTGTAGGACCTCAAACAGAACAAGTTTGGGGTTTGATATGATAGAAGGCAAACTAGGTAAGAAGTGATATAAGTTAGATTAAGAAAAAGCACTAAAATGGAACATCAATTGGTCTCCTGTTACCACGGAAGCAATCAAATATTCGAAACACTGTGTTTGAAACACACATAATTTATTCAACATTTGTACAGGGTGTCAATTTCCAGTACAGGTATAGGGGCTATTAAGATCATCAGAAACAAACAAGAGCTGCCAGAATGAACATGTTTCAGTGTCTAATGCAATCACAGTAAATCCTGTTCTATTCACAAATGCAGCCTTTCTCCTCAGTCCATTTAAAACTGAGATGAGGAGGAATTTCTTTTCTCAGAGGGTTGTAAATCTGTGGAATTCTCTGCCCCAGAGAGCAGTGGCGGCTGGTTCATTGAATATATTTAAGGCGGAGATGGACAGATTTTTGAGCGATAAGGGAGTAAAGGGCTCTGGGAAGAGGGCAAGGAAGTGGAGCTGACTCTATGATCAGATCAGCCATGATCTTATTGAATGGGGAGCAGGCCCGGGGGTCCGGGTGGCCCACTCCTGCTTATATTTCTCATGGTCTTATGCACCCAGCATGCCCCGCGGGGAAGAATGTGCTGCACCCAGACTACAGGAGCTCAGTGCGCAGGCGCGGGTCCTTGGGGGAGGGGCTTTGGAGCATGTGCGGTGCGGGTAATGGCGGAGGACACACGTTTTAGGTAGGCTCGTCAGAAGTGTCCTTTTCATATGTACAGAGCGGAGTAATGAACCAGCGGGGAGCCGGAGAGGCTTCATAAGCAACCGATGCACGCCGCAAAATCGAAATAATAACCGGAATATCGGCGGTTGCAGCTTCGGGGCTTTCTCCCGGTCACAGGCCCAGGCTAACGGCGGACATTTTAGTATAGGAAGTCAGGTTCAACGGTCTGCCCTCGATATTCAGTAATTAGCAAAGCGCATGCGCGGCCATGTTGGTGCAGGAACAATGTGAATGATGTCAGTGTCTGGAACTGAACCCAGCCAGAGTCAGTACCTTCAGGGGAGGGAAACCAGTGAGTGTCGAACTGAACCCAGCCAGAGTCAGCACCTTCAGAGGAGTGGAACCAGTGAGTGTAGAACTGAACCCAGACAGAGTCAGCACCTTCAGGGGAGGGGAACCAGTGAGTGTCGAACTGAACCCAGCCAGAGTCAGCACCTTCAGAGGAGTGGAACCAGTGAGTGTAGAACTGAACCCAGACAGAATCGGTGGTGAAAACTGGGAGTGGAGGGGAAACTGTCTCGAACATAAGAAATAGGAGCAGGTGTCGACCATTTGGCCCCTTGAGCCTGCTCCCTATTCAATAAGATCATGGCTGATCCGATCATGGATTAGGTTCCAATTCCCCATCCGCTTCCCATAACCCTTTACTCCCTCATCACTCAAAAATGTGCCTATCTTCACCTTAATTATGTGTAACTCTCCATCTTAATAAAGAATTCTACCATATTATGATCACTCATCTCCAAGGGGCCTCGCACAACAAGATTGCTAATTAGTCCTCTCTCATTACACATCACCCAGTCTAGGATGGCCAGCCCTCTAGTTGGTTCCTCGACATATTGGTCTAGAAACCATCCCTAATACACACCAGGAAATCCTCCTCCACCGCATTGCTACCAGTTTGGTTAGCCCAATCAATATGTAGATTAAAATCGCCCATAACTGCTGTACCTTTATTGCACGCATCCCTAATTTCTTATTTGATGCTGGCCCCAACCTCACTACTACTGTTTGGTGGTCTGTACATAATTCCCACTCGCGTTTTCTGCCCTTTGGTATTCCGTAGCTCCATCCATACTGATTCCACATCATCCAAGCTAATGTCCTTCCTTACTATTGCGTTAATTTCCTCTTTAACCAGCAATGCCACCCCACCTCCTTTTCCATTCTGTCTATCCTTCCTGAATGTTGAATACCCCTGGATGGTGAGTTCCCAGCTTTGGCCACCCTGGAGCCATGTCTTCGTGATGCCAATTACATCATATCGGTTAACAGCTATCTGTGCAGTTAATTCATCCACCTTATTCCGAATACTCCTCGCATTGAGGCACAGAACCTTTAGGCTTGTGTTTTTAACACACTTTGCCCCTTTAGGAATTTGCTGTAATTTGGCCCTACACTTTAACCGTCCTACACTTTAATCTATTTTCTCAGTCCACTTTTGTCCAATCTGCCCTCATATCTATGTAGTCTCCATCATTTAAGCTTAGAATGCTGGTTTGAGATCCAAATTTCTCACTCTCCATCTGAATTTGAAATTCAACCATGCTATGATCACTCATTCCAATGGGCTCTTTTATTCGGAGATTGTTTATTAATCCTATCTCATGACACAGGACCAGATCTAAGATAGCCAGCACTTCAGAGGAGAAGAGAGAGAGAGGAAACCAGTTATTGTAGAACTGAACCCAGCCAGAGTCAGCACCATCAGGGGAGCAGAGAGAGGGGAACCAGTGAGTGTAGACCTGAACCCAGCCAGAGTCAGCACCATCAGGGGAGGAGAGAGAGAGGGGAACCAGTGAATGTAAAACTGAACCCAGCCAGAGTCAGCTTCTTCAGGGGAGGTGAGGAACCAGTGAGTGTGGAACTGAACCCAGCCAGAGTCAGAACCTTCAGGGGCGGAGAGAGAAAGAAACGTTTGATTGAAGAACTGAACCCAGCCAGAGTCAGCACCATCAGGGGAGGGGAGGGAGGGGAACCAGTGAGTGTAGAACTGAACCCAGCCAGAGTCAGCACCTTCAGGGGAGGGAGAGGGAGGGGAACAAGTGAGTGTAGAACTGAACTTGGCCAGATCCAGCTCATTCAGGAGAGCATAGGGAGGGGAACCAGTGAGTGCAGAACTGAATCCAGCCACAGTCAGCACCTTTAGGGGAGCAGAGGGTAGGGAACATGTGATTGAAGAACTGAACCCAGCCAGTGTCTGCACCATCAAGGAAGCAGAGGCTGGGGAACCAGTGAGTGTAGATCTGAACCCAGCCAGAGTTAGCATAAGAACATAAGAAATAATAGCAGGAGTAGGCCATGCGGCCCCTCGAGTCTGCTCCACCATTTAATACGATCATGGTTGAGCCGATCATGGACTCAGGTCCACTTCTCTGTCTGCTCCCCCTAACCCCTTATTCCCTTATCGGTTAAGAAATTGTCTATCTCTGTCTTAAACTTATTCAATGAGCCAGCTTCCACAGCTCTCTGAGGCAGCAAATTGCACAGATTTACAACCCTTTGAGGGAAGACATTCCTCCTCATCTCAGTTTTAAATGGGTGGCCCCTTATTCTAAGATTATGCCCTCTAGTTCTAGTCTCCCCTCTCAGTGGAAACACCCTCTCTGCATCCACCTTGTCAAGCTCCCTCATAATCTTATACGTTTCGATAAAATCACCTCTCATTCGTCTGAATTCCAATGAGTAGAGGCCCAACCTACTCAACCTTTCCTCATAAGTCAACCCCGTCATCTCCGGAATCAACCTTGTGAACCTTCTCTGATATGCCTCCAAAGCAAGTATATCCTTTCTTAGATATGGAAACCAAAACTGTACGCAGTATTCTAGGTGTGGCCTCACCAATACCCCGTAAAACTGTAGCAAGACATCCCTGCTTTTATACAACATCCCCTTTGCAATAAAGGCCAAGATTCCATTGGCCTTCCTGTTTAGTTACTGTACCTGCATACATACCTTTTGTGTTTCATGCAGCAGGACTCCCCAGGTCCCGCTGTAATGCAAATTTTTCTCCATTTAAATAATAACATGCTCTTCGAATTTTTTTCTGCCAAACTGCATAACCTCACACTTTCCAACATTATACTCCATCTGCCAAATTTTTGCCCACTCACTTAGCCTGTCTATGTCGGTTTGCAGGTTTTTTGTGTCCTCCTCGCACATTACATTTCCTCCCATCTTGGCAACATTACACTCGGAAACCTTCATCCAATTCATTAATCCAGATTGTAAATAGTTGAGGTCCCAACACTGATTCCTGCAGCACTCCACGAGTTACTGATTGCCAACCCGAGAATTTATCCCGACTTTCTGTTTTCTGTTAGTTCGCCAATCCTCTATCTATGCAAATATATTACCCCCAACCCCGTGAACTATTATCTTGTGCGGTAACCTTTTATGTGGCACCTTGTCAAATACCTTCTGGACGTCCAAATACACCACATCCACTGGTTCCCCTTCATTCACCCTGTTCCTCAAAGCCAGAGTCAGCACTTTTAGGGGAAGAGAGGGAGGGAAACCAGTGAACGTGGAACTGGGCCCAGCCAGAGTCAGCACCTTCAGGGGTGGAGAGGGAGGGGAACCAGTGATTGTAGACCTGAACCCAGCCAGAATTGGTGGTGAAAACTGGGAGTGGAGGAGAAACAGTCTAGAAATGTGCGATGGGTTTCGATTTCAGCACAGCAGGAGGGACAATGTGTGGGATAGGGATTTACAGCTTTGGAAGAACGAGAGGAAAGAATGTTCCATGGAAACTAGATGTGTCTATTCTGAATTTCTGTCTTGTACTGACAGCGATGAGTTTTGTTATCTCCTTTTACAGAATATTAGAAGGGGAGATTTTCAGACAGGAAACACAAACCAAACATCATGTCAAGATCTGACGGAGTCAATCGATTCATCAGGACCTGAATATCATCGGCCTTTGAAAGTGGAAGGAGAAATGTTTGTCTATTCTGTCTGTTGGAAAAGATTTCAAACATCAGTGTGACTGGAAAAGCACCGAGACCGACACCCGAGTGAGTGTTCCAGTGCACTGCCTGTGGAAAGAGCTTTAACCAATTAAACAGCCTGAAAAATCATCGCACCATTCACAGCGCGAAGAAACTGTAAACGTGTTCTGTGCGTGGGCGAGGCTTCAACCCATAGTCCAAGCTGGAGAGCCGCAAGGATACCCGCACAATGGAGAAACCGTGGCAATGTGGTGACTGTGGGAAGGTATTCGGATCACCGTCTCAGCTGGAAATTCATCGACGCAGTCACACTGGGGAGAGGCCGTTCACCTGCTCTGAGTGTGGGAAGGGATTTACTCAGTCATCCAACCTGCTGACACACCAGCGAGTTCACACTGGGGAGAGGCCATTCACCTGCTCAGAGTGTGGGAAGGGATTTACTCAGGCATCCAACCTGCTGACACACCAGCGAGTTCACACTGGAGAGAGGCCATTCACCTGCTCAGAGTGTGGGAAGGGATTCACTGGGTCATCCGAACTTGTAGCTCACCGGCGAGTTCACACCGGGGAGAGTCCGTTCACCTGCTCTGAATGTGGGAAGGGATTCACTTATTCATCCATCCTGCTGAGACACCAGCGAGTTCACACTGGGGAGAGGCCGTTCACCTGCTCAGAGTGTGGGAAGGGATTCACTGGGTCATCCGAACTTGTAGCTCACCGGCGAGTTCACACCGGAGAGAGTCCGTTCACCTGCTCTGAGTGTGGGAAGGGATTCACTTATTCATCCATCCTGCTGAGACACCAGCGAGTTCACACTGGGGAGAGGCCGTTCACCTGCTCTGAGTGTGGGCAGGGATTCACTCGGTCATCCAACCTGCTGATACACCAGCGAGATCACACTGGGGAGAGGCCATTCACCTGCTCAGAGTGTGGGGAGGGATTCACTCGGTCATCCAACCTGCTGATACACCAGCGAGATCACACTGGGGAGAGGCCATTCACCTGCTCAGAGTGTGGGGAGGGATTCACTTGGTCATCCACCCTGCTGATACACCAGCAACTTCACACTGGGGAGAGGCCATTCACCTGCTCAGAGTGTGGGGAGGGATTCACTCGGTCATCCACCCTGCTGATACACCAGCGAGTTCACACTGGGGAGAGGCCGTTCACCTGCTCTGAGTGTGGGAAGCGGTTTACTCGGTCATCTGGCCTGCTGAGACACCAGCGAGTTCGCACTGGGGAGAGGCCGTTCACCTGCTCTGAGTGTGGGAAGGCATTCACTTGTTCATCCACCCTGCTGAGACACCAGCGAGTTCACAAGTGACTGCAGGAGTTGGAATCTGTTGTTATTGCTGCGGTTAATCACATCCCAACTGAATTATGTTCATTCTGACAGTTGGGGTTTGTTTCTGCTGATGTTAATGAACTGGGCTGGACTTTAATATTCTGGATACATTACTGATTGTGTTCTCGGGGCTGCAGTGTCCATTTAAGAAACGCTGTGTGTTATCGTTCCCCTTAATTCAGCAACTCTCAACAGAAAGTTAGTTTGCAATAAAATTATGAACTTTTACTTTAATACTAAATTGATCTTTGGTACAAAATCTACAATAGTGTGTGATAGTTTCTACTGAATAAAATGTCCAATTAGAAAGAGCTTACTGACAATTCTTACTGACTTGCACATTACACACAGTGGCCGCTCCATTATCCACCAGAAAGAAGGGGAATGGGAATTGATGGGGAATCCGTGTCCCCAAATGTTGCCCCTCCCATCTGGTGCAGCAATCCCCTCGGCACGGGAATAGAGAAAAGTCCAGACCAAAACTGTGCGCAGTACTCCAGGTGTGGTCTTACCAATGCCCTGTACAGGTGTAGCAGGACTTCCCTACTTTCATACTCCATCCCCCTTGCAATAAAGGCCAGCATTCCATTTGTCTTCCTGATTACTTGCTGTATTTGAATGCTAACTTTTTGAGTTTCATGTAGAAGAACTTCCAGATCCCTCTGTACTACAGCATTTTGCAATAGTCCCCATTTGAATAATTTTTTTTCTTTTTCCTACCAAAGAGGATAACCTGACATTTTACCACATTATGGTCCATCTGCCAGATTTTTGCTCGTTATAGAAACATAGAAAATAGGTGCAGGAGTAGGCCATTTGGCCCTTCGAGCCTGCACCACCATTCAATGCTTTCTCCCCATACCCCTTGATCCCTTTAGTTGTAAGAGCCACATCTAACTCCTTTTGAATATAACGAACTGGCCTGAACAACTTTCTGTGGTAGAGAATTCCACAGGTTCATAATTCTCTGAGTGAAGAGGTTTCTCCTCATCTCAGTCTTAATTGGCTTACCCCTTATCCTTAGACTGTGACCCCTGGTTCTGGACTTTCCCAACATCCGGAACATTCTTCCTGCATCTAACCCGTCCAATCCCGTCAGAATTTTATGTTTCTATGAGATCCACTCTTATTCTTCTAAATTCCAGTGAATATAAGCCTAGTCGATCCAGTCTTTCTTCATATGTCAGTCCTGCCATCCCAGGAATCAGTCTCGTGAACCTTCGCTGCACTCCATAGCAAGAATGTCCATCCTCAGAATAGGAGACTAAAACTGTACACAATATTCAAGGTGTGGCCTCACCAAGGCCCTGTACAACTGCAGTAAGACTTCCCTGCTATACGCAAATCCTCTCGCTATGAAGGCCAACATGCCATTTGCTTTCTTCACTGCCTGCTGTACCTGCATGCCAACTTTTAATGACTGATGTACCATGACACTCAGATCTCGATGCACCTCCCCTTTTCCGAATCTGTCACCATTCAGATAATATTCTGCCTTCATGTTTTTGCCACCAAAGTGGATAACCTCACATTTATCTACATCATACTGCATCTGCCATGCATTTGCCCACTCATGCAACCTGTCCAAGCCACCCTGCAGTCTCTTAGAATCCTCCTCACAGCTCACACTGCCATCCAGCTTAGTGTCATCTGCAAACGTGGAGAGATTACATTCAATTCCTTCGTCTAAATCATTAATGTATATTCTAAATAGCTGAGGCCCCAGCACTGAACCTTGCGGTAACCCACTAGTCACTACCTGCCATTCTGAAAAGGACCCATTTATGCCTACTCTTTGCTTCCTGTCTGCCAACCAGTTCTCTATCCACGTCAATACATTACCCCCAATACCATGTGCTTTAATTTTGCACAATAATCTCTTTTGTGGGATCTTGTCAAAAGCCTTTTGAAAGTCCAAATACACCACATCCACTGGCTCTCCCTTGTCCACTCTACTTGTTACATTCTCAAAAAATTCGAGAAGATTTGTCAAGCATGATTTCCCTTTCATAAATCCATGCTGACTTGGACCGATCCTGTCACTGCTTTCCAAATGCGCTGCTGTTACATCTTTAATAATTGATTCCAACATTTTCCCCACTACTGATGTCAGGCTAACCGGTCTCTAATTCCGTTTTCTCCCTCACTTTTTAAAAAAGTGGTATTACACTCGCTACCCTTAAATCCATAGGAACTGATCCAAAGTCGATAGAATGATGGAAAATGACCACCAATGCATCCACTATTTCTAGGACCATTTCCTTAAGTACTCTGGGATGCAGTCTATCAGGCCCTGGGGATTTATCGGCCTTCAATCCCATAAATTTCCATAACACAATTTCCTGACTAATCAGGATTTCCTTCAGTTCCCCCTTCTCGCTAGACCTTTGGTCCCCTAATATTTCTGAAAGGTTATTTGTGTCTTCCTTAGTGAAGACAGAACCAAAGTATTTGTTCAATTGGCCTGCCATTTCTTTGTCCCCCATTATAAATTTACCTGATTCTGACTGCAAGCGACCTACGCTTGTTTTCACTAATCTTTTTCTCTTCACATATCTATAGAAGCTTTTGCAGTCAGTTTTTATGTTTCCTGCAAGCTTCCTCTCATACTCTATTTTTTCTCTCAGATGTTGCCTGACCTGCTGAGATTTCCAGCAGTTTGTTATTATTTCAGATTTCAGCATCTGCAGTATTTTGCTTTTGTATTAAAAAAGAAAGACTTGCATTGATATAGCGCCTTTCATGTCCACCAAACGTCTCAAACGCTTTACAGCCAATGAAGTACTTTTGAGTGTAGTCATTGTTGTAATGTGGGAAACACAGCAGCCAATTTGAACACAGCAATCTCCCACAAACAGCAATGTGATAAATGACCAGATACCCTGTCCGTGTTATATTGGAAGATTGAGGTATGTTATGGCAGGTCAGGGCCATAAAAGGAGCAGTGTGCTGCCCAGGGAGCAGCGTGGAGGCATGCAGCTTCAGGGAGCAGCGTGAGCTGCAAAGGCAGCAAAGAGTGATGTCATCAAGGTCCAGGTTGATGATTGGAAGGTGCGTCGGTGCAGCAGGAGCAGCGAGGTTGGGGCGAAGGAGCAGCGAGGGACGTGATTGGGGCCCAGGAGAGGTGTGAGTTCGGGGCCACAGGCCCAGGGGCAGCACGGGCCAGCCCACACTGCGATATGGGTGCGCACTAGGTCCATGCGGCAGAGCTGGTCTCCAGTCCTGGTTAATCCTCGCCACTGGACCAAGACCTAGCTCTGTCAAGCCTATGTGGTGGCTCCTGTGCAATGGCCACCACACGTTAAAAAAATCCATGCACAGGCATCTTCCTCCCTTCAGGATGTAGTTCAGGACCTGGATTATTAGATCCTTTATTGAAACATCCTTTTTTGGCGTGGAAGCAAGTCATCCTCGTTTTGAGGGATTGCCTATGATGATGATTTTCCCCCTCCTTATTAAACCCTTTGTCCTCCTCTGCTGAATTCTAAATTTCTCCTCGTCCTCAGGTGTGCTGCTTTTTCTGGCTAATTTATATGGCTCTTCTTTGGATTTAACACTATCCCTAATTTCCCTTGTTAGCCACGGTTGAGCCACCTTTCCCATTTTATTTTTACGCCAGACAAGGATGTACAATTGTTGAAGTTCATCCGTGTGATCTTTAAATGTCTGCCATTGCCTATCCACCATCAACCCTTTAATTATCATTAGCTCGTCTATCCTGGACAATTCATGTCTCATACCATCGAAGGGACCTTTCTTTAAGTTCAGGACCCTAGTCTTTGAATTAACTGTGTCACTCTCCACCTTAATGAAGAATTCTTCCATATTAATGTCATTCTTCCCCAAGGGGCCTCGCACTACAAGATTGCTAATTAATCCTCTCTCATTACACAACACCCAGTCTCGGATGGCCAGCTCTCTAGTTGGTTCCTTGGCATATTGGTCGAGAAAACCATCCCTTATACACTCCAGGCAATGCTCCTCCACTATATTGCTACCAGTTTGGTTAGCCCAATCTATATGTAGATTAAAGTCACCCATGATAACTGCTGTACCTTTATTGCACGCATCCCTAATTTCCTGTTTGATGCCATACCCAACCTCCCTACTACTGTTTGGTGGTCTGTACACAAGTCCTACTAGCGTTTTCTGCCATTTGATGTTCTGCAGCTCCACCCATACAGATTACACATCATCCAAGCTAATGTCCTTCTTACTATTGTGTTAATCTCCTCTTTAACCAGCAACACTACCCCACCTCCTTTTCCTTTCTGTCTATCCTTCCTGAATATTAAATACCCCTGGATGTTGAGTTACCAGCCTTAGTCACCCTGGAGCCATGTCTCCATAATCCCAATTACATCATATCCATTAACAGCTATCTGCGCCTTATTATGAATGCTCCTCACATTGAAACACAGTCTTCAGGCTTGTTTTTTTAACACTCTTTGTGCTTTTAGAATTATGTTGTAATGTGGCCCTTTTTGATTTTTGCCTTTGATTTCTCTGCCCTCCACTTTTCCTTATCATCTTTCTACCTTTTGCTTCTGCCCCCATTTTACTTCCCTTTGTCTCCCTGCATAGATTCCCATCCCCCTGCTGTATTAGTTTAAACCCTCCCCAACAGCACTAGCAAACACTCCCTCTCGGACATCAGTTCCGGTCCTGCCCAGGTGCAGACCGGTTGTATTGGTCCCACCTCCCCCAGAACCGGTTCCAATGTCCCAGGAATTTAAATCCCTCCCTCTTGCACGATTCCTCAAGAAACTTATTCATCTTAACTATCCTGCTATTTCTACTCTGACTAGCATGTGGCCCTGGTAACAATCCTGAGATTACTACCTTTGAGGTCCTACTTTTTAATTTAACTCCGAGCTCCCTCAATTCAGCTTGTTGGACCTCATCCCATTTTTTTGCCTATATCGTTAGTACCTCATTATCCTATCCATATCCCTTTCTAGATTATTTGCATCTTCCTCACAACTTGGTTTCTCACCTATCTTTGTATCATCAGCAAATCTGACTGTGTTACACTTGGTCCCTTCATCCAAGTCATTAATATAAATTGTAAATAGTTGAGGTCCCAGCACTGATCCCTGCAGCACCTCACTAGTTACAGTTTGCCAACCAGAAAACGACCCATTTATACCGACTCTCTGTTTTCTGTTACTTTGCCAATCCTCTATCCATTCTGATATATTACCCCCAACCCCGTGAGCTCTTAGCTTGTGCAGTAACCTTTTGTGTGGCACCTTATCGAATGCTTTCTGGAAATGCAAATATACAACTTCAACTGGTATTCCTTTATGCACTCTGCTCATTTAATCGCCAAGCAACTCCGGCAAATTTATTAACCATGATTTCCCTTTCATAAAACATGCTGACTCTGCTTGACTGCAATATGATTTTCTAAATGTCCTGCTACTAATTCCTTAATGATGCATTCCAGTATTTTCCCAATGACCGATGGTAGGCTAACTGGTCTATGGTTTCCTGCTCTCTGCCTCCCCCCCTTACTTGAGTAGGGGTGTTACATTTGCAGTTTTCCAGTCTGCTGGGACCTCTCCAGAATTCGGGTAATTTTGGTAGATTACAACCAGTGCATCCACTATCTCTGCAGCCACTTCTTTTAAGACCCTAGGATGCATGCCATCAGGTCCGGGGGATTTGTCCATCTTTAGTCCCATTTGTTTGCTGAGTACTTTATCTCTAGTGATAGTGACTGTTTTAAGTCCCCCCTCACCCCACCCTCACCACCGCAATAGCTCCTTGATTATCAACTGTTGGGATGTTTTTAGTTTCCTCTACCATGAAGAACAATACAAAATATTTGTTCAAAATCTCTGCCATTTCCGTGTTTCCCGTTATTAATTCTTCAGTCTCATCCTCTAAGGGATCAACGTTTACTTTAGCTACTCACTTCCTTTTTATATACCTGTAGAAGCTCTTAATGTCTGTTTTTATATTTCTTGCTAATTTGCTCTCATGTGCTATCTTCTCTGTCTTTATCATTTTTTTTCATCCTTTGCTGGTTTCTAAAAAATTCCCAATCTTCTGGTCTTCCGCTGTCTTTCACAACATTATATCAGACAGGAAGGGATTGGTGTCAGTGACTGTGAGGTTGGTTTATATCAGACAGGAGAAGATTGGTGTCAGTGACTCTGGGGTTGGTTTATATCAGACAGGAGAGGATTAGCGACATGGACTCATAGCAGTTTACAACACAGAACGAGGTCATGAGGCCCATCATGTCTGTGTGGCTGAAAAAGAGCTATCCAGCCGAATCCCACTTTCCAGCTCTTGGTCCGTAGCCCTGGAGGTTAATGCACTTCCAGTGCATATCCAAGTACTTTTGTAAATACGATGAGGGTTTCTGCCTCTACTATTCTTTCAGGCAGTAAGTTCCAGACCCCCACCTCCCTCTGGAGGTTATGATAGAACTGTGTAAAACACTAGTTAAGACACAGCTGGAGTACTCACACAGTTCTGGTCATTACATCACCCCATTGGGCCAGCCTGGGCTCACCCTATTGGGCCAGCCCGGGCTCACCCTATTGGGCCAGCCCGGGCTCACCCTATTGGGCCAGCCCGGACTCACCCTATTGGGCCAGCCCGGACTCACCCTATTGGGCCAGCCCGACTCACCCTATTGGGCCAGCCCGGGCTCACCCTATTGGGCCAGCCCGGACTCACCCTATTGGGCCAGCCCGGGCTCACCCTATTGGGCCAGCCCGGGCTCACCCTATTGGGCCAGCCTGGGCTCACCCTATTGGGCCAGCACAGAAGACCCAGTCGAGAAAATCAGCAGCTCATTGAGTTTATTCTCACTCTGCGCACAGCGGTTGCAGAACTGAACCCAACCTTGTAAGCTGGAAATGCATCATCACTGTCACACTGGGGAGAGACTGTTCACCTGCGGGAAGGGATTCACTCATTCATCCGACCTGCTGAGACACCAGCGAGTTCACAAGTGACTGCAGGGGTTGGATTCTACTCTTATTGCTGCTGTTAATCACATCCTAACTGAATCATGTTCATTCTGTCAGTTGGGGATTGTTTGTGCTGATGTTAATAACCCCTATAACTGGGCTGGAGTTTAATATTTTGATATTTCAAATAACAGAGTGTATCGATATTTGATGTCTCCAAATTAAGAAGTGACTAATTGACATCCTGTTACTGACTGCTCCATTTTGGGCCTTTTCTCCTCTCTAACTCTGGATTATTTTAGTTCTTATACCTTTGGTTACTCTCAGGGGTAAGTCCCAGTTTCCCATACCTTCCAGAGTTGATCTCCTAGCCTTGGTATCAGGGAAGGTGTCGGTAACACGCCCGGGATCACTAAACATAAAACCCAGTCTGTTAATCACCTTCAGATACTGGACTTAGTGTGTGCCCCATAGCATCTCTCTCACCTTCGGAGCACCACGCTGCAAACCTGGTTTCAATTTGTATTTGAATCCACTCAGCAAACATATTTTTAAAGATACGTACATGTAAACCAATCACATCAAATAATTGGCAAAGATTTAGAGTCAACAGGATGAATAAGTAAACACATTACGGCCCAATAACCCAGCTCTATATTCACAGGAAAAAGTCTGTTATCTAATTACTCAAATGTCAGTTGGTGAGATGAGCGACTGAATCACTTTCCATGTACAACAGCATCCATTCCCACTGTCCCCACATTTACAGTGTTGAGTCAGGTGGGTGCACGAGTCTCACAGGCTGAACGATTGGTTGAAGGTGTATCCACACACACAACATGTGTCCTGTTTCTCCCCGCTGTGATTGGTGTTTTTACAAAGGCTGATGATAAGGTGATCCTGATCAATCCGGGAATCTGTCAAATCTTGACGCAATGTTTGGATTGAGTTTCCCAGCTGCAGATCCTCCCCTTCTAATACCCTGCAAATAAATGGTGCTTACAAACATTGTTACTTTAAATCCAGGATAGAAATTCAGAACAGACAATTCTAGATTCCACAGAACATTCTGTTCCCTCATGTCCCCCCTAAGCTGTAAATTCCTTATTCTAGACACTCTCCCTCCATCCTCACTGTCTAAATTCAACATTCCTTTCATCGTCTGAGATTTATTATCTCCAGAAAGTGCTGAATCTGGCTGTATGCCATTAGTTAACCTCTAGTGCCTCATCGTCAGTCGACTCAGTGAGTGCCAGCAGGATTTCCACTATGGTAGGCATCACAGCTTCAAATCCTGTCCTCAAATGCCATCCACACACTTCCCAGTTGAGGTCACTGAATCGGTACGAACAGTAGGGACACTGGCTGATTTTTACTCATATTTACTGAGGACGATTATAATCCCTGAACTGCTGCCTTTGCTCAGATCAACTCACAGCCTTGATCATGGATTGAACTTGAGAACTTCCCAGTCAGTATTGCAGTGTTCTAAAATTTTGGGGGTTGGGGGAGGGGTAGAACAGAATATTTTGAAACAAATTTGACTCCACCTTTAACCAACACCTTCATCACATTGCACAATTCTGAAATCTTTCCAAATTATACAAGTGGATCATCAAACGCAGTGAGACATTTTAGAAAGGCTCAAGTCACTGAAATAGACAGCTTTACAATCACTGCACAGTACAGAAAGGAGCGACTGTTGATGGGAGCTCTGTTAGTGAAGTCCTCCGACACCCCAAGATAAACTGGACTGTCCCTTTAACTATAATGAGGCAGAGAAAGGGGAGTCCCTGTCCCTGTAAATATCTGCCCCATTCCCCCAGGCAGTGGGAGGAGGAACAGCGCGCGGTCTCTTTATATCCTGATCCAGCAACCACTGGATGGGCTAAAGATCATAGAATGTTGATCGCATCAGGTTACGCAGAACAACTGAAATGAGCACACAAAGTCTATATATATATCATAGCATATAAATATATATATATTGCATATATATATTTTTCTTTATATATATATATAGTGTTTGTGTATACAAAGCACATCATTTTTAATATTTGCTAGTCAATTTCAGAGATAAATTATCTTCACCAATGATTTTCCAGCATTTTATTTCCATTTTTTTACAATGTAATTGCAGACTGTTTAATACCTTTACCATTTATTGATAACCCATTGTCTTGTGTGGTCTTGTTTAGAAAGTGATGTCACACTGACCATTCTGTTACCAAGGTGACCATGTCTGTCCGCAGTATTCAGTGGGAAAGGGGACTAAATCACAACGAGGATAATGAGCAGCCCCCCACCAGTCTCTGAGCTTTATTGTCCAGTGATCACCTCACCATCACACAGAAGCTCCTGATATTTACCTCCAATGTGGATCATTGGTATAATTGATGGTCAAAATGAAATTGTATGTGTGAAATAGGGGTTGGGGTGAAGGAGGGTTTGGTGTGAGGGGGGTTGGGGTGAGGGGGGGTTACAGAGTAGGAGTGAGGGGGTTGGGGTGAGGGGGGCTGGGGTCAGGGGGTGAAGGAGGGGTTGGGGTGAGGGGGGGTTGGAGTGAGGGGGGGTTGGGGTGAGGGAGTGAAGGAGGAGTTGGGGTGAGGGAGTTTGGGGTGAGGAGTGAAGGAGGGGTTGGGGTGAGGGGGGTTGGGGTGAGAGGGGTTGGGATGAGGGAGTGAAGGAGGGGTTGGGGTGAGGGGGTGGCAGTGATGGAGTGAAGGAGGGGTTGGGGTGATGGGGGTTGGAGTGAAGGGGGTTGGGGTGAGGGAGTGAAGGAGGGGTTGGGGTGAGGGGGGTTGCGGTGAAGGAGTGAAGGAGGGGTTGGGGTGAGAGGGGTTGGGGTGAGGGAGTGGAGGAGGTGTTGGGGTGATGGGGGTTGGGGTGAGGGGGTGAAGGAGGGATTCGGGTGAGGGGGGTTGGGGTGAGTGGGTAGAGGAGGGGTTGGGGTGAGGGCAGTTGGGGTGAGGGGGTGAAAGAGGGCTTGGGGTGAGGGGTGGAGGAGGGGTTGTGGTGAGGGGGGTTGGGGTGAAGGAGAGGTGTTGGGGTGAGGGGGGTTGCGGTGAGGGGGTGAAGGAGGGGTTGGGGTGAGGGGGGTTGGGGGTGAGGGGGTGGAGGAGGGGTTGGGGCGAGCAGTTGGAGAGTAGGGGTGGCTGGTGTGCAACCACACATTAAAAAAATCCATGCACAGGCATCTTCCACCCTTCAGGATGTAGTTTGGGATCCGGAATATTAGGTCCTTCATTGAAAAACCTGTGAACTCATCCCTTTTCGCGTGGAAGCAAGTCATCCTCATTTCGAGGGACTGTCGATGATGATGATGATGATGATAATGGTGCAAAGTTACCGAGAGGGTCCTTTAATTTGGAAATAACTTCAAGCTGTAAACGACTTTGATCTTTGCTGGAACAAAAAGAAGAACTCCAGTTATGTTCAACTTCTTATCTGCAGTAATGGATCTTGAATACCACAGCATGGTGACAAAATTGAATGTAAGACTTTTTGAAAAAAATGCCTGGAATGAATGATTTGGAATCATGTGTTATCTTCCACGACAGATTGCTCGAGAGGGAAGATAAAGAACTTGCAGGAAACACATTGCAGATACCTTTTGTATTGTTCAATCACAAAGGCTGGACATCGGTTTGTGTGAAAATAAAATTGACTATCTAAATAGATAGGAGTTGCTGCTCAAGCATTCGGGAAGGGAAATGTAATCCATATAACCTCAGTTTGAGCTGTGGAGGGAAGACCTCTCACAGAGCGGTGCTATTTCTCCTTTTGTTTTTTTCTTGCAGAAGCAAGTGGAAGCGAGGTCGCAGGATGAAATATCGCAGCCAGCAAGGTCCAGGTGAACGAGGGAAGGCGAGTGTGCCTAGAATGCTGGGGAAACATCGTTGACCTACATTCTTCCTGGTTAAGCAACGCCTCGATTTCAAAATGTTCATGCTTGTTTTCAGATCCCTCCATTGCCTCGCCCCTCCCTATCTCTGTAATCTCCCCAGCCCCACAACCGCTGAGATATCTGCTCTCCTCTAATTCTGCCTTCTTCAGCATCCCTGATGGTAATCGCTCAACCTTCTGTTGCCTTGACCCCAATCTCTAAAACCTCTCCGCCTCTCATTCCTCCTTTAATCTGCTCCTGAAAACCTATGTCTTTGACCAAGCTTTTGGTCACCTGCCCTGATATCTGTTTATGTGGCTTGGTGTCAAGTTTTTGTCTTATAATACTCTGTGAAAATCCTTGGGACATTTTACACATTAAAGGCATTATAGTAATACAAGTTTTTGTTTTTGCTGATTCCCTTGATTTAACCTTTCATGGTATTATATAGAACACAGCACAGAAACAGGCCATTCGGCCCAACTGGTCCATGTTGGGGTTTAAACTCCACACGACCCTCCTCCCACCCGATCAACATATCCTCCTATTCCTCTACAGTGAGGAGTTCCACAGTCACTGGTTGCCTTCTGGTGTCCGTCCAAAGGGCCAATGTGTGAGGGTATGCAGTGATTGTTGGCAGCCTATTCAACCTTGTGGGCATCACAGTCCAAAACAACGCCCCCTTTGCAGACTTGGCCTTTGCTGCTGGGGTGAGTGGACAGTGATCAGTAGCAGGAGCCCCGGGCACTGAGATTAACTGCAGTCTCCCCAACTGCAGCCCAGGCTGGGATCCGCTGACAACCCCACAGTGAGCAGCTGGAATGTGCAACCTCTCCTGGTCTGCACTGGGGAGCAAGGGAGGTCAAGGGTCAGCACAGAATCAAATCAACCTTGACCCCCAGCCTCCCTCACTCAAGAGAACCAAGTTGCACTTTTCATGGGCACGTTCCAGCGCGCGTCACCCCCGGCCGCCCGCCCACTGTTCCCGCGATCTCACTCCCCATTGGTCGGGAGCTCCCGTCAATCAGGCCGTGGGCCCGGGTCACGTGCCGCTCGAGTGCGCGCGCCGCCCAACGGCCGGAGGAGGAGAGAAGGTTCCGGAGCGGGGAGGAGGACAAAGCGGCGGCGGCGCAGGGGAGCCCCGGAACCGGCGGGGAGGCTTTCTAAACACCCGGGGTAGGCCTCAGGCCCCCAACAACAACCTGCGGCTCCGGCGTTTGCCCCGAGCTCGAGTGGGTCAGACCCTTCGGGGAGGCGGGAGGAGAGAGGAGATTGTGGGGGCGGCGGAGGGTGTGGACCCGCGGGTGGGCCGGGGAGCTTCACCCACACCCGCTGTAGGCCTCAGGCCCCAATTACAGCCCACAGGCTGAGCCCGGGTTTGTCCCCCCCCCCCCCCCCCCCGCCCCGCGGTGACAGGCCCAGGGGCTGGCTCACTCTGGCTGCCTGCCTCTCCTCCACGGTCAGGGAAGGAGGGAGAGAGAAAACGGGCAACTCGGGGCCAGTTAGTCTGACATCAGTCCTTGGGGGAAATGCTGCAATCCATTACTACACAAGTGTAACAGGGCACTGAGACAATCAGGCTCTCAGTCTGCTCTCAACATGGTCTTGTGGGAGGGAAATCGTCTTTAATACATTTATTAAGCTTTTTGAGGATGTCAGCAGCAGGGTGGATGAAGGGGAACCAGTGGCTGTAATGTTGCAGGATTTCTAAAACACATTTGATGTGCCACATAAAATGCTGATTGAGAGCTCACGGAGTTGGGGGTAATATATTAGCACGGATAGAGGATTGGTTAACGGACAGAGAGTCGGGATACACGGGACATGTTCCGGTTGGCGGGCTGTAACTAGTGGGGTACTGCAAGGATCGGTCAGCTTTGGTCTTCGCTTTGCTTTGGCCTCAGCTATTTACAATCTATATTAAAGACTTGGATGAAGGGATCAAGTACAATATATCCAAGTTTGCTGACGATACAAAGCCAGGTGGGAAAGTACGCTGTGAGGAGGATGCAAAGAACCTGCAAAGGGATATGGACAGGTTCAGTGAGTGGGCAATAAGGTGGCAGATGGAGGAGTATAATGTGGGGAAATGTGAGGTTATTCACTTTGGTAGGAAGAATAGAAAAACAGAATATTTTTTAAATGGTGAAAAACTAATAAATGTTAGTGTTCAGAGAGATTCAGGTGTCCTCAGACAGGAAACAGAGCGCTGGCATGCAGGTACGGCAAGCAATCAGGAAGGCATGTTGGCCTTTATTGCCAGGGGGTTGGAGTACAAGAGTAAGGAAGTCTTGCTACAATTGTACATGGCCTTAGTGAGACCACACCTGCAGTACTGTGCACAGTTTTGGTCTCGTTATCTGAGGAAGGATATCCTTGCCTTAGAGAGAGTGCAATGAAGGTTCACCAGATTGATTCCCGGGATGGGGGGATTGTCCTATGAGGAGGGATTGAGCAGTATGGGCCTATACTCTCCGGAGTTTAGAAGAATAAGAGGGGATCTCATTGAAACATGTAAAATTCTGAGGGGGACTGACAGGGTAGATGCTAAGAGGTTGTTTCCCCTGACTGGAGAGTCTCGAAATAGGGCCCACAGTCTCAGAATAAGGGAGTCGACCATATAAGACTGAGATGAGGAGGAATTTCTTCGCTCAGAGGGTTGTAAATCTTCGGAATTCTCCACCCCAAAGGGCTGTGGGTGTTGAGTATATTCAAGACTGAGATATATAGATTGTTGGACTCTGGGGGAATCAAGGGATATGGAGATCAGGCAGGAAAGTGGAGCTGAGGTTGAAGATCAGCCATGATCATAGTGAATGGTGGAACAGGCCCGAGGGACCGTGTGGCTTATTCTTGTGCTTAATTCTTGTGGTCTTTTGTCTTGTCGGTGCCCGGATGGCCCTGGAGAGGGAACATGCGGTGTGCACTGGTTCCTTGATGCCTTCCGTGACCGGTGGCACCTCAGGGTACGGAGTATCTCATACACACTGGGAACAACATTCTGGTTTATTTGGGAAGGTGCCCTTTGCTTTTGTTGCTTATTTTGCCGCCTTTTAATTTGATTGGATCACATGTTTGTGGGAACAAGAGAGGAAAGAATATTCCATGGAAGCTGGAATTGTCTGTTTTGATTTTCGGCCCAGGACTTAGTGATGACTTTTGTGAACTCTTTTACAGGGTATTAGAAGGGGAGGATTTACAGACAGGAAACTCAAACCAAACCAAATCCAACGGAGTCACTCAATTCATCAGGACCTGAATATCATCGGTCTTTGAAAGTGGAAGAAGAAATGTTTGCCTGTTCTGCCTGTGGGAAAAGATTTCAAATATCAGTGTGACTGGAAAAGCACCGAGACACACACACCCGAATGAGATTGTTCCAGTGCACTGACTGTGGAAAGAGCTTTAACCAGTTACACAGCCTGAAAAAACATCGCACCATTCACCCTGGGGAGAAACCGTACACATGTTCTGTGGGGACCAGGCTTCAACTGATCGTCCAACCTGGAGAGACACACGGACAACCCCGCACCATGGAGAAACCGTGGAAATGTGGGGACTGTGGGAAGAGATTCAATTACCCATCCCTGTTGGAAACTCATCGCTACAGTCACACCGGGGAGAGGTCGTTCTGCTCAGAGTGTGGGAAGGGATTCACTCACTCATCACCCTGTCGGCACACCAGCGTCACTGACACCACGTGGACTGGGAAAGTATGTTAAAGGGTAAGACTGTAGAAATGCAGTGGCAAACATTTAAGGAGATATTTCATAACTCTCAGCAAAGATTTATTCGTGAGAAACAAAGATGCTAAGAGAAGGCTGAACCATCCCTGGCTAACTAAGAAAGTAAAGGATGGTATCAAATTGAAAAAAAGGCAAACAATGTTGTGAAGGACAGTGGAAGGCCAGAGGATTGGGAAATTGTTAGAAACCAGCAAAGGACGACTAAAAAAATGATGACAGAGAAGATAGCAGCTGAGAGCAAACTAGCAAGAAATATCAGTAAGAGCTTCTACAGATATATAAAAAGGAACCGAGTAGCTAAAGTAAACATTGGTCCTTTAGAGGATGAGACTGGAGAATTAATATTGGGAAACATGGAAATGGCAGAGATTTTGAACAAATATTTTGTATTGGTCTTCACGTTAGAGGACACTAAGAACATCCCAACAGTTGATAATCAAGGAGCTATTGTGGTGGTGGGGGGAGGGGGGACTTAAAACAGTCACTATCACTAGAGATAAAGTACTAAGCAAACAAATGGACAAGTCCCCTGGACCTGATGGCACGCATCCTCGGATCTTAAAAGAAGCGGCTACAAAGATAGTGGATACATTGTTTGTAATCTACCAAAATTACCTGAATTCTGGAGAGGTCCCAGCGGACTGGAAAACCGCAAATGTTACATTCCTATTCAAGAGACGGAGACAGAAAGCAGGAAACTATAGACCAGTTAGCCTACCATGTCATTGGGAAAATACTGGAGCCCATCATTAAGGAAGAAGTAGCAGGACATTTAGAAAATCATATTGCAGTCAAGCAGAGTCAGCATGGTTTTATGAGAGGGAAATCATGTTTGACAAAGTTGCTGGAGTTGTTTGAGGATGTAATGAGCAGAGTGGATAAAGGAGAACCCGTTGATGTCATACATTTGGATTTCCAGAAAGCATTCGATAAGGTGCCACACAAAAGGTTACTGCACAAGCGAAGAGCTCACGGGGTTGGGGGTAATATATTAGCATGGATAGAGGATTGGTTAACTAACAGAAAACAGAGAGTTAGGATAAATGGGTCATTTTCAGGTTGGCAAACTGTAACTGGTGGTGTGCTGTAGGGATCAGTGCTGGGGCTTCAACTATTTATAATTTATATTAATGACTTGGATGAAGGGACTTAGTGTAATGCAGCCAAATTTGCTGCTGATACAAAGATGGGTGGAAAGCAAGTTGTGAGGAGGACGTGAATAATCTACAAAGGGATTTGGATAGGCTCAGTGAGTGGGCAAAAATCTGGCAGATGGACTATAATATGGTAAAATGTCAGGTTATCCCCTTTGGTAGGAAAAATTAAAAAAAATTATTATTTAAATGAGGACGATTACAAAATGCTGTAATACAAAGAGATCTGGGCATTCTTAGACATGAAATGCAAAAAGTTAGCATGCAAGTACAGCAAACAATCAGGAAGGCAAATGGAATGCTGGCCTTTATTGCAAGGGGGGATGGAGTATAAAAGTAGGGAAGCCCTGCTACACCTGTACAGGGCGTTGGTAAGACCACAGCTGGAGTACTGTGTACACTTTTGGTCTGGACTTGTCTCTATTCCTGTGCCGAGGGGATTGCTACACCAGACGGGAGGGGCAACATTTGGGGACACTGATTCCCCACCAATTCCCATTCCCCTTCTTGTGGATAATGGAGGGGCCACTGTGTGTAATGTGCAAGTCAGTAAGAATTGTCAGCCAGCTCTTTCTAATTGGAGATGTTCTTCAGTGGAAACTTTCATACTATTGTAGATTTTGTACCAAAGATCAACTTAGGATTAAAGTAAAAGTTCATAATTTTATTGCAAACTAAATTTCTGTTGAGAGTCGCTGAATTAAGGGGAAAGATAACACACAACATTTCTTAAATGGACACTGCAGCCCCAAGAACACAATCAGCAATATATCCAGAATATTAAAGTCCAGCCCAGTTGCAGGGTTATTAACATCAGCAGAAACAAACTCCAACTGTCAGAATAAACGTGGTTCAGTCGGGATGTGATTAACAGCACCAATAACAACAGATTCCAACCCCTGCAGTCACTTGTGAACTCGCTGGTGTGTCAGCAGGTTGGATTACCGAGTGAATCCCTTCCCACACTCCAAGCAGGTGAACGGTCTCTCCCTAGTGTGAACACTCTGGTGAGTTACAAGTTGGGAAGACCCAGTGAATCCCTTCCCCCACACGGGGCAGATGAACGGCCTCTCCCCAGTGTGACTGCGTCGATGAATTTCCAGCTCTCACGGTTTTCTGAATACCTTCCCACAGTCCCCACATTTCCATGGTGCGGGTATCCTTGTGACTCTCCATGGTTGGACAATCAGTTGTGAATGGTGCGATGATTTTTCAGGCTGTGTAACTGGATAAAGCACTTTCCACAGGCAGTGCACTGGAACGCTCTCACTAGGGTGTGTGTGTCTCGGTGCCTTTCCAGTCACACTGATGTTTGATATCTTTTCTCACAGAACAGGCAAACATTTCTCCTTCCACTTTCAGAGGCCGATGATATTCAGGTCCTGATGAATCGATTGACTCCGTCAGATCTTGACGTGATGTTTGGTTTGTGTTTCCTGTCTGAAAATCTCCCCTTCTAATACGCTGTAAAAGGGGATAACAAAACTCATCACGGTCAGTACAAGACAGAAATTCAGAATAGACACATCTAGTTTCCATGGAACATTCTTTCCACTCTTGCTCTTCCAAACCTGTAAATCCCTGTCCCACACATTGTCCCTCCTGCTGTGCTGAAATCCAAATCAACACACATTTCTAGACTGTTTCTCCTCGACTCCCAGTTTTCACCACCAATTCTGTCTGGGTTCAGGTCTACACTCACTGGTTCCCCTCCCCCTCCTCCCCTGAAGGAACAGTGCAGATGGAGCTTTACTCTGTATCTTACCCTTGCTGTACCTGCCCTGGGAGTGTATGATGCGACAGTGTAGAGGGAGCTTTACTGTGTATCTGGCTCTTGCTGTATCAACATGGGAATGTTTGATGGGACAGTGTAGAGAGAGCTTTCCTCGATATCTAACCCTTGCTGTACCTGCCCTGGGAATGCTTGCTAGGACAATGTAGAGGGATCTTTGCTTTGTATTTAACACGAGCTGTCCCATCCCTGGGAGTTTTTGGATGGTACAGTGTAGAGGGAGCTTTACTCTGTATCTAACCCATGCTGTACCAGCCATGGGCGTGTTTGACGGACCAGGGTAGAGGGAGCTTTATGGTGTATCTAGGAGCTTTACTCTGTATCTAAATGATGCTATACTTGCCCTGTGAGTTTTTGATGGTAATTGCAGAGCAAGCTTTGCTCTATCTAAACTGTGCTGTACCTGCCCTGGGAGTGATTGATGGGAAGGTATAGAGGGAGATTTTCTCTATCTAACCCGTGCTGCACCTGCCCTGGGAGTGATTGATGGGAAGGTAAAGAGGGAGATTTTCTCTATCTAACCCGTGCTGTACCTGCCCTGGGAGTGATTAATGGGAAGGTAAAGAGGGAGATTTTCTCTATCTAACCCATGCTGTACCTGCCCTGGGAGTGATTGATGGGAAGGTATAGAGTGAGATTTTCTCTATCTAACCCGTGCTGTACCTGCCCTGGGAGTGATTGATGGGAAGGTATAGAGTGAGATTTTCTCTATCGAACCCATGCTGTACCTGCCCTGGAAGTGTCTAATTAGTGAGTGAAGACCAGAAGCACAAACTAATATAAGAAATAGGAGCAGCAGCAGGCCATACTGCCCCTCGAGCCTGCTCCGCCACCCAACACGATCATGGCTGATCCGATCATGGACTCGGGTCCAATTCCCTGCGCTCCATATAACCCTTTATTCCCTTATCAGTTAATAAACTGTCTATTTCTGTCTTAAATTTATTCAATGTCCCATCTTCCACAGCTCTCTGAGGCAGCGAATTCCAATATTTACAACCCACCGGAAGCTGGGCAGGTGGAAGAGGTATCAGTGGGAGAGCATTTTGGTGGTGGTGATCATTATTCAGTTGGATTTAGGTTGGATATGGAAAAGGACAAAGATAGACCAGGAATCATCCCCATAGGCAGTCCCTCAGAATCGAGGAAGACTTGCTTCCACTCCCAAAGTGAGTTCTTTGATGGCTGAACAGTCCGATATGAGAGCCACAGACCCTGTTGCAGGTGAGACAGACATTCGTCGAGGGAAGGGGTGGGTGGGGCTGGTTTGCCGTGCGCTCCTTCCGCTGCCTGCGCTTGACCTCTTCACGCTCTTTGCGTTGAGACTCGAAGAGCTCAACGCCCTCCCGGATGCACTTTCTCCACCTCGGGCGGTCTTCGGCCAGGACCTCCCAGGTGTCAGTGGTGATGCCGCACTTTATCAGGGAGGCTTTGAGGGTGTCCTTATAATGTTTCCGCTGCCCACCTTTGGCTCGTTTACCATGAAGGAGCTCTGCATAAAGCATTTGCTTCGGGAGTCTCGTATCTGGCATGCGAACTATGTGGCCTGCCCAGCGAAGTTGATCGAGTGTGTTCAGTGCTTCAAGATCGGGGATGTTAGCCTGGTCGAGGACACTGATGTTGGTGCGCCTGTCCTCCCAGGGAATTTGCAGGATCTTGCGGAGACATCATTGGTGATATAGCTCCAGCGACTTGAGGTGCCGTCTATACATCGTCCATGCCTCAGATCCATACAGGAGGGCGGGTATTACTACAGCCCTGTAGACCATGAGCTTGGTGGTAGATTTGAGGGCCTGGTCTTCAAACACTCTTTTCCTCAGATGGCCGAAGACTGCACTGGCGCACTGGAGGTGATGTTGAATCTCCGCATCAATGTCTGCCTTTGTTGATGAGAGGCTCGCGAGATATGGGAAATGGTCCATGTTATCGAGGGCCGCGCCGTGAATCTTGATGATTGGAGGGCAGTGCTGTGCAGCGGTAACAGGCTGGTGGAGGACCTTTGTCTTATGGATGTTAAGTGTAAGGCCCATGCTTTCATATGCCTCAGTGAATACATTGACTATATCCTGGAGTTCAGCTTCAGAATGTGCCCAGACGCAGGCGTCGTCCACATACAGCAACTCCACGACAGAGGTTGGGGTGATCTTGGACCTGGCCTGGAGGTGGTGTAGGTTAAACAGCTTCCCACTGGTTCTGTAGTTTAGTTCCACTCCAGCGGGGAGCTTGTTGATTGTGAGGTGGAGCATGGCAACGAGGAAGATTGAGAAGAGTGTTGGAGCGATAACACAGCCCTGTTTGACCCCGGTCCGGACGTGAATTGGGTCTGTAATGGATCAGTTGATAAGGATCACGGCCTGCATGTCATCGTGAAGCAGGCGAAGGATGTTGACAAACTTTTGGGGGCATCCGAAACGGAGGAGGATGCTCCATAGACCCTCATGGTTGACAGTGTCAAAGGCCTTTGTAAGATCGCAAAAGGCCATGTATAAGGGCTGCCGCTGCTCCCTGCATTTTTCCTGCAGCTGTCACGCTGCAAAGATCATGTCCGTTGTGCCCCGTCGGGGACGAAATCCACATTGTCGTTCCGGGAGGAGCTCCTCGGCCACAGGGAGAAGACGATTGAGAGAACTCTAGCAACAACTTTCCCAGTGGCTGATAGCAGGGAGATTCCCCTGTAGTTGCCGCAGTCGGATTCGTCCCCTTTTAAAAAAAAAAAAAGAATGGTCACAATCACTGCATCTCTGAGATCTCCCAGCATGCTCTCCCTCCAGATGAGAGAAATGAGGTCATGTATCCGTGCCAACCGTGCCTCTCCGCCATACTTTAGCACCTCAGCAGGGATTCCCTCCGCACCCGTTGTTCTTGAGCTGTTTTATGGCTTTGCCTACCTTGTGCAACGTTGGAGTTTCACTGAGTTGGTGGCGGGTCGCATGCTGCAGGATGGAGCCGAGAACACTCGAGTCAAAGGCAGAGTCTTGATTGAGGAGATCTTCAAAGTGCTCCTTCCATCGGGCCCTGACAGCCTCGGTGTCCTTGATGAGTGTTTCCCCGTTCTTGGCCAGGAGTGGGGTAGGGCCTTGGGAGTTTGGACCATAGGTTGCCTTGACTGCCGTGAAGAATCCTCGCATACCGTGACGATCGGCCAGTTGTTGTATCTCCTGTGCTTTCTCCATCCACCACCTGTTCTTTAGGTCCTGAGTTTTTAGTTGGACCTGAGCCTTGAGCCATCTGTAATGTTGTTTTGCAGCTCCCGAGTTGGAATATTGCTTGAGGCTCAGAAATGCTTTGCGCTTGCGATCTATTACTTCTTCGATCTCCTGGTCATTTTCATCAAACCAGTCCTGATGTTTCCTGGTTGAGTGACCAAGTGTCTCTTCACTGGTTCGAGAGACCTGGAGGGCAGACCAAGCGCGTGGTATTCAGCATCTCAGGGTCATCAAGGCACGCCAAATTGGCTGTGAGGCGCTTGCTGTATAGGGCTCTCTTAGCTGGGTCTCTATATACCCCAGCATTAAGGGACAGGATATATCTTCATTTAGAAAAACACAGATTAATAAAGAACAGCCAGCATGGATTTGTTCAGGGAAGGTCGGGTCTGACTAACTTAATTGAATTTTTTGAGGAGGTAACAAAGAGGGTTGATGAGGGTAGTGTGTTTGCTGTAGTGCATATGGATTTTAGCAAGGCATTTGATGGTCCCACATGGCAGACTGGTCACAAAAGTAAAAGCCCATGGGATCCAAGGCAAAGTGGCAAGTTGGATCCAAAATTGACTTAGTGGCAGGAAGCAAAGGGTCATGGTCGATGGGTGTTTTTATGACGGGAAGGCTGTATTCAGTGGGGTTCTGCAGGGCTCAGTACTAGGTCCCTTGCTTTTTGTGGTATATATCAATGATTTAGACTTGAATGTGGGGGATATGATTAAGAACCCTGCAGATGATACTAAAATCGGCTGTGTGGTTGATAAAAAAGGAGGGAGAGAGAAAACAGGGAATTATAGACCGGTCAGCCTGACCTCAGTAGTGGGTAAAATGATGGAATCAATTATTAAGGATGTCATAGCAGTGCATCTGGAAAATGGTGACATGATAGGTCCAAGTCAGCATGGATTTGTGAAAGGGAAATCATGCTTGACAAATCTTCTGGAATTTTTTGAGGATGTTTCCAGTAAAGTGGACAAAGGAGAACCAGTTGATGTGGTATATTTGGACTTTCAGAAGGCTTTCGACAAGGTCCCACACAAGAGATTAATGTGCAAAGTTAAAGCACATGGGATTGGGGGTAGTGTGCTGACGTGGATTGAGAACTGGTTGTCAGACAGGAAGCAAAGAGTAGGAGTAAACGGGTACTTTTCAGAATGGCAGGCAGTGACTAGTGGAGTGCCGCAAGGTTCTGTGCTGGGGCCCCAGCTGTTTACATTGTACATTAATGATTTAGACGAGGGGATTAAATGCAGTATCTCCAAATTTGCGGATGATACTAAGTTGGGTGGCAGTGTGAGCTGCGAGGAGGATGCTATTAGGCTGCAGAGTGACTTGGATAGGTTAGGTGAGTGGGCAAATGCATGGCAGATGAAGTATAATGTGGATAAATGTGAGGTTATCCACTTTGGTGGTAAAAACAGAGAGACAGACTATTATCTGAATGGTGACAGATTAGGAAAAGGGAAGGTGCAACGAGACCTGGGTGTCATGGTACATCAGTCATTGAAGGTTGGCATGCAGGTACAGCAGGCGGTTAAGAAAGCAAATGGCATGTTGGCCTTCATAGCGAGGGGATTTGAATACAGGGGCAGGGAGGTGTTGCTACAGTTGTACAGGGCCTTGGTGAGGCCACACCTGGAGTATTGTGTACAGTTTTGGTCTCCTAACTTGAGGAAGGACATTCTTGCTATTGAGGGAGTGCAGCGAAGGTTCACCAGACTGATTCCCGGGATGGCGGGACTGACCTATCAAGAAAGATTGGATCAATTGGGCTTGTATTCACTGGAGTTCAGAAGAATGAGAGGGGACCTCATAGAAACGTTTAAAATTCTGACGGGTTTAGACAGGTTAGATGCAGAAAGAATGTTCCCAATGTTGGGGAAGTCCAGAACCAGGGGTCACAGTCTGAGGATAAGGGGTAAGCCATTTAGGACCGAGATGAGGAGAAACTTCTTCACCCAGAGAGTGGTGAACCTGTGGAATTCTCTACCACAGAAAGTAGTTGAGGCCAATTCACTAAATATATTCAAAAGGGAGTTAGATGAAGTCCTTACTACTCGGGGGATCAAGGGTTATGGCGAGAAAGCAGGAAGGGGGTACTGAAGTTTCATGTTCAGCCATGAACTCATTGAATGGCGGTGCAGGCTAGAAGGGCTGAATGGCCTGCTCCTGCACCTATTTTCTATGTTTCTATGTTTCTATGTAAGAAAGCTGTCGGCTGCAGGAAGATATGAATGAACTGATCAGGTGGGCTGAACAGTGGCAAATGGAATTCAATCTGGAGAAGTGTGAGGCAATGTATTTGGGGAGGGCAAACAAGGCAAGGTAATACACATTAAATGGTAGCACACTGAGAAGTGTAGAGGAACAAAGGGACCTTGGAGGCCATGTCCACAAATTACTGAAGGTAGCAGGACAGGTAGATAAGGTGGTTAAGAAGGCATATGGAATACTTGCCTTTATTAGCCGAGGCATAGAATGCAAGAGCAGGAAGGTTATGCTTGAACTGTTTAAAACACTAGTTAGGCCACAGCTAGAGTACTGCATGCAGTTCTGGTCACCACATTACAGGAAAGATGTGATTGCACTGGAGAGGGTACAGAGGAGATTTACGAGTGTGTTGCCTGAACTGGAGAATTTTAGCGATGAGGAAAGATTGGATAGGCTGGGCTTGTTTTCTTTGGAACAGAGGAGGCTGAGGGGAGACTTAATTGAGATGTATAAAATTATGAGGGGCCTAGTTGGAGTGAATAGGCAGGACCTATTCCCCTTAGCAGAGGGTCAACAACCAGGGGGCGTAGGTTTAAAGTGGTAGCAGGTTTAGAGGGTGGTGGGGGTCTGGAACCCACTGCCTGAAAGGGTGGTAGAGGCAGAAACCCTCGTTGCATTTAAAACGAACTCGGATATGCATTTGAAGTGCCGCGACCTACAAGGCCACGGACCAAGAGCTGAAAAGTGGGATATGGCTTGATAGTTCTTTGTCGGCCGGCACGGACATGATGGGCTGGAATGGCTTCATTCAATTCTGTAAACTTCTGTGGTTCTATGATCCTGTATGTACAGTGATGATGTTTGTAAATGGTGAGAAATATAGAAGATTAAAGGGTGATCTAATTGAGGTGTTTAAGATTAAAGGAGTTGATAGGGTGGATGGAGAGAAACGATTTCCTCTGGTGGAGGAGTCCACAACAAGGGGACACAATCTTAAAATCAGAGCCAGGCCGTTCAGGGTGAGGTCAGGAAACACTTCCTCACACAAATGCTGATTGGCTGTTTCTCTTTGTTGGAGAGTCTAGAACTAGGGGTCACAGTCTCAGGATAACGGACGGCCATTTAGGACTGAGATGAGGAGAAATGTCTTCACTCAAAGGGTTGTGAATCTTTGGAATTCTCTGCCCCAAAGAGCTGTGGATGCTCAGTCGTTGAGTGTATTCAGGGCTGAGATCGATAGATGTTTGGACACTAAAGAAATCAAGGGATACGGGGATAGTGTGGGAAAGTGGAGCTGAGGTAGAAGATCAGCCTTGATCTTATTGAATGGCGCAGCAGGCTCGAGGGGCTGTTTAACCCACTCCTGCTCCTATTTCTTATGTTCTTAAAGCCGAGTGGAAATCTGGAACTCTGTTCCCCATAAAACTGAGGCTGGGACAATTGAAAATTATAAAACTAAGATGGATAGATTTCCTTAGGCAAGGGTATTAATGGCGATGGAACCAAGGCAGGTAGACAGAGTTAAAATACTGATCAGCCACAATCTGATTGAATGGTGGGACAGGCTCAAGGGGCTGAATGGCCTATTCCTGTTCCTACTTACAGTGATGACTTTTGTAAACAGCTTTTACAGGGGATTAGAAGGGGAGGAAATGCGGACAGGATTAAACCTGGGTCCCTCCTGTTCCTATGACTGTCACACTGGGCGTTACCATTCCCACTGAGCCATTGGGAGGAGGGTCCAGTGACCCTGCTGGAAAATGCCTATGTGAGGCCTCAAGTGAGGACAGTGGAATAGCCTGTCGACACTCACTGTCGATGTTCATACATGGAGATTGGGCACATGGGTCACATATTGGAGAGAAACTGGTGAATGTAGAACTGAACCCAGCCAGAGTCAGCACCTTCAGGGGAGGAGAGGGAGGGGAACCAGTGAGTATAGAACTGAACCCAGCCAGAGTCAGCACCTTCAGGGGAGGAGAGGAGAGAAGGATAAAATAGTAGGAATTTGTGCAATGTGCCTTGTGCCTTGTGCCTTGCTCTCTCCCTGGATCCTGAAACTACAGAACTCACTCTTCCCCTCCTGAAGTCTACAGGCTCTAAAACTGAAGCTTGGTGGCCCTCAGTCCCGACTCCTTGATTTACCTCCCCTTCTCTCCTCCTCTTTCCCCCTTGGTTATGTTCCACACGCTGGGCCTTGGGCCTTCCCCAGGGATTCTCCGTATGAACAGGGGGATGTGTGTTGAGACAGGATGTCCCAGCGCTCCACCTTTAACGGGGCCAAGGAGAGGACCAGCTGGGCTGAATGGCCCTGCTTTATGACAGCACTGCAGTGCTTAGCAACCAACTTCCCTGAGCCCTGCTCATTATGGGCTGGGTTTAACGTTTGATGGGACAGTGTAGAAGGAGCTTTATTCTGTATCTAACCCGTGCTGTACCAGCCCTGGGAGTGTTTGATGGGACAGTGTAGAAGGAGCTTTACTCTGTATCTAACCCGTGCTGTACCTGCCCTGGAAGTGATTTAGAACATAAGAAATAGAAGCAGGAGTAGGCCATTTGGTCCCTTGAGCCTGCTCCGCCATTCAATATCTTGGCTGATCTGATCATGGACTCAGCTCCACTTCCCTGCCTGCTCCCCATAACCCTTTATTCCCTTATCGCTCAAAAATCTGTCTATTTCCGCCTTTAATATATTCAATGACCCAGCTGCCACAGCTCTCCGGGGCAGAGAATTCCATGGATTTATAACCCTCAGAGAAGAAATTTCTCCTCATCTCAGTTTTAAAAGGGTGGCCCCTTATTCTAAGTTAACGTCCCCTAGTTTTAGTTTCCCCTAATGAATGGAAATATCCTCTCTGCATCCACCTTGTCAAGCCCCCTCATTATCTTATAAGTTTCAATAAGATCACCTCTCATTCTTCTGAACTCCAATAAGTTGAGGCCCAACCTACTCAACCTATCCTCATAAGTCAACCCCCTAATCTCTGGAATCAACCTAGTAACCTTCTCTGAACAGCCTCCAAAGCAAGTTATTCCTTCCTTAAATACAGAGACCAAAACATTTGAAGGTTAAAATCACCCATGATTATTGCCGTTCCTTTTTTACAAGTCTCCATTATTTCTTGATTGATACTCCATCCAATCATGTAGCTACTGTTAGGGGCCTATAGACTACGTCCACCAGTGACTTTTTCCCTTTATTATTCCTTATCACCACCCAAACTGATTCAACCTCTTGATCCTCTGAGGCAATATCGTTTCTCACTAACTCATTGATCCCATCCTTTATTAACATTGCAACCAGAACTCCTTTTCCTTTCTGTCTGTTCTCCCGAATTGTCAAATACCCCTGAATATTTTGTTCCCAGTCCTGGTCACCTTGCAACCATGACTCTGTAATGGCTATCAGATCTATTTGTGCCATCAACTCATCTATTTTGTTACGAATACTACGTGCATTTAGGCAAAGAGCTTTTCAATTTATTTTACCCTTTTGTCTTGCTTGTTTCCTCTGACTTCAAATTCACTTCTACTTGTTTGATGGGACAGTATAGAGGGAGCTTTACTCTGTATCTAACCTGTGCTGTACCTGGTCTGGGTATGTTTGATGGGACAGTGTAGTGGGAGCTTTACTCTGTACCTGACCAGAACATGTTTCAGGCACACACTCGGTGTTCAGAATACCCATAGAATACAGTGTAGACGTGAACCCAGCCAGAGTCAGCACCTTCAGGGGAGGGGAGGGAGGGGAGCCAGTGAGTGTAGAACTGAACCCAGCCAGAGTCAGCACCTTCGGGGAAGGAAAAAAACAGCGAGAAGAAAGAAATGATGGAGGTGGTGCGATGGGTTTGGGTTTCAGCTCCGGGAGGAGGGAGAGTGTGTGGGATGGGGATTTACAGCTTTGGGGGAACAAGAGAGGAAAGAATGTTCCATAGAAACTAGAATTATCTGTTCTGAATTTCTATCCTGCCCTTACAGTAGTGAGTTTTGTAAACTCCTTTTATAGGGTGTTAGAAGGGGAGGATTTACAGACAGGGAATTGGAACCAAACATCACGTCAAGATCTGACAGAGTCACTCGATGCATCAGGACCTAAATATCATCGGCCTTTGAATGTGGATGGAGAAATGTTTGTCAAGACCATGAATAATCCTTAGTAACATATGAGACAATCACGCAGTCACATAATGGTTAGAGACTACTTCTATTGGTCTGTTACCCTTAGCAACACCTGAGGCAATCACGCAGTCACCTAATGTTTAGAGACCACTTCTATTGGTCGATTTGAATCTATATGTAATCTATAATGAATATGATTGGATAGTGTCCGGCCAAAATGGGCTGATGTAACTGTAGTAAACTGTTGTAAAACATATAAAAATCCATGAAACCCTTTGTTCGGCGGAGAGAGGTACCTGGACCCACCAGTTTGCTTCATCTCCCCGCCGGCGTAATAAACCGTTGTGATGTATGGACCGACCCGGAGTGACGAGTGATTCTTGGAAGGTACATTCGCGCTAACAACTCCAAAGTACATTTGAAGTGCATTCACTGTTGTAGTATAGGAAATGCAGCAGATGATTTACACACAGCAAGCTGCCATGAACAGCAATGGCCAGATAATCTGTTTGAATGATATTGGTTGAGAGCTGATGGGGCCTTGGTTGAACAACTCATCTGAAAGATGGCAACACTGACAGTCCAGCAATCCTATGGTGTACCTGCCCTGGGAGTATTTGATGGGACAGTGTAGAGGGGGCTTTACTCTGTATTTAACCCATGCTGTACCTGCCCTGGGAGTGTTTGATGGGACAGTGTAGAGGGAGCTTTACTCTGTATCTAACCCGTGTTGTACCTGACTGGAGAGTGTTTCAGGCAGACACTTGGTGCTCAGAATACACTATTTCATGGCAGTGACATCCATCACCTTGATGAGAACAAAATTTAACCCAAAGATAAGAGAAAACCATCAGTTCCTCCCCGGACACAGATCCAGAGGACAGTGAGTTTCCCGAACATTGTTGTACAGTGTGTTCGATAGTTCCTCCCTGGGTCTGAGCCTTTTGGTGATGATTTGAATTTGATGCCCTCGAATTATTGACTCATCGACTGGTGGAAATAGTTTATCCTCATTTACCTGATCAAATTTTGAACCGCTGCTTCAGATCTCCAATTCCCCTTTGTTCGAATGAAAAGAGCCCCAGTTTCTCCAATCTCCCCTGATAACTAAAGCCTTTCTTCCCTGGTATCATCTCAGTGAATCTCTCTGCACCCTCTCCATGGCCTCGACATCCTTCCTGGTGTAAGATCCCCAAAACCTGACACAATATTCAAACTGCAGCCTAACCAATGATTTGTACAGGTTTACATGCCCTCTGCCCTTTTGTACTCCACACCCCTATTTATAAAACCTAGGACCCCATGTGCTGTTTAACCACTTTATCAACTTGTCCTCTGACTTTTAAAGATTTGTCTAACTGAAACCCTTGTAGATTTTAAACATATTAACATAGCATGGCTAAAACACAGATATAAACTGGCTGATATAATGTGCATCATGAGAGAGAGAAGTTTAGTCTGAGTTAGAAACTCAAACAATCGATTCACTGCAGACAACACTGATAAGACTTTCCATTCACTGAACCCACTGTTGGAATCTGTAATCAGATCGGGGAAAGAACAGGGTTTGTCTGTTAGTAACCACAATGTAAGCTTAAACCAGACTGCGGAACGCAATAGATTAGATTATAATGTGTGATGTTTATACCTATAAATTGTGAAACTATAAAAAATAACAACTAACATCGTGCAGGGGAGTTTAAGGATAATGACAAAATTAGTGAAGAAAAGTAACTGCTGGGAACCAGGGAAAATGTCCTTGTAAATCACAGATTAGAGAAGTTCCAGCTGTCTGCCCAAACCCAGCAGCGAAGCCAAAGAAGAGTCCGGTGCCAGAGGTGGATCAGTGCAGGGTATAAAAGTGAGGGGAGACTGATGTAAGGGGGCAGTCGGGACTGGAGACACCGGAGATCAAGCTAAGGGCATCCAGCGGGCTGACCTGGTGTCAGTTACTGTGGACACGCGAGACTTGTATCTTTACTCTGATGTGGTAGAACACAGAGAATCTGGTCAAATTATAGTTCTTAAGATATTAAAGTTGCTGATAATCATTGAATATATTTAAGGTGGAGATAGACAGAGTTTTGAAAGATAAGGGAGTGAAGGATTATGGGGAGCGGGCAGGATCAGATCAGCCATGATCTTATTGAATGGCAGAGCGGACTTGAGGGCCAGATGGCCTACTCCTCCTATTTCTTGTGTTCTAACACTAGACTCTCGATCCTTAACAAGACAAGGAATTAGCTAGAATCTTGCAACCCTAAATCTCTCTGCTCCTTTACTCCATTGAAAGTTTTACCATTTAATGTACATTTCCTCCCTTTTTCTTCCTCCCAAAATCTATCGCAGCACATTTCTCCATTAAATTTCATTTCACATCTACCTGCCCCAATTACTAACCTGTGTATTGACAATGAAGGCACTTAAATTCCTCTTCATAGTTGGCTATGGGCCCTTTTTGGCATTCCCTGGAGTTTTTGATCATGTGCCCCATATACCCAAGCCCAGATGACAGAATAGCCAAACTCCCAGGCCTTAGCCATAACCCCTAAACCCAATCCTAGTTCCCAGACTAATAATAAACACTAAAACTAATCCCAAACCTTAACAGAGAATCCAATTTACCAAAAAGAAGAAATCAGAATAGAAAGAAACATACTCTTAATTAGAATAATTTAAAACAACGAAAATAACTAAACCGAACTCCAGACCCTAACTCTCATAAACCTAAACCTTGTAACCTTTAAATCTAGCCCAGCCCCAAAACCAAACCCCAACCCACATAAACCTAAACCTAAAACTTGTAAACACAGACCCCAGCCCCAAAACCAAACCCTAACCCAAGACCCTAACCCCACTAAAATCTAACCCCAACATAAAACATAACAGTTCAGACCCCAACCCTAACTCTAGATCCTAAACCCCAGAAACCGAACCCTAACCGAAACCTGAACAGCTCCCAAACCCAATCCTAATCCCAGACCATAGACCCCAAGACTGAACCCTAACCTAAAACATATTAATGCAGACCCTAACCCCAAGACCTAACTCTAAATGCCCCTTAATCAACTCCCAGCCCTTCCCTCCTCCTCCTCAAGGAAACAGGAACTAAACAGAACTGTGTGTAAAACAGAGGCCTAAACCGTCCTCCCCCGGGCAGACCAGGAAATAGAAGGGTGTACAACAATCGGGGACAACAGACGACATAGGGAACCAAACCGGGAATAAAACAAAACACTGGATTGAATGAAGACAGTAATAACAAAAACATTACAGAACTATCCTCCAAACTATAACAAAACTAAAAAAAAGTACAAAACAAAAAATTTTAATTAAAAAAAAAAATTAGTTATTAAAATCAAAAAACAAAAATTTACAGGCAGTAAGGGGAGAATGGGATAAAAGACTTAAAATAAATGAACAAACTGTCAGTAAATCAAAACATTAGACCCCCACAAAAAACCCCCAACCACAGACATTCAACCAGGTGAGTCATCACATTACACACAAACACGAACAAAAAGGGAGCAGAGCTCCACATTTGTACCTAACAAACAGGGAGGACCACTGAGCACACAGACAACACACCAGGAGTATAAACACAAACCATAACACCAGACAAAGCACACAATTAACAGCTCATCACTGAGAGGGAGGAGGTTTAAATAGTTTCTTTCCCAGCCCTTCTCGTTCCGACTGACCTGGTGGAAGGTAGGGAGCTCTAAACCCTCCATAACCTCTCACTGTAAGGTTATCAATCTGATACCCTCTGACCCTTGAACCCTCCCCCCTGACCCATTTGCTTTTCCTGGTCTCTGATGAAGCCTCAGTAAGGGTGAAACATTAGGCCTATCAACTACAATCAACCACCAAGATGATGGATCATGAAGTGAGTATAAATCTGCCCCCCCCCACCGCCCCCCCCGAAAAACCCCACCTTACTTTTCTCCCCCCGCCCTTGGGAGACTTCTTCCTCACTCTCTCCACACTCCCAAACGACGGTGCTGGTTTTTTTTCTTTTTAAAAAAGCCGATCTCTCATTTCTCTTCGTTCTTAACAAAAAATGTTCTCCGTACCAGCTCTAATTGTACTGCTTTTTAGAACTAGTAGGATAAGTGCTTTCTGCGGGACTGTGATTTCTCTGCTCCCACCTCCCCGCACCCCCCCAACAGAACAGTATTGCCATCGAACCACTACGTGCACACACACCTAGAGTCTCATTGCCGAGAGCATGCAGAAATCAAGCGCAGGCAGCAGAAGGAGCGTGCGGAAAACCAGTCCCACCTGTGACAGAGACTGTAATTCTCTTATTGGACTGTTCATCATAGGCAGTCCCTTGGAATTGAGGAAGACTTTCTTCCACTCGTAAAATGAGTCCTTAGGTGGCTGAACAGTCCATTACGAGAACCACAGTCCCTGTCACAGGTGGGAGAGATAGTCATTGAGTGAAAGGGTCGGTGGGACAGGTTTGCCGCACGTTCTTTCCGCTGTCTGCACGCTCTCAGCGACGAGACTCGAGGTGCTCAGTGCCCTCCCGGATGCACTTCCTCCACTTAGAGCGGTCTTTGGCCAGGGACTCCCAGGTGTCGGTGGGGATGTTGCACTTTATCAGGGAGGCTTTGAGGGTGTCCTTGTAATGTTTCCCCTGCCCACCTTTAGCTTGTTTGCCGTGAAGGACTTCCGAGTAGAGCGCTTGCTTTGGGAGTCTCGTGTCGGGCATGCGGACAATGTGGCCTGCCCAGCGGAGCTGATCGAGTGTGGTCAGTGCTTCAATGCTGGGGATGTTGGCCTGGTCGAGGACACTAACATTGATGCGTCTGTCCTCCCAGGGGATTTGTAGGATCTTGCAGATCCTCGACTATTCAGTCAACTGAGAATTCACTTTGATGATGACACACACAGGATTTAAGAAAATAAATTAAAAAACAATCAAAGGAAAGAGTGTTTCCTAAATTCTCCCTCCTCCTCCCCCCACATGATCCTCCAACTCGGGCAAAGACCCTGATCGACCCGCTAAGACCATAAAAGGACATAACCCTCCCTTCCCCATCCTGTAACTGAATGACTCATTAAAACAACCCTCACCCAAAAACAGACAGTTAAAATAAATAAAAAAATAACAAAAAACTACTAACATTTAAAATTTTAAAAATAAAAATCAGCACATGAAAGTACATAAATCAATCTTCCTGAAAGAAGGTAATAGTGACTTAAAATCAAGCACCTTCAAAATCCAGAGACCAATCCCTTCCCCGGGAACAACAAGACCTCCACTCCAACCCGCCCCCTTGGCCGCAGCTTAAATCCAATCCGAGGCTTTTAATCATCTCTAGGCCCAAAAATAACCAACAACGAATTGACCTGACTACTCAATCCCTAAAAGCCACAAAAATTAAAGAGACCACAACCCACACCACCTAACCCTGACCCCCCCCCCCCGCCCCCACACACACAATCTAACTGAGACCTCCCAACACAACCTAACCGTGACCACCCCCCCCCACACAATCTAACCGTGCGTCCCCCCCACACAACCTAACCGAGACCCCCCCCACACAAACAACCAAATCGAAACCCCCCCACGCACAACCTAACCAAGACACCGCCACACACAATCTAACCGTGAGTCCCCCCCACACAACCTAAACGAGACTCCCCCCCCCCCCCCCCCCCACCCCACACACACAACCTAACCGTGACCCCCCCACACACACAACCTAACCGTGACCCTCCCACACACACAACGTAACCGTGACCCCCCCACACACACAACGTAACCGTGACCCCCCCACACACACAACGTAACCGTGACCCCCCCATACACACAACGTAACCGTGACCCTCCCACACACACAACCTAACTTGTCCCCCCCACATACAAACTAACCAAGACCTACCCTCATACACACAACCGAACCGAGACCCTCCCACATAACATAACAGAGACCACCCTCCACTCAACCTAACCGAGACCTCATCACACAACCTGACTGTGACCCCCCCCCTCACAACCTAACCGAGACTCCCCCACACACAACCTAACCGCGTACCCCCCCATACACACAACCTAACCGAGACCCCCCCACACACAACCTAACCGTGACCCTTCCCCACACACACAACCTAACCGAGACTCCCCCACACACAACCTAACCGAGAACCCTACCCCAACACACAACCTAACCATGACCCTTCCCCACACACACAACCTAACCGAGACCTTGCAGCAAGATACAATTGCAGAAAAACAAAAATAATTGTTTTTCAAAAATATAAAATCGGAGATCCCAGCAAAACAAACGGAGGTCATCATCATCATCATCGGCAGTCCCTCAGAATCGAGGAAGACTTATTCCACTCTAAAAGTGATTTCTCAGGTGACTGAACAGTCCAGTACGAGAACCACAGACTCTCTCACAGGTGGGACAGAGAGTCGTTGAGGGAAAGGGTGGGTGGGACTGGTTTGCCACACGCTCTTTCCACTGCCTGCGATTGATTTCTGCTTGCTCTCAGTGATGAGACTCGAGGTGCTCAGCGCTCTCCAGGATGCACTTGCTCCACTTGGGGCGTTCTTTGGGCAGGGACTCCCAGATGTCAGAGGGGATGTTGCATTTTATCAAGGAAACCTTGAGGGTGTTCTTGTAATGTTTCCTCTGCCCACCTTTGGCTCGTTTGCCGTGAAGGAGTTCCGAATAGAGTGCTTGCCTTGGGAGTCTTGTGTCTGGCATGCGAACTATGCGGCCTGCCCAGTGGAGCCGATCGAGTGTGGTCAGTGCTTCAATGTTGTGAATGTTGGCCTGGTCGACAACGCTAATGTTGGTGCATCTGTCCTCCCAGGGGATTTGTAGGTTCTTGCGGAGACATCTTTGGTGGTATTTCTCCAGCGATTTGAGGTGTCTACTGTACATGGCCCATGTCTCTGAGCCATACAGGAGGGTGGGTATTACTACAACCCTGTAGACCATGAGTTTGGTGGCAGATTTGAGGGTCTGATCTTCGAACACTCTTTTCCTCAGCCACCGTTCGCTCCAAATAAATAAACAACGGACCTACTCTCCACAACCAAAAAACGTTAGCACACCCACCAAATCCCTCCCGCCCTCCCCACCCATGTAACCGAAACTTAATCCACAAATTCACAAATGTTTAAATGAATAAAATGGGAAGACACAGACTCAGGGACACGCGGCTCCATGCTGTGACCAATCAGCATTCTGCCCAACAGCAGCAACAAGCCTCCGTTTCCAATAGGCAGGTTCCACAGGATCTTTGAACAGCTTAAATATAACAATAATTCCCCAATTAATATCCCTAACTTAAAACACTGGTAATAATATTATTAATAAATCCAAAAAATACAATTGGCTTACTTATAATTAATAAGTTCCCTAACTCCACAAATATCAATTGAATACATAGTAAGGAACTAACATTCCACTCAATAACTAATTTTAACTGACAAACCCAACCCCCTCCCCTCAAAAATAACCCTTCCTAAACCAACACCCCCCAAAGAGGGACTGTATATAAATACAATCCAATCTTCATCAATGTAATCTCTTGGTTAATTTCAATTTACCATCAATTTAATTATTAATAAAACACTTCCATAAAAGTTCCAAAGGAACATTACCCCACTGTGCCAAACAACAAAGGCCCTAACCCTAGAAATAGAATGGTACACCAGTATCCAGAATAAAATTAGAACAAGGCGTCAGTGTCCAGAATGACACACAAAGCCACAGCAACTCTGATACAGCAAGTAATGGACAGGAGAATACCCAAACAACTAAAACGAGAAAGCTCGAACAGAATGTATATTACCCATATTAACCCCACCCTAGATTTAATCTATATACAGAGCATTGCATCAGTGTCCAGGACGACACACAAAGCACAGTGGTCCAGACACAATAAACAGATGGCATCAGAGAATCCAATTTACCAAAAAAGAAACTAGAACCTAAAGGATCATACTCTTAATCAAAATAATTCAAAATAATGAAAATAACTAAAGAGGATAAATGAAGGAACAAGGGCAAGAAAGGCTGAGTAGTAAACTCCAGAAAACGTGAGCCGATCAAAAGTGGCAGTAAGGAATGCAAAATTCCAAAGGGGCGTTACCCCACTGTCCGAAACACCAACAACAAGCTCAAAAAACACTAACAGATTTGTCAAGTATAATTTCCCCTTCATAAATCCGTGTTGATTCTGCCCAGTCCTGTTATTACTTCCGAAGTGCCCTGTTACCACGTGCTTAATAATCGATTCTAGCATTTTCTCTACCACTGATTTCATGGCTACCGGTACTGCACGGCTTAGATACAGAGTAAATCTCACTCCATCCTGTCCCAAACACTACCAGGGTTGATAGAGTAAACCGCAGACTACATTATCCTAGGGCACGTACAGCATGGGTTAGATACAGAATAAAGCTCCCTCTACCCTGCCTCAAATACTCCCAGGGCACGTACAGCACGGATCAGATACAGAGCAATCCCCAACCACTGACTAGACCACGCCCACTGACTGCTTAACCAGAAGGCAATGCAGCTCAGCAAGAACAGGGGTGACGGGTGAGCTTGACTTGTTGCGAGTTAGGGCATGGGCAGCCGAGTTTTGGATCAACACTAGTTTATGTAGGGTTGAATGTGGGAGGAGTACTTTGGAATAGTCATTCCAGAGGTAACAAAGGCATGGATGAGGGCTTCAGCAGTGGATGAGCTAAGGCAATAGTGTAGACGGGCGATGTGTTAGAGGTGGACATAAGCAATCTTAGTTATGCTACAGATATATGGTCACAAACTTATTTCAAGGTCAAGTATAACACCAAGGTTGCGAACAGTCTGGTTCAGCATCAGACAGAAGCTGGGGAGAGGATGGAGTCAATGGCTAGGGAACGGAGATTGTGACAATGACAATTACAAATATTAGAATATTTCACAGGCTATCAAATGCAAAATGTGCGGATGAGTTCTTTAAATTAAATTGGTTCCAAAAACGGGTTAACTGATACAGAAATAACGGATTTCAAATCTTATGCAAGATAGTTCAATAAAGAGGTTGTTCAAAGGATTGCAGCTGAGTTTAAAGTGAAACACTGCAGTTAAGTCTACTACAACCACAAGTCATGTACTCAAACGGAACAACTTTGAGGTTTGATATGATAGAAGGCGAACTAGGTGAGAAGTGATATAAGTTAGAGTAAGAAAAAGCCCTAAAATGGAACAGTGGGTAACAGAACATCAACTAGTCTCCTCTGATTATAGAGAAATCAAATATTCGACACACTGTGTTTGAAACAAATCTGATTTATTCAATATTTATACCGGATATTAATCTCCAGCCCACATATAGGGGTTATTGAGAGCATCAGAAACAAAGTCTTACTGCCAGAATGAACATGGTTCAGTGACCAATGCAATCTCAATAAATCATGTTCCATTCAATAACATGGGCTTTGAATGGCGATATCTTTACCCAGCATTCTCTGCGGGGAGAATGTGTCTCACCTGGACTACAGGAGCTCAGTGCGCAGGCGCTGGTCCTGGCTGGGTTTGGAGCATGCGCGGTGCCTGTAATGGCGGAGGAGACACGTTTTGGACAGGCGCCTCAGAGTTGTGTTTTTCAGCGGGACGGAGCGGAGTAATGGACCAGCGGGGAGCCGGGGCGACTTCATAAACAACCGGTGCCCGCCGCAAACCCGGAATAAGAACCAGAATATCGCCGGTTGTAGTTTCGGGGCTTTCTCCCGGTCACAGGCCCAGGCTAACGGCGGCCATGTTTGTACAGGAAGGCCGGTTCTGCGCTCTGGCATCTTGGTTTAGTGAGTAGCAAGGCGCATGCGCAGCCATCTTGGTGCAGGAACAAAGTGAGTGATGTCAATGTCTGTGGAACAGAACCCAGCCAGAGTCAGCACCTTCGGGGGAGGAGAGGGAGGGGAACCAGTGAGTGTAGAACTGAACCCAGCCAGAGTCAGCACCTTCAGGAGAGGAGAGGGGAACCAGTGAGTGTAGAACTGACCCCAGCCAGAATCAGCACACTCAGGGGAGGGGAACCAGTGAGTGTAGAACTGACCCCAGCCAGAATCAGCACACTCAGGGGAGGGGAACCAGTGAGTGTAGAACTGACCCCAGCCAGAATCAGCACACTCAGGGGAAGGGAACCAGTGAGTGTCGAACTGAACTCAGCCAGAGTCCACTTCTTTTGGAGAAGGAAGTGTACCAGTGAGTGTAGACCTGAACCCAGCCAGTATCAGTACATTCTGGGGAGGAGAGGGATGGGAACCAGTGAGTGTAGAACTGAACCCAGCCTGAATTGGTGGTGAAAACTGGGTGTGGAGGAGAAACTGTCTAGAAATTTGCGATGGTTTGGATTTCAGCACAGCAGGAGGGACAATGTGTGGGACAGGGATTTACAGCTTTGTAAAAACGAGAGAGGAAAACATTTTCCATGGAAACTAGATGTGTCTATTCTGAATTTCTGTCTTGTACTGACAGTGATGAGTTTTGTTATCTCCTTTTACAGCGTATTAGGTGGTGAGATTTTCAGACAGGAAACACAAACCAAACATCGCATCAAGATCTGACAGGGGCAGTTGATTCATCAGGAGCTGAATATCATCGGTCTTTGAAAGTGGAAGGAGAAATGTTTGACTGTTCTGTCTGTGGGAAAAGATTTCAATTATCATCCTGACTGGAAAGGTACCGAGACACACACACCCGAGTGAGTGTTCCAGTGCACTGACTGTGGAAAGAGCTCTAACCAGTTACACAGCCTGAAAAAACATCGCACCATTCAAAGCACAGAGAAACTGTAAACGTGTTGTGTGAGTGGGCGAGGCTTCAACTGATTGTCGAACCATGGATAGTCACAAGGATACCTGCACCACGGAGAAACCGTGGAAATGTGATGTCTGTGGGAAGGTATTCAGATCACCATCTGAGCTGGAAATGCATCGACGCTGTCACACTGGGGAGAGGCCTTTCACCTGCTCTGAGTGTGGGAAGGGATTCACTGCATCATCCAACCTGCTAACACACCGGCGAGTTCACACCGGGGAGAGGCCATTCACCTGCTCTGAGTGTGGGAAGGGATTCACTGCATCATTCAACCTGCTGAAACACCAACGTGTTCACACTGGGGAGAGACCGTTCACCTGCTCTCAGTGTGGGAAGCGATTCACTGAGCAATCCAACCTACTGAAACACCAGCGAGTTCACACTGGGGAGAGGCCATTCACCTGCTCTGAGTGTGGGAAGGGATTCACTCAGTCATCCACCCTGCTGACACACCAGCGAGTTCACACTGGGGAGAGGCCGTTCACCTGCTCTGAGTGTGGGAAGCGATTCACTCGGTCATCCCACCTGCTGACACACCAGCGAGTTCACAAATGACTGCAGGGGTTGGCATCTGCTGTTATTACTGCTGTTAATCACATCCCGACTGAACCATGTTCATTCTGACATTTGGGGTTTGTTTCTGCCGATGTTAATAACCCTATAACTGGGCTGGACTTTAATATTCTGGATATATTGCTGATTGTGTTCTCGGGACTGCAGTGTCCATTTAAGAAATGCTGTGTGTTATCTTTCCCCTTAATTCAGCAACTCTCAACAGAAATTTAGTTTGCAATTAAATTATGAACTTTTACTTTAATTCTAAATTGATCTTTGGTACAAAATCTACAATTGTGTCAAAGTTTCCACTGAATAAAATCTCCAATTAAAAAGATCTTGCTGACAATTCTTACTGACTTGCACATTACACACAGTGGTCCCTCCATTATCCACAAGAAGGGGAATGGGAATTAGTGGGGAATCAATGTCCCTAAATGTTGCTCCTCCCGTCTGGTGTAGCAATCCCCTTGGCACGGGAATGGAGACAAATCCAGACCAAAACTGTGCGCAGTACTCCAGGTGTGGTCTTACCAACGCCCTGTACAGTTGTAGCAGGACTTCCCTACTTTTATACTCCATCCCCCTTGCAATAAAGGCCAGCATTCCATTTGCCTTCCTGATTACTTGCTGTACCTGCATGCAAACTTTTTGAGTTTCATGTACAAGAACCTCCAGATCCCTCTGTACTACAGCATTTTGTAATTGTCCCCATTTAAATAATTATTTGCTTTTTTATTTTTCCAACCAAAAGGGATAACCTGACATTTTACCACATTATAGTCCATCTGCCAGATTTTTGCCCACTCACTGAGCCTATCTATGTCACCTTGTAGATTCTTTGCGTCCTTCTCACAACCTATCTTTGTATCATCAACAAATTTGACTATGTTACACTCAGTCCCTTCAGCCAAGTTATTTATATTAGTTGTAAATAGTTGAGTCCCCAGCACTGATCCCTGCGGCACCCCTCTAGTTACAGTTTGCCAAGCTGAAAATGATCCATTTATCCTGACTCTCTGTTAGTTTTCTGTTAGTTTGCCAATCATCTATCCATGCTGATATATTACCCCCAACCCTGTGAACTCTGAGTTTGTGAAGTAACCTTTTGTGTGGCACCATATGGAATGCTTTCTGGAAATCCAAATATATAACATCAACTGGTTCTCCTTTATCCACTTTGCTTGTTACATCCTCAAATAATTCCAGGAAATTTGTCAAACATGATTTCCCTTTCATGAAACCATGCTGACTCTGCTTGACTGCAATATAATTTGCTAAATGTCCTGCTATTACTTCCTTAATGATGGACTCCAGTATTTTCCGAATGACAGATGGTAGATTAACTGGTCTATAGTTTCCTGCTTTCTGTCTCCCTCGTTTCTTAATTAGGGATGTTACACTTGCAGTTTTCCAGTCCGCTGGGATCTCTCCAGAATTCAGGGAATTTTGGTAGATTACAACCGATGCATCCACTATCTCTGCAACCACTTCTTTAAAGACCCTAGGATGCATGTCATCATGTCCAGGAGTCTTGTCCACCTTTAGTCCCATTAGTTTGATTAGTACTTAATCTCTAGTGACAGTGACTGTTTTAAGTTACCCCCCCCCCCCGCATTAGCTCCTTGATTATCAACTGTTGGGATGTTTTTGGTATCCTCTACCGTGAAGACCGATACAAAATATTTGTTCAAAGTCTCTGCCATTTCCGTGTTTCCCATTATTAATTCTCCAGTCTCATCTTCTAAGGGACCAATGTTTACTTTAGCTACTCGTTTCCATTTTATATTCCTGTAGAAGCTCTTACTGTCGTTTTTATATTTCTTGTTAGTTTGCTCCATCTGCTATCTTCTCTGTTTTTATCATTTTTTAGTCGTCCTTTGCTGGTTTCTAAAAATTTCCCAATCCTCTGGCCTTCCACTGTCCTTCGCAATATGGTATGCCTTTTTTCAATTTGATACCATCCTTTACTTCCTTAGTTAGCCAGGGATGGTTCATCCTTTTCTTAGCATCTTTATTTCTCATTTGAATAAATCTTTGCTGAGAGTTATGTAATATCTCCTTAAATGTTTGCCATTGTGTTTCTACAGTCTTACCCTTGAACATATTTTCCCAATCCACTTGGTGTCAGTGACAAGTGTCGATTTATATCACATGGGAGGAGACTGGTGTCAGTGACTGTGGGGTTGGTTCAACCTTCTTTGACCTGACCAAGGCCTTTGACACTGTTAAACGTGAGGGATTATGGAGTGTACTCTACAAATTCAGCTGTCCATTTGCCCAATAGGAGACTCCCAAAGCAAGCGCTCTACTCGGAACTTCGACTCGGCAGGGATAATGGGTGGGCGGGGCTTCAGGATGTCTGTCAGTTTGATTGGACACATATTTGTGCCCAGGTCAGTGGCCCCTGAAAGGGAGCCTTGTTGTGCTAATTTTTGTCTTGTGACCCTGGGCCAGCCCAGCTCACCCTATTGGGCCAGGCCGGGCTCACCCTATTGGGCTAGGCCGGGCTCACCCTATTGGGCCAACCCGGGCTCACCCTATTGGGCCAGCCCGGGCTCACCCTATTGGGCCAGCCCAGCTCACCCTATTGGGCCAGCCCAGCTCACCCTATTGGGCCAGCACAGGCTCACCCTATTGGACCAACCCAGCTCACCCTATTGGGCCAGCCTGGGCTCACCCTATTGGACCAGCCTGGGTTCACCCTATTAGGCTAGTCTGAGCTCACCCTATTGGGCCAGGCCGCGCTCACCCTATTGGGCCAACCTGGGCTCACCCTATTGTGCCAGCCCGGGCTCACCCTATTGGACCAACCCAGCTCACCCTATTGGGCCAGCCCGGGCTCACCCTATTGGACCAGCCTGGGTTCACCCTATTGGGCTAGTCTGAGCTCACCCTATTGGGCCAGGCCGCGTTCACCCTATTGGGCCAACCTGGGCTCACCCTATTGGGCCAGCCCGGGCTCACCCTATTGGGCCAGCCCGGGCTCACCCTATTGGGCCAGTCCGGGCTCTCCCTATTGGGCCAGCATGGGTTCACCCTATTGGGCCAGCACGGGTTCACCCTATTGGGCCAGCACAAAAGGCCAATTATCCAGCAAAGAAAATTAACAGCTTATTGATTTTATTGTCACTCTGCGCACAGCGGGTGCAGAACTGATCCCAACCTTGTAAACTGGAAATGCATTGTCACAGTCACACTGGGGAGAGGCTGTTCACCTGCTCTGAGTGTGAAAAGGGATTCACCAAGTCATCCGACCTGCTGAGACAGCAGCGAGTTCACAAGTGACTGCAGGGGTTGGACTCTATTCTTATTGCTGCTATTAATCGCATCCTGACTGAATCGTGTTTTTTCTGTCAGTTGGTGTTTGTTTCTGCTGATGTTAATAACCTCTATAACTGGGCTGGAGTTTAATATTTGATATAGTGTGTCGATATTTGATGCCTCTAAAATAAGTGGAGACTAATTGATGTCCTGTTACTGACTGTTCCATTTTTGGCCTTTTCTCTTTTCTAACTCTGGATTATTTCAGTTCTCAGACCTTCGGTTACTCTCAGGGACAAGTCCCAGTTTCCCATATCTTCCAGAGTGCCTCTCCTCACCTTGGTATCCAGGGAAGGTGTCGGTAACATGCCCGGGATCACTAAACATAAAACCCAGTCTGTTAATCACATTCAGATACTGGACTTAGCATGTGCCCCACAGCATCTCTCTCACCTTCGATGTGTGAATGGAGCATCACGCCTGCAAACCTGGTTTCAATTTAAATTTTAATCCACTCAGCAAACATATTTTTAAAAATACATACATGTAAACCAATCACATCAAATAATCGGCAAAGATTTAGAGTTAGCAAGGTGAATAAGTAAACACATCACAGCCCAATAAACCAGCTCTATATTCACAGGAGAAAGTCTGTTATCTAACTCCTCGAATGTCAGTTGGTGAGATGAATCACTTTCCATGTACAACAGCATCCATTCCCACTGTCCCCACATTTACAGTGTTGAGTCAGGTGGGTGCACGAGTCTCACAGGCTGAACGATTGGTTGAAGGTGTGTTCATATACACAACATGTGTCCTGTTTCTCCCCGCTGTGATTGGTGTTTTTACAAAGGCTGATGATAATCCGGGTATCTGTCAAATCTTGATGCGATGTTTGGATTGAGTTTCCCTGCTGCAGATCCTCCCCTTCTAATATCCTGAAAATAAATGGTGGTTACAAACATTGTTACTTTAAGTACAGGATAGAAATTCAGAACAGACAATTCTAAATTCGATAGAACATTCTGTCCCCCTCCTGTCCCTCCTAAGCTAGAAATTCCTTATTCTAGACACTCTCCCTCAAACTTCACTGTCTAAAATCAACAGTCATTTCAGCGTCTGAGATTTTTTATCTGCAGAAAGTGCTGAATCTGGCTGGGTACAATTCCACAGACATTAGTTAACCTCTAGTGCCTCACCGACAGTCGACTCAGTGAGTACCAGCAGGATTTCCACTGTGATAGGCAATACAGCCTGAAATCTTGTCCTATAATGGTGGGTGTGTGTGTGTGTGTCTGTGTGGGTGTGCCTATGTGGGTGGGGGTTGCATGTGAGGAGTGCATCTGTGTGTGTGGGAGTGTGGGGCTGTGTGTGCGTATGCATGTCTGTGAAGATGTGTGTGGGGGGGTGTGCGTGGGGGGGGGGGGTGTTTGTGTGGGTGTGTGGGGGGTTTGTGTGTGTGTGGGTGTATGTGGGGCGGGTTGTGTGTGTCTTTGTGGGTGTGTGTGTGTGGGGGGGTTGCATGTGGGGGTGCATCTGTGTGTGTGTGGGGGAGTGTGTGTGGAGGGGGGGGTGTGTGCGGGGTGTGGGGCTGTGTGTTTGGTGGGGTGTGTGTGGGGCGGGGTGTATGGGTGTGTTGTGTATGCATGTGTGTGAAGGTGTGTGTGGGGTGTGTGTGTGTGTGAAGGTGTGTGTGGGGTGTGGATGTGTGTGTGTGGATGTGTCTGTGTGGGTGTGTGTGTGTGTGGGGGGGGGTTGCATGTGGGGGTGCATCTGTGTGTGTGTGTTGGGTGTGTATGGGGGAGTGTGTGTGGAGGGGGGTGTGTGGGGTGTGCGTGTGCGGGGGGTGGGGCTGTGAGTGTGGTGGGGTGTGTGTGTGTGTATGCATGTGTGTGAAGGTGTGTGTGGGGTGTGTGTATGTGTGGATGTGTGTGGGTGTACATGGGGGGGTTGTGTGTGTCTGTGTGGGTGTGTGTGTGTGTATGTGTGTGTGTTTGTGGGTGTTTGGGGAGGGGGGTTGCATGTGGGGGTTCCATCTCTGTGTGTGTGGGATGTGTGTGTGCGGGGGGTGGGGTTGTGTGTGTGTGTGGGGGGGGGTGTGTGTGTTGGGGGTGTGTGTTGGGGGTGTGTGTGGGGGGGGTGTGGGTGCTGTGGGTGTGTGTGGGGGGGTGTGCATCTGTGTGTGTGGGGTGTGTGTGTGGGGGGTATGGGTGTGCGTATGTATGCATATGTGTGAAGGTGTGTGTGTGGGGGGGTGTGTGGGGTGGTGTGTGTGTGGGGGAGGATGTGTGTCCGTGGGGGAGGATGTGTGTCCGTGGGTGTGTTTGTGGGGGGGGGGGTTGCATGTGGGGGGTGCATCTATGTGCATGTGGGGGGTGCATCTATGTGTGTGTGGGGTGTGTGTGGGGGAGTGTGTGTGGAGGGGGGGTGTGTGTGGCTGTGTGTGTGTGTGGGCTTCGTGTGTGCGGGGGGTGGGGCTGTGTGTGGGTGTGTGTGGGGGGGGTGTGTATGCGTGTGTGTGGGGGTTGCGTGTGTGGGGGATGGGGGTGTTGTGTGTATGGGGGGTGTGGGTGTGTGGAGGGGGGCATGTGGGGAGTGTGTATGTGTGTGGGATGTGTGTGTGGTGTGTGTGTGTGTGGGGGGGTGTGTGTGCGGGGGGGGGGGGGTGTGTGTGTGGGAGGGGGAGGTGCAATTCCACACACATTAGTTAACCTCTAGTGCCTCACTGACAGTCGAATCATTGAGTGCCGGCAGGATTTCCACTGTGGTAGGCATCACAGCCTCAAATCCTGTCCTCAAATGACATCCACACACTTCCCAGTTGAGGTCACTGGATCGGTATGAAGAGCAGGGGCACTGGCTGATTTTTACTCATATTTAGCCCAGTGGTACTGAGGACAATTATAATCCCTGAACTGCTGCTTTGGCTGAGATCAACTAACAGCCCAGATCTAGGATCGAACGTGGGAGCTTCTCAGTCAGTATTGCAGTGTTCTAAAATTTGGGGGGTTCGGGGAGGGTTAGAACAGAATATTTTGAAACAAACTTGACTCCACCTTCAACCGAAACCTTCGTCACACTGCACAATTCTGAAATCTTTCCAAATTCTGCAGCAAATTAAATGGATCATCAAAAACAGTGAGATATTTTAGAAAGGCTCAAGTCACTGAAATAGACAGCTTTACAATCACTGTACAGTACAGAAGGGAGCGACTGTTAATGGGAGCTCTGTTAGTGAAGTCCTCCAACACCGCAAGATAAATTGGACTGTCCCTTTAACTATAAATAGGCAGAGAAAGGGGAGTCACTTGACCTTTAAATATCTGCCCATTCCCCCAGGCAGTGGGAGGAGGAACAGGGCGCGGTCTCTTTATATCCTGACTCAGCAAGTGCCGCCGGATGGGCTGTCGCAGGGTCCTAAAGTCCACAGAAATTAATAACACCGGGTGTAGCAGAACACCTGAAAAGAGTACACACACGGTCTTTGCTATATTTGTGTGTTTGTGTATGTGTAAGCAAAACACATCATTCGTAATGTTTGCTAGTCAATTCCACAGAGATAAATTATTATCTTCACCAATTATTTTCCAGCATTTTATTTCCTTTTATGTAAAATATAATTGCAGAGTGTTTAATACCTTCAACATTTACTGATAACCCAATGTCTTGTGTGCTCTTGTTTAGAAAGTGATGTCACACTGACCATTCTGTTACCAAGGAGACCATGTCTGTCCACAGTATTCAGTGGGAAAGGGGATTAAATCACACCGAGGATAATGAGCAGCCCTCCACCCGTCTCTGAGCTTTATTGTCCAGTGATCACCTCACCATCACACAGAAGCTCCTGAGATTTACCCCCAGTGTGGATCATTGGTGCCAGTGATGGTAAAAGTGAAGCTGTATCTATACTGCTGTGAGGTTAATAAATCTCTCATTCTCTCACTGGTTATGTCCTTCGTTTGGGAAGGAATGAAACACTTGCAACTGTTACTTTCACTGTTTCCTCCCCAACCACTTCCAATATTTGTGGATGTTGTTTAGTGCCACAGTAACTAAAACATGGTCGAGGTTCAATAAACTGAGACAGGGTCTCATGTAATATAAACAGAGACATGGTCTCGTGTAATATAAACAGAGACATGGTCTAGTGTAATATAAACAGAGGCAGGGTCTAGTGTAATATAAACAGAGACAGGGTCTAATGTAATATAAACAGACAGGGCCCAATGTAATATAAACAGAGACAGGGTCTAGTGTAATATAAACAGGGACAGGGTCTAGTGTAATATAAACAGAGACAGGGTCTAGTGTAATACAAACAGAGATAGGGTCTAATGTAATATAAACAGAGACAGGGCCCAGTGTAATATAAACAGAGACAGGTCTAGTGTAATATAAACAGAGACAGGGTGTATTGCATTAATAACTAAAACAAGGCCTAGTTTTACACTAGAAACAAGTCTTTAATAATTTAAAGTTTTTTTGCAATAATAACTGAAAGAGCTGATAGTGTGACACTAACAGAAGCCGGGTCTACTTAAACAATACCAGAAACATACTCTATTGAATACAACAGAGACAAGATCTATGGTTATAATAGAGGCGCGCACTAGAACTGGAATAACAGGGGCAGGTTATTTTCCAATCATAGCAGAGCCGGGTCTAGTGTAACAATTCCAGATACAGGGGCCCATACAATAAGAGTGGAGACAGGGTCCAGAGTAATAACAGCAAATGCATGGCCCACTGTGAGATTAACATAGACAGTGTTTGATCTAATAATAACAGAGGCAGACTCAAGTGTTATACTGAACACAATGCTGGATCTAGTGTGATGGTCACACAGCCAGTATCTAGTGCAACAAAACAAAGATTGGGTCTCATCTAATAGTGTGTGCAAGTCAGGGCCTATTGCTATAACCTTATTCACCCATCACCCCTGTGCTCACTGACCTACATTGGCTCCCAGTTAAGCAACGCCTCAATTAAAAAATTCTAATCCTTGGTTTCAAAACTCTCCATGGCCTCGCCCCTCCCTATCTCTGTAATTTCCTCCAGCCCCACAACCCTCTGAGTTCCCTGCGCTCCTCCAAATCTGTCCTCTTGAGCATCCCCGATTTTAATCGCTCCACCATTGGCGGCCGTGCCTTCAGCTGCCGAGGCTCCAAGTTTGGGAATTCCCCGAAACCTCCACCTCCTCTTTCAAGGTTCTTTTTAAAATATACCTCTTCGATCAACCTTTTGGGAATCTGTCCTGATATCTTTCTCTGTGGCTGTGTCAAAAATGTTTTTTTATTGATATCGATCTTGTTAAGTGCCGTGAGAAGTTTCACTGAGTTAAAGGCGCTGTATTAATGTAAGTTCTGGTTGTTTTGTTGTTGTAACAAATGCTTTGCCGAATGTCTAATAACAGAGTCAAGGCCCACTGCAGTATGAATGGGTGGGATGAGTGTAATAACACAGGCACGGTCTAGTGTAATGGGAACATGTCAGCCTTAGCTCAGTGGTAGCACTCTCGCCCTGAGTCAGAGGTCAAGGGTTCAATTCCCAATCCAGAGACCCGAGCACATAATCTAGGCCGAAACTCCAGGTGCCAGTACAGAGGGAGTGCTGCACATCAGAGGTGCCGTCTTTCAGATTAGACATTTAATCGATGTCCCCTCGAGTCCATAAGTTGGACATAAAAGATCCCATGGCCACAATTCTGAGGAAGAACAGGTGGAGTTCTCCACGGTGTCCTGCACAATGTGTATCCCTCAACTAACATCACTGAGAATGGATTATCTTGTCATCATTACATTGCTGTTTGTGGGATCTGGCTGTGCACAAATTGGCTGCTGCATTTCCTCCATTACAACTCCTCTCCATCCACCTTCACCCCAACTCTCCAACCCCCTCCCCCCACTCTAACTCCTCTCCCACCCCAACTCTCCAACCCCCCTCACCCTAACTCCTCCTTCACCCCTACTCTCTCCAACCCCCTTCACCCCTACTCTCCAACCCACCCCAATTCCTCTCCCACCCCTACTCTCCAACACCTCCTCATCTTCCATTCACTTCAATTGAAAAGAAATAGACAGGTTGTCCCAGTGAGGATTTGAAACATATTTACAACAGATTCTAGATGTTCTTAGAGTCCCGATCTTTCTCTGTCACTCGAGGAGTTAGATAACAGACTTTCTCCTGTGAATACAGAGCTGGTTTATTGGGCCTTGGTGTGGCTACAGCTTCATCTTGTTGCCGTTGCCAATTATTTGATGTGATCTGTATACTTGTATGTATTTTTTTTAAATACACGGTGTGGATTTAAATTTAAATTGAATCCAGGTTTGCAGGCGTGATGCTCCAATCACACATCGAAGGTGAGAGAGATGCTGTGGGGCACACACTAAGTCCAGTAGCTGAAAGTGATTAACAGACTGGGTTTTGTGTTTAGTGATCCCGGGCGTGTTACTGATACCTTCCCAGGATACCAAGGCTAGGAGAGGCATTCTGGAAGGTATGGGGAGCTGGGATTTGTCCCTGAATAACTGAAGGTATGAGAACTGAACTAATCTAGAGTCAGAAAGGAGAAAAGGCTCAAAAATGGTCGTATAGTATTAGGCCGTCCCTCGTATCGAGGATGTCCCACTTCCACACCAAAAAGGGATGTTCTCAGGTGTTTCAATGAGGGACCTGACATTCGAGGTCCTGAACTACATACTGAAGGGTGGAAGATGCCTGTGCATGGATTCTTTTAATGTGGGGTGGCCGTTGCACACCAGCCACCACACGGGCTTGACAGAGCTAGGTGTTGATCCAGTGGCAAGGGTTAACCAAGATGACTGGAGACCAAGCTCTGCTGCACGGACCTAGTGCGCACGCATGCTCCTACTATCCATGGATCGCAGTGTGGGCTGGCCCGTGCTGCCCCTGGGCCCTCGCCTCTCCGGGCCCCAAAACCTCATTCCTGGGCCCCGATCTCTCACTGCTCCTGCGCCCCGATCAGAAACAGGACATCAATTAGTCTCCTCTTATCTTAGAGACATCAAATATCAACACTGTTATTTGAAGTATCAAAATACTAAACTCCAGCCTAGTTGAAGGGTTATTAACATCAGCAGAAACAAACGCCAACTAACAGAATGAACAATTCATTAGGATGTGAATAACAGCAGCAATAACAGCGGAATCCAAACCCTGCAGTCACTTGTGAACTCGCTGGTGTCTCAGCAGGTTGGATGACCGAGTGAATCCCTTCCCACAAACTGAGCAGGTGAATGGCCTCTCCCCAATGTGAACTCGCTGGTGTGTCAGCAGAGCGGATGACTGAGTGAATCCCTTCCCACACATGGAGCAGGTGAACGGCCTCGCCCCAGTGTGAACTCGCTGGTGTGTCAGCAGGGCGGATGACCGAGTGAATCCATTCCCACACACAGGGCAGGTGAACGGCCTCTCCCCGGTGTGACTGCGTTGATGAGTTTCCAGCTCAGACGGGTAATTGAATCCCTTCCCACAGTCTCCACATTACCATGGTTTCTCAATGGTGCGGGTGTCCTTGTGTCTATGGAGGTTGGACGATCGGTTGAAACCTCGTCCACACACAGAGCACGTGTACAGTTTCTCCCCACTGTGAATGGTGCGATGTTTTTCAGGCTGTGTAACTGATTAAAGCTCTTTACACAGTCATTGCACTGGAACACTGTCACTCGGGTATGTGTGTGTCTCGGTGCTTTTCCAATCACAATGATGTTTGAAATCTATTCCCACAGACAGAACAGATAAACATTTCTCCTGCTTTGAAAGGCTGCAGATATTCAGGTCCTGATGAATCGAGTGACTGCCAGATCTTGATGTGATGTTTGGTTCATGTTTCCCGTCTGCAAATCCTGCCCTTCTAATACCCTGTAAAAGGAGTTTACAAAGGTCAGCACAGGATAGAAATTGACAGACAATCCTAGTTTCTATGGAATATTCTTTCCTCTCTTGTTCCCCCAAAGCTGTAAATCCCTGTCCCACTCACTCTCCCTCCCTGCTCGTGCTGAAATCCAAACCCAATCGTAACATCTCCATCATTTCATTCCTCCATCCCGTTTTCTCCCTCCCTTTGCTCTGGTTGGGTTCAGTTCCACACCCGCTGCGTGCAGAGTGAGAATAAAATCAATGAGGCAATGATTTTCTCTCCTGGTCACTGGGACCCTGAAGCCCCGCCCACTCTCTGCTCCTGTACGAAGATGGCCGCACATGCACTATAGCCTGGGTCTGTCTCCGTAGAGAAAGTCACTAGCAAGATGGCCACACAGGAGCCCTAATCCCTCCCTGTCCAAGATGGCGGCCAGTTACCTGAAGCAACGGGGCCTATCACTACATTGCAAATCCGGGACCAGTGGGCTCTTATTCGGGGCCTGTGGGCTTTTATTCAGGACCTGAGTCCTTTACCGAGAGTTTATGAAGCTGCTCAGCCCACCCAGGGGTCCAATTCCTCCCCTGCACAAACAAGCTCCTACCACCTCGGGAAACCGTCTCTTCCGCCCGAGACCATCTCCACCACTGGCACTGCACATGCTCAGAGCACAGTCCGGTCCTGGGCCTGCGCACTGGGCTCCTGTTGTCATTATGATAGGGCACTTTCTGCCGTGCGGGGACTCTAGGTAAAGATTCCGCCATTGAGAACCCCAATTGGTGAGCCAGTCTGGGGAGGGCCAATCAGCCCAAGCATTAAACCACCCCATGGGCAAGGGCCACATAGTTCTGAGCATTCAGCCACCCCATAGTTCTGAGCATTCATTCACCCCATAGTTCTGAGCATTCATTCACCCCAGGACCTCGTAGGCCCGAGTATTAAACCACCCCTGCCATACAGATATAGAATTTACAGCATAAATTCAGGCCATTCGGCCCAACTGGTCTGTGCCAGTGTTTATACTCCATACGAACCTCTTCTCACTCTGATGATCTCATCCCATCCTGTCCCCATATCCCTCGATTCCCTTCTCCCTCATGGATACATCAAGCTTGCCCTTAAATGCTATCTGCTTCAACCACTTCTTGTGGCAACAAGTTCCACATTCTCACCACCCTCTGAGTAAGTAAATTGCTCCTAATTCTTTATTTGATCTGTCAGTGACTATCTTATGTTTCTATCTCCTTGTTCTGACTCAGCCATAAGTGGAAACAGTTTATCCACATCTACCCTATCAAACCCCTTCATATCTTTCTGGTCTTTTCTTTGTCTCCCCTTTTCCAGAGAAAGCCCAAGCCCCAGCCCGCTCAATCTTGCCTGAGAGTTGCATCCTCTCAATTCTGGTAACATTCTTGGAAATCTTTTCAGCATTTTCTCCAGTGCGTCAATATCCTTTTGCAGTGTGGAGCCCAGAACTGCCATAGTGCTCCAACTGTGTCTAACCAAGGTCCGACATAGATTAAATGTTACCTCTCTGCTTTTGTATTTGTATTCGGTTCTAGAAATGAGCCCCAGTATTTTCTTTGCACTGTTTATGGCCTGTCCAAATTGTATTGCTAATTTGTTGTCTTTTTTCCCAGGTCTTTTTATATCTCTAGTTTATTTAATTTCTTCCCTTCTAAGGAATAAGTGGTCTCCTTATTCCTTCTAACAAAATGAACCAGCTCACATTTCACAATAATTAATTTCATTCCCCATTTCTATGCCACTCTGCCTGTTTATGTTTTCCTGTATTTTGGTGCAGCCCCCACACTATTAGTTATATCATCCAATTTGGTGTCATCTTCAAATTCTGACACCATACTCCCAAGTTCTGAGTCTAAACCATGGTAAACAGCACTTGTCCCAGCAGCATAGATCCCTGTGGGACACCACTTGTCACTTTCCACCAGTCTGAGAAACGTCCTTAAACTTCTACACTCTGATTTCTGTTTTGTAGCAATCTTTCCATCCATTCTGCTACGTGAATATGTACTATATATACTATCAGACTGCTTGGCCAACATCCAGCACTGCATGGGGAGAAATTTCCTCCAATTAAATATCGGGAAGACTGAAGCCATTGTCTTCGGTTCATGCCACAACCTCCGGTCCCTTTCCACTGATTTGATCTATCTTGCTGGCAACTGTCTGAGGCTGACCAAATCTGTTAGCAACCTTGGTGTGATATTTGATCACAAATTGTGCTTCCCGTCTCATATCCGTTCTATCACTAATACCACCCTTCATAATATCACCCGTCTCTGCCCTAACTCAACTTATCTGCTGCCGAAAGCCTCATCCATCACCTCTAGACTTGACTATTCCGATGCACTCCTGGCTGGCCTACCTAGTTCTACCCTCTATAAAGTTGAGGCCATTCAAAACTAGGCTGCCCGTGGTCCTAACTCTCACCAAGTCCCGTTCTCCCATCACTCCTGTGCTTTCTGACCTACATTGGCTCTCAGTTAAGCAACACATCAATTTCAAACTTCTCATCCTTGTTTTCAAATCCCTCCATGGGCTTGCTCCTCCAAAGCTTTGGAATCTCCTCCTGCCCTATAATCCCCCAGATTTCAATACTCCACCTATTCTGGCCTTTTGACCATCACCGATTTTAATTGCTCCACCATTGACGATCGCGCCTTCGGCTGCCTTGGTCCCAAGCTCTGGAATTCCCTCCCTAAATCGTTTCACCTCTCCACTTAACTTCACTTTCCACCTTTCAAGTGTTCTTTAAAACCTACCTAACATGGAGGCACAGCAAGTAATTAGAAAAGCAATTTATATACAAGAGGATTTGAGTACAAGAGTAAAGTCATCCGAATGCAATTATATAGGGCCCTGGGTAAGACCGCACCTGGAGAATTGTGTACAGTTTTGGTCTCCTTACCTAAGGAAGGATACACTTGCCATAGAGGGAATATAATGAAGCATAGAAACATAGAAAATAGGAATGCACCACCATTCAATAAGATCATGGATGATCATTCACCTCAGTACCTCTTTCCTGCTTTCTCTCCATACCCCTTAATCCCTTTAGCCATCAGGGTCATATCTAAATCCCTCTTGAATATATCTAACGAACTGGCATCAACAACTCTCTGCAGTAGAAAATTTCAGAGGTTAACAACTCTCTGAGTGAAGAAGTTTCTCCTCATCTCGTTCCTAAATGGCTTACCCCTTATCCTTAGACTGTGACCCCTGGTTCTGGACTTCCCAACATCGGGAACATTCTTCCTGCATCTAACCTGTCCAGTCCCGTCAGAATTTTATATGTTTCTGTGAGATCCCCTCTCATTCTTCTAAACTCCAGTGAATGCATGCCCAGTCGATCCAGTCTCTCCTCATATTTCAGTCCCGCCATCCCAGGACTCAGTCTGGTGAACCTTCGCTGCACTCCCTCAATAGCAAGAACGTCCTTGCTCAGATTAGGAGAACAAAGCTGATCACAATATTCCAGATGAGGCCTCACCAAGGCCCTGTACAACTGCATTAAGACCTTCCTGCTCCTATACTCAAATCCCCTAGCTATGAAGGCCAACATGCCATTTGCATTCTTCACCGCCTGCTGTACCTGCATGACAACTTTCAATGACTGATGTACCATGACAGCCAGGTCTCGTTGTACCTCCCCTTTTCCTAATCTGCTGCCATTCAGATAATATTCTGCCTTCATGTTTTTGCCACAAAAGTGGATAACCTCACATTTATCCACATTATACTGCATCTGCCATGCATTTGCCCACTCACCTAACCTGTCCAAGTTGCCCTGCAGCCTCGTAGCATCATCCTCACAACTCACACGGCCACCCAGCTTCGTGTCGCCTGCAAACGTGGAGATATTACACTCAATTCATTGATGTATATTGTAAATAGCTGGGGTCCCAGCACTGAGCCCTGTGGCACCCCACTAGTCACTGCCTGCCATTCTGAGAAGGACCTGTTTATTCCTACTCTCTGCTTCCTGTCTGCCAACCAGTTCTCAATCCACGTCAATACATTACCCCCAATACCATGTGCTTTAATTTTGCACACTAATCTCTTGTGTGGAACCTTGTCAAAAGCCTTTTGAAAGTCCAAATACACCACATCCACTGGTTCTCCCTTGTCCACTCTAGTAGTTACATCCTCAAACAATTCCAGAAGATTTGTCAAGCATGAGTTCCCTTTCATAAATCCATGCTGACTTGGACCAATCCTGTCAATGCTTTCCAAATGTGCTGCTATTTCATCTTTGACAATTGATTCCAACATTTTTCCCACTACTGATGTAGGCTAACCACTGTATAATTCCCAGTTTTCTCTCTCCCTCCTTTTTCAAAAGTGGTCTTACATTAGCTACCCTCCAGTCCATAGGAACTGGCTGATCTTCCACCTCAACTCCACTTTCCTGCACTATCCCCATATCCATTGATTCACTTAATATCCAAAAATCTATTGATCTCTGTCTTCAATATACTGAACCACTGAGGTTCCAAAGCTCTCTGGGGTAGAGAATTCCAAAGATTCACCACCCTCTGAGTGAAGAAAATTCTCCTCATCTCAGTCCTAAATGGCTGACCCTTTATTCTGAGACTGTGACCCCTGGTTCTAGACTCCCCAGCCAGGGGAAACATCCTCCCTGTATCTACCCTATCAAGCCCTGTAAGAATATAGTCCAAGTCTACTCAATCGCTCCTCATAGATAAATCCCCCCATCCCAGGAATCAGTCTGGCGAGCCTTCAGATGAACTTATAATGGGGAACAAGGAAATGGCAGACCAATTGAACAAATACTTTGGTTCTGTCTTCGCGAAAGACACATATAACCTTCCGGAAACACTAGGGCACCGAGGGTCTAGTGAGAAGGAGGAACTGAAGGAAATCCTTATTGGTCAGGAAATTGTGTTAGGGAAATTGATGGGATTGAAGGCCGATAAATCCCCATGGCCTGATAGTCTGCATCCCAGAGTACTTAAGGAAGTGGCCCTAGAAATAGTGGATGCATTGGTGATCATTTTCCAACAGTCTATCGACTCTGGATGATCTTATTGAAAGGCAGAGCAGGCTCGAGGGGCCAAATGGCCGACTCCTGCTCCTATGTCTTTTGTCCTCATCGCCCAATCTCATCTTCCCTGACATCTCTTGGGTTTCAGGGTCCCAGTGACCAGCAGAGAAACAACAAATTAGAACCATAGAATAATTACAGCACAAAGGCAGCCATTCGGCCCGTCGAGCCCATGCCGACTCTCAATTAGTCCCACTTCCCTGACTGCAAATTATTTTTCATCAGATATTTATCCAACTCCCTTTTGAAAGATAAGATTGAGTCTGCCTCCACCACCCTTTCAGGCTCTGCATTCCCGATCTGAACCACTCGCTGCATAAAAAAAGTTTCTTCTTAGGTCACCTTTGGTTCTTTTGTTAATCACCTTACTCTATATGTCTTCTGGTTCTCAACCCTTCTGCCAATGGGAACAATTTCCCTCTAGCTGCATGTCCAGACCCCTCATGATTTTGAAAACCTCAATCAAATCTCCTCTCCATCGTCTCTGCTTCAATGAGAACAATCCCAGATTCTCCAGTCTATCCACGTAACTGAAGGCCCTCATTCCTGGAATCATCCTCATAAATCTTTTCTGCACCTTCTCTAAGGCCGTCATAGCCTTCCTAAAGTGTGGTGCCCAGAATTGGACACAAAACTCCAGTTGGGGGCCGAACCAGTGTTTTATACAGGTTCATCATAATTTCCACACTCATGTTCAGGATCCTGTAAGCCTTTTTAATTGCTTTCTCAACCTGCCTTGCCATCATCAGCAATTTATGCACATATACCCACAGGTCTCTCTCTTTGTGCACCCTTTTCAGGATTGCACCATTTAGTTTATATGTCCTCTCCTCATTCTTTTTACCTCATCCATTACACTACTTGGTGTATTCTATAGACCACCAGATAGTGGGAAAGATATGAGCTATGGAGAAAGGACAGGGGAATGGGCTGAGCTGAGAGTCGGCATGGGCTCGATGAGCTAAATGACCTTCTGTGCTGTAACGATTCTATGATTCTAAAGGGCCATTAATGGCCTTTTTAAAAATCGATTGAGACAGACAAACTTGCATTTATATAGCACCTTTCACAACACTGGACGTTCCAAAGTGCTTGCACCCAATTTTCAAGTGCAGTCACTGATGTAAAGTGGGAAATGCGGCAGCCAATATCTACAATATAATAATGACCAGATAATCTGTTTTAATTATGTTGATTGAGCGATGAATATTGGCGAGGGAACCAGGGATAACTCCCCTGCTCATCTTCAAAATTGTGTCATGGAATCTTTTACGTCCACCTGAGAGAGCAGAAAGGACCTCGGTTTAACGTCTCATCCAAAAGACAGCACCTCCGACACTGCAGCACTCCCTCAGCACTGCACTGGAGTGTCAGCCTAGATTTTGTGTTCAAGTCTCTGGAGTGTGACTTCAACCCACAACCTTCTGACTCAGATGTGAGTGTGCTACCCACTGAGCCACGGCTGGCTCGAACACACACAGGAGGGGAGCAAAGAGGAAAAGACCAACACATGTTCCTATATTTGAACCAAAGCTAGCCTGTGGGACCCACCAACGGAATCATGTCGATATCCTCTCAGTTGGTGAATAGTGAGTTGGGACAAAGAGATGCTCAAGAAACCAGAGGGCTTTCTTGACTGTTTCTATCCTCCCATTCAATATGATATTGCTTTCTCAAAAGTTACTCTATTTTTATTCAAAAAAAGATTAATTTTTTTTCGGTGGGGGGGGCGGGTGGAAATGCCCAAACAACCCATCAGCAGAAACTTTAAAAATGTTGTCTCTTATCGCCCTTTCCCAGCACTGGGGTAGTGAAACTGATTTTCAGGCCCAGCTGCTGCACAGGTTGGTTGAAATGACGAACAGTAATGGTGGTTACGATACCCACAAATCCCCGCGCTGCAGAAAGTGGTCCGGCCCCCGCGCTGAGTTGTGGCTGACACCGCGCAAGCGCCCCCTGCACCCCCGACAAACCACACACACAAGCGCCCGGCCCGTACCGCGCATGCTCGGCACAAACATCACCCGAGGGCCCAGATCACCGGCGGAAAGTTAGTTTTATGAGGGTTTTTTAAATAAATAACGGAGTGAAGCGTGGGCGGGGAAATAAATAAAATACAAACCGCAGATTCCGAGCGCCCCCGGCACCGAGTGCAGCGGACTGAGCGGCCGCAGCACGGGGTTTCCTGCAGGGTACCAGACTAGGCCATATGATCAACTCCACGGCCGTGACTGACGTGAACTCCCACCAATAGGGAGAGAGCGGGCGGGGCTTGGAGGGCTGAGGTGGCGGCGGGCCCTCCAACCAATCGGGAGGTTCGAGGGGCGGGACTTCCACTGCACAGACAAGAATAATCCAGCAGAGAGCGCTCTTCTGAGTTTAGGCGTGAACTCCTGAGTGGAATGGATACATGTAAGGGAAAACTCTGAGGAAAACACACGAGGGAAAAAAGGAATAGAAGCTTGTGAGACAAGTGGAATAGCTTTTTTAAATTTGTTTATGGGATGCGGGCATCGCTGGCGTTTATTGCACTCGAGAAGGTGATGAGCATGAAATTGTATTTAAATAAGCTTGTGTGGTGAAGCTGCTGTCCCTCTGGCCCTTCGAAAGGTTGCTCACTGTGGCCGCTCTCCCAGATTCCAGACCCAGCTCTGTGCTCACTGTGGCCCCTCTCCCAGATTCCAGCCCCAGCTCTGTGCTCACTGTGGCCCCTCTCCCAGATTCCAGCCCCAGCTCTGTGCTCACTGTGGCCCCTCTCCCAGATTCCAGACCCAGCTCTGTGCTCACTGTGGCCCTTCTCCCAGATTCCAGCTCTGTGCTCACTGTGGCCCCTCTCCCAGATTCCAGCCCCAGCTCTGTGCTTACTGTGGCCCCTCTCCCAGATTCCAGCTCTGTGATCACTGTGGCCCCTCTCCCAGATTCCTACCGCAGCTCTGTGCTCACTGTGGCCCCTCTCCCAGATTCCAGCCCCAGCTCTGTGCTCACTATGGCCTCTCTCCCAGATTCCAGCTCTGTGCTCACTGTGGCCCCTCTCCCAGATTCCAGCCCCAGCTCTGTGCTCACTGTGGCCCCTCTCCCAGATTCCAGCTCTGTGCTCACACTGTGGTCCCTCTTCCAGATTCAAGCTCTGTGCTCTCTCAGCTGCTCTCACCCGTGGCCAGTGCCACACAATCGTCCCCAGCACAGCTGAGCTGGACACCAAGCCCTGCCCCCTAGTTGCACCACCACTAATTGGAGGACCCGCCGCCAGTTCGCTCCTCCCACCTCCGCCGGGCTCTTCCCATTGGTCAGTGCTCCCGTCAGTCAGGCCGGGCCCGGGTGTCACGTGCTCCAGTTCACTCCGCCCCCTCACAACACCAGGTGACAGGCGGCTGAATCCACTCCATTCGGTGTCCGGGGAGCTCTCGACCGACTCTCGGGTTTGGATGTCACTATATTCCCTCTCCCCGCACCCACCTCGAGTTAAATCGGTTCAGAAAACGCATTTTCTGTCGGTGATTCGGCCTCAACGGCCGACCTTTCACAAGACACTAATAAAGTAAAATACTGCAGATGCTGGAAATCTCAGCGTCTGTGGAGAGAGAAACAGAGTTAACGTTTCAGGTCGATGACCCTTCGTCAAATCTGGCGAATGTTTGAAATGACACCGAGCCCGGTGCGCAGGCGCAGGAGAGGCCGGTTTGTGGGACTCCTGAGCATGCGCGGTGCCGAGCAGGTGAGCTGGACATTTAAAGGGACCCTGTCTCTGTCTGTGTTGTGGTTAATTCCAGGAACACTCTCCCAGAGTCATTCTAGAATGCAAAGATAAACCCCAGCTTCTATTCTCCACTGCCAACCATCTTCTTAAACACCTCTCCCCTAGCTCTTCCATGTTTAATCCGCGATCTCAGGGAACAAGGGGGGCAGATTCTAGAAACAATGGAGAAAAACCTTCGAGAAATTCAAGAGAATTTAAATTCTATTCAGGAGGAGCTCTCAACGTTGCAGAAACAGATGGAGCAAAAAGACGGACTGATATTTCTGAAGGTGAGGATTATATTGCGGATCAGTTCAGTGAAATTTTCCAGTCACAAAATAACCGACGATAACGGAAATAAATACAGCATTTGCTGAACATTTCTAAACTGATTTAAACCCATTGTTTTACCTGTTCATGGGCGGTTCTGCTATCGACATGGAATGATCCCACTCCCACACTGTCTGTCGAATCATAGGAATGAATTGCCGTGATCGTAGTACTTTGCTTATAATTATTTGTGTGCTGCCCCATTGTTTAATATCTGCCGGAACTCTCATTGCAATCCAGTTACAGTTCCATGTTGTGAGTGTGTGGGTGTGTCTGGTACGGTGGGTGTGACAGTCACTGTGTCTGTGAGTGGCACTGATGTATAGTTCCAGTATCTGACACACGAATCGGAATGTTCAACTACTTACAATCATAGAATCCTACAACACAAATGACCCATCGTGTCTGTGCAGCTCTTTGAAAAAACAATCCAATTAGTCCCACTCCTCTTTCCCCATAGTCCTGCATTTATTTCCTTTTCAAGTGTATTTCCAATTCCCTTTTTAAAATTACTATGGAATCTGCTTCTTCCACGCTGTCATTCAGTGCATTCCTGATCATCACAAGTCATTGTGGAACATCATCATCATAGGCAGTCCCTCGGAATCAAGGAAAACTTGCTTCCACTCTTAGAATAAGTCCTTAGGTGGCTGAACAGTCCAATACGAGAACCACAGTGCCTGTCACAGGTGGGCCAGACAGTGGTTGAGGGTAATGGAGGGTGGGACAGGTTTGCCACACGTTCTTTCCACTGCCTGCACTTGTCTTCTGCATGCAATCGGCAATGAGACTCGAGGCACTCCGCGCTCTCCCGGATGCACTTCCTCCACTTAGGGCAGTCTTTGGCCAGAGACTCCCAAGTGTCAGTGGAGATGTTGCACTTTATCAGGGAGGCTTTGAGGGTGTCCTTGTAACGTTTCCTCTGCCCACCTTTGGCTCATTTGCCATGAAGGAGTTCTGAGTAGAGCGCTTGCTTTCGGAGTCTTGTGTCTGGCATACAGACAATGTGGCCTGCCAAGCGGAGCTGATCAAGTGTGCTCAGTGCTTCAATGCTGGGGATTGCCTGGACGAAGACACTGATGATGGTGGATTTGCAGGATCTCGCGGAGGCACCATTGGTGGTATTTCTCCAGCGACTTGAGGTGTCGACTGTACATGGTCCACGTCTCTAAGCCAACAGAGGGACCTTGGAATACATGTCCACAGATCCCCGATGGTAGCAGGACAGGTAGATAAGGTTGTTAAGAAGGCATACGGAATACTTGCCTTCATTCACCGAGGCATTGAATACAAGAACAGGGAGATTATGCTTGAATTGTATAAAACACGAGTTAGGCTGCAGCTGGAGTACTGCGTACAGTTCTGATCACCACATTACAGGAAATATGTGATTGCACTAGAGAGGGTGCAGAGGAGATTTACAAGGATGTTGCCTGGATTGGAGAATTTTAGCTATGAGGAAAGATTCGATAGGCTGGGGGTTGTTTACTTTGGAACAGAGGAGACTGAGGGGAGACCATATTGAGGTGTATCGAATTATGAGGGGTCTGGATAGAGTGGATAGGAAGGGCCTATTTCCCTTAGAGGGGTCAACAACCAGGAGGCATAGATTTAAAGCAATCCGTAGCAGGTTTAGAGGGGATTTGAGGGGGAAATGTTTCACCCAGAGAGTGGTGGGGATCTGGAACTCACTGCCTGAAACGGTGGTAGAGGCAGAAAACCTCACCACATTTAAAAATACTTGAATATGTACTTAGAGACGTAACCTTTAAACCTACGTACCAAGAGCTGGAGCATAGGATTAGGCTGGATAGCGCTTTGTAGGCCGGCACGGACACAATGGGCTGAATGGCCTCCTGTCGTGCTGTACATTTCTATGATTCACTTAAAACCAATCCCCACGCTCCTTCATTTGTGTATGTGACCCCCAGGTCTCTGTTCCTGCACCCCATTTAAAATTGTACCATTTAGTTTATATTGCCTCTCCTCATTCTTTCTTCCAAAATGCATCACTTAACACGTCTCTGTTTTAAATTTTATCCGCCCTGTATCTGCTCATTTCACCAGCCTGTCGATGGCCTCCTGAAGTCTTTTACTGACCTCACTGTTTGTGTTTTATTTATTTCAGGAGGAAGCTTGTCAGAAGAGGAGGTAGGACATGTTCTTTACTGAAACTCTGCAGTTTGGTAAAGTGTTTATGGTCAATTTATAACATTAACTGTGTAATATTTACAGGATTAGTGAGGACTATCTCAAGCTGTCAGTAGCAGATGGCCCTTTACAATACACAATGTGGAGAGACATGATAGACGACATTAACCCCAGTAAATCTCCTATATTCCTTTCCCTGCTTTATATCACAGGCGGTCCATTGAACAAGGATGACATGCTTCCACGAGTTCACAGGTATTTCGATAAAGGACCCGATGTTCCAGTCCTGAACTCCAATTGAGTGGGTGGAAGATGCCTGTGCCTGGATTTTTATTAACGTGTGGTGACCGTTGCACATCAGCCACCACACGGGTTTGACAGAGCTAGGCCTTTATCCAGTGGCAAGGGTTAACCAGGACAACTGGAGATCTGCTCTGCTGCATGGACCTAGTGCGTGCACATATCGCAGTGTGGGCAGGTCCGTGCTACCACTGGGCCCTCGGTTCTTCTGGGCCCCGTACCCTCATCTCTCGCCGCTCCTCCACCATAAACATTCACCGCATCTCGCCACAAACACTCACTACTCATCCGCCCCGACCTTCCCACTCCTCTGTACCTGGGTCCTGCCAATGTTCCTGCCCACGTGCCAAAATGGCGACCAGTGTTTTGATGACGTCACCCAGTCGCCCATCTCAAAATCATTGCATACTTGGAGCAGCTCGCGCTGGAGGTTGGAGTGGTCCAGCTCTTATACTTGCCGACCTGCGGAACTGTTCTCTCGCATTTCTCAATCCAGATGAGAAAGGCCTAAACCGGCTTCCAGACCCTGGGTTAAAAGATCGCTGATGTCCGTGTCTAGTCTGGAAGTCAGGAGTCTTTGCATTGGATAAGGGAGGGCTTGGGATGATCTTACTGAAGTATTCAAGATCCTTAGCCACAGAGAGAAGATAAACATCCAGAGGTTTAACACAGTCAGAGTCGACAACAAAGTAGCGATAGTCTCGAACTCAGAGAATGGCGGGAAAATATAGCGGGGGGAGGGGGAAGGAGATAGGATGGTGGGGGAGGGGTTGTGGAGCAGAGGGGCAAAGTCGAGGAGCAGCCAGCAGCGGGCAGGACAATTCCTGCACCTCCCGGCCACAGAGAAACTTACACACAGAATAAATAGAAAGAACCTGTTTTTATATCCGACCTTTCACGACCTCAGGACGTCCCAAAGCTCTTTACAGACAATGAAGAGTTTTTAAAGTGTAGTCACTGTTGCAATTTGTGCACAGCAAGCTCCCACAAGCAGCAAAGTGATAATGACCAGATAACCAGTTTTCATGATGTTGGTTGATGGATAAATATTGTCCAGGACACCGGACGGAACTAATTCCTTGCATCATTCCCTCTGGGGCTTCCAGCAGTCCCTTTAAGGACCACAGGTTGGGCCATTCTACAGACTGTTCCACTGGGCGGGACTTGCACAGCTCATGCACCGACCAATGGAAGACCAAGATTGCACGGGGGTCCCATGTACATTCTGGGATGCGGTTTGCATCAACTAATGAGGCCTCCCCCATGTTTAGTGCGGGAATGCTGGATTCCTATTTTGCGGCTGCGGCATAATTTCCCGGCGGCCCTTAGTGGGAACCACTGCGGGTGATTTTTGTCTCGTTGCTGCTCTGTTTACGGTGTAAATCCGGACAATAGTGAGACGTAAATCACTCCCAACTACTTTATGCAGAGGGTATGGGAAGTAATACATTGTGGGAAGTGGTTTGAGATATTTGTCAGGAACATTGGAAATGTAAGTTTCTCCTTCAGATGTAATTGCAGTGTGTTTATTTCCATCGCATTCCTTATACTGGACGCTGTCTTACCTGTGAAATATTTTATTCACAACACTACATTCCTTGTGGCCTTTGGAAATAGCTTCCCCCACCCCTCTCTCTGCTCCTCAACCCCCCCCCCCCACCTGCTCTTTCTCCCCCCTCTTCTCTCTCTCTCCACCCCCCTGTGCTCTCTTCCCCTCCGCTCTCTGTCCCCCACTTTTCCTCCCCCCGCACTCTCTCCCCCCCCACCCGCTCTCTCTCCCCCTCCCCCCACGCGAAGGCAGAATATTATCTGAATGGTGACAGATTAGGAAAAGGGGAGGTGCAACGAGACCTGGGTGTCATGGTACATCGGTCATTGAAAGTTAGCATACAGGTACAGCAGGCGGTGAAGAAGGCCTTCCTAGTTAGGGGATTTGAGTATGGGAGCAGGGAGGTCTTACTGCAGTTGTACAGGACCTTAGTGAGGCCTCACCTGGAATATTGTGTTCAGTTTTGGTTTCCTAATCTGAGGAAAGACGTTCTTGCTATTGAGGGAGTGCAGCGAAGGTTCACCAGATTGATTCCCGGGATGGCAGGACTGACAAATGAGGAGAGACTGGATCAACTGGACCTCTATTCACTGGAGTTTAGAAGGATGAGGGGGGATCTCATAGAAATATATAAAATTCTGACGGGACTGGACAGGTTAGATGCAGGAAGAACGTTCCCGATGCTGTGGAAGTCCAGAACCAGGGAACATAGTCTAAGGATAAGGGATAAGCCATTTAGGACTGAGATGAGGAGAAACTTTTTCACTCAGAGTTGTGGAATTCCCTGCCGCAGAGAGTTGTTGATGCCAGTTCATTGGATATATTCAAGAGGGAGTTAGTTATGGCCCTTACGGCTAAAGGGATCAAGGGGTATGGAGAGAAAGCAGGAAAGGGGTACTGAGGTGAATGATCAGCCATGATCTTATTGAATGGTGGTGCAGGCTCGAAGGGCCGAATGGCCTACTCCTGCACCTAATTTCTATGTTTCTATCCTGCTCTGTCCAGTGGTTTTCGGGTCTTTATCTCCGGGCACTGATTCGGGCTCAAAATCGACGTAAATCGCCCCCCAGGGCGTAAACCCTGGAGCAGCAGCTGATTCTATGATCACAACCCAGAGCCCGAGTGGGCACTTTAAACAGGAAAGTGTTTGAACAAATCACAGCAAGAAACTGAATCACTGACTGTTGTATTTTAACTTTCCCCAAGCTCCAGCCTCTATGACTCTGGATCCGAACACAGCGAATCCCTGGCTCATCCTGTCTGAGGACCGGACCCGTGTGAGACATGGAGACAAACGGCAGCTGCTCCCTGACACCCTGGAGAGGTTTGATCCCTGGGGCTGTGTCCTGGGATCAGAGGTGGAGGTGTGGAACAAGGTGGGGTCTGGAAGTGGTCAGAGAGTCTGCCGGGGGAAAAGGGCCATTCACCCCGAGCACAGAGACCGGATACTGGATTGTGGGGCTGGATCCCGGAAGAGGCTATTTTGCCGGCACCTCCCCCTCACTAACCCACCTCACCCAGAGTGTGAAGCCCCTGACGATCAGGGTGTACCTGGACTATGAGGGTGGACAGGTGTCATTTTACAATGCAGACAACTTGTCCCATCATGTCCCATCTCCACACTTTCACTGAGAGAATCTTTCCCTACTTCTCCCCGGGGCTGAATGATGGCGGGAAAAACTCCGCACCACTGACAATCTGTGGAGTTAAAGGTCACTAACAGGCCCATCCCAAAATTTCAACCTGCCACCTGCTGGCCGTTGGTCCCAGTCACAGGTGGTGCAGGGAGGGAGCTGGGGAGCGAGGGAGAGAAAGCGCGTGCGCGGAGGGGGGTGGAGAAGAGAGAAGAAACAAATCGATGGTGAATTGTAGACGGGGAGTTACTGGGTGGAATGAGCTGTGTAACACAAGAATCCGATGATCTTGCTGCCTGTAATGTTGCTCCACAGGCAGAAGGTGACACTACATGGCGGTGTTTGAGATGAATTAGTGCAACACCTCTTCTGGCAAGCCTGTTATTAAACTACACAACAGGAGCGACATTGATTTTTTAAAAGTGAATTGGGGGCTTAACTACATCCCAGAGTCATGTACTAAATGTTTTTATTTTAAATTTGCACCTTACCCATCCCTGGAATTTAGAAGTTTAAGACGTGATTTGATCGAAGTTTTCAAGATATTAAGAACCGAGAGTAAGCCTTTCCGCTGCGTGGGTTGTCTAGGACTAGGGGCACCGTCCAAAAATTATAGCCAGGCCTTTCAGGAGTGAAGTTAGAAAATACTTCGACACACAAATGGTGGGAGAAGTTTGGAATTTTCTTCTGCAAACCACAATTGATGCAGCTTCAATTGTTAATTTTAAACCGGAGATTGATGGATTTTCGTTAACCAAAGGGATTGTGGGATATGGGCCAAAGCCGGGTTTATGGAGACAGGTCACAGATCAGTCGTGATCTCATTGAATGGTGGGACAGGCTCCAGGGGCTGAATGGCCTCCTCCTGCTCTTATCCTGAACTAACAGGACTGATTTTAAGAGCCCCCGCCTGGTGTAACCGGAGCGATAGTCGCCTGGAAATGGCACTAAAGTTTACACTGGTGCTTCAGCCATCGTCACCGTGGGTGGGGTCCCGAGATGGGCTGCGGGAACGCCTGCCTGTTTCAGGGGGGGAAACCTCATCAAACCGGGGTCCCGTGACGTACAGAGGACCCTGACTGCAATTCTGAGGTACAAATGGGCGGAGTGAGGGCACGTTGAGCGGCCGAACCAGCTGCTCTTCAAACACTCGCTGGAGGCCGCTCAGAAATATTTTTTATAAAACAGATCTCTTTCCTAAAAACAAACACATTCCTGACATCGCAACCATTATATTTCTAATTTACTTCATTTTGTTCACAAATATTTTCAACCTTCCCTGTGTTCTACTCCCTTCAAGGCCGTTCCTTCATCTTTGTCCATGAAAGTGTGAACATTTCATGTTGAAAGTCTCTTCTGTATTTGTTTCATTCGTTGCTGGGATATGGTGGTGCAAGGCCAGCATTTATTGCCCATCCCTAATTGCCCTCGAGAAGGGGGTGGTGAGCCACCTTCTTGAAACACTGCAGTCCGTGTGGTGAAGGTGCTCCCACAGGGATGCTAGGGAGGGAGTTCCAGGATTTTGATCCAGCGATGAAGGAACAGCTGATATATTTACCAAGTGAGGATGGTGTGTAATGTGAAGGGGAACTTGTAGGTGAGGGTGTTCCCCTGCAACTGCTGCCCTTGTCCCTCTGGGTGGTAGAGGTCGTGGGTTTGGGAGTTGCTGCAGTGCAACGTGTAGATGGTACACACTGCAGCCACGGTACGCCGGTGGTGGAGGGAGTGAATGTTGAAGGTGGTGGATGGGGTGCCAATCAAGCGGGATGATTTGTCCTGGATGGTGTCGAGCTTCTTGAACTTTGTTGGAGCTGCACTCATCCAGGAAAGTGGAGAGTATTCCATCACACTCCTGACTTATGCCTTTGAGATGGGGGAAAGGCTTTGGGGAGTCAGGAGGTGATTGAAAGTGATTTGACCAAATCAGTTGTGAATATACTCGTGCATTAATTTTCCAGTTTTAAATCATGAGAGAACCCAGTGTAACAGGTTAATGATTTAGATCACTGTTTTTGTTTACTAATGAATGAATTCTAATGGACGACTGCTTCTAAAATAGTTGTGATGATTAGATTGTTGCATTATAAATCATGAATCAGACATCAAGTGCTGCCATTTCATCTATTTTCTTATTTGAAGGGGTATGGATATTATTTACATTCTTTTACTCGTGTCTGGTATTCTTAAGATGTGCCCACTTATTGAGGGTTTTACGGGTTAAGTTAGAAACCAGGAAAGGCCCTCCGTACCAGGGTTGAGAATGTCCATTACATGTCTCCACACTCTATACTGGGTGGGTCCCTTAAACGCTCCCAGAGACAGGCTGCCTCTCGCTATGTTTGGCTGATAGTATGCTTCACTAATAATGTAAATATGAAATATTGAACAGCAGAAAATAAAACCGCTCTTCAATATCCTACTTTATAATGTTGTTCAGTTATTTTTGGAGCGTGTCGTACCTCTGCTCCTCCGGCGGACTCTCCTGAAATAGACAGAAACACAAATGTTAACGCACAGCAGACCGCTGGCAGTGCTCAAACAGACTGAACAAGGCTCGACTTTGCAGCATGAGAGAGCTAGAGAATCAATAGTAAAGTGTGGAGCAACTCACTGATCTCAGCTGCCCAAAACCTGAAGTGATATGCTCCTCCTGTACCATGTGGGAACTCGGGGACACTTCCGGTGTCCCTGACAACTACGTGTGTGGGAAGTGTACCCGCCTCCAGCTCCTGACGGACCGCGTTGCGGAATTGGAGCTGAGGGTGGATTCACTCTGGAGCATCCACGATGCTGAGAATGACGTGAGTAGCACGTGTAGCGAGTTGGTCTTACCGCAGGTGAAGGGTCCACAGCCAGATAGGGAATGGAAGACCAACAGGAAGAGCAGTGCAAGGAAGGTAGTGCAGGGGTCCCCTGCGGTCATCCTCCTGCAAAACAGATACACCGCTTTGAGTACTGTTGGGGGGGATGACTTACCAGGGGAAGGCAGCAGCAGCAAAGTTCAAGGCACCATGGCTGGCTCTGCTGCACAGGAGGGCAGGAAAAAGAGTGGGAGAGCGATAGTAATAGGGGATTCAATTGTAAGGGGAATGGATAGGCATTTCTGCGGCCGCAACCGAGACTCCAGGATGGTATGTTGCCTCCCTGGTGCAAGGGTCAAGGATGTCGCGGAGCAGGTGCAGACATTCTGAAAAGGGAGGGTGAACAGCCAGTTGTCGTGGTGCACATTGGTACCAACGATATAGGTAAAAAACGGGATGAGGTATTACGAGACGAATTTAAGGAGCTAGGAGCTAAATTAAAAAGTAGGACCTCAAAAGTAGTAATCTCAGGATTGCTACCAGTGCCACGTGCTAGTCAGAGTAGGAATAGCAGGATAGCTCAGATGAATACGTGGCTTGAGCAGTGGTGCAGCAGGGAGGGATTCAAATTCCTGGGGCATTGGAACCGGTTCTGGGGGAGGTGGGACCAGTACAAAACGGACGGTCTGCACCTGGGCAGGACCGGAACCAATGTCCTAGGGGGAGTGTTTGCTAGTGCTGTTGGAGATGAGTTAAACTAATATGGCAGGGGGATGGGAACAAAATGGAGACAGAAGCAAAAGACAGAAAGGAGATGAGTAAAAGTGGAGGGCAGAGAAACCCAAGGCAAAAAACAAAAAGGGCCACTTTACAGCAAAATTCTAAAGGGTCAAAGTGTAATAAAGAGGCAAGCCTGAAAGCTCTGTGCCTCAATGCGAGGAGTATTTGGAATAAGGTGGACGAATTAACTGTGCAGATAGCAGTTAATGGATACGATGTGATTGGCATCACAGAGACATGGCTCCAGGGTGACCAAGGCTGGGAACTCAACATCCAAGGGTATTCAACATTTAGGAAAGATGGACAGAAAGGAAAAGAAGGCGGGGTGGCGTTGCTGGTTAAAGAGGAAATTAATGCAATTGTAAGAAAGGACATTAGCTTGGATGATGTGGAATCGGTATGGGTGGAGCTACGGAATACCAAGGGGCAGGAAACGCGAGTGGGAGTTGTGCACAGACCTCCAAACAGTAGTAGTGATGTTGGGGAGGGCATCAAACAGGAAATAAGGGGTGCTTGCAATAAAGGTGCAGCAGTTATCATGGGTGACTTTAATATGCATATAGATTGGGCTAACCAAACTGGAAACAATGCGGTGGAGGAGGATTTCCTGGAGTGCATAACGCATGGTTTTCTAGACCAATATGTCAAGGAACCAACTAAGGGGGAGGCCATCTCAGACTGGGTGTTGTGTAATGAGAGAGGATTAATTAACAATCTCGTTGTGCGAGGCCCTTGGGGAAGAGTGACCATAATATGGTGGAATTCTACATTAGGATGGAGAAGGAAACAGTTAATTCAGAGACCATGGTCCAGAACTTAAAGGGTAACTTTGAAGGTATGAGGCGTGAATTGGCTAGGATAGATTGGCGAATGATACTTAAGGGGTTGACAGTGGATGGGCAATGGCAGACATTTAGAGACCGCATGGATGAACTACAACAATTGAACATGCCTGTCTGGCAGAAAAATAAAAAAGGGAAGGTGGCTCAACCGTGGCTATCAAGGGAAATCAGGGATGGTAATAAAGCCAAGGAAGTGGCATACAAATTGGCCAGAAATAGCAGTGAACCAGGGGACTGGGAGAAATTTAGAACTCAGCAGAGGAGGAAAAAGCGTTTGATGAGGGCAGGGAAAATAGAGTGCGAGAGAAAGCTTGCAGGGAACATTAAAATGGACTGCAAAAGCTCCTATTGATATGTAAAGAGAAAAAGGTTAGTAAAGACAAACGTTGGTCCCCTGCAGTCAGAATCAGGGGAAGTCATAACTGGGAACAAAGAAATGGCAGACCAATTGAACAAGTACTTTGGTTCGGTATTCACTAAGGAGGACACAAACAACCTTCCGGATATAAAAGGGGTCAGAGGGTCTAGTACGAAGGAGGAACTGAGGGAAATCCTTATTAGTCGGGAAATTGTGTTGGGGAAATTGATGGGATTGAAGGCCGATAAATCCCCAGGGCCTGATGGTCTGCATCCCAGAGTACTTAAGGAGGTGGCCTTGGAAATAGCGGATGCATTGATAGTCATTTTCCAACATTCCATAGACTTTGGATCAGTTCCTATGGAGTGGAGGGTAGCCAATGTAACCCCACTTTTTAAAAAAGGAGGGAGAGAGAAAACAGGAAATTATAGACCGGTCAGCCTTACATCGTTAGTGGGTAAAATGATGGAATCAATTATTAAGGATGTCATAGCAACGCATTTGGAAAGAGGTGACATGATAGGTCCAAGTCAGCATGGATTTGTGAAAGGGAAATCATGCTTGACAAATCTTCTGGAATTTTTTGAGGATGTTTCCAGTAGAGTGGAAAAGGGAGAACCAGTTGATGTGGTGTATTTGGACTTTCAGAATGCTTTTGACAAGGTCCCATACAAGAGATTAATGTGCAAAGTTAAAGCACATGTGATTGCGGGTAGTGTGCTGACGTGGATTGAGAACTGGTTGGCAGACAGGAAGCAAAGAGTAGGAGTAAATGGGTACTTTTCAGAATGGCGGGCAGTGACTAGTGAGGTAACGCAAGGTTCTGTGCTGGGGCCCCAGCTGTTTACATTGTACATTAATGATTTAGACGAGGGGATTAAATGTAGTATCTCCAAATTTGCGGATGACACTAAGTTGGGTGGCAGTGTGAGCTGCGAGGAGGATGCTATGAGGCTGCAGAGTGACTTGGATAGGTTCGGTGAGTCGGAAAATGCATGGCAGATGAAGTATAATGTGGATAAATGTGAGGTTGTCCACTTTGGTTGTAAAAACAGAGAGACAGACTATTATCTGAATGGTGACAGATTAGAAAAAGGGGAGGTGCAACGAGACCTGGGTGTCATGGTACATCAGTCATTGAAGGTTGGCATGCAGGTACAGCAGGTGGTTAAGAAAGCAAATGGCATGTTGGCCTTCATAGCGAGGGGATTTGAGTACAGGGGCAGGGAGGTATTACTACAGTTGTACAGGGCCTTGGTAGGCCACACCTGGAGTATTGTGTACAGTTTTGGTCTCCTAACTTGAGGAAGGACATTCTTGCTATTGAGGGGGTGCAGCGAAGGTTCACCAGACTGATTCTCGGGATGGCGGGAGTGACATATCAAGAAAGACTGGATCAACTGGGCTTGTATTCACTGGAGTTCAGAAGAATGAGAGAGGATCTCATATAAACGTTTAAAATTCTGACGGGTTTAGACAGGTTAGATGCAGGAAGAATGTTCCCAATGTTGGGGAAGTCCAGAACCAGGGGTCACAGTGTAAGGATAAGGGGTAAGCCATTTTGGACCGAAATGAGGAGAAACTTCTTCACCCAGAGAGTGGTGAACCTGTGGAATTCTCTACCACAGAAAGTTGTTGAGGCCAATTCACTAAATATATTCAAAAAGGAGTTAGATGTACTCCTTACTACTAGGGGGATCAAGGGGTATGGCGAGAAAGCAGGAATGGGTTACTGAAGTTGCATGTTCAGCCATGAACTCATTGAATGGCGGTGCAGGTTCGAAGGGCCGAATGGCCTACTCCTGCACCTATTTTTTTTATGTTTCTATGTTTGGGCCTTTGAGAGGAGCAGATGGTAACTAATGGAAGGAAACGGTTGTAAAGCTAATAAGCAAAGACCAGTGGATAGTATTGGACAAATTGAGTCAGTTTAGTGAAGTGCATGGTCTGGTACTCCATAATGAGGGCGAGTCACTGGGGAGCTGGGACAGGGATTTTTGCAAACAGATACAGGGGCAGCAAGAAACAGAAATAACTGCTGGGGGAAACTGAGCACATAAGATAATAGAGGATGTACTGACGGCAGGAAGAATGCTTGTAAAGACACTAAGAAAGTCACCTTTCTTAAGGAAGGATATACTAGCTTTGGAGGGGGTACAGAGACGATTCACTAGGCTGACTCCGGAGATGAGGGGGTTACCTTATGATAATAGATTGACTAGACTGCGTCTTTTCTCGTTGGAGTTCAGAAGGATGAGTGGTGATCTTATAGAAACATTTAAAATAATGAAAGGGATAGACAAGATAGAGGCAGAGAGGTTGTTTCCTCTGATCGGGGAGACTAGAACTAGGGGGCACAGCCTCAAAATATGCGGGAGCCAATTTAAAACCGAGTTGAGAAGGAATTTCTTCTCCCAGAGGGTTGTGAATCTGTGGAATTCTCTGCCCAAGGAAGCAGTTGAGGCTAGCTCATTAAATGTATTCAAATCACAGATAGATAAATTTTTAACCAATAAGGGAATTAAGGGTTACGGGCAGCGGGCGGGTAAGTGGAGCTGAGTCCACGGCCAGATCAGCCATGATCTTGTTGAATGGCGGAGCAGGCTCGAGGGGCTAGATGGCCTACTCCTGTTCCTAATTCTTCTGTTCTTGCAACAATGTGCAGATATAGGAACATAGGAACAGGAGTAGGCCATTCAGCCCCTCGAGACTGTTCCACCATTTCATTAGATCAAGCACTAACTCCGAATGCAGAAGACCAAGTAATGGAGGAACAAGTAGTTCAGAAGCCAGAGAACATAGTTAGGACAAAGATGCAGTTCATAGAATCATAGAAATTTACAGCAGGGCAGGAGGCCATTTCGGCCCATTGTGTCCGTGCCGGCCGACGAAGAGTTATCCGGCCTAATCCCACTTTCCAGCTCTCGGTCCTAGCCCTGTAGGTTATGGCACTTCAAGTGCACATTCAAGTACGTTTTAGTAGTGGTGAGGTTTTCTGCCTCTACCAACCTTTCGGTAAGTGAGTTCCATACCCCAACCACCCTCTGGGTGAAAACATTTCCCCTCAAATACCCGCTAAACCTCCTACCAATTACTTTAAATCTATGGCCCCTGCTTGTTGACCCCACTGCTAAGGGAAATAGGTCCTTCCTATTCACTCAGCTCTCTCCTCAGCCTCCTCTTTGCCAAAGAATAAACAATCTCAGCCTATCCAGTCTTTCCTCAAAGCTAAAATTCTCCAGTCCAGGCAACATCCTCAGAAATCCCGTCTGCTACTGTAAAGTCCATGTGTGTCTGTGTCATCTCATGTACATGTACAGTACACAGCGGGTAAAGGGGAACGATTCACTCCCGGCTGCTTCTGTGAAGCCCGTTTGTGTCTCAGTTTCAGCTCCTGTACACAGCGGGTAAAGGGGAACGATTCACTCCCGCCTGGTACTGTATGGCTCGTGTGCCTCTCAGTGCCAGCTCCTGTACATGTACAGTACACAGTGGGTAAAGGGGAACGATTCACTCCCCTCTGGTACTGTAGAGCCCGCGTGTGTCTCAGTGCCAGCTCCTGTACACAGCGGGTAAAGGAACAATTCACTCCCGGCTGCTTCTGTAAAGTTCGTGCGTGTCTCAGTGTCAGCTCCTGTACACAGCGGGTAAAGGGGAACGATTCACTCCCGCCTGGTACTGTAGAGCCCGTGCCTCTCAGTGCCAGCTCCTGTACATGTACAGTACACAGTGGATAAAGGGGAACGATTCACTCCCGCCTGGTACTGTACGGCCCATGTGCCTCTCAGTGCCAGCTCCTGTACATGTACAGTACAGTGGATAAAGGGGAACGATTCACTCCTGCCTGGTACTGTACGGCCCATGTGCCTCTCAGTGCCAGCTCCTGTACATGTACAGTACACAGCGGGTAAAGGAACAATTCACTCCCCTCTGCTACCGTAGAGCCTGTGTGTCTCAGTGTCAGCTCCTCTACACTGCTCAGTGTCCCACCATGTAATGTGTATTCCCTTGTCTTGTTAGCCCTCCCCAAATGCATGACCTCACACTTCTGCGGATTGAATTCTATTTGTCACTGTTCTGCCCACGTGACCATTCACGGATATCTTCCTGCAGTCTGTTAATGTGCAGGGAGATTCTGGCTGTAGGGAGGTGGGTGGTGATGAGTGCGGTAATGATGATGAGTTGGTTACCCAGAGATAGGTCTGTGCACATTGAAGATAAATGACAAAAGGTACTGGAGGAGCAGGGGGGTTCTAAATGACAATGTATGAAATCCTGTAAGGGCTCTGAACCCTCCCATGCAAGGATGGCCGAGAAAATCAAGGCAATTCCCTGTGTTATACTTCCTGTTTTTGGTGACAAAGATGTTTGCAAAGAAAATCGCAAATTATGTAAATCTGCTGTGAAAATAATACTGGGACGTTGAAGCGTAAATGGCATCGTTCTTGTGACAAAAAATGGGAGAGAGATGACCAAATAAAAACCATGGAACTGGTCAGGAACGTTGAAGTAGCTGCAAGAAGCATTTACATTGGAGGAGGGAGAAGGCCAGGAGGAAAGGTGATCCACATGACATTGATTACAGAGTGGAATCTAGACAGCAGGTGGGTGATATACAAGAACCAGGCAACATTAACAAGGGTAAACTAGGGTCCAAAAGATGGAACATCTACAGTAAGCTGTATAGAAGTGAATGCTGAATGCATTCAGAATAAGCAATTCCAAAACACGAGGTTACTGCAGCACTCGGGAACTCCAGTGTTGTGGGAATATTATAAACATAGCTGACTGCAGAGGATGGTGCACAGGGACAGGAGTTCCACCAGTTAGATCATGGCTGATATGTACCTCAACTGCATTTACCCACTTCTGCTCCATATCCCTTGATGCCCTTAACCAACAACAATCTACCCATCTCAGTCTGGAAAATGGTGAATTGTTTGATTCTCGCATTCAGTCTTTTGAGGGAGAGAGTTCCAGATTTCCACAACTCTGTGAATGAATAATTTTTGTAAGAGTATTCAGGCACAGCAGAGTAGACAGCAGGGATGTGATGTGGGCCTGGATGTCAAAGACACGAGGAGATTAAAGCTGTTGATCCTGTGAAAGAGCTGTCCAATTTATTCCCACACCCAATCCTTTCCCCATAACCCTGCAAATGAGTTCTCTCCAGCTACATGTCCCATTGCCCTTTGAACGTCCCGATGGAATCTGCTTCTACCGCCCTTTCAGGTTCCAAATCTGAAAACATATCTCCACATTTCCCCTCTAGTTCTCTTGCCAATTATTTTAGATCTGTGACCTCGGGCTACCGATCCGGTTGTCAGAAGAAACAGCTTCTCCCGTTTGCTCAATCAAAACCCCCTCAGAATTTTGATTACCTCCATTAGGTGTCCCCTTGACCTTTGCTGCTCTAAGGAGAACAATCCCAGCTTCTGCTATCTCTCTACTTTACTGAAGTCCCTCATTCCTACTCTCATCCCAATAAACCTCCTCCTTACTCTCTCCAAGACTTTGACATCCTTCCTCAAGTCTGCTTCCCAGAATTCTACACAATACTCCAGCTGCAGCCTAACCAGTGATGTGTAAAGGTTCAGCATGACTCCCTCGTATTGAATTCAATGCCCCCGTTTACAAAGCCAAGTACCCCACAGGCTTTCTTGACTGTCTTATCAACTTGCCCTGCCACCTTCAAAGATTTACCCCAGTTCATTCTGTTTTTGCACAACCCTCAAAATAGCACCATTTAGATTATACTGCCTCTCCATGTTGTTCTTCCCAAAGTGCATCACTACACACTCATCCGCATTAAACTGTACCTGCCATGTGTCTGCCCATTTCTCCAGTCTGTCTTTGTCTTCCTGAAGTCTGATTCTATCCTGCTCACTATTCACTACGTTGCCAAGTTTTGACTCATCTGCAAACTTCAAAATTGTACTTTCTATCCCCAAGTTCAGGTCTTTTATCTACAGCAAGGAAAGCTTATCATGAATTGTCTCAGATTTCCCTCAGATTTGTCTCCATTCTGAATAAAATATCATCCTTTTCCTCATTCAGTTCTTTGACCAAATTCGGTTCCTTTTCATCCAAAATATTGCACAATGTGGAAAATTCAGAGTCGATGAGGTTCTGCGATTGATTCGACTGTTCCTGTGAAGACAGAGAGAGTTTGTTGAAGAAGGAAACAAAACTATCGCAGCTCACCAGCACATTGATCATAATGCTTAATAAACGCCAAGCCACGCTGCTGAAAATGCACAGGGATAGAGTTGTTAGCCAGCATGGGATACATAACACGCTAACTGTACAGGCACAGCCCACATCGACCCACTGAGAATTCACCGGCATTTCAGAGATGCTCTCTTGCTGTTCAAACTCAAAATCGTCAAAAGAGGTTTTCTTCTGCCTCGGAGAATGTAGGATTGTCTTCATTTTCTCCTGGGATTGAAACTCCGAGATCTGAAGATAATTGGCAAATGGCAAAAAAAAATCCAGGGAGTAAATGAGGGGATACATTTTTGCACAGTGAGTTATGGTGATCTGGAGTGCACTGCCTGAAAGGGTGGTGGAAGCAGATTCAATAGTAACTTTCAAAAGAGAATTAGATAAATTGTTGAATAGGAGACATTCGCAGGGCTCTGGGGTAAGAGCAGGGAGTGAGACTAATGGGACAGCTCTTTCACAGGCACGATGGGCCTAATGGCCTCCTCCTGTGCTGTGGGCGTCGATGATTCTCGGAGCTGACAAGAGCCACGGCGCTGCTAAAATTAAAAAAATTAAAAGTAAATTTATAATTTGTACAATCGGCAAAGTGTTAAACTGGGCAATGTGACCCCTCCTTCACCTCCACATTCCTGTCCCATCTCCTCCTCACATTCCACCCCCTCCTCCTCACTGCCCCATCCTCTGCCCCCATCTCCTCCCCACATCTTAACCCGCATTCTCCCACCTCCCCTCAACCACACTGTCCCCCTCCTCACACACCACCCACATCCTCACCCCCATTCCGCCTCCTTACACCTATCCTCACTTTCCACCCCACATCCAGCTCCAATCCTCCTCCTCATCATCCATCATCTCCCCCCACCGCCGGGTATAAAACCAGGCGGCCGCTCCCACCGGCTCCAACTCACCGACACAAAGGGCCCAGCGCCGCGTCACTGGCGCCCGGCCCAAACACACTGCCCGAGCTCCGAGTCTCACTGAGGCCTGGGTCCGGGTCCGGGTCCGCCTCCCTCACTCTGAGTGACAGGCGCTCCGGCCAATCCGCTTCCCCCGGGAGAGCCCCGCCCCCGTGAACCCGCCTCCCTCACTCTGAGTGACAGGTGCTCAGGCCAATCCGCTCCCCCGGGAGCTCCTCACTGGGCCGCCCCTAGCCAATAAGCGCCGCCGGGAGGCGGGGTTTGCGGCCATGATTTGGGTTGAGCGAGGCTCGCGCTCGGAGCTTGGCGGTTGGGTTGAAATATTTGAATGTTTAACGGGCGATGACCTTTGCCCCTGTGTTCCACTCCAGGACATTGTGACGTATTTACTGAGGCGGCCGAGAGCTCGGGCCTAACACTAAACATCCGTAAGACAAAGGTCCTCCAGCAGCCTGTCCCCGCCGCACAGCACTGCCCCCCAGTCAGCAAGGTCCACGGCGCGGCCCTGGACACCGGGGACCATTCCCCAAACCTCGGGAGTCTCTTATCAACAAGGGCAGGCATTGACCACCAGATCCAACACCGCCTCCAGTGCGCCAGTGCAGCCTTCGGCCGCCTGAGGAAAAGAGTGTTTGAAGACCAGGCCCTCAAACCTACCACCGAGCTCATGGTCTACAGGGCTGTAGTAATAGCCGCCCTCCTGTATGGCTCAGAGACATGGACCATGTACAGCAGACAGCTCAAGTCGCTGGAGAAATACCACCAACGATGTCTCCGCAAGATCCTGCAAATCCCCTGGGAGGACAGACGCACCAACGTTAGCGTCCTCGACCAGGCCAACATCCCCAGCATTGAAGCACTGACCACACTCGACCAGCTCCGCTGGGCAGGCCACATTGTCCGCATGCCTGACACAGGACTCCCAAAGCAAGCGCGCTACTCGGAGCTCCGTCACGGCAAACGAGCCAAAGGTGGGCAGAGGAAACGTTACAAGGACACCCTCAAAGCCTCCCTGATAAAGTGCAACATCCCCACTGACACCTGGGAGACCCTGGCCAAAGACCGCCCTAAGTGGAGGAAGTGCATCCGGGTGGGCGTTGAGCTCTTCGAATCTCAACGCCACGAGCGTGAAGAGGTCAAGTGCAGGTAGCGGAAGGAGCGTGTGATAAATCAGTGCCACCCACCCCTTCCTCCGACAAATATCTGTCCCACTTGTGACAGGGTCTTTGGCTCTTGTATTGGACTGTTCAACCACCAAAGAACTCATATTTTAGGAGTGGAAGCAAGTTTTCCTTGATTCCGAGGGACTGCCTATGAAAAGAAAGAGGGATTGGCGGGTAACAACAACAACTTGTGTTTATATAGTGCCTTTAATGCAGTAAAAGGTCCCCAGGTGCTTCACAGGAGGGTCACAGATTGTTTTGTCTATTCCGAGGCGGATCTGCGATTGTCACCGAACTAATCTGCCTCCCACAATATCTACAGAATCCCGGGAATACCCGCAACCTCCCCGAGAATGGTCTTCATCATCATCAGCGCTCCCTGGCACCAGGATGACTTGCTTCCACATGGGTTTGCAGATGTTTCAATGAAGGAGCCGATATTCCAGTCCTGAACTCCAATTGAAGGGTGGAAGATGCCTGTGCCTGGATTGTTTTAACGTGTGGTGACCGTCTCACACCAGCCACCACACGGGATTGACAGAGCTTGGCCTTTATCCAGTGGCAAGGGTTAACCAGGACGGCTGAAGACCTGCTCTGCTTCAAGGACCTAGTGCGCACACATATCGCAGTGTGGGCAGGTCCGTGCTGTCCCTGGGCTCTCGGCTCTTCTGGGCCCGTACCCTCATTCACCGCACCTCCGCCACGATCTCTCACCATTCCTCCGCCACGATCTCTCACCGTTCCTCCACCACGATCTCTCACCATTCCTCCGCCACAATCTCTCATCGCTCATCCGCTCCGACTTTCCCGCTCCTCCGCTGTACCTGGACCCCGCCGATGTTCCTGCCCACGCTCCAAACTGCGATCTGGGTTTTGATGATGTCATCCAGTCGCCCACCCCGAAGCTGTCGCACACTTGTAGCAGCTCACTCTGGAAGCTGCAGTGGTATGCTCTTTTATCCGCACGACCCGCGGTGGCTTTTTTTTCTTCAAAAATATACTTTATTTATATAAAATTTTCCAAATACATTGGAAAATAGTTCAGTACCTTGCGGTCAGCAATTCCATACAATTCGTTTGGATGCTGACAGCAGTTCCATACGATGCACTAGCGTGCATTTCATTTCAAGGTACAGTTTAGTACAATCTGTAAATCACGTTACATGTAGTACTGTGCAAATAAGGGTATTACATGGAGCAGATAATAACAGGTTTACATTACATTCCAGGATACAGTTCAATACCGATCACGAATCACGTTACATGTAGCACTATGCAGATGAAAGCAGTACACGGAACGGATGAGAATATGTCGTCTCGCAGGTCAGGGTGACCCACGATGAATGAATGCCCCGGGAATAAGTTGCCCTGATGTTGACGCTCAGATTGTAATTATTTCTGTGGTGCCCAACTTTAATATTCTCCTGAAAGTCCCACTGCAATCCAGTTCCAGTTCCATTGAGGGTGTAAAAGAAAAGATAGCCATCCGTGGCTAACTAAAGAAATAAAGGACGGTATCCAATTAAAAACAAGGGCATACAAAGTGGCCAAAACTAGTGGGAGGACAGAAGATTGGGAAGCTTTTAAAAGCCAGCAAAGAATGACTAAAAAAAATCATTAAGAAAGAGAAGATAGACTGTGAAAGTAAACTAGCACAAAATATAAAAACAGATAGCAAGAGTTTCTATAGGTATAAAAAAATGAAAAGAGTGGCTAAAGTAAATGTTGATCCCTCAGAGGACGAGAACGGGAATTAGTGATGGGGAACATGGAGATGGCAGGAGCTCTGAATAAATATTTTGTATCAGTCTTTACAGTAGAGGACAAAAGCAATATTCCAACAGTGGGTAGTCAAGGGGCTATAGCAGGGGAGGAACTTATCACAATCACTAAGAAGTAAGATAATGGGACTAAAGGCGGGTAAATCCCCTGGATCTGATGACTTGCATCCTAGCGTCTTAAGAGAAGTAATGGCAGGGATAGTGGATGCATTGGTTATAATTTACCAAAATTCCCTGGATTCTGGGAGGTCCCAGCAAATTGGAAAATGGAAAATGTAGCACCACTATTTAAAAAAGGAGGTAGACAAAAAGCAGGAAACTAGACCAGTTAGCCTAACATCTGTGGTTGGGAAAATGTTGGAGTCCATTATTAAAGAAGCAGTAGCAGGACATTTGGAAAAGCATAATTCGGTCAGGCAGAGTCAGCACGGAATAATGAAGGGGAAGTCATGTTTGACAAATTGCTGGAATTCTTTGAAGATGTAACGAACAGGGTGGATGAAGGGGAACCAGTGGATTTGGTGTATTTGGACTTCCAGAAGGCATTTGAGAAGATGCCAAATAAAAGGTTACTGCGCAAGATAAAAGTTCACGGGGTTGGGGGTAATATATTAGCATGGATAGAGGATTGGCTAACAGAAAACAGAGAGTCGGGATAAATGGTTCATTCTCGGGTTGGCAATCAGTAGCTAGTGGGGTGCCGCTGGGACCCCAACTATTTACAATCTATATTAACAACTTGGAAGAAAGGACCGAGTGTAACGTAACCAAGTTTGCTGACGATGCAAAGATGTGATTAAAAAGCAATGTTTGAGGAGGACACAAAAAACCTGCAAAACAATAGACAGGCTAAGTGAGTGGGCAAAAATTTGGCAGATGGAGTATAATGTTGGAAAGTGAGGGTCATGCACTTTGGCAAAACAAATCAAAGAGCAAGTTATTATTTAAATGGAGAAAAATTGCAAAGTGCTGCAGTACAGCAGGACCTGGGTTATTTGTGCATGAAACACAAAAGGTTAGTATTCAGGTACAGCAAGTGATCAGGAAGGCCAATGGTGTCTTGGCCTTTACTGCAAAGGGGATGGAGTATAAAAGCAGGGAAGTCTTCCTACAATTGTACAGGGTATTGGTGAGGCCACACCTGGAATACTGCCTTGGTTTCCATATTTACAAAAGGATGTACTTGCTTTGGAGGCAGTTCAGAGAAGGTTCACTAGGTTGATTCCGGAGATGAGGGGGTTGACTTATGAGGAAAGGTTGAGTAGAATGGGCCTATCCTCATTGGAATTCAGAAGAATGAGAGGTGATCTTATGGAAAAGTATAAGATTATGAGGGGGCTTGACAAGGTGGATGCAGAGAGGATGTTTCCACTGATAGGGGAGACTAGAACTAGGGGGCATTATCTTAGAATAAGGGGCCGCCCATTTAAAACTGAGATGAGGAGAAATTGCTTTTCTCAGAGGGTTGTAAATCTGTGGAATTCGCTGCCTCAGAGAACTGTTGAAGCTGGGACATTGAATAAATTTAAGACAGCGGTAGACAGTTTCTTAACCGATAAGGGATTAAGGGGTTATGGGGAGCGGGCAGGAAAGTGGTCCTGAGTCTATAATCAGATCAGCCATGATTGTATTAAATGGCGGAGCAGGCTCCAGAGGCCGTACAGCCTATTCCTGCTCTTATTTCTTGTGTTCTTATGTAAAAGGGAGATGATAATCAGCTCTTGATGAATCGACTGACTCTGGCAGATAGGGATGTGATCTTTGGGTTTGAGCTTCCCGTGTGCTAATCTTCTCCTAATACATGTAAAAGGAGTTTACAAAAGTCATCACTCTAAGTACAGGATAGAACTTCAGAACATTCTCTCCTTGTTCCTGTCCCATGGGCCATGCAGCACCGATACACCTGGGTAATCTGGGCCTGTCACTGATGATAAAACCAACAGTACCAGCCCCGCTGGACACACACGTGACAACCAATGGCCCAATGGTTTTCCTAGTGCCCTCCCCGCCCCTGGTGCCAGGTTCGGTACTCGGCCATCCTGTGAGGTCGTTGCCCTCCCCTGGTGCCAGGCTCTGTATACGCTCATTCTGTGGGGCGGTGCCCTCCCCTGGTGCCAGGCTGTGTACACGGCCACCGGGGTCGGTATATGCCATCCTGTGGGGTCGGTGCCCTCCCCTGGTGCCAGGCTCAGTATACGTCCATCCTGTGGGTTCGTTGCCCTCTCCTGGTGCCAGGCTCGGTATATAGCCATCCTGTGGGCTCAGTGCCCTCCCTGCTAGGCTACATGACGTCACAGAGACTGCGTTGCCAAGTTACTGATGTCACACACCTCGCGTTGCTGGGGTTTTGACGTCACACAACCCTTCTTGCCGGGTTGTTGACGTCACGCAGCGCGCTGCAGGATTGGTGACGTCACTGGCGCAGAGTGAACGGCGGCGCGAATTCGAATCGCAGCCACGTGATCCGGAACGAGCCGCCTCGGACTGTGGGAGTGGGCGGGGTAAATGGCAGATACAGGGTCCCGATTGGTGGGCGGCCTGTCAATCAGGTCAATCAGCCAATTGCAGGGGCGGACAACGCCTCCCCGAGCGCGCTGTGAGGCGGCACTGCGCATGTCCGGGATCCTGGGAGGCCGGCCGTTGGTGAAGGTAAACAAGATGGCGAAAAGTGAGCGGAGCTGAGCGGCACCGGGGGGAGAGGGGGCCGAGGAGAGAGGAGGCCGAGGGAGAGTGTCCAGAGGGGGAGAGAGGGGGCCGAGGGAGAGTGTCCAGAGGGGGAGAGAGGGGGCCGAGGGAGAGTGTCCTGGGGGGAAGGGGGGCAAAAGAGACACACGCACACAGACTGACACAGGCACATCCCCAGAATGATTGGGGAGGGAGGAGACAGATGTGGGGGTGGGGGAAAGCTGAGGGTCTCCTGTAATCGTCCCCCTCCGTCTCCTCTCCCCCTCCCCTCGGCTCCGCATCACCGTCCCCGGGGCCCAGTGAGATCAGACAGTGTGTAACCCGGGGGCCCAGTGAGATCAGACAGTGTGTAACCCGGGGGCCCAGTGAGATCAGACAGTGTGTAACCCGGGGGCCCAGTGAGATCAGACAGTGTATAACCCGGGGGCCCAGTGAGATCAGACAGTGTGTAACCCGGGGGCCCAGTGAGATCAGACAGTGTGTAACCCGGGGCCCAGTGAGATCAGACAGTGTGTAACCCGGGGGCTCAGTGAGATCAGACAGTGTGTAACCCGGGGAGATTTCTGGTGCTTTTCTGTAAGTCCAGAAGGGCAGGAGAGATCTGAGGAAAAGGATAAGATTAAACAGAAATACTGGATATATACTGTTCTGAAACGTTGGAAAAACACTTTACATTACATTCCACTTCACAACATTAATCTTCTAATTTTCTGCCCTGTGATAATTAGATCTCCCGGTGAATGGCGGAGTGATTGAGAAAGTTCCACAGCTGGAAGGAAACAGGGATTGTGGACTGAGGAACAACAGCAGGTGAACCAGCACAGGATTGTGAGAGCGCCAACCAGTGAGCCCCTTCCGATTGAAAGCGCTTCAATAGATCGACTGGGGAGAAAGGTAAGAGAAATGCCATTTACTCAGATACACACCGGTCCTGTAGACAGTACACACAGGTTACAAGATAAGACAGGAAATGAGACCGGGAGAGACTAACCACCGAGCACAATTATCCAGCATGAGGCCGTGCAATGGGATGTGAAGTGAGATCAGTTTCTGTCTCTAAACACACAGTCACAGTGAATCTTGTGTGTGTTTTAGAGTAAAGGGCTTTGATCTAAGAGGTGACTCCAGTTTGAGGCAGAGCCCAGCAGATGGACCGGTCTCTGTACATTAGGTGCGGCTGAACTCACACCGACACCATCAGATCTCAATGATCAAATATTTCACATCTGGTGAGAAAGCCAATGGAAAGATTGAACCGGAAGCACATCGTCAATTCACTGATCATGGTGCACAGACCCATCTGAAAGACCAGCATGGCCTATCACCCACAGAATCAATTATTCATTCATGAACATTTAGAATGATAAGAAAATATATTGATAACGACTTTATATTGATAACTACTTATATTGATAACTACTAATATTGAAGCATTGATCACTCGAGATATGTAGTATTCTAATATACTGAAACACAGATATGGGGAGTTGCAATTTATTGATTGGCGTCGTACTTGACCCCGAGATGAGCTTCCGAATCCATATTCCCTCAATCACCAAGTCCGCTTACTTCCACCTCCATAACATCGCCGATCTCTGCCCCTTCCTCAGCTCATCGCTCAAACCCTCATCCATGCCTCTGATCGGTCTCACACCTCACACTCTCCGTAAACTTAAACTTAAACTTAGGGGGTATAGTTTTAAGGTGGTTGGTGGAAGTTTGAGGGCGGGGGGGCCTTCTTTATGCAGAGGGTTGTGGGGATCTGGAACTCACTGCCTGGAAGAGTGGTGGATACAGAAACCCTCACCACTTTTAAGAGATGGTTGGATGGGCACTTAAAGTGCCGTAACCTGCAGGGTTACGGACCTCGAGCTGGTAATTGGGATTAGTCTAGATCACTTTGTTGGCCGGCGCAGATATAATGGTAAGTGCTGCAGGGAATCGAATATGGCCAGGGTGATCTGGACTATTTTCGATCGCCTGGATGGGTAGGAGAGAAATTTTCCCACATTTTCTTTCCCTAAATTGGCCTGGGTTTTTGCCTCTCCCAGGACATCACATGGTTCTGGTTGGGGTGGAGTGTAGAATGTTTCGGTGCAAGGGGTGTCGCAGTTTTGCGAGGCGGGCTGTTTGGGTTGGGTGCTATTTACCTTTCCGCCATTGTTCATTGTTCATAGGTTTATATGTAACCTTCAGGGCTGCTGACCGAGGGCCATGCGGCTCTTTGTCAGCCGGCGCGGACACAATGGTCTGAAATGACCTCCTTCTGCGCTGTAAATTTCTATGTTTCTTCAACACTCCTGCCCGTATCCTTACTCAAGAACACAAGAAGTAGCAGCAGGAGTTGGCCATACGGCCGCTCCCATCTACTCCGCCATTCAGTAAGATCTATATTCGATAGAGAATTTTAAAGATTCATAACTCTCTGAGTGAATAAATAGCTCCTCCACATAGTTTTAAATGACCGATCTCTTATCCTAATACTAGGACTCCTAACTCTAGACTATCAAGCCCTTGTCAATTCCTCTCAGAATTTTATATGTTTCAATGATATCACCTTCCGTTCTTCTAAACTCCAGAGAATATAGGCCTATTCTGCTCAATCTGTCCTCAGCCCTCTCATCCCAACTTGTACCAATTTCCGTTCACCCATCACCCCTGTGCTCGCTGAACTACATTGGCTCCTGGTCCATCAGTGCCTCGCTTTCAAAATTCTCATCCTTGTTTTGAAATCCATCCAGGACCTTGCCCCTCCCTATTGCTGTAACCTCCTCCAGCGCGACAACCCTCAGATCTTTGCATTCCTCCAATTCTGGCCTCTTGAGCAGCCCCAATTTTCAGCAATATTGGTGGCCATACCTTCAGCTGCCGAGGCCATAAGCTCTGGAATTCCTCCCTAAACCTCTCCACCTTTAAAATGCTTCTTAATACCTACCCTTTTGGACCAGCTTTCAGTCACCTGTGCTAATATTTCCTTACGTGACTGGGTGTCAAATTTTGTTTGCTAACAGTCCTGTGAAGTGCCTTGGGACATTTTACTATGTTTAAGGCGCAATATAAATGCCATTTGTTGCTGATATTTTGAATTGCAATATAACGAAACTACAGGCATGGGGAATTGCAATAGATAGATAACTGCAAAGGAAGAGGATTGTTATGTATTGTTAATAGCGTGATTTCTTTTAACGTGAGGTGGCTCTTGCACATTAGCTGCCACATGGGCTTGGCAGAGCAAGGTCTTGGTCCAATGGCAAGGGATCCAAGATGACTGGAGACCAGGCTCTGCTGCATGTTTCTCACTGGAATACAGTTTCCTCTAGCACTGACTCTCACTGGAATAAAGTTTCCTCTGACACTGACTCTCACTGGGGTACAGTTTCCTCTGGCACTGACTCACTGGGGTACAGTTTCCTCTGGCACTGACTCTCACTGGGGTACAGTTTCCTCTGGTTTTGACTCTCACTGGGGTACAGTTTCCTCTGGCACCGACTCTCACTGGGGTACAGTTTCCTCTGGCACTGGCTCTCACTGGGGTACAGTTTCCTCTGGCACTGGCTCTCACTGGGGTACAGTTTCCTCTGGCACTGACTCTCACTGGGATACAGTTTCCTCTGGCACTGGCTCTCACTGGGGTACAGTTTCCTCTGGCACGGGCTCTCACTGGGATACGGTTTCCTCTGGCAGACTTTCACTGGGGTACAGTTTCCTCTGGCACTGACTCTCACTGGGGTACAGTTTCCTCTGGCACTGACTCTCACTGGGGTATAGTTTCTCTGACACATTTACTGTACCTTATTAGTGCTGTCCCTGCCCTGAGAGTGCATGATGGGACAGTTTAGAAGGAGTTTTAACCTGAAACTGATCAGGAGCTGCGGGTGGAAAGTTGTCAGTGCAGTGGCAGATCGTACTGCTGCTGAATTTTAATTGATAAGCTGCCAGCAGCGCAGTCGGGACGGACACCGAAGTGTGCCCTGCGGCAGGGTAGAGGGAACTTTACTCTATCTAACCCATACGCCCCCTAGTCTGTGGGAATTTAGTGGGATTTTGAAAGCAATTGCTCGGGTAGATAGAGAGAAATTTATTCTGTTGCTTGGGGTGTCTAGGACGAGGGGATATCACCTTAAAATCCGAGCCAGACCATTCAGGAGAGATGTTAGGATACACTTGTTCACTCAATGGATGGTTGAAGTGTGGAACCCCACAATAAGCAATCGATGCTCGCCCATTGAATAATTCTGGGCCGGTTGTGATGTCTGCCCAATGACCCGTTGCTTGTTCCCTTGGATTGGATCTTTATTTATTCCCTTTGGTTTGTTTTCAGATTCACTGCTGGACCCACCACTCAAAGCACTTTGTCTGATCTGCCCCTGGGGAATGAGCAGACTCCTCCCTCCTCTCCCACACTGCACTGTCTCTCCTCCTCTTTCCCCTTGGTTGTGTTCCACACTCTGGGCCTTGGGCCTTCCCTGGGGATTCTCAGTATGAACAGGGGGATGTGTGTTGAGACAGGATGTCCTAGCTCTCCACCTTTAAAGGGAAACGGAGAGGACCAGCTGGGCTGAATGGCCCTGCTTTATGACATCACTGCAGTGTCTAGCAATCCACCTCCCTGAGCCCTGCTCATTATGGACTGGCAGTGTCTGATGGGACAGTGTAGAGGGAGAAAGACTTGGATTTATTTGTTGCCTTTCATAACCACCGGACCTCTCAAAGCGCTTTACAACCAATGAAGTACTTTTGGATTGTAGTCACTGTTATAGTAAGGGAGAGTTACCCTGTATCTAACCCATGCTGTACCTGCCCTGGGCTGTTTGATGGGATAATGTAGACAGAGATTTACTGTGTATCAAACCTGTGCGAACCGAGCAAGTTGTGAAGAGGACGCCAATACTCTACAAAGGGATATAGATAGGCTATGTGAGTGGGCAAAACTTTGGCAGATGGAGTATAATGTGGGAAAATGTGAGATTATCCACTTTGGTAGGAGAAATGAAAAAGCAAATTATTATTTAAATGGGGAGAGAATACAAAATGTCGTGTACAGCGGGATCTGGGGATCCTTGTACATGAAACAAAAATTTATCATGCAGTTACTGCAATTAATTAGGAAGGCAAATGGAATGCTGGCCTTTATTGCAAGGGGGATGGAGTATAAAAGTAGGGAAGTCCTGCTGCAACTGTATATAGCATTCGTAAACCACTACGTACAGTTTTGGTCTGCTTATTTAAGGAAGGATATACTTGCACTGGAGGCAGTTCAGCGAAGGTTCACGAGGTTGATTACTGAGGTGAAAGGTTGAGCAGGTTGGGCCTATACTCATTGGAGTTTAGAAGACTTAGAGGTGATCTTATTGAAACGTATAAGATTTTGAGGGGGCTTGACAGGGTAGATGCAGAGAGCATGTTTCCCTTCGTGGGGGAATCTAGAACTAGGGGGCGTAGTTTCAGGAGAAGGGGTCGCTCATTTAAAATGGAAATGAGGAGGAATTTCTCCAGGAGGGACGTGAATGTTTGGAATTTTCTACCTCGGAGAGCAGTGGCGGCTGGGTCATTGAATGTATTTAAGGTGGAGATAGTCAGATTTTTGAAAGATAAGGGAGTCAAGGGTTATGGGGAGCGGGCGGGGAAGTGGAGTTGAGACCTGGATCTGATCAGCCATGATCTTATTGAATGGCGGAGCAGACTCGAGAGGCCAAATGGCCTACTCCTGCTCGTATTTCTTATGTTCCATACCTGCCCTTGGAGTGTTTGATGGGACAGTGTAGATGGAGCTTTACTCGGTTTCTGACCCGTGCTGTACCTGTTCTGGGAGTGTTTGATGGGCAGTGTCGAAGGAACTACATTTTGTATCTGACCCGTGCTATTCCTGCCCTGGGAATTTTAGATGGGACACTGTAGAGGGAGCTTTACTCTGTATCCAATTTTGCTGTACCTGCCCTGGGAGTATTTGGTGAGATAATGTAGACGGAGATTTACTGTGTATCTAACCTGTGCTAACCTAGCAAGTTGTGAAGAGGATGTAAAGAATCTACAAAGGAATATAGATCGGTTCAGTGAGTGGGCAAAACTCTGGCAGATAGAGTATAGTGTGGAAAAATGTGAGATTATCCATTTTGGTAGGAAAAATAAAAAAGCAAATTATTATTTAAATGGGGGGAGAATACAAAATGTCGTGTACAGTGGGATCTGGGGGTCCTTGTACATGAAACAAAAATTTAGCATGCAGTTACTGCAATTAATCTGGAAGGCAAATGGAATGGTGGCCTTTATTGCAAGGGGGATGGAGTATAAAAGTGGGGAAGACCTGCTACAACTGTACATGGCGTTGGTAAGACCACACCTGGAGTACTGTGTACAGTTTTGGTTCCCTTATTTCAGGAAGGGTATACTTGCACTGGAGGCAGTTGTTCATGAGGTTGATTACTGAGATGAAGGGGTTGTCATAATGAGAAAGGTTGAGCAGATTAGGCCTGTACTCATTGGAGTTTAGAAGACTTGGAGGTGATCTTATTGAAACGTATAAGATTCTGAGGGGGCTTGACAGGGTAGATACAGAGATGATGTTTCCCCTGGTGGGGGAATCTAGAACTAGGGGCATAGTTTCAGAATAAGGGGTCGCTCATTTAAAAGGGAAATGAGGAGGAATTTCTTCTCTGAGGGTTGTGAATCTCTGGAATTCTCTACCTCAGAGAGCTGTGGCAGCTAGGTCATTGAATGTATTTAAGTTGGAGACAGACAGATTTTTGAACGATAAGGGAGTCAAGGATTATGGGGAGCGGGCAGGGAAGTGGAGTTGAGGCCTGGATCCGATCAGCCATGATCTTGTTGAATGGCAGGGCAGGCTTGAGGAGCCAAATGGTCTACTCCTGCTCCTATTTCTTGTGTTCTATACCTGCCCTTGGACTGTTTCATGGGACAGTGTCGCGGGAGATTTGCTCTGTATCTAATCCATGCTGTACCTGTCCTGGGAGTGTTTGACAGGACAGTGTACAGGGAGCGATATGCTGTATCTAACTCGTGCTGTACCTGCCCTGGGAGTCTCTGATGGGACAGTGTAGGCGGAGGTTTACTCTGTATCTAATCCGTGCTGCACCTGCCCTAGGAGCGTTTCGTTAGACAGTGTACATAAGAAACAGGAACAGGAGTAGGCCATACGGCCCCTCGATCCTGCTCTGCCATTCAATAAGATCATGGACTCAGCTCCACTTCCCTGCCCGCTCCCCATAACCCCTTATCCCCTTATCGTTTAAGAAACTGTCTATTTCTGTCTTAAATTTATTCAATGTCCCAGCTTCTACAGCTTTCTGAGGCAGCGAATTCCACAGATTTACAACCCTCAGAAGAAATTTCTCATCATCTCTGTTTTAAATGGGCGGCTCCGTTTTCGAAGATCATGCCCTCTAGTTCTTGTCTCCCCCATCAGTGGAAACATCCTCTCTGCATCTACCTTGTCGAGCTCCCTCATAATCTTAAACGTTTCGATAAGATTGCCTCTTATTCTTCTGAATTCCAATGAGTAGAGGCCCAACCTACTCAACCTTTCCTCATAAGTCAACCCCCTCATCCCCGGAATCAACCTAGTGAACTTCTCTGAACTGCTTCCAAAGCAACTATCCTTTCATAAATATGGAAACCAAAACTGCATGCAGTATTCCAGGTGCGGCCTCACCAATACCTTGTATAGCTGTAGCAAGACTTCCCTGCTTTTATACTCCAACCCCTTTGCAATAACGGCCAAGATACCATTCGCTTTCCTGATCACTTGTTGTACCTGCATACTATCCTTTTGTGTTTCATGCTCAAGTACCCCCAGGTCCTGCTGTACTGTGGCACTTTGCAATCTTTCACCATTTAAATAATAACTTGCTCTTTGATTTTTTTTCTGCCAAAGTGCATGACCTCACACTTTCCAACATTATACTCCATCTGCCAAATTTTTGCCCACTCACTTCGTCTCTCTATGTCCTTCTGCAGATTTTTTGTGTCCTCCTCACACATTGATTTTCCTCCCATCTTTGTATTGTCAGCAAATTTGGCTACGTTACACTCAGTCCCTTCTTCCAAGTTGTTAGTATAGATTGTAAATAGTTGGGGTCCCAGCACTGATCCCTGCGGCACCCTACTAGTTACTGGTTGCCAACCAGAGAATGAACCATTTATCCCGCCTCTCTGTTCTCTGTTAGTGAGCCAATCCTCGATCCATGCTAATATATTACCCCCAACCCCGTGAACTTTTATCTTGTGCAGTAACCTTTTCAAATGCCTTCTGGAAGTCCAAATACACCATATCCACTGGTTCCCCTTTGTCCACCCTGTTCGTTACATCCTCAAAGAACTCCAGCAAATTTGTCAAACATGACTTCCCCTTCATAAATCCACGCTGACTCTGCCTGGCCGAATTTTGCTTTTCCAAATGTCCTGCTACTGCTTCTTCAATAATGGACTCCAACATTTTCCCAACCACAGAAGTTAGGCTAACTGGTCTATAGTTTCCTACTTTTTGTCTGCCTCCTTTTTTAAATCAAGGGGGGGGGGGGCGTTACATTTGCAGTTTTCCAATCTGCTGGGACCTCCCCAGAATCCAGGGAATTTTGGTAAATTACAACCAATGCATCTACAATCCCTGCCGCTACTTCTCTTAAGACCCTCGGATGCAATCCATTAGGTCCAGGGGATATATCTGCCTTTAGTCCCATTATCTTACTGAGTACCACCTCCTTAGTGATTGTGATTGTGTTAAGTTCTTTCCCCCCCACCCCCCCGCCATAGCCCCTTGACTATCCACTGTTGGAATATTGTTGGTGTCCTCTAACGTAAAGACTGATACAATGTATTTGTTCAGAGTTTCTGCCATCTCCATGTTCCCCATTCCTAATTCCCCGGTCTCGTCCTCTAAGGGACCAACATTTACTTAAGCCACTCTTTTCCTTTTTATATACCTATAAAAACTCTTGCTATCTGTTTTTATATTTTGTGCTAATTTACTTTCATAGTCTATCTTCCCTTCTTCATTTTTTTAGTCGTTCTTTGCTGACTTTTAAAAGCTTCCGAGTCTTCTGTCCTCCCACTAGTTTTGGTCACTTTGTATGCCCTTGTTTTTAGTTGGATACCATCCTTTATTTCTTTAGTTAGCCACGGATGGCTATCTTTTCTCTTGCACCCGTTCCTCCTCACTGGAATGTATTTTTCTTGAGAGTTGTGAAATATCTCCTTGAATGTACACTACTGTTCATCAACCGTCCTACACATTAATCTATTTTCTCAGTCCACTTTACCCAACTCTGCCCTCATACCTTCATAGTCTCCTTTATTTAAGCTTAGTACACTGGTTAGAGATCCAACTTTCTCACCCTCCATCTGAATTTGAAATTCAATCATGTTATGATCACTCATTCCGAAGGGATCCTTTACTAGGAGATTGTTTATTAATCCTGTCTCATTACACAGGATCAGATCTAAGATAGCCTGCCCCCTGGTTGGTTCTGTTACATACTGCTCAAGGAACCCGTCGCTTATGCACTCCATGAACTCCTCAAGGCTACCCTGACCAATTTGATTTGTCCAATCAATATGGAGATTAATATCACCTATGATTATTGCTGTTCCCTTTTTACAAGCCCCCATTATTTCCTGGTTTATGCTGCGACCAACAGAGTTGCTACTGTTCGGGGGCCTATAGACTCTGCCCACCAGTGACTTTTCCCCCTTATTATTCCTTATCTCCACCCAAACTGTCTCAACACCCTTATCATTTGAGCCAATATCATTTCTTACTATTGCAGTGATTCCATCCTTTATCCATAGAGCTACCCCACCTCCTTTTCCTTTCTGTCTATCCTTCCGGAGTGTCAAGTACCCCTGAATATTTAATTCCCAGTCCTGGTCACCTTGCAACCACGTCTCTCTAATGGCTATCAGATCATACCCATTTGTCTCAATTTGTGCCGTCAACTTATCTATTTTGTTACAAATGCTACGTGCATTTAGACACAGTGCCTTTAAGTTTGTTTTTTTACCTTTTTTTCCTGCTTGTATCCTCTCCTTCAAATTCACTTTCTTTATTTTTGCTTTCTAATTCCAGCTTTGCTCCCCTCCCTGCTGAATCTATTGTCAGGTTCCCATCCCCCTGCCAAGCTAGTTTAAACCCTCCCCAACAGCACTAGCAAACCCACCCGCAAGGATATTGGTCCCTGCTATGTTGAGGTGCAACCCGTCCGGCTTGTCCAGGTCCCGTCTCACCCAGAAGCAGTCCCAATGCCTCAGGAAGCTAAAGCCCTCCCGCCTGCACCATCTCTCCAGCCATCTGTACTCACTAGCTCGTGGCACCGGGAGTAATCCAGAGATTACTACCTTTTGAGGTCCTGCTTTTTAATTTCTCTCCTAGCTCTCTAAACTCTGCCTGCAGGACCTCATCCCTCTTCCTACCCATGTCATTGGTACCGATGTGGACCACAACCTCTGTCTGTTCAACTCTCCCCCCAGAGTGTAGAGAGAGCTTTACTCTCCACATAACCCGTGCTGTACCTGTCTTGTGAGTGATTGATGGGACACTTCAGAGGGAGCTTTGCTCTGTATCTAACCCATGCTCTACCTGCCCTGTGAGCTTTGATGGGTTGGTGTAGGGGAAGCTTTCCTCTATATCTAACCCATACTCTACCTGTCCTAGTTGTGTCTGATAGGACAGTGTAGAGGGAGGTTTACTCTGTATCTAATCCAAGCTGTACCTGCCCTGGGAGTGTTTGATGGGACAGTGTAGAGGGAGGTTTACTCTGTATCTAACATAAGCTGTACCTGCTCTTGGAATATTTGATGGGACAGTGTCGAGGGAGCTTTCCTCTATATCTAATCCATGCTGTACCTGCCCTGCAAGTGTTTGATGGGACAGTGTAGACGGAGCTTTACTCTGCTTCTGACCCGTGCTGTACCTGCTCTGGGAGTTTTTGATGGGACAGTGTAGAGAGAGATTTCTTCTGTATCTAATTTTTCTGTACCTGCCCTACGAGTGTTTGATGCGGCAGTGTAGAGGGAGCTTTACTCTGTATCTAACCCGTGCTGTACCTGCCCTGGGAGTGTTTGATGGGACAGTGTAGAGGGTGCTTTACTCTGTATCTAACCTGTGCTGTACCTAACTGCAGAGTGCTTTAGGCAGACACTAGTTGCTCAGAATATCCCATTCCCCAGCAGTGACATGCATCACCTCGATGAGAACATCATTTAACCCAAAGATAAGAGAAACCCATCAGTTCCTCCACCGGACACAGATCCGGAGAGACAGTAAGTGTCCTGAATATTGTTGTACAGTGTGCTCAACAATTCCTTCTTGGGTTTGAGCCTTTTGATAAAGATTTGAATTTGAAGCCCTCGAGTAAGGAAGTGGCCATAGAAATAGTGGATGTATTGGTGGTCATTTTCCAACATTCTATCGACTCTGAATCAGTTCCTATGGATTGGAGGGTAGCTAATGTATCCTCACCTTTTAGAAAAGGAGGGAGAAAGAAAACAGGGAATTATAGATTGGTTAACCTGACATTGGGAATGGGGAACATGCTGGAATCAATTATTAAAATGAATTAACAGTACATTTGGAAAGCAGTGATTTGATTGGTCCAAGTCAGCATGGATTTATGAAAGGGAAATCATGCTTGACAAATCTTCTAGAATTTTTTGAGGATGTAACTAATGGAGTGGACAAGGGAGAACCAGTGGATGTGGTGTATTTGGTCAAAAGACTTTTGACAAGGTCCCACACAAGAGATTAGTGTGCAAAATTAAAGCACATGGTATTGGGAGTAATGTATTGTCGTGGATAGAGAACTGGTTGGTAGACAGGAAGCAAAGAGTAGGAATAAACGGGTCTTTTTCAGAATGGCAGGTAGTGACTAGTGGGATACCGCAAGGTTCAGTGCTGGGACCACAGCTATTTACAAGATACATTAATGATTTAGGCGAAGGAATTGAATGTAATATCTCCAAGTTTGCAGATGACACTATTTGGGTGGTAGTGTGAGCTGTGAAGAGGATGCTAAGAGGCTGCAGGGTGGCTTGGACAGGTTAGGTGAGTGGAAAAATGCATGGCAGATGCAGTATAATGTAGATAAATGTGAGATTATCCACTTTGGTGGCAAAATCAGGAAGGCAGAATATTATCTGAATGGTGACAGATTAGGAAAAGGGGAGGTGCAACGAGACCTGGGTGTCATGGTACATCATTGAAAGTTAGCATGCAGGTGCAGCAGGCGGTGAAGAAGGCAAATGGCATGTTGGCCTTCATAGCGAGACGATTTGAATATAGCAACATGGAGGTCTTACTGCAGTTGTACAGGGCCTTGGTGAGGCCACACCTTGAATATTATGTGCAGTTTTGGTCTCCTAATCTGAGGAAGGGCCCTCTTGCTATTGAGGGAGTGCAGTGAAGGTTCGCCAGACTGATTCCCAGAATGGCAGGACTGACACATAGAAACATAGAAAATAGGTGCAGGAGTAGGCCATTCGGCCCTTCTAGCCTGCACCGCCATTCAATGAGTTCATGGCTGAACATGCAACTTCAGTACCCCATTCCTGCTTTCTCACCATACCCCTTGATTCCCCTGGTAGTAAGGACTTCATCTAACTCCTTTTTGAATATATTTAGTGAATTGGCCTCAACAACTTTCTGTGGTAGAGAATTCCACAGGTTCACCACTCTCTGGGTGAAGAAATTCCTCCTCATCTCGGTCCTAAATGGCTTCTCCCTTATCCTTGGACTGTGTCCCCTGGTTCTGGACTTCCCCAACATTGGGAACATTCTTCCTGCATCTAACCTGTCTAACCCCGTCAGAATTTTAAATGTTTCTATGAGGTCCCCTCTCATTCTTCTGAACTCCAGTGAATACAAGCCCAGTTGATCCAGTCTTTCTTGATAGGTCAGTCCCGCCATCCCGGGAATCAGTCTGGTGAACCTTCGCTGCACTCCCTCAATAGCAAGAATGTCCTTCCTCAGGTTAGGAGACCAAAACTGTACACAATACTCCAGGTGTGGCCTCACCAAGGCCCTGTACAATTGTAGCAACACCTCCCTGCCCTGTACTCAAATCCCCTCGCTATGAAGGCCAACATGCCATTTGCTTTCTTAACCGCCTGCTGTACCTGCATGCCAACCTTCAATGACTGATGTACCATGACACCCAGGTCTCTTTGCACCTCCCCTTTTCCTAATCTGTCACCATTCAGATAATAGTCTGTCTCTCTGTTTTTACCACCAAAGTGGATAACCTCACATTTATCCACATTATACTTCATCTGCCATGCATTTGCCCACTCACCTAACCTATCCAAGTCGCTCTGCAGCCTCATAGCATCCTTCTCGCAGCTCACACTGCCACCCAACTTAGTGTCATCCGCAAATTTGGAGATACTACATTTAATCCCCTCGTCTAAATCATTAATGTACAGTGCAAACAGCTGGGGCCCCAGCACAGAACCTTGCGGTACCCCACTAGTCACTGCCTGCCATTCTGAAAAATCCCCTATTTATGAAAAAAGACTGGATTGACTAGACTTATATTCACTGGAATTTAGAAGAATGAGATGGGATCTCATAGAAACATATAAAATTCTGACGGGATTGGACAGCTTAGATGCAGGAAGAATGTTCCCGATGTTGGGGAAGTCCTGAATCAAGGGTCACAGTCTAAGGATAAGGGGTAAGCCATTTAGGACCGAGATGAAGAGAAACTTCTTCACTCAGAGAATTGTGCACCTGTGGAATTCTCGACCAAAGAAGGTTGTTGAGGCCGGTTTGTTAGATATATTCAAAAGGGAGTTGGATATGGCCCTTACGGCTATAGGGATCAAGGTATGGAGAGAAAGCAGGAATGGGGTACTAAAGTTGAAAGTTCAGCCATGATCATATTAAATGGTGGTGCAGGCTCGAAGAGCCGAATGGCCTACTCCTGCACCTATTTTCTATGTTACTGACTCACTTACTGGTGGAAATAGATTTTCCTCATTTACCTGATCAAACTTTAAGCACCTCCCTCAGATCTCCCAATTACCCTTTGTTCTAATGAAAAGAGCCCCAGTTTCTCCAATCTCCCCTGATAACTAAAGCCTCTCTTCCCTGGTATCATCTCAGTCAATCTCTCTGCACCCTCTCCATGGCCTCGACATCCTTCCTGGTGTAAGATCCCCAAAACCTGATAATATTAGAACTGCAGCCTAACCAATGATTTGTGCATGTTTACATGACCTCTGCCCTTTTGTACATCATGCCCCTATTTATAAAACCGAGGACGCCATGTGCTTCTTTAACCACTTTATCAATTTGTCCTTCTACTTTTAAAGATTTGTGTATCTGAAGACCTTGTAGGTTTTAGAGATATTAACATAACATGGCTAAAACACATTGACATAAACTGGCTGATATAATGTGCATCATGGGAAAGAGAAGTTTAGTGTGAGTTCGAAACTCAAACACTCGATTCACTGCAGACAGGTCGCCATGGCAACACTGATAAGACATTCCATTCACTGAACCCACTGTTGGAATCTGTAATCAGATCAGGGGAAAGAACAGGGTTTGTCTGTTAGTACCCACAATGTCAGCTTAAACCAGAGTGAGTAACACAATAGATTAGATTATAATGTGTGATGTTTGTACCTATAATTGTGAAACTATAAGAAATAACAACCAATAGCAGGCAGGGGAGTTTAAGGATAATGAGAAAACTACTGAAGAAAAGTAACTGCTGGGAACCAGGGAAAGTGTCCTTGTAAATCATAGATTAGAGAAATTCCAGCTGTCTTTTCCTCACTTCCTGTGCAAACCCAGCAGAGAAAACAAAGAAGAGTCCGGTGCCAGAGGTGGATCAGTGCAGGGTATAAAAGTGAGGGGAGACTGATGTAAGGGGGCAATCGGGACTGGAGACACCGGAGATCAAGCTCAGGGCGCCCGAGGTTCCATCCAGCGGGCTGACCTGGTGTCAGTTACTGTGGACACACGGGATTCAATTACCCGTGCCAGCTGGATATTCATTGATGCATTCACATCGGGGAGTACAATGGCTATGACCCCCCCCTGCCCCCGCATTCTGAACCCCTGTGCACCACTGCCCCCCCCCCCCCCCAATGCTTCTCCCAACCAAACCTTGGTCTACCTACTATCAAGCGCGCTACCCAGCGCCGAGCCAGTGACCAACATCTCGCCATGGGCAACTAGACCCATACAGCAGTGCCTGGTCTCCAGTCATCATGGACCCCCTTGCCACTGGACCAAGACCTTGCTCAGCTAAGCCCATGTGGTAGTCGGTGTGCAACGACTACCCCACGTTAAAAGAAATCACGCACAGGCGTCTTCCATCCTCGAACATGAAGTTCAGGACCTGGAACTTCAGGACCCTCATGGACAAACCCAACAGCGACAGACCGGAACGCCGCAGCGCCACAATGGCCTGGGAACTTAGACGCTTTGATATTGGCATCACCGCCCTGAGGGAGACACAGTGGGCAGGGGAAGGCCAGCTCAAGGAACAATGTGGAGGTTACACCTTCTTCTGGAAAGGCAAACCAGAGGCAGAACGCCACCTCCACGGAGTCGGCTTCGTTATCAAAAACGAGCTGGTCAACTGCCTCGAAGACTCCCCCTGCGGGGCTAACGAACGCCTCAGGAAGCTTTGACTCGCCCTATCCCGGAACCAGTGCACCACAGTCAACAGTGCATATGCCCCAACACTCGATGTAATGGATGAGACCAAAGAGGGTTTTTATTCCAACCTCAAAACATCCCTAACCTGCGTCCCTGTGGGCAACAAACTGATCCTCCTTGGCAACTTCAACGCCAGGGTCGGCAAGGACACAGCCCTCTGGGGAGGCATGATTGACAGAGAGGGGTTAGGGAAAGACAACTCCAGCGGTACCCTACTCCTGACAAAATGTCTAGAACACGTACTCCTCATCAACAACCCTTGTTCTGACAGAGGGACAAATACAAGGCATCGTGGCAACATCCTCGCAGCAAATATTGGCACCTGCTCGACTATATCATCGTCCAAGCCCGTGATTGCAAGGATGTGCACATCACCCGGGCCATGACAGGAGCTGACGACTGCTGGACGGACCACCGCCTAATCCGATCCATCATTGACATCAATGTAGCCCCAAAGCGAAGGGCGCAGCAGAAGCAGTGTCGCAAAAAAAGTCACTGCCGGGGCACTTAAGGACCCAACTAAGAGAGCCCTTTACAGTCAGCACCTCACAGCTAACCAGCTGAGGACCCCAAGATGTAGAATTCCCACAGTGCTTGATCTGCCCTCCAGGCCTCCATAACCAGTGCCTGCAAGAGATGCTCGGTCACTCAACCAGGAAATACCAGGACTGGTTTGATGAGAATGATCAGGAGATTCAAGAGCTAATAGATTGCAAGCGCAGGGCATTTCTGAGCCTTAAACAGCAACCCAACTCGGGAGCAGCATTACAGACGGCTAAAGGCTCAGGTCCAACAAAAAACCCGGTACCTAAAGAACAGGTGGTGGATGGAGAAAGCACAGGAGATACAGCAGCTGGCTGACCACCATGATGTGCGAGGATTCTTCATCGCAGTCAAGGCCACCAATGGTCCAAACACCCAAGGCCCCATCCCGCTTCTGACCAAGAACGGGGAAACACTCATCAAGGACACCGAGGCAGTCAGGGCCCGCTGGAAGGAGCACTTCAAAGATCTCCTCAACCGAGACTCTGCCTTTGACTCGAGTGTTCTCAACTCCATTCTGCAGCATGCTACCCGCCACCACCTCAGTGAGACCCCAACACTGCATGAGGTAGAAAAAGCCAGAAGACAGCTAAAAAACAACAAGGCTACAGGAGCGGATGGAATCCCTGCTGAGGCACTGAAGTATGGCAGAGAGGCACTGCTGGCGTGAATACACAACCTCATCTCATCTGGAGGGAGGAGAGCATGCTGGGAGATCTTAGAGATGCAGTGATTGTGACCATCTTTAAAAAAGGGGACAAGTCCACCTGCGGGAATCTCCCTGCTATCAGCCACTGGGAAAGTCGTCGCTAGAGTCCTCCTCAACCGTCTTCCCCCACGTGGCCGAGGAGCTCCTCCTGGAGTTACAATATGGATTTCGTCCCGTTCGGAGAACAACGGACATGATTTTTGCAGAACGGCAGCTGCAGGAAAAATGCATGGAACAGTGACAGCCCTTATACATGGCATTCTTTGACCTTACAAAGGCCTTTAGCACTGTCAACCACTGGGGTCTATGGAGCGTCCTCCTCAGTTTCGGATGCCCCCCAATAGTATGTCACCATCCTCCGCCTGCTCCACGACAACATGCAGGCCGTGATCCTTGCCAATGGATCCATCACAGACCCAATCCACGGCCGGACTGGGGTCAAGCAGGGCTGCGTCATCGCCCCAACCCTCTTCTTAATCTTCCTCGCTGCCACGCTCCACCTCACAGTTGACAAGCTCCCCGCTGGAGTGGAACTAAACTACAGAACCAGTGGGAAAATGTTCAACCTTCGCCATCTTCAGGCCAGGACCAAGAGCACTCCAACCTCTGTCGTCGTGCTACAGTACACGGACGATGCCAGCGTCTGTGCACACACAAAGGCTGAATTCCAGGGGATAGTCAATGTACTTACCAAGACATATGAAAGCATGGGCCTTACGCTAAACATCAGTAAGACAAAGGTCCTCCACCAGCCTGTTCTCGCCACACAGCACTGCCCCCCCCCAGACATCAAGATCCATGGCTTGGCCCTGGACAACGTGGACCACTTCCCTTATCTTGGGCACCTCTAATCAACAAGAGCAGACATTGATGACCAGATCCAACACCGCCTCCAGTGCGGCAGTGCAGCCTTCGGCCGCCTGAGGAAAAGAGTGTTTGAAGACCAGGCCCTCAAACCTACCACCAAGCTCATGGTCTACAGGGCCGTAGTAATACCCGCCCTCCTGTATGGCTCAGAGACATGGACCATGTACAGTAGACACCTCAAGTCGCTGGAGAAATACCACCAACGATGTCTCCGCAAGATCCTACAAATCTACTGGAAGGACAGATGCACCAATATTAACGTCCTCATCAAAGTCAACATCCCCAGCATTGAATCACTGACCACACTTGATCAGCTCCGTTGGGTAGGCCACATAGTTCTCATGCCAGACACGAGACTCCCAAAGCAACCGCTCTACTCGGAACTTGCCCACGGCAAACGAGCCAAAGGTGGGCAGAGGAAATGTTAGAAGGACACCCTCAAAGCCTCCCTGATAAAGTGCGATATCCTCACTGACACCTGGGAGTCCCTGGCCAAAGACCGCCCTAAGTGGAGGAAGTGCATCCAGGAGGGTGCTGAGCACCTCGAGTCTCTTCGCCGAGAGCATGCAGAAATCAAGCGCAGGCAGCAGAAAGAACGTGCAGCAAACCAGGCTCCCCACCCACCCTTTCCTTCAACCACTGTCTGTCCCATCTATGACAGAGACTATGGTTCCCGTATTGGACTGTACAGCCACCTAAGAACTCATGCTAAGAGTGGAAGCAAGTCTTCCTCGATTCCGAGGCACTGCCTATGATGATGACATTGGGGAGAGACTGTTTACTTGCTCTGTGTGTGGGAAGGGATTCACTCAGTTATCCAAGTTCCTGACACACAAGCGCATTCACACTGGGGAGAGAGGCTGCTCACCTGCATTGAGTGTGGGTTTCTTCTGACACACTGACTTGTTCACACTGTTAAAAGATCATTTAAATGTTCTGACTGTGCGAAGAGCTTTAAAAGCACAAAAGATCTGCTGACGCATCATGTCCTCTGGGGAGAGGCCGTTCACCTGCTCCGTGTGGGAAGGGATTCGCTCAGTCATGCACTCTGCTCAGATACCAGCGAGTTCACAACAACCTGCAGTGGATGGATTTTGCTGTTATTGCTGCTGTTAATCACGGCAGCGTGGAGGCCCTGACCTGCGAGAAACCACCAGCGGCAGGTCGGGGCCATAAAAGGAGCGGAGGTGCGGCGGCCTGGGAGCAGCGTGGAGGCCACTTCAGGGAGCAGCGTGAGCTGGTGCAAGAGGGCGACGACTTGGAGAAGGGCGACTGGATTGGATGCCACCAAAATCAAGGTCGCTGATTGGAGCATGGGCAGGTACAGCAGGAGAGGTGGCAAGCAGCAGAGGAGCGGCGAGGTCGGGGCGAAGGAGCGGTGAGAGATTGTAGAGGGACGTGATCGGGGCCCTGGAGAGGTGTGTGTTTGGGGCCCAGAAGAGGCGAGGGCCCAGGGGCAGCACGGGCCCAGCCCACACTGTGATATATGTGTGCACGAGGTCCATGCAGCAGAGCTAGTCTCCAGTTGCCACTGGAACAAGACCTAGCTCGGTCAAGCCCGTGTGGTGGCTGGTGTACAACGGCCATCACACATTAAAAAAAATCCATGCACAGGCATCTTCCACCCTTCAACATGTAGTTCAGGAGCTGGAATATTAGGTCCTTCATTGAAACACCTGTGAACTCATCCCTTTTTGGTGAGGAAGCAAGTCATCCTCGATACGAGGGACCGCCTAAGAAGTAATCACATCCAGGACTGAATCATGTTCACTATGGCAATCGTGCTTTATTTCTGCTGATATTAATAACCCTATAACTGGGCTTGAGTTTAATATTCTGGAAAATTTTAAATAAATCAGCTTTTTTCAACACACAGTGTCGAATATTTGATTTCTCTATGATGAGACTTATTAATGTTCTGTTACCGACTATTCTATTTTTGGGCCTTTTCTTACACTAGATTATTTCAGTTTTCATCTAGTTCGCATTCTATCACATCAAATCCCAAGCTTGTTCCGTTTGTGTACATGGCTTGTGGGTGTGATAGACTGAACTGTAATGTCTCACTTTACACTCATTGGATGTTCTCAGACCCACCCCTTTATAGAAATATCTCGCATAAGATTTTAAATCTGTTATTTTCTGTACCAGTTATCCCTTTTTGGATCTGATTTTTTTAAACTCCTCCACACATATTGCATGTGACAGCCTTTGAAATATTCTGATCTTTGTAGGTGTCATTGCTGATTTGGATGCTCTCGTTGATTGAATCTCTTGTCACTATCATACATTGCACTATTTTTTAAAATCGAGATCATTGTTTCAAATGCTTCCTTTATCATGGCATTAGGTCCTCTATTGATCCCCGTCAATAATCGTTAGTGACAGGCTGGGATTTGGGTATAGGTTTAGGGGTTCGTGATTGGGGCTGGTGGTTATTGGTTAGGATTGGGGTTAGTGGTTGGGGCCGGTGAGTATTGGTTAGCATTGGGGTTAATGGTTGAGGCTGGTGATTATTGGTTCGGATTGGGGCTCGTGGTTGGGGCTGGTGGTTATTGGTTAGGACTGTGGTTAGTGGTTGGGGCTGGTGGTTATTGATTAGGATTGTAGGACGTGGTTGGGGCCGGTGATTATTGGTTATGATTGGGGTTAATGGTTGGGCCCGCTGGTTATTGGTTGGGGATAGTCGATACGATGTTCGGTTTACGAGTTAGTGATTAGGGTTAGAAACCACTATTGACAACGCAGTGTCTCTAGACCCATCGATTTTAATTTCATTTTTTTTATAAACCTCACGCAGACGAGTCAGAAAACAGCCTCATGAATTGATCATTTCAGGAACCTTCTTTCTGACCGAGTCCCATTTCCTCCCTCCTTTCACATCTCGACATTTCTCATAGAAAAAACACAGGGACATTAGACTTTGGGACAAGAAAATGTGGATCCAGGTTGTTATGTATGTAAACATTGTAACTGTGTAAGACTTGCCACCAGAGGGCAACTGTTGGAGGACCCAGGGTCACCTGCACACCTCGTGCAAGGGAATATAAAAGGTTGTCTGCCATGCTGCTTAGCCGCTCTGGAGTTGTATCAAAGAGACTAAGGTCACATCAGTTTTTGCTCACAGTTCTCAGTCTTGTGGAGTTCTTCCATACTTAACAATTGGCGACGAGTAACAGATCACAAATTTTCACGCGGTCATGGCTGCCATTGGTATTTTAGAGAGATTTGTAGAGGGCGATGGTTGGGAAGCCATCGTTGAACGTTTCGACTAGTACTTCGCAGCCAACAAGCTGGATAGGGATGATAAAGCGATCAAGCGTAGGGCAATTCTCCTCATCGTGTGTGGGTCCACAATATACAGTCTCATCAAGAATCTGCTAGCACCAGAAAAACCAGCGGAGAGGACATATACAGAGTTGTGTACGCTGGTTCGTAACCACCTCAAGTTGAAGGAGAGCGTCTTAATGGCCAGGTATCGCTTCCACACGCACCACCGCTCTGAGGGCCAGGACATGGTGAGTTATGTCGCCGACCTGAGACACCTGGTGGGAACTTGCGAATTTGATGGATTTTTGGGGGAAATGCTGCGGGACTTTTTCGTGCTTGGCCATGAGGTCATTCTTCGCAAGCTTCTGTCCGCCGAATCCCTCGACCTGAGCAAGGCTATCATGATAGCCCAGGCATTCATATCCACAAGCGATAATACCAGACAGATATCTTCTCAGCATCGAAGCTCACCGGCAAGTACTGTGCATAAAATAATGTCACTAGCAGGCTGAACTGTATATGGCAGGGCCTACACGCCTGCAGCTGCAAGACCTAGGCTGACTCAGAGTCCGCCATTGGGTGTAAATGCAAATCCATTCGCACCATGTTGGCGCTGCGGAGGTAATCATCGAGCCCATCAATGTCGATTCAACCACTATGTGTGCAAAGGCAGCGAAACAATTGGGGACCTCCAGCGAATGTGCAAGAGTGCTGCAACTCACCTCGTGGCAGAGTTGGCAGAGGATGATCGATCCGGCATGGATCTCGCAGAACAAACAAGAGAGGCAACTCAAGCCGAGGAAGAAGTGTATGGGGTACACACCTTCACCACCAAGAGCCCTCCTATCATGCTGAAAGTCAAATTGAACGGTATTTCGGTATCAATGGAGTTGGACACGGGGGCGAGTCAGTCAATTATGAGCCAGAAGGCTTTTGAGAAACTGTGGGGCAACAAGGCACAAAGGCCCAAACTGAGCCCAATTCAGACAAAACTATGCACCTACACCAAAAAGCTCATACCAGTCATTGACAGTGCAGCAGTTAAGGTATCGGATGATGGAGCTGTGCATGATTTATCACTGTGGATTGTACCAGGCGATGGCCCAATGCTATTCAGCAGAAGCTGGCTGGGAAAGATTCAATAGAACTGGGACGACATCAAAGTACGATCTTCAGTGGATGATGCCTCGTGCGCCCAAGTACTAAGCAAGTTTCCGTCACTATTTGAACCAGGCATCGGCAACTTCACAGGTGCCAAGGTGCAGATCCATCTAGTCCCCGATGCAAGGCCCATTCATCACAAGGCCCGAGCAGTTCCGTACATGATGAGGGAGAAAGTCGAGGTCGAGATCGAGCTGGACAGACTTCAACGAGAGGGAATCATATCACCAGTTGAGTTCAACGAGTAGGCCTGTCTGATTGTTCCGGTGTTAAAAGCGATGGCATGGTCAGAATCTGCTGAGACGACAAGGTAACAATCGAGTCTCGTTACAAGACCAGTACCCGCTACCCAAGGTGGATGACCTGTTCGCAACATTAATGGGGGGGGCGAGGGGGGCGAAGTCATTCACCAAGTTGGAACTAACCTCCGCCTACATGACACAGGAGCTGGCTGAATCTATGAAAAGATTGATGTTCATCAACATGCACAAAGGACTGTCTATATACCACAGATGCCCTTTTGGGATTCGCTCGGCTGCTGCCATCTTCCAGAGGAACATGGAGAGTCTGCTGAAATCGGTTCTGTGCACCGTTGTGTTCAAGACGACATCCTGATCACCGGTCGAGACACCACCGAACACTTGCACAACCTGGAAGAGGTTCGAAGTCGACTAGACAGAGTGGGACTTAGGCTGAAACGCTCCAAGTGTGTTTTCCTGGTGCCAGAGATCGAATTTTTGGGGAGAAAGATTGCGGCAGACGGCATCAGGCCAAAGGACTCAAAGACAGAGGCCATCAAGAATGCACCCAGGCCACAGAATGTGATGGAGCTGCGTTCGTTTCTGGGACTCCTCGCTATTTTGGTAACTTTCTACCCGGGTTAAGCACTTTGCTGGAACCGTTGCACATGTTGCTACTTAGGGGTGACGACTGGGTTTGGGGTAAATCACAAGAGACAGCCTTTGAGAAGGCCAGAAACCTACTTTGTTCTAATAAGTTACTTGTACTGAATGACCCGTGTAAACGATTCGTGTTAGCTTGTGATGCATCTTCGTACGGGGTCAGCTGTGTGTTACAGCAAACCAATGTATCGGGCAAACTTCAACTGGTTGCATATGCATCTAGAAGTCTGTCTAAGGCTGAAAGAGCCTACAGTATGGTTGAGAAAGAGGCATTAGCATGTGTATATGGGATTAAGAAAATGCACCAATACCTATTTGGACTTCGGTTTGAGCTTGAAACCGACCACAAACTGCTCATTTCACTGTTTTCAGAAAGCAAAGGTATAAACAATAATGCTTCATCCCACATCCAAAGATGGGCACTAACATTGTCTGCCTATGACTATGTTATCTGCCATAGACCAGGCATGGAGAACTGTGCTGATGCCCTCAGTCGGCTACCATTGCCCACTACCGGGGTGGAAATGGTGCAGCCCACAGACTTGCTTCTGGTCATGGATGCTATTGAGAGCGAGGGGTCACCCGTCACTGCTCACCACATCAGGACCTGGACCAGCCAGGATCCTGTGCTATCACTTGTAAAAGGTTGCGTCCTCAATGGGAGCTGGTCAGCCATTTACGGGGAAATGCAAGATGAAATTAAGCCATTACACTGATGCAAAGTTGAAATCTCCATGCAGTTGGATTGTCTCTTATGGGGTAATCATGTGGTTTTGCCCAAAAATAGGCAGGGAAACGTTTATACGTGACCTACACAATATCCACCCAGGCATAATCATGCTGAAGGCTATAGCCAGGTCGCATGTTTGATGGCCCGGCATTGACTCGGACTTAGTCATGCGTGCACCAGTGCAACATGTGCTCACAACTGAGCAATGCACCAAGGGAGTCTCCATTGAGTCTGTGGTCATGCCCCCTCCAAACTGTGGTCCAGGATCCACATAGATTTTGCTGGCCCCTTTCTCGGAAAGATGTTTTTAGTTGTAGTGGACGCTTACTCTAAAAGGATGGAATGTGTAATCATGTCATCCAGCACATCCACTGCCACCACTGAAAGCCTCTGGGCTATGTTCGCCACCCCTGGCTTGCCCGATGTCCTTGTCAGTGCCAATGGACCGTGTTTCACCAGCTCAGAATTCATCACGTTTATGACCCGCAATGGCATCAAGCATGTAGCATGTCAGGTCTTCCCTGTTTAAGCCCGCATCCAACAGTCAAGCAGAATGGGCAGTCTAAACTATCAAGCAGAGCTTGAAACGTGTGACGGAAGGCTCCTTGCAGACCCGCTTATCTCTGGTTCTGCTCAGCTACCGGATGCGACCCCACTCACTCACTGGGGCTCCCCCTGCAGAATTGTTAATGAAGAGAGCACTCAAAACCAGGCTCTCCCTAGTCCACCCGAATCTAAATGATCATGTGGAAACCCGACATCACCGGCAAAACATGTACCACAATCGCATGGCTGTATCATGTGACATTGATGTTAACGACCCTGTGTTTGTCCTTAATTACAGTCATGGTCATAAATGGGTCACTGGCACTGTCTTGGCCAAGGAGGGGAATAGTGTGTTTGTAGTCAAACTATTGAATGGACAAACGTGCAGAAAGCATTTGGATCAGACCAAACTGCAGTTCACCGACAACCAGGAACAACCTGAGGAGGACATCACCATCATCGACACACGAACACACACCCAACTATCAATCGACCTCACTATCAATCAAGAGGATGAACCCACCATTCCCAACAGTCCTGTCAGACCAGCTGTGCCGCAGTGCAGCAAAAGTCCGACCAACTCACCCATGCCAGAGTTTGAACTCAGACGATCAACCAGGAAGCGTAGGGCCCCGGATTGTCTCAACTTATAAATAATTTGTATCAAAGACTTTGGGAGGGCGTGATGTTATGTATGTAAACATTGTAACTGTGTAAGACTTGCCACCAGAGGGCATAATTGTTGGAAGCCCAACGGTCACCTGCATAACTCGTGCAAGGGAGTATAAAAGATTGTCTGCCATGCTGCTTAGGCACTCTGAAGTTGTATTAGAGAGACTAAGGTCACATTAGTTTTTACTCACAGTACTCAGTCTTGTGGAGTACTTAACACCCTGCCTACTCACCATAACCCTTTATTCCATTATTGCTCAAAAATCTGTCTATCTCCGCCTTAAATATATTCAATGACCAGCCTCCACGGCTCCCTGGGGCAGAGAATTCCACAGATTTACAAACCTCTGAGTGAAGAAATTGCTCCTCATCCCAGTTTTAAACGGGCTGAGGAGAAAGGCTGCATTTGTCAATAGAACAGGATTTACTGTGATTGCATTGGGCACTGAACCATGTTCATTCTGGCAACTCTTCTTTGTTTCTGATGATCTTAATAACCCCTATACCTGTGCTGGCGATTAATATTGTGCATAAATATTGAATAAATTATCTTTGTTTCAAACACTGTGTCGAATATTTGGTTCCTCCATGATCAGAGGAGACGAATTGATGTTCTGTTACCGACTGTTCCATTTTAGTGCTTTTTCTTAATCTAACATATCATTTCTCACCTAGTTCACCTTCTATCAAACCCCAAACTTGTTCTGTTTGAGTACATGAGTACATGAGTTGTGGTTGTAGTAGACGGCAGTGTCTCACTTTAAACTCAGCTGAAATCCTTTGAACTACCCCTTTATTGAACTGGTTTGCATAAGATTTTAAATCCGTTAATTTCTGGAACAGTTAATCCGTTTTTGGAACCAATTTAATTTTAAAAAACTCATCCACACATTTTGCACATGAAAGGGCAGCGAAATATTCTGATATTTGTAATTGTCATTGCCACAAACTCAGTTCCCTAGCGACTGACTCCATCCCTCTCCCCAACTTCTGTCTGAGGCTGAACCAGACTGTTCGCAACCTTGGTGACATACTTCACCTTGAAATCAGTTTTTGACCATATATCCGCAGCATAACTAAGATTGCCTTTTTCCACCTCTGTAACATCGCCCATCTCTGCTCTTGCCTCAGCTCATCCACTGCTGTAGCCCTCATCCATGCCTTTGTTACTTCTGAACTTGTATATTGCAACGCACTCCTCCCATATTCCACCCTACATAAACTAGAGTTGATCCAAAACTCAGCTGCCCGTGTCCTAACTCACACCCTGGATGTGTTTGATGGAACAATATAGAGGTATATTTACTCTGTATCTAACCCGTGCTTTACCTACCCTGGGAGAGGTTGATGGGGCAGTGTAGAGGGAGTTTTACTCTGTACCTATCCCGTGCTGTACCTGCGATGGGAGTGTTTGATGGATCAGTCCATGGGGAGCTTTACTCTTTGACTAACCCGTGCTGTGCCTGTTGTGGGACTGTTTGATGGGACAGCATAGAGGGAGATTAACTTTGTATCTAACCCATGCTGTACCTATCCTGGGAGTGTTTGGGACTGTGTAGAGGGAGCTTTACTCTGTAAAGCAAATGGCATGTTGGCCTTCATAGCAAGGGGATTTGAGTACAGGGGCAGGGAGGTGTTGCTACAGTTGTACAGGGCCTTGGTGAGGCCACACCTGGAGTATTGTGTACAGTTTTGGTCTCCTAACCTGAGGAAGGACATTCTTGCTATTGAGGGAGTGCAGCGAAGGTTCACCAGACTGATTCCCGGGATGGCGGGACTGACCTATCAAGAAAGACTGGATCAACTGGGCTTGTATTCACTGGAGTTCAGAAGAATGAGAGGGGACCTCATAGAAACATTTAAAATTCTGACGGGGTTAGACAGGTTAGATGCAGGAAGAATGTTCCCAATGTTGGGGAAGTCCAGAACCAGAGGTCACAGTCTAAGGATAAGGGGTAAGCCATTTAGGACCGAGATGCGGAGGAACTTCTTCACCCAGAGAGTGGTGAACCTGTGGAATTTTCTACCACAGAAAGTTGTTGAGGCCAATTCACTAAATATATTCAAAAAGGAGTTAGATGAGGTCCTTACTACTAGGGGGATCAAGGGGTATGGCGAGAAAGCAGGAATGGGGTACTGAAGTTGAATGTTCAGCCATGAACTCATTGAATGGCGGTGCAGGCTAGAAGGGTAGAAGGGCCGAATGGCCTACTCCTGCACCTATTTTCTATGTTTCTATGTTTCTATCTAACCAATGCAGTATCTACTCTGGAATGCTTGGGACAGGTTAGAGGGAGATATACTTCGTATTTAACTTGTGTTGCATTTGCCCTTGGAATGTCTGGTGGAACTATGTTGAGGAAGCTTTACTCTGTATCTAAGCAAGGCAAATATATCCTTCCTTAGATAAGGAGACCAAAACTGTGCACAGTCCTCGAGGTGTGGTTCGGGAGTAAAGGGTTCTGGGGAGCTGAGTCTATGATCAGACCCGCCAAGATCTTACGGGAATGGGGAGCAGGCTCGGGAGGTCCGGGTGGCCCACTACTGCTCCAATTTCTCATGGTCTTATGTACCCAGCATGCCCCGCAGGCGAGAATGTGCCTCACCCAGACTACAGGAGCTCAGTGCGCAGGCGCGGGTCGTGTAATGGCGGAGGAGACACATTTTAGACGGGCTCCACAGAAGTGTCCTTTTCAGCGGGACAGAGCGGAATAATGGACCAGCGGGGAGCCGGGGAGGCTTCATGAACAACCGGTGCCCGCCGCAATCCCGAAACAATAACCGGAATAGCGGCAGTTGCAGCTTACGGGCTTTTTCCCGGTCACAGGCCCAAGCTATCGGCGGCCATCTTGGTGCAGGAAGGCAGGTTCAACGGTCGGCCATCTTGATTCAGTGAGCAGAACAGCGCGTGCGCGGCCATTTTGATGCAGGAATTCAGTGAATGATGTCTGTCTCGAACTGAACCCAGCCAGAGTCAGCACCTTCAGGGGAGGGGAACCAGTGAGTGTGGAACTGAACCCAGAGAGAGACAGCACCTTATAAGAACAGAAGAAATAGGAGCAGGAGTAGGCCATACAGCTGCTCGAGCCTGCTCCACCATTCAATAAGATCATGGCTGATCTGATCATGGACTCAGCTCCACTTCCCTGCCCGCTTCCCATAACTTCTTATCCCCTTATCATTCAAGAAACTCTCTATTTCTGTCTTAAATTTATTCAATGTCCTAGCTTCTACAGCTCTCTGAGGCAGTGAATTCCACAGATTTACAACCCTCTGATAGTAGAAATTTCTCCTCATCTCTGTTTTAAATTGACGGCCTCTTATTCTAAGATCATGCCTTCCAGTTCTAGTCTCCCCCATCAGTGGAAACATCCTCTCTGCATCCACCTTTACAAGCCCGCTTATATCTTATACATTTTGATAAGATCACCTCTCATTCTTTTGAATTCCAATGAGTAGAGTCCCAACCTACTCAACCTTTCTCCCTCATTCACGGAATCAACCTAGTGAACCTTCTCTGAACTGCCTCCAAAGCAAGTATATCCTTTCGTAAATATGGAAACCAAAACTGCATGCAGTATTCCAGGTGTGGCCTCACCAATACGTTACACAACTGTAGCGAGACTTCCCTGCTTTTAAACTCCATTCCATTGGCCTTCCTGATCACTTGCTGTACCTGCATACTATCCTTTTGTGTTTCATGCACAAGTATCCCCAGGTCTCACTGTACTGTGGCACTTTGCAATCTGTCTCCATTTAAATAATAACTTGCTCTTTGATTTTTTTTCTGCCAAAGTGCATGACCTAACACTTTCTAACATTATACTCCATCTGCCAAATTTTTGCCCGCTCACTGAGCCTCTCTGTGTCCTTTTGCAGATTTTACTTGTCCTCCCATCTTTGTATCGTCGGCAAACTTGGCTACGTTACATTCAGTCCCTTCTTCCAAATCGTTAATATAGAATGTAAATAGTTGGGGTCCCAGCACTGATCCCTGTGGCACCCCACTAGTTACTGGTTGCCATCCAGAGAATGAACCATTTATCCTGATTCTCTGTTCTCTGTTCTCTGTTAGTTAGCCAATCCTCTATCCATGCTAATATATTACCCCCGTGCCCGTGGACTTTTATCTTGTGCAGTAACCTTTTATGTGGCAACTTGTCAAATGCCTTCTGAAAGTCCAAATACACCACATCCACTGGTTCCCCCTTATTCACCAGGTTCGTTACATCCCCAAAGAATTCCAGCAAATTTGTCAAACATGACTTCCCCTTCATAAATCCATGCTGACTCTGCATGACTGAATTTTAGCTTCTTTAATAATGGATCCAACATTTTCCCAATCACAGATATTAGGCTAACTGGTCTATAGTTTCCTGCTTTTTGTCTGCCTCTTTTTTGAAATAGGGGCATTACATTTGCAGTTTTCCAATCTGCTGGGACCTCCCCAGAATCCAGGGAATTTTGGTAAATTACAACCAATGCATCCACAATCCCTGCCGCTACTTCTCTTAAGACTCTAGGATACAAGCCATCAGGTCCAGGGGTTTTATCTGCCTTTAATCCCATTATCTTACTGAGTACCACCTCCTTAGTGATTGTGTTAAGTTCCTCCCCCCCCCCCACCCCCCCCGTATCCCCTTGACTATCCACTGTTGGAATATTGTTGGTGTCCTCTACCGTAAAGACTGAATACAAAATATTTGTTCAGAGTTTCTGCCATCTCCCTGTTCCCCGTTACTAATTCCCTGGTCTCGTCCTCTAAAGGACCAACAATTACTTTAGCCACTCTTTTCCTTTTTATATACCTATAGAAACTCTTGTTATCTGTTTTTATATTTTGTGCTAGTTTACTTTCACAGTCTATCTTCCCTTTCTTACTCATTTTTTAGGTATTCTTTGCTGGTTTTTAAAAGCTTCCCAGTTTTCTGTCGTCCCACTAGATTTGGTCACTTTGTATGCCCTTGTTTTTAATGGATAACGTCCTTTATTTCTTTAGCTAGCCACGGATGGCTCTATTTTCTCTTGCACCTTTTCCTCCTCACTGGAATAGATTTTTCTTGAGAGTTGTGAAATATCTCCTTAAATGTACACCACTGTTCATCAACTGTCCTGCACTTTAATCTATTTTCCCAGTCCAAGTTACCCAACTCTGCCCTCATACCTTTATAGTCTCCTTTATTTAAGCTTAGTACGCTGGTTAGAGATCCAACTTTCTCACCCGGCATCTGAATTTGAAATTCAGTCATACTCTGATCACTCATTCCGAGGAGATCCTTTACTAGGAGATTGTTTATTAATCCTGTCTCATTACACAGGACCAGATCTAAGATAGCCTGCCCCCTGGTTGGTTCCGTTACATACTGCTCAAGGAACCTGTCCCTTATGCACTCCATGAACTCCTCCTCAAGGCTGCCCTGACCAATTTGATTTATCCAATCAATATGGAGATTAAAATCATCTATGATTATTGTTGTTCCCTTTTTACAAGCCCCCACTATTTCCTGGTTTATGCTGCGACCAACAGAGTTACTACTGTTCGGGGGCCTATAGACTATGCCCACCAGTGACCTTTTCCCCTTATTGTTCCTTATTTCCACCCAAACTGTTTCAACATCCTTATCATTTGAGACAATATCGTTTTTTTACTATTGCAGTGATTCCATCCTTTATCAATAGAGCTACCCCACCTCCTTTTCCTTTCTGTCTGTCCTTCCGGATTGTCAAGTACCCCTGAATATTTAATTCCTGGTCCTTGTAACCACGTCTCTGTAATGGCTATCAGATCATACCCATTTGTCTCAATTTGTTCCGTCAACTTATCTATTTTGTTACAAATGCTACGTGCATTTAGACAAAGTGCCTTTAAGTTTTTTTTTTTACCCTTTTTTCCTGCTTGTTTCCTCTCTCCTTAACTCACTTTCTTTATTTTTGCTTTCTAATTCCAGCTTTGCTCCCCTCCCTGCTGAATCTATTGTCAGGTTCCCATCCTCCTGCCAAGCTAGTTTAAACCCTCCCCAACAACACTAGCAAACCCCCTCACCCTCCCACAAGGATATTGGTCCCGGCTCTGTTGAGGTGCAACCCATTCGGTTTGTACAGGTCCCACCTCCCCCGGAAGTGGTCCCAATGTGTCAGGAATCTAAAGCCCTCCCTCTTGCACCATCTCTCCAGCCACGCATTCATCTGCTCTATCCTCCTATTTCTGTACTCACTAGCTCGTGGCACTGGGAGTAATGCAGAGATTACTACCTTTTGAGGTCCTGCTTTTTAATCTCCCTGCTAGCTCCCTAAACTCTGCCTGCTGGAGAGGGGAGGGAGGGGAAACAGTGAATGTGAAATTGAACACAGCCAGAGTTAGCGCCTTCAGGGAAGAGGCGGATGGGAGGGAGGGGAACATGCGAGTATACAACTGAACTCAGCCAGAGTCAGCACCTTCAGGAGAGGGGAACCAGTGAGTCTAAAACTGAACCCAGCCAGAGTCAGCACCTTCAGGGGAGGAGTGGGAGGGGAACCAGTGAGTGCAGAACTGAAACCAGACAGAGTCTGCATCTTCAGGGGAGGAGAGGGGAGGCAATTCAGAGAAGGTTCACGAGGTTGATTCCCGAGATGAGGGGGTTCTTATGAGGAAATGTTGAGGAGGTTAGGGGCAATATATTAGCATGGATAGGGGATTGGCTAACTAACAGAAAACAGAGAGTCAGGATAAATGGTTCATTCTCGGTTTGGCAATCAGTAACTAGTCGGTTGCCGCAGGGATCAGTGCTGGGACCCCAGCTATTTACAATCTATATTAACGACTTGGAACAAGGAACCGAGTATAACATAGCCAAGTTTGCTGACGATATAAAGATGGGAGGAAAAGCAATGAGTGAGGAGGACACACAAAATCTGCAAAAGGACAGAAGCTTAGGGAATGGGCGAAAATTTGGGAGATGGAGTATAATATTGCAAAGTGTGAGGTCACGCACTTTGGCAGAAAAAAAATCAAAGAGCAAGTTGTTATTTAAATGCAGAAAAATTGCAACGTGCTGCAGTACAGTGGGACCTGGGGGGTACTTGTGCATGAAATACAAAAGGTTAGTATGCAGGTACAGCAAGTGATCAGGAAGGTCAATGGAATCTAGGCCTTTATTGCAAAGGGGATGGAGTATAAAAGCAGGGAAGTCTAGCTATAGTTGTACAGAGTATTGGTGAGGCCACACCTGGAATACTGCGTGCACTTTTGGCTTCCATATTGAAGAAAGGATACACTTGCTTTGGAGGCAGTTCAGAGAGGGTTCACAAGGTTGATTCCGGAGATGAGGGGGTTGACTTATGAGGAAAGGTTGAGTAGGTTGGGCCTCTACTCATTGGAATTCAAAAGAATGAGAGGTGATCTTATCAAAACACATAATACGATTATGAGGGGGCTTGACAAGGTGGATGCAGAGAGAATGTTTCCACTGATAGGAGAGAATAGAATTTGGGGCATAATCTTGGTATAAGGGGCCGCCCATTTAAAACTGAGATGAGGAGAAATTTCTTTTCTCAGGGTTGTAAATCTGTGGAATTTGCTGCCTCAGAGAGCTGTGGAAGCTGGGACATTTGTATAAATTTAAGACAGAAATAGACAGTTTCTTAAACGATAAGGGGTTATGGGAATCGGGCAGGGAAGTGGACCTGAGTCCATGATCGGATCACGAATAATCGTATTAAATGGCGGAGCAGGCTCGAGGGGCCGTATGGCCTACTTCTGCTCCTATTTCTTATGTTAACCAGTGAGTGCAGAACTAAAACCAGACAGAGTCAGCATCTTCAGGTGAGGGGAGGGGAACCAGTGAGTGCAGAACTGAACCCAGCCAAAGTTAGCATCTTAAGGGAGGAGAGGGGAGGCAGTTCAGAGAAGGTTCACGAGGTTGATTTCAGAGATGAGTGTGTGAACTTATGAGGAAATATTGAGGAGGTTGGGAGCAATATATTCGCATGGATAGAGGATTGGTTAACTAACAGAAAACAGAGAGTCGAGCTAAATGGTTCGTTCTTGGGTTGGCAACTAGTAACTAGTGGGGTGCCGCAGGGATCAGGATTGGGACCCCAACTATTAACAATCTATACTAATGACTTGGAAGAAGGGACTGATTGTAACGTAGCGAAATTTGCTGATGATACAAAGATGAGAGGAAAAGCAATGTGTGAGGAGGACACACAAAATCTGCAAAACGACATAGACAGGCTAAGTGCGTGAGCAAAAATTTGGCAGCTGGAGTATAATGTGGAAAGTGTGAGGTCATGCACTTTGGCAGAAAAAAATGAAAGAGCATGTTATTATTTAAATGGAGAAAGATTGCAAAGTGCCGCAGTACAGCAGGACCTGGGGGTACTTGTGCATGAAATGCAGATACAGCAAGTGATCAGGAAGACCAATGGTATCTTGGCCTTTATTGCAAAGGGGATGGAGTCTAAAAGCTGGGAAGTCTTGCTACAGCTATATAAGGTATTGGTGAGGCCACACCTAGAATGCTGCGTGCAGTTTTGGTTTCCAATTTTACGAAAGGATATACTTGCTTTGGGGGCAGTTCAGAGAAGGTTCACAAGGTTGATTCCGGGGATGAGGGGGTTGACTTATGAGGAAAGGTTGAGTAGGTTGGGCCTCTACTCATTGGAATTCAGAAGAATGAGAGGTGACCTTATCGAAACATATAAGATTTATGAGGGTGCTTGACAAGGTGAATGCAGAGAGGATGTTTCTACTGATGGGGGAGACTAGAACTAGAGGGCATAATCTTAGAATAAGGGGCCGCCCATTTAAAACTGTGATGAGGAGAAATGTCTTCTCTCAGAGGGTTGTAAATCTGTGGAATTTGCTGCCTCAGAGTGGTATGGAAGTCGGGCCACTGAATAAATTTAAGACAGAAATAGACAGTATCTTAACCGATAAGGGTTTATGGGGAGCGGGCGGGTAAGTGGAGCTGAGTCCATGCTCGAATCAGCCATGATCTTATTGAATGACAGAGTAGGCTCGTGGGGCCGTATGGCCTACTCCTGTTCCTATTTCTTATGTTCTTATGTTCTCTGCCCACTCCTCATAACCCCTTATCCGCTTATCATTTAGAAACTGAGTAATTGGGAGGAGGGTCCAGTGACCCTGCTGGAAAATGAACGTGTGAGGCCTCAGGTGAGGACAGTGGAAAAGCCTGTCGACACTCACTGTTGAGGTTCACACAGGGAGATTGGGCACATAGGTCACTACTGGAGAGAAACTGGTGAGTGTAGAACTGAACCCAGCCAGAGTCAGCACCTTCAGGGGAGGAGAGGGAGGGGAACCAGTGAATGTAGAACTGAACCCAGCCAGAGTCAGCACCTTCAGGGGAGGAGAGGGAGGGGAACCAGTGAATGTAGAACTGAACCCAGCCAGTATTGGTGGTGAAAACTGGGAGTGGAGGAGAAACAGTCTAGAAATGTGCGATGGTTTTGGACTTCAGCACAGCAGGAGGGACAATGTGTGGGACAGGGATTTACAGCTTTGGAAGAACAAGAGAGGAAAGAATGTTCCATGGAAACTCGGGGCCAAGTTTCGACCGACCCGTAGAATGGCGCACCTCCGAGAGGTCCGTCGACTTTCTAGAAGGAAAAGCGCACCTAATACTTACCTCGGGATTCTCCACGATGATCAGGCCTGCTTTGTACTGGGTGCAGCGCAGCAGAAGCAGTGGGGGGCGGAGCTACAGCCCTTCGCCGAAAAAAGTGCCGGCAGCTGCGCGCGTGCGCAGTGGAGTCTGCGCGCATGCGCAGTAGTTCCTGGCCCTCCCAGTGCATCGTGGCTCCGGGTGACCCTATCCCTGGCCAAGTGGCCTGCCTGCCTCACCGTCCCTTGCCTCGCTGCTGCCTAAACCCGGGCCTCGCCTCACCGTCCCTCACCTCGCTGCTGCCCAACCTCGGGCCTCGCCTCACCACCCCTCGCCTCGCCGCTGCCCAACCTCGGGCCTCACCTCGCCACCACTGCTCTTACCGCAAGGCCTCCTCGCCGGCCCACCTGAACACCTCCTCCGCGATGGGGCCGCCCGACCACCTCCTCGGCAGCGGGCCCCACCGGACCACCTCCTCGATGGCGGGGCACACTCGAGCTTTTCCCCTTGAAAATGTAATCAGGCAGGCAGGCAGGGCTGAGTGTGGGCCGTGTGCTGCTGGAGGGCTCCCGGTGCTCCCCAACGCATAGGTGCTGCAGTAGGTGAGGTAGGAACTGTAATTTTTTATTTATTGATTTATTGATTTTTTTAATTTATTGATTTATTTATTGATTGATTTATTGATCATTTATTATTGATGATGGTTCTTTATTTTTAAAAGTGAAATGTTTAATGCTTTGGAAAATCCTCTAACTTCACTTCCCCCTCCCCTTAACTCTGGCTACCTGCGCCTGATTGCTAAAGTGTCCGCAAGGTTTTCTGAGCATATCAAAGTGGACATTTACTCAGGCCTAAGTTAGTTTGGAGTAACTTTTCGCTGTCTAAACTTACTTAAATGGCCAAAACAGGCGTAAGTGCCTGGAAACGCCCTCTTTTGGAAAAAAAAACTGAACTAAAAAGAAACTGAACTAAAAAAAAAACTGAACTAACCGACTGAAACTGGAGCAAACTAAATGGGGAGAATTGTGATTTCTAGGATACTCAAAAAAAAACTAGTTGTTCCAAAAAAATAGGAGCAACTCCTGTCGAAACTTGGTCCCTAGATTGTGTATTCTGAATTTCTGTCTTGCACTGACAGCGATGAGTTTTATTATCTCCTTTTACAGAATATTAGAAGGGGAGATTTTCAGACAGGAAGCACAAACCAAACATCACGTCAAGATCTGACGGAGTCAATCGATTCATCAGGACCTGAATATCATCGGCCTTTGAAAGTGGAAGGAGAAATGTTTGCCTGTTCTGTCTGTGGGAAAAGATTTCAAATATCAGTGTGACTGGAAAGGCACCGAGACACACACACACCCGAGTGAGTGTTCCAGTGCACTGCCTGTGGAAAGAGCTTTAACCAGTTACACAGCCTGAAAAAACATCGCACCATTCACCGCGCGGAGAAACTGTAAACGTGTTTTGTGCGTGGACGAGGCTTCAACTGATCATCCAACCATGGAGAGTCACAAGGACACCCGCACCATGGAGAAACCGTGGAAATGTGGTGATTGTGGGAAGGTATTCAGATCACCATCTGAGCTGGAAATTCATCGACGCAATCACACTGGGGAGAGGCCGTTCACCTGTCCCGTGTGTGGGAAGGGTTTCACTCAGTCATCCGACCTGCTGACACACCAGCGAGTTCACACTGGGGAGAGGCCGTTCACCTGCTCCGTGTGTGGGCAGGGATTCACTCAGTCATCCAAACTTGTAGCTCACCAGCGAGTTCACACTGGGGAGAGGCCATTCACCTGCTCTGAGTGTGGGAAGGGATTCAGTCGGTCATCCCACCTGCTGAGACACCAGCGAGTTCACACTGGGGAGAGGCCATTCACCTGCTCTGAGTGTGGGGAGGGATTCACTCAGTCATCCAATCTGCTGATACACCAGCGAGTTCACACTGGGGAGAGGCCGTTCACCTGCTCTGATTGTGGAAAGGGAGTCACTCAGTCATCCCACCTTGTAGCTCACCAACGAGTTCACACTGGGGAGAGGCCATTCACCTGCTCTGAATGTGGGAAGGGATTCACTACATCATCCACCCTGCTGAGACACCAGCGAGTTCACACTGGGGAGAGGCCATTCACCTGCTCTGAGTGTGGGAAGGGATTCACAGATTCATCCACCCTGCTGACACACCAACGAGTTCACACCGGGGAGAGGCCATTCACCTGCTCTGAGTGTGGGAAGGGATTCACTCATTCATCCCACCTGCTGAGACACCAGCGAGTTCACACTGGGGAGAGGCCGTTCACCTGCTCTGAGTGTGGGAAGGGATTCAGTCAGTCATCCAACCTGCTGATACACCAACGAGTGCACACTGGGGAGAGGCCGTTCACCTGCTCTGAGTGCGGGAAGGGATTCACTTCTTCATCCGACCTGGTGAAACACCAGCGAGTTCACACTGGGGAGAGGCCGTTCATCTGCTCTGAGTGTGGGAAGGGATTCACTCGTACATCCGACCTGCTGACACACCAGCGAGTTCACACTGGGGAGAGGCCATTCACCTGCTCTGAGTGTGGGAAGGGATTCACTCGGTCATCCGACCTGCTGACACACCAACGAGTTCACACTGGGGAGAGGCCATTCACCTGCTCTGAGTGTGGGAAGGGATTCACTCGGTCATCCCACTTGCTGACACACCAGCGAGTTCACAAGTGACTGCAGGAGTTGGAATCTACTGTTATTGCTGCTGTTAATCACATCCCAACTGAACCATGTTCATTCTGACAGTTGTGGTTTGTTTCTGCTGATAACCCTATAACTGGGCTGGACTTTAATATTCTGGATATATTGCTGATTGTGTTCTCGGGGCTGCAGTGTCCATTTAAGAAACGCAGTGTGTTATCTTTTCCCTTAATTCAGCGACTCTCAACAGAAATTCAGTTTGCAATAAAATTATGAACTTTTACTTTAATCCTAAACTGATCTTTGGTACAAAATCTACAATAGTGTGTGAAAGTTTCCACTGAATAAAATCTCCAATTAGAAAGAGCTTGCAGACAATTCTTACTGACTTGCACATTACACACAGTGACCCCTCCATTATCCACCAGAAAGAAGGGGAATGGGAATTAGTGGGAAATCCGCGTCCCCAAATGTTGCCCCTCCCGTCTGGTGTAGCAATCCCCTCGGCACGGGAATAGAGACAAGTCCAGACCAAAACTGTGCGCAGTACTCCAGGTGTGGTCTTACCAACGCCCTGTACAATTGTAGCAGGACTTCCCTACTTTCATACTCTATCTCCCTTGCAATAAAGGCCAGCATTCCATTTGATTACTTGCTTTACCTGCATGCTAATCTTTTGAGTTTCATGTACAAGAACCCCTCGATCCCTCTGCACTACAGCATTTTGTAATTGTCTCCATTTAAATAATAATTTGCTTTTTTATTTTTCCTACCAAAGGGGATAACCTGACATTTTACCACATTATAGTTCATCTGCCAGATTTTTGCCCGCTCATTGAGCCTATCTATATCCCTTTGTAGATTCTTTGCATCCTCCTCACAACAACCTATCTTTGTATCATCAGAAAATTTGGCTACGTTACACTCAGTCCCTTCATCCAAGTCATTAATATAAATTGTAAATAGTTGAAGCCCCAGCACTGATCCCTGCGGCACCCCACTAGTTACAGTTTGCCAACCGAAAAATGACCCATTTATGCTGACTCTGTTTTCTGTTAGGTAGCCAATCCTCTATCCATTCTGATATATTTCCCCCAACCCCTTGAGCTCTTACCTTGTGCAGTAACCTTTTGTGTGACACCTTCTCGAATGCTTTCTGGAAATGCAAATATACAACATCAACTGGTTCTCCTTTATCCACTCTGCTTGTTGCATCTTCAAACAATTCCAGCAAATTTGTCAAAACATGATTTCCCTTTCATAAAACTATGCTGACTGCCTGACTGCAGTATGATTTTCTAAATGTCCTGCTACTACTTCCTTAATGCTGGACTCCAGTATTTTCCCACTGAGATGGTAGGCTAACTGGTCTATGGTTTCCTGCTCTGTGCCTCCCTCCTTACTTGAATAGGGGTGTTACATTTGCAGTTTTCCAGTCCGCTGGGACCTCTCCAGAATTCAGGGAATTTTGGTAGATTACAACCAGTGCATCCACTATCTCTGCAGCCACTTATTTTAAGACCCTAGGATGCATGCTATCAGGTGTAGGGGACTTGTCCACCTTTAGTCCCATTTGTTTGCTGAATACTTTATCTCTAGTGATAGTGACTGTTTTAAGTCCCGCTTCACCCCACCATCACCACCGCAATAGCTCCTTGATTATCAACTGTTGGGATGTTTTTAGTGTCCTCTACCGTGAAGAACAATACAAAATATTTGTTCAAAATCTCTGCCATTTCCGTGTTTCCCGTTATTAATTCTCCAGTCTCATCCTCTAAGGGACCAACATTTACTTTAGCCGCTTGTTTCCATTTTATATACCTGTAGAAGCTCTTACTGTCTCTTTTTATATTTCTTGCTAGTTTGCTCTCATATGCTATCTTCTCTGTCTTTATCATTTTTTTAGTCGTCCTTTGCTGGTTTCTAAAAATTTTCCAATCTTCTGGCCTTCCACTGTGCTTCGCAATATTATATCAGACAGGAGGGGATTGGTGACATGGAATCATAGCAGTTTACAACACAGAACGAGGCCATTCGGCCCATCATGTCTGTGCGACCGAAAAAGAGCTATCCAGCCTAATCCCATTTTCCAGCTCTTGGTCCGTAGCCCTGTAGGTTAACGCACTTCCAGTGCAAATCCAAGTACTTTTGTAAATGCGATGAGGGTTTCTGCCTCTGCTGCTCTTTCGGCAGTAAGTTCCAGACTCCCACCTCCCTCTGGAGGTTATGCTAGAACTGTGTAAAACACTAGTTAGGACACAGCTGGAGTACTCACACAGTTTTGGTCATTACATCACCCGATTGGGCCAGCCCGGGCTCACCCGATTGGGCCAGCACAGAAGGCCCAGTATCCAGCAGAGAAAATGAGCAGCTCATTAATTTTATTCTCATCTGCGCACTGAACCCAACCTTTTAAGTTGTAAATGCATCGTCGCAGTCACACCGGGGAGAGGCCATTCACCTGCTCTGTATGTGGGAAGGGATTCACTCGGTCATCCCACCTGCTGAGATACCAACGAGTTCACAAGTGACTGCAGGAGTTGGATTCTACTGTAATTGCTGTTAATCGCATCCTGACTGAATCGTGTTCATTCTGTCAGTTGGGGGTTGTTTCTGCTGCTGTTAATAACCCCTATAACTAGGCTGGAGTTTAATAGTTTGATATTTCAAATAACAAAGTGTGTCAATATTTGATGTCTCCACTAAAGAGGAGACCGATTTATGTTCTGTTACCAACTGCACCATTTTGGGCCTTTTTCTCCTTTTTAACTCGAGGTTATTTCAGTTCTCATATCTTCGGTTACTCTCTGGGACAAGTCCCAGTTCCCCATACCTTCCAGAGTGCCTCTCCTAGCCTTGGTATCCAGGGAAGGTGTTGGTAACATGCCCAGGATCACTAAACATAAAACCCAGTCTGTTAATCACCTTCAGATACTGGACTTAGCGTGTGCCCCACAGCATCTCTCTCACCTTCGATGTGCAAATGGAGCATCACGCCTGCAAACCTGGTTTCAATTTGTATTTGAATCCACTCAGCAAATGTATTTTTAAAATATGTACATATAAACTGATCACATCAAATAATTGGCGATGGTTTAGAGTCAACAAGATGAATAAGTAAACACATCACAGCCCAATAAACCAGCTCTATATTCACAGGAGAAAGTCTGTTATCTAATTACTCAAATGTCAGTTGGTGAGATGAGCGACTGAATCACTTTCCATGTACAACACCATCCATTCCCACTGTGCCCACATTTACAGTGTTGAGTCAGGTGGGTGCACGGGTCTCACAGGCTGAACGATTGATTGAAGGTTTATCCACACACACAACATGTGTCCTGTTTCTCCCCGCTGTGATTGGTGTTTTTACAAAGGTTGATGATAAGGTGATCCTGATCAATCCGGGAATCTGTCAAATCTTGAGGCGATGTTTGGATTGAGTTTCCCAGCTGCAGATCCTCCCCTTCTAATACCCTGCAAATAAATGGTGGTTACAAACATTGTTACTTTAAGTACAGGATAGAAATTCAGAACAGACAATTCTAGATTCTACAGAACATTCTGTCCCCTCCTGTCCCTCCTTATTCTAGACACTCTCCCTCCATCCTCACTGTCTAAAAATCAACATTCCTTTCAGCATCTGAGATTTTTTATCTCCAGAAAGTGCTGAATCTGGCTGTGTGCAATTCCACAGACATTATTTAACCTCTAGTGCCTCACCGTCAGTCGATTCAGTGAGTGCCAGCAGGATTTCCACTGTGGTAGGCATCACAGCCTCAAATCCTGTCCTCAAATAATGCAGAAGATAGAGGTACACGGAGTCAGAGGAAATGTATTAGCATGGATAGAGAATTGGCTGGCGAACAGAAAGCAGAGAGTCGGGATAAATGGGTCCTTTTCGGGTTGGAAATCGGTGGTTAGTGGTGTGCCACAGGGATCGGTGCTGGGACCACAACTGTTTACAATATACATAGATGACCTGGAAGAGGGGACAGAGTGTAGTGTAACAAAATTTGCAGATGACACAAAGATTAGTGGGAAAGCGGGTTGTGTAGAGGACACAGAGAGGCTGCAAAGAGATTTAGATAGGTTAAGTGAATGGGCTAAGGTTTGGCAGATGGAATACAATGTCGGAAAGTGTGAGGTCATCCACCTTGGGAAAAAAAACAGTAAAAGGGAATATTATTTGAATGGGGAGAAATTACAACATGCTGAGGTGCAGAGGGACCTGGGGGTCCTTGTGCATGAATCCCAAAAAGTTAGTTTGCAGGTACAGCAGGTAATCAGGAAGGCGAATGGAATGTTGGCCTTCATTGCGAGAGGGATGGAGTACAAAAGCAGGGAGATCCTGCTACAACTGTATAGGGTATTGGTAAGGCCGCACCTGGAGTACTGCATGCAATTTTGGTCACCTTACTTAAGGAAGGATATACTGGCTTTTGAGGGGGTACAGAGACGATTCACTAGGCTGATTCTGGAGATGAGGGGGTTACCTTATGATGATAGATTGAGTAGACTGGGTCTTTACTCGTTGGAGTTCAGAAGGATGAGCGGTGATCTTATAGAAACATTTAAAATAATGAAAGGAATAGACAAGATAGAGGCAGAGAGGTTGTTTCCACTGGTAGGGGAGACTACAACTAGGGGGCACAGCCTCAAAATACGGGGGAGACAGTTTAAAACCGAGTTGAGAAGGAATTTCTTCTCCCAGAGGGTTGTGAATCTGTGGAATTCTCTGCCCAAGGAAGCAGTTGAGGCTAGCTCATTGAATGTATTCAAGTCACAGATAGATAGATTTTTAACCAATAAGGGAATTAAGGGTTACGGGGAGCGGGCGGGTAAGTGGAGCTGAGTCCACGGCCAGATCAGCCATGATCTTATTGAATGGCGGAGGAGGCTCGAGGGGCTAGATGGCCTACTCCTGTTCCTAATTCTTATGTTCTTATGTCTTAAGTTCTTATCCACACACTTCCCAGTTGAGGTCACTGGATCGGTATGAAGAGCAGGGACACTGGCTGATTTTTACTCATGTTTAGCCCAGTGGTACTGAGGACAATTATAACCCTTGAACTGCTGCTTTGGCTGAGATCAAATAACAGCCCAGATCAAGGAACGAACTTGGGAACTTCCCAGGCAGTACTGCAGAGTGTTCTAAAATTTGGGGGGTTGAGGGAGGGTAAGAACAGAATATTTTGAAACAAATTTTACTCCACCTTTAACCGAAACCTTCGTCACTGGAACATCAAAAACAGTGAGACATTTTAGAAAGGCTCAAGTCACTGAAATAGACAGCTTTACAATCACTGCACAGTACAGAAGGGAGCGACTGTTAATGGGAGCTCTGTTAGTGAAGTCCTCCGACACCCCAAGATAAACTGGACTGTCCCTTTAACTATAAATAGGCAGAGAAAGGGGAGTCGCTGCCCCTTAAAATATCTGCCCCATTCCCCCAGGCAGTGGGAGGAGGAACAGCGCGCAGACTCTTTCGATCCTGACCCAGCAAGCGCCACCGGATAGGCTGCCGCAGGGTCCAAAAGTCCACAGTAATTTCACCATCGGGTGCAGCAGAAAACAGAAAAGTGCACACACAGAGCCTGATATTAAGCAGATATATGTTTGTGTGTGTGTGTAAACAAAACACATCATTCTTCAAGTTTGCTAGTCAATACCACAGATAAATTATTATCTTCAGCAATTATTTTCCAGCATTTTATTTCCATTTTCTTCACAATGTAATTGCAGAGTGTTTAATACCTTTACCATTTACTGATAACCCATTGTCTTGTGTGCACTTGTTTAGAAAGTGATGTCACACTGACCATTCTGTTACCAAGGTGACCATGTCTGTCCGCAGTATTCAGTGGGAAAGGGGATTAAATCACATTGAGGATAATGAGCAGCTCCCCACCAGTCTCTGAGCTTTATTGTCCAGTGATCACCTCACCATCGCACAGAAGCTCCTGAGATTTACCCCCAGTGTGTGATAATTGGTGCCAGTGATGGCAACAGTGAAACTGTACCTATACCTGCCGTGAGGTTAATAAATATCTCATTCTCTCACTGGTTATGTCCTTCGTTTGGAAAGGAATGAAACACTTGCAACTATCCAGCGAAATTTGCTCTGTTTCTGTCTCCAGTCTTCTATTTTCTGACTGTTACTTTCACTGTTTCCTCCCCAACCACTTCCAATATTTGTGGATGTTGTTTAGTGCTGCAATAACTAAGACATGGTCGAGGTTCAATAAACTGAGACAGGGTCTAGTGTAATATAAACAGAGACAGAGTCTAGTGTAATATAAACAGAGACAGGGTCTAGTGTAATATAAACAGAGACAGGGTATAGTGCATTAATAACTGAAACAAGGCCTTGTTTTACACTAGAAACAAGTCTTTAAGAATCTAAAGTTTTTTTGCAATAATAACTGAAAGAGGTGATAGTGTCACACTAACAGAAGCCGGGTCTACTTTAACAATATCAGAAACATACTCTATTGAATACAACAGAGACAAGATCTATAATTATAATAATAGAGGTGTGCACTAGAACTGGAATAACAGGGACAGGTTATTTTCCAATCATAGCAGAGGCCGGGTCTAGTGTAACAATTCCAGAGACAGGGGCCCATACAATAAGAGTGGAGACAGGATCCAGAGTAATAACAGCAAATGCATGGCCCACTGTGAGAGTAACAAAGACAGTGTTTGATCCAATAATAACAGAGGCAGACTCGAGTGTTATACTGAACACAATGCTGGATCTAGTGTGATGGTCACACAGCCAGTATCTAGTGCAACAAAACAAAGATTGGGTCTCATCTAATAGTGTGTGCAAGTCAGGGCCTATTGCTATAATCTCATTCACCCATCACCCCTGTGCTCACTGACCTACATTGGCTCCCAGTTAAGCAACGCCTCAATTTAAAAATTCTCATCCTTGGTTTCAAAACTCTCCATGGCCTCGCCCCTCCCTATCTCTGTAATCTCCTCCAGCCCCACAACCCTCCGAGTTCCCTGCGCTCCTCCAAATCTGTCCTCTTGAGCATCCCCGATTTTAATCGCTTCACCATGGGCGGCCGTGCCTTCAGCTGCCGAAGCTCTCAGCTCTGGAATTCCCCGAAACCTCCACCTCCTCTTTCAAGGTTCTTTTTAAAATATACCTCTTCGATCAATCTTTTGCGAATCTGTCCTGATATCGTTCACTGTGGCTCTGTATCAAAAATGTTTCTTTTATTGATATCGATCTTGTTAAGCACCATGAGAAGTTTCACTGAGTTAAAGGCGCTATATTAATGTAAGTTCTGGTTGTTTTATTGTTGTAGCAAATGCTTTGCCGAATGTCTAATAACAGAGTGAAGGCCCACGGCAGTATGAATGGGTGGGGTTAGTGTAATAACACAGGCATGGTCTAGTGTAATGGGAACAAGGAACAGACCATGTCAGCCTTGGCTCAGTGGTAACACTCTTGGCCCTGAGTCAGGGGGTCGGGGTTCAATTCCCAATCCAGAGACCTGAGCACATAATCTCGGCCGAGACTCCAGGTGCCAGTACAGAGGGAGTGCTGCACATCAGAGGTACTGTCTTTCAGATGAGATATCAAACCGATGTCACCCGAGTCCATAAGTTGGACATAAAAGATCCCATGGCCACGATTCTGAGGAAGAACAGGTGGAGTTCTCCACGGTGTCCTGCACAATGTGTATCCCCCAACTAACATCACTGAGAACGGATTATCTTGTTATCATTACATTGCTGTTTGTGGGATCTGGCTGTGCACAAATTGGCTGCTGCATTTTCTCCATTACAACTCCTCTCCGTCCACCTTCACCCCTCACCCTAACTTCTCTTCAATCCCTACTCTCCAACCCCTCCTCATCTTCAATTGAAAAGAAATAGACAGGTTGTACCAGTGAGGATTTCAAATATATTTACAACAGATTCTAGATATTCTTATGGTCCCGATCTTTCTGTCACTCGAGGAGTTACATAACAGACTTTCTCCTGTGAATACAGAGCTGGTTTATTGGGCCTTGGTGTGGCTACATGTTCATCTTGTTGACTCTAAACCGTTGCCAATTATTTGATGTGATCTGTGTACTTGTATGTATTTTTTTTTAAATACACGGTGTGGATTTAAATTTAAATTGAACCCAGGTTTGCAGGCGTGATGCTCCAATCACACATCGAAGGTGAGAGAGATGCTGTGGGGCACACACTAAGTCCTGTAACTGAAAGTGATTAACAGACTGGGTTTTGTGTTTAGTGATCCCGGGCATGTTACCGATACCTTCCCTGGATACCAAGGCTAGGAGAGGCACTCTGGAAGGTATGGGGAGCTGGGATTTGTCCCTGAGTAACCGAAGGTATGAGAACTGAACTAATCTAGAGTCAGAAAGGAGAAAAGGCTCAAAATGGTGGTATAGTATGAGGCCGTCACTCGTATTGAGGATGTCCTGCTTCCACACCAAAAAGGGATGAGTTCACAGGTGTTTCAATGAGGGACCTGACATTCGAGGTCCCAAGCTACATACTGAAGGGTGGAAGATGCCTGTGCATGGATTCTTTTAATGTGGGGTGGCTGTTGCACACCAGCCACCACACGAGCTTGACAGAGCTAGGTGTTGATCCAGTGGCAAGAGTTAACCAAGATGACTGGAGAACAAGTCCTGCTGCATGGACCTAGTGTGCACGCATGCTCCTACTATCCATGTATCGCAGTGTGGGCTGGCCCATGCTGCCCCTGGGCCCTCGCCTCTCCTGGACCCCAAAACCTCGCTCCTGGGTCCCGATCTCTCACTGCTCCTGCGCCCCGAACAGAAAGAGGACATCAATTAGCCTCCTCTTATCTTGGAGACATCAAATATCAACACTGTTAATTGAAGTATCAAAATACTAAACTCCAGCCTAGTTGAAGGGTTATTAACATCAGCAGAAACAAACGCCAGCTAACAGAATGAACACAGTTCATTAGGATGTGAATAACAGCAGCAACAACAGCGGAATCCAAACCCGGCAATCATTTGTGAACTCGCTGGTGTCTCAGCAGGTTGGATGACCGAGCGAATCCCTTCCCACACACTGAGCAGATGAACAACCTCTCCCCAGTGTGAACTCGCTGGTGTGTCAGCAGGGCGGATGACCGAGTGAATCCATTCCCACACACGGGGCAGGTGAATGGCCTCTCCCTGGTGTGACTGTGTCGATGAGTTTCCAGCTCAGATGGGTAATTGAATCCCTTCCCACAGTCTCCACATTTCCACGGTTTCTCCATGGTGCGGGTGTCCTTGTGTCTATGGAGGTTGGACGATCAGTTGAAGCCTCGACCACACACAGAGCACGTGTACAGTTTCTGCCCACTGTGAATGGTGCGGTGTTTTTCAGGCTGTGTAACTGATTAAAGCTCTTTACACAGTCATTGCACTGGAACACTGTCACTCGGGTGTGTGTGTGTCTCGGTGCTTTTCCAGTCACACTGATGTTGGAAATCTATTCCCACAGACAGAACAGATAAACATTTCTCCTACTTTGAAAGGCCGCAGATAGTCAGGTCCTGATGAATCGCGTGATTCTGTCAGATCTTGATGTGATGTTTGGTTCACGTTTCCCGTCTGTAAATCCTGCCCTTCTAATACCTTGTAAAAAGAGTTTACAAAGGTCAGCACAGGATAGAAATTGACAGGCAATCCTAGTTTCTATGGAATATTCTTTCCTCTCTTGTTCCCCAAAGCTGTAAATCCCTGTCCCACTCACTCTCCCTCCCTGCTCGTGCTGAAATCCAAACCCAATCGTAACATCTCCATCATTTCATTCCTCCATCCCCAGTTTTCTCCCTCCCTTTGCTCAGGTTGGGTTCAGTTCTACACCCGCTGCGTGTAGAGTGAGAATAAAATCAATGAGGCAATGATTTTCTCTCCTGGTCACTGGGACCCTGAAGCCCCGCCCACCCTCTGCTCCTGTACCAAGATGGCCGCGCATGTACTGTAGCCTGGGTCTGTCTCCGGGGAGAAAGTCACTAGCAAGATGGCCACGCAGGAGCCCTGATCCCTCCCTGTCCAACATGGCGGCCAGTTACCTGGAGCGACGGAGCCTATCACTACGTTGCAAACTCGAGACCAGTGGGCTCTTATTCGGGGCCTGGGCTTTTATTCAGGACCTGAGGCCTTTACCGAGAGTTTATGAAGCTGCTCAGCCCACCCAGGGGTCCAATTACTCCCCTGCACCCACAAGCTCCTACCACCTCGGGGAACCGTCTCTTCCGCCCGAGACCATCTCCATCACTGGCACTGCACATGCTCAGAGTACAGCCCAGTCCTGCGCCTGAGCACTGGGCTCCCGTTGTCATTGATAGGGCACTTTCTGCCGTGCGGGGGACTCTAGGTAACGATTCCGCAATTGAAAACCCCAATTGCTGAGCCAGTCTGGGGAGGGCCAATCAGCCTAAGCATTAAAGCACCTCATGGGCAAGGGCCACATAGTTCTGAGCATTCATCCACCCCAGGGTCCCGTAGACCCGAGTATTAAACCACCCCTGCCATACAGATATAGAATTTACAGCATAGAAACAGGTCATTCAGCCCAACTGGTCTGTGCCAGTGTTTATACTCCATACGAACCTCTTCTCACTCTAATGATCTTATCCCATCCTGTCCCCATATCCCTCTATTCCCTTCTCCCTCATGGATACATCAAGCCTCCCCTTAAATGCTATCTGCTTCAACCACTCCTTGTGGCAACAAGTTCCACATTCTCACCACCCTCTGAGTAAATAAATTGCTCCTAATTCTTTATTTGATCTGTCAGTGACTATCTTATGTTTCTATCTCCTTGTTCTGACTCAGCCATAAGTGGAAACAGTTTATCCACATCTACCCTATCAAACTCCTTCATATCTTTCTGGTCTTTTCTTAGTCTCCCCTTTTCCAGAGAAAACCCAAGCCCCAGCCCGCTCAATCTTGCCTGCGAGTTGCATCCTCTCAATTCTGGTAACATTCTTGTAAATCTTTTCAACATTTTCTCTAGTGCGTCAATATCCTTTTATAGTGTGAAGCCCAGAACTACTCACAGTGCTCCACATGTGTCTAACCAACGTTCAATATAGAGTAAATGTTACCTCTCTGCTTTTGTATTTGTATTCTGTTCTAGAAATGAGCCCAGTATTTTCTTTGCACTATTTATGGCCTGTCCAAATTGTGTTGCTAATTTTTGTGTCTTTTTTCCCAGGTCTTTTTATACCTGTCATTCATTTAATTTCTTCCCTTCTAAGGAATAAGTGGTCTCCTTATTCCTTCTACCAAAATGAACCAGCTCACATTTCACAATATTGAATTTCATTCCCCATTCCTCTGCCCACTTTGCAAGCCTGTTTATGTCTTCCTGTATTTTGGTGCATCCCCCACACTATTAGTAATACCATCCAATTTGGTGTCATCTTCAAATTCTGACACCATACTCGAAATTCTGAGTCTAAACCATGGTAAACAGCACTGGTCCCAGCAGCACAGATCCCTGTGGGACACCACCTCTCACTTTCCACCAGTCTGAGAAACGTCCTTAAACTTCTACACTCTTATTTCTGTTTTGTAGCAATCTTTCCATCCATTCTGCTACGTGAATATTTACTATATATACTATCGGACTGCTTGACCAACATCCAGCACTGGATGGGTAGAAATTTTCTCCAATTAAATATCGGGAAGACTGAAGCCATTGTCTTTGGTTCATGCCACAACCTTCGGTCCCTTTCCACTGATTCGATCTATCTTGCTGGCAACTGTCTGAGGCTGACCAAGTCTGTTCACAACCTTGGTGTGATATTTGATCACAAATTGTGCTTCCCGTCTCATATCCGTTCTATCACTAATACCGCCCTTCATAATATCGCCCGTCTCTGCCCTAACTCAACTTATCTGCTGCCGAAAGCCTCATCCATCACCTCTAGACTTGACTATTCCGATGCACTCCTGGCTGGCCTACCTAGTTCTACCCTCTATAAAGTTGAGGCCATTCAAAATTCGGTTGCCCGTGGTCCTAACTCTCACCAAGTCCCGTTCTCCCATCACTCCTGTGCTTTCTGACCGACATTGGCGCTCAGTTAAGCAACACATCAATTTCAAACTTCTCATCCTTGTTTTCAAATCCCTCCATGGGCTTGCTACTTCAAAGCTTTGGAATCTCCTCCTGCCCTATAATCCCCCAGATTTCAATACTCCACCTATTCTGGCCTTTTGATCATCACCGATTTTAATTGCTCCACCATTGACAATCGCGCCTTGAGCTGCCTCAGTCCTAAGCGCTGGAATTCCCTACTTAAATCGTTTCATCTCTCCATTTAACTTCACTTTCCACCTTTGAAGTGTTCTTTAAAACCTACCTAACATGAAGGCACAGCAAGCAATTAGAAAAACAAATGATATGTTGACCTTTAATACAAGAGGATTTGAGTACAAGAATAAAGCCATCCGAATGCAATTATATAGGGCCCTGGGTAAGACCGCACCTGGAGTATTGTGTACAATTTTGGTCTCCTCACCTAAGGAAGGATACACTTGCCATAGAGGGAATATAATGAAGCATAGAAACTAGGAATGCACCACCATTCAATAAGATCATGGCTGATCATTCACCTCAGTACCCCTTTCCTGCTTTCTCTCCATATCCCTTGATCCCTTTAGCCATCAGGGCCATATCTAACTTCCTCTTGAATATATCTAACGAACTGGCATCAACAACTCTCTGCAGTAGAGAATTCCAGAGGTTAACACTCTCTGAGTGAAGAAGTTTCTCCTCATCTCGTTCCTAAATGGCTTACCCCTTATCCTCAGACTGTGTCCCCTGGTTCTGGACTTCCCAACATCGGAAACATTCTTCCTGCATCTAACCTGTCCAGTCCCGTCAGAATTGTATATGTTTCTGTGCGATCCCCTCTCATTCTTCAAAACTCCAGTGAATGCAGGCCCAGTCGATCCAGTCTCTCCTCATATGTCAGTCCTGCCATCCCAGGAATCAATCTGGTGAACCTTCACTGCACTCCCTCAATAGCAAGAACGTCCTTGCTCAGATTAGGAGAACAAAAAACTGAACACAATATTCCAGGTGAGGCATCACCAAGGCCCTGTACAACTGCATTAAGACCTCCCTGCTCCTATACTCAAATACCCTAGCTATGAAGTCCAATCTGTCATTTGCCTTTGTCTCCACCTGCTGTACCTGCATGCCAACTTTCAATGACTAATGTACCGTGACACCCAGGTCTCGTTGTACCTGCCCTTTTCCTAATCTGCCGCCATTCAGATAATATTCTGCCTTCATGTTTTTGCCACCAAAGTGGATAACCTCACATTTATCTACATTATACTGCATCTGCCATGCATTTGGCCACTCACCTAACCTGCCCAATTTACCCTGCAGCCTCGTAGCATCCTCCTCACAGCTCACATCGCCACTCAGCTTAGTGTCGTCTGCAAACTTGGAGATATTACACTCAATTTCTTCATCTAAATCATTCATGTATATTGTAAATAGCTGGGGTTCCAGCACTGAGCCCTGTGGCTCCCCACTAGTCACTGCCTGCCATTCTGAGAAGGATCCGTTTATCCCTACTCTCTGCTTCCTGTCTGCCAACCAGTTCTCTATCCACGTCAATACATTACCCCCAATACCATGTGCTTTAATTTTGCACACTAATCTCTTGTGTGGGACCTTGTCAAAAGCCTTTTGAAAGTCCAAATATACCACATCCACTGGTTCTCCCTTGTCCACTCTAGTAGTTACATCCTCAAAAAATTCTAGAAGATTTGTCAAGCATGATTTCCCTTTCATAAATCCATGCTAACTTGGACCAATACTGTCAATGCTTTCCAAATGCGCTGCTATTTCATCTTTGATAATTGATTCCAACATTTTCCCCACTACTGATGTCAGGCTAACCTGTCTACAATTATCCGTTTTCTCTCTCCCTCCTTTTAAAAAAAGTAGTCTTACATTAGCTACCCTCCAGCCCATAGGAACTGATCCAGAATCGATAGACTGTTGGAAAATGACCACCAATGCATCCACTATTTCTAGGGCCACTTCCTTAAGTACCCTGGGATGCAGACTATCAGGCTCTGGGGATTTATCAGCCTTCAATCCCATCAATTTCCCTAACACAATTTCCTGACTAATAAGGATTTCCTTCAGTTCTTCCTTCTCACTAGACCCTCGGTTCCCTAGTGTTTCCGGAAGGTTATATGCTTATATGTGTCTTCTTTCGTGAAACAGAACCAAAATATTTGTTCAATTGGTCTGCCATTTCCTTGTTCCCCATTATAAATTTAGCTGAAGGCTCGCCAGACTGATTCCTGGGATAGGGGGATTTACCTATGAGGAGAGATTGAGTAGACTCGGCCTATATTCTTACAGGGCTTGATAGGGTAGATGCAGGGAGGATGTTTCCCCTGGCTGGGGAGTCTAGAACCAGGGGTCACAGTCTCAGAATAAAGGGTCAGCCATTTAGGACTGAGATGAGGAGAAATGTCTTCACTCAGAGGGTGTTGAATCTTTGGAATTCTCTACCCCAGAGAGCTTTGGAACCTCAGTTGTTGAGTATATTGAAGACAGAGATCAATAGATTTTTGGATATTAAGTGAATCAATGGATATGGGGATAGTGGAGGAAAGTGGAGTTGAGGTAGAAGACCAGCCATGATCTTACTGAAAGGCAGAGCATGCTCGAGGGGCTAAATGGCCTCTCATGCTCCAATTTCTTATGTTCTCCTCGCCCAATCTTATGTGCCCTGACATCTCTTGGGCTTCAGGGTCCCAGTGACTAGCAGAGAAACAACAAATTAGAACCATAGAATGGTTACAGCACAAAGAAGACCATTCGGCCCGTCGAGCCAATGCCGACTCTCAATTAGTCCCTCTTCCCCGCCTGTAAATTATTTTCCATCAGATATTTATCCAACTCCCTTTTGAAAGATAAGATTGAGTCTGCCTCCACCACCCTTTCAGGCTCTGCATTCCCGATCTGAACCACTCGCTGCATAAAAAAAGTTTTTTCTTAGGTCACCTTTGGTTCTTTTGTTAATCACCTTACTCTATATGTCTTCTGGTTCTCGACCCTTCTGCCAATGGGAACAGTTTCCCTCTAGCTACATGTCCAGACCCCTCATGATTTTGAAAACCTCGATCAAATCTCCTCTCCATCGTCTCAGCTTCAATGAGAACAATCCCAGCTTCTCCAGTCTATCCATGTAACTGAAGGCCCTCATTCCTGGAATCATTCTCATAAATCTTTTCTGCCCTTGTCTAAGGCCTTCACAGCCTTCCTAAAGTGTGGTGCCCAGAATTGAACACAAAACTCCAGTTGGGGGCCGAACCAGTGTTTTATACAGGTTCATCATAATTTCCATACTCATGTTCAGGATCTTGTAAGCCTTTTTAATTGCTTTCTCAAACTGCCTTGCCACCATCACATTTACTCCCAGGTCTCTCTCTTCGTGCACCCCTTTCAGGATTGTACCATTTAGTTTATATGTCCTCTCCTCATTCTTTCTACCTCATCCATTATACTACTAGGTGTATTCTATCGACCACCAAATAGTGGGAAAGATATGGGCTACAGGGAAAGGGCAGGGGAGTGGGTTGAGCTGAGAGTCAGCACGGGCTCGACGGGCTGAATGACCTTCTTCTGTGCTGTAACGATTCTATGATTCTAAAGGGCCATTAATGGCCTCTTTAAACATCGATTGAGACAGACAGACTTGCATTTATATAGCGCCTTTCATGATCACTGGACGTTCCAAAGTGCTTGCACCCAATTTTCAAGTGCAGTCACTGATATAAAGTGGGAAATGCAGCAGCCAATATCTACAATATAAGGATGACCAGATAATCTGTTTTAATGATGTTGATTGAGTGATGAATATTGGCCAGGGAACCAGGGATAACTCCCCTGCTCATCTTCAAAATTGTGTCATGGAATTTTTTACGTCCACCTGAGAGAGCAGAAAGGACCTTGGTTTAACGTCTCATCCAAAAGACGGCACCTCCGACAGAGCAGCACTCCCTCAGCACTGCCCTAGAGTGTCAGCCTAGATTTTGTGTTCAAGTCTCTGGAGTGTGACTTCAACCCACAACCTTCTGACTCAGGTGTGAGAGTGCTACCCACTAAGCCACGGCTGGCTCGCACACACAGAGGAGGGGAGGAAAGAGGAAAAGACCAACACATATTCCAATATTTGAATGAAAGCTAGCCTGTGAGGCCCACCAACTGAATCATATCTATATCCTTTCAGCTGGTGAATAGTGTGTTGGGACAAAGAGATGCTCAAGAAACCAGAGGGCTTTCTTGACTGTTTCTATCCTCCCACCCAATATCATGTTGCTTTCTCAAAAGTTGCTCTATTTTTATTTAAAAAAAGATTAATTTTTTTTCGGGGGGGGCGGGGGTTGGAAATAGCCAAACAACCCATCAGCAGAAACTTAAAAAATGTTGTCTCTTGTCGCTCTTTCCCAGCACTGGGGTAGTGAAGCTGATTTTCAGGCCCAGCTGTCGCACAGGTTGGTTGAAATGACGAATAGTAATGGTGGCTAGGATACCCACAAACCCCCGCGTTACAGAAAGTGCTCCGGCCCCCGCGCTGAGTTGTGGCTGACACCGCGCAAGCGCCCCCTGCACCCCCGACAACACCACACACACACAAGCGCCCGGCCCGTACCGCGCATGCTCGGCACAAACACCACCCGAGAGCCCGGATCACCGGCGGAAAGTGAGTTTTATGAGGGTTTTAAAAAATAAATAACGGAGTGAAGCGCGGGCGGGGAAATAAATAAAATACAAACCGCAGAGTCCGGGCAACGCCCGGCACCGAACGCAGAGTCCGGGCAACCCCCGGCACCGAGCGCAGAGTCCGAGCGTCCCCCGGCACCGAGCGCAGAGTCCGAGCAACCCCCGGCACCGAGCGCAGAGTCCGAGCAACCCCCGGCATCAAGCGCAGAGTCCGAGCGTCCCCCGGCACCGAGCGCAGAGTCCGAGAGCTCCCGGCACCGAGTGCAGAGTCCGAGCAACCCCCGGCACCGAGTCCGAGCGCAGAGTGATCATAGTACTTTGCTTATAATTATTTGTGTGCTGCCCCATTGATTAATATCTGCCGGAACTCACATTGCAATCCAGTTACAGTTCCATGTTGTGAGTGTGTGGGTGTGTCTGGTACGGTGGGTGTGACAGTCACTGTGTCTGTGAGTGGCACTGATGTATAGTTCCAGTATCTGACACACGAATCGGAATGTTCAACTACTTACAATCATAGAATCCCACAGCATAAATGGCCCATTGTGTCTGTGCGGCTCTTTGAAAGAGCTTTCCAATTAGTCCTACTCCTCTTTCCCCACAGTCTTGCATTTATTTCCTTTTCAAGTGTATTTCCAATTCCCTTTTTAAAATTACTATGGAATCTGCTTGCTCCACGCTGTCATTCATGCATTCCTGATCATCACAAGTCATTGTGGAACATCATCAACATTGGCAGTCCCTCGGAATCGAGGAAGACTTGCTTCCACTCTTAGAATGAGTCCTTAGGTGGCTGAATAGTCCAATACGAGAACCATAGTCCCTGTCACAGTCGTTAAGGGTAAGGGAGGGTGCGACAGGTTTGCTGCATGTTCTTTCCGCTGCCTGCGCTTGTCTTCTGCATGTAATCGGCAATGAGACTCAAGGCACTCCGCGCCCTCCCAGATGCACTTCCTCCACTTAGGGCGGTCTTTGGCCAGGGACTCCCAAGTGTCAGTGGGGATGTTGCACTTTATCAGGGAGGCTTTGAAGGTGTCCTTGTAGCATTTCCTCCGTCCACCTTTGGCTCATTTGCCATGAAGGAGTTCCAAGTAGAGCACTTGCTTTCGGAGTCTCGTGTCTGGCATGCGAACAATGTGGCCTGCTTAGCGGAGCTGATCAAGTGTGGTCAGTGCTTCAATGCTGGCCTGGACGAGGACACTGATGTTGGTGTGCCTGTCCTACCAGGGAATTTGTAGGATCTTGCGGAGGCATCGTTGGTGGTATTTCTCCAGCGACTTGAGGTGTCGACTGTACATGGTCTATGTCTCTGAGCCAACAGAGACCCAACAGAGGGACCTTGGAATGCATGTCCACAGATCCCCAAAGATAGCAGGACAGGTAGATAAGGTTGTTAAGAAGGCATATGGAATACTTGCCTTCATTCACTGAGGCATTGAATACAAGAGCAGGGAGATTACGCTTGAACTGCATAAAGCACGAGTTATGCCACAGCTGGAGTACTGCGTACAGTTCTGGTCACCACATTACAGGAAAGATGTGACTGCACTAGAGAGGGTGCAGAGGAGATTTACGAGGATGTTGCCTGGACTGGAGAATTTTAGCTATGACAAAAGATTCAATCGGCTGGGGGTTGTTTACTTTGGAACAGAGGAGACTGATAGAGACCATATTGAGGTGTATCGAATTATGAGGGGTCTAGATAGAGTGAATATGAAGGGCCTATTTCCCTTAGAGGGGTCAACAATCAGGGGGCGTAGATTTAAATCAATTCCTAGCAGGTTTAGAGAGGATTTGAGTGGGAAATGCTTCACCCAGAGGGTGGTGGGGATCTGGAACTCACTGCCTGAAACGGTGGTAGAGGCAGAAACTCTCATCACATTTAAAAATACTTGAATATGTATTTGAAGCGGCGTAGCCTTTAAACCTATGTACCAAGAGCTGGAGCGTGGGATTAGGCTGGATAGCGCTTTGTCGGCCGGCAAGGACACGATGGGCTGAATGGCTTCCTGCCGTGCTGTACATTTGAGATTCACTGTTAAAACCAATCCCCACGCTCCTTCAAGATTTGTGTATGTGACCCCCAGGTCTCTGTTCCTGCACCCCATTTAAAATTGTACCATTTAGTTTATATTGCCTCTCCTCATTCTTTCTTCCAAAATGCATCACTTCACACGTCTCTGTTTAAAATTTTATCCACCCTGTATCTGCTCATTTCACCAGCCTGTCGATGGCCTCCTGAAGTCTTTTACTAACCTCCTCACTGTTTGTGTTTTATTTATTTCAGGAGGAAGCTTGTCGGAAGAGTAGGTAGGACATGTTCTTTACTGAAACTCTGCAGTTTGGTAAAGTGTTTATGGTCAATTTATAACATCAACTGTGTAATATTTACAGGATTAGTGAGGACTATATCAAGCTGTCAGTAGCAGATGACACCCTGCCTATCAGAAAGTTCAATGGCACTTTACAATACACAATGTGGAGAGACATGATAGACGACATTAACCCCAGTAAATCTCCTATATTCCTTTTCCTGCTTTATATCAAAGGTGGTCGCTTGAACGAGGATGACTTGCTTCCACGAGTTCACAGGTGTTTCGATAAAGGACCCGAGGTTCCAGTCCTGAACTCCAATTGAGTGGGTGGAAGATACCTGTGCCTGGATTTAAAAAAAAACGTGTGGTGACCGTTGCACATCAGCCACCACACGGGCTTGACAGAGCCAGGCCTTTATCCAGAGGCAAGGATTAACCAGGACTGGAGACCTGCTCTGCTCTGCTGCACGGACCTAGTGCATGCACATATCGCAGTGTGGGCTGACCCGTGCTACCACTGGGCCCCGTACCCTCATCTGTCGCACCTCCGCCACGATCTCTCGCCGCTCCTCCGCCATAAACGTTCACCGCATCTCGCCACAAACACTCACTACTCATCCGCCCCGACCTTCCCACTCCTCTGTACCTGGGTCCTGCCAATGTTCCTGCCCACGCGCCAAAACGGCAACCAGGATTTTGATGACGTCACCCAGTCGCCCATCTCAAAATCATTGCATACTTGGAGCAGCTCACGCTGGAGGTTGGAGTGGTCCAGCTCTTATACTTGCCGACCTGCGGAGCTGTTCTCTCGCAGGCTGGGGGGTGGGGGCCACGATGTCTTAGGCCCACCGCTCCAGCACTTATACTTGCCGACCTGTTCTCTCGCATTTCTCAATCCAGATGAGAAAGGCCTAAACCGACTTCCAGACCCTGGATTAAAAGATCGCTGATGTCCGTATCTAGTCTGGAAGTCAGGAGTCTTTGCATTGGATAAGGGAGGGCTTGGGGTCATCTTACTGAAGTATTCAAGATCCTTAGCCACAGAGAGAAGATAAACATCCAGAGGTTTAACACAGTCAGAGTCGACAACAAAGTAGCGATAGTCTCGAACTCAGAGAATGGCGGGAAAATATAGCGGGGGGAGGGGGAAGGAGATAGGATGGTGGGGTGGGGGGCGGAGGGGAAAAGTCGAGGAACAGCCAGCAGCGGACAGGACAATTCCTGCACCTCCCGGCCACAGAGAAATTGTTACACAGAATAAATAGAAAGAACCTGTTTTTATATCCGACCTTTCACGACCTCGGGACGTCCCGAAGCTCTTTACAGACAATGAAGAGTTTTTAAAGTGTAGTCACTGTTGCAATTTGTGCACAGCCAGCTCCCACAAGCAGCAAAGTGATAATGACCAGATAACCAGTTCTCATGATGTTGGTTGATGGATAAATATTGTCCAGGATACCGGAGGGAACTAACTCCTTGCATCATTCCCTCTGGGGGAAACTCTTTTGAGTTTATCTGTGAAAACATAAAACATTAAACGGTGCCACCCGACCTGGGTGACACAGCAGACATTTACAAGGCCCTTTTTTTTTCCCCCCTTTTTTGTGTTTTTTTTTTGTGTTTTTTCTTTTTTTTTTTTTTTTTTTTTTGGGCACTAAAATCACAATTTTTCCCCAGTGCCCCCTATAAAAGGGAAGGGGACACTAAAAGCACCGGCAATTAAAACAAATTAACTTTAAAACGTAAAATCAAATTAAAATTTGGTTGCCGGGCGTGATGATGCACTCCAGTCCCTCCGGTGCCCACCTCTCGCGGAAGGCCGCGAGCGTACCTGTGGACACCGCGTGCTCCATCTCCAAGGACACCCTGGACCGGATGTAAGAGCGGAAGAGAGGCAGGCAGTCAGGTTGAACGACCCCCTCGACCGCCCGCTGCCTGGACCGGCTGATGGCACCCTTGGCCGTGCCCAGGAGCAGTCCTACGAGGAGGCCTTCGGACCTACCCGCTCCCCTCCGCACAGGGTGCCCAAAGATCAGGAGAGTGGGACTGAAGTGCAACCAGAATTTCAGGAGCAGCCCCTTCAAATAGTGGAACTCCCTCTGGGGGAACGCTGGATTCCTATTTCGCGGCTGTGGCATAATTTCCCGGCGGCCCTTAGTGGGAACCACTGCGGGTGATTTTTGTCTCGTTACTGGTCTGTTTATGGTGTAAATCCGGACAATAGTGAGACGTAAATCACTCCCAACTACTTTATGCAGAGGGTATGGGAAGTGGTTTGAGATATTTGTCAGGAACATTGGAAATGTAAGTTTCTCCTTCAGATGTAATTACAATGTGTTTATTTCCATCGCATTCCTTATACTGGACGCTGTCTTACCTGTGAAATATTTTATTCACAACACCACTTTCCTTGTGGCCTTTGGAAACAGCTGCCCCCACCCCTCTCCCCCTCCCCCCGCGCTCTCTCCCCTCCCACTGCTCTCTCCCCTCCCACTGCTCTCTCCCCTCACCCCCACCTGCTCTTTCTCCCCCCCTTTCTCTCTCCACCCCTCCACTTTCTTGCCCCCCCTGTGCTCTCTCCCCCTCCCTGCTCTCTGTCCCCCATGCTCTCTCTCTTTGCGCGCCCTCCCCCACACCACCCGCTCTCTCTCCCCCTCCCCCCACGCGAAGGCAAAATATTATCTGAATGGTGGCAGATTAGGAAAAGGGGAGGTGCAATGAGATCTGGGTGTCACGGTACATCAGTCATTGAAAGTTGACATACAGGTACAGCAGGAGGTGAAGAAGGCCTTCCTCGTTAATGGATTTGAGTATGGGAGCAGGGAGGTCTTACTGCAGTTGTACAGGACCTTAGTGAGGCCTCACCTGGAATATTGTGTTCAGTTTTGGTTTCCTAATCTGAGGAAGGACGTTCTTGCTATTGAAGGAGTGCAGCGAAGGTTCACCAGACTGATTCCCGGGATGGCAGGACTGACAAATGAGGAGAGACTGGATCAACTGGGACTGTATTCACTGAAGGATGAGAGGGGATCTCATAGAAATGTATAAAATTCTGACGGGACTGGACATGTTAGATGCAGGAAGAATGTTCCCGATGCTGGGGAAGTCCAGAACCAGGGAACACAGTCTAAGGATAAGGGGTAAGCCATTTAGGACTGAGATGAGGTGAAACTTCTTCACTCAGAGTTGTTAACCTGTGGAATTCTCTACCGCAGAGAGTTGTTGATGCCAGTTCACTGGATATATTCAAGAGGGAGTTAGTTATGGCCCTTACGGCTAAAGGGATCAAGGGGTATGGAGAGAAAGCAGGAAAGGGGTACTGAGGTGAATGATCAGCCATGATCTTATTGAATGGTGGTGCAGGCTCGAAGGGCCGAATGGCCTACTCCTGCACCCAATTTCTATGTTTCTATGTTCCTCCCCCGCTCTCTCCAGCGGTTTTCGGGTCTTTATCTCCGGGCGCTGATTCGGGCCCGAAATCGACGTAAATCGCCCCCCCAGGGCGTAAACCCTGGAGCAGTAGCTGATTCTATGATAACAAGCCAGAGCCCGAGTCGGCACTTTAAACAGGAAAGTGTTTGAATAAATCACAGCAAGAAACTGAATCACTGACTGTTGTATTTGAACTTTACCCAAGCTCCAGCCTCGATGACTCTGGATCCGAACACAGCGAATCCCCGGCTCATCCTATCTGAGGACCGGACCCGTGTGAGACATGGAGACAAACGGCAGCCGCTCCCTGACACCCTGGGGAGGTTTGATCCCTGGGGCTGTGTCCTGGGATCAGAGGTGGAGGTGTGGAACAAGGTGGGGTCTGGGAGTGGTCAGAGAGTCTGCCGGGAGAAAAGGGCCATTCACCCCGAGCACAGAGACCGGATACTGGATTGTGGGGCTGGATCCCGGAAGAGGCTATTTTGCCGGCACCTCCCCCTCACTAACCCACCTCACCCAGAGTGTGAAGACCCTGACGATCAGGGTGTACCTGGACTATGAGGGTGTACAGATGTTATTTTACAATGCAGACAACTTGTCCCATCATGTCCCATCTCCACACTTTCACTGAGAGATTCTCCCCGGGGCTGAATGATGGCAGGAAAAACTCCACACCACTGACAATCTGTGGGGTTAAAGTTCACCAACAGGCCCATCCCAAAATTTCAATCTGCCACCTGCTGGCCATTGGTCCCAGTCACAGGTGGTGCGGGGAGGGAGCTGGGGAGCGAGGGAGCGAGGGAGAGAAAGCGCGTGCGCGGAGGGGGGTGGTGGGGGGGGTGCGGGGAAGAGAGAAGAAACAAATCGATGGTGAATTGTAGACGGGGAGTTACTGGGTGGAATGAGCTGTGTAACACAAGAATCCGGTGATCTTCCTGCCTGTAATGTTGCTCCACAGGCAGAAGGTGACACTACATGGCGGTGTTTGAGATGAATTAGTGCAACACCTCTTCTGGCAAGCCTGTTATTAAACTACACAACAGAAGCAACATTGATTTTTTTTTTAAGTGAATTGGGGGCTTAACTACATCCCAGAGTCATGTACTAAACGTTCTTATTTTAAATTTTCACCTTACCCATCCCTGGAATTTAAAAGTTTAAGACGTGATTTGATCGAAGTTTTCAAGATATTAAGAACCGAGAGTAAGTCTTTCCGCTGCGTGGGTTGTCAAGGACTAGGGGCATCATCTAAAAATTATAGCCAGGCCTTTCAGAAGTGAAGTTAGAAAATACTTCGACACACAAAGGGTGGGAGAAGTTTGGAATTTTCTTCTGCAAACCACAATTGATGCAGCTTCAATTGTTAATTTTAAACCGGAGGTTGATGGATTTTCGTTAACCAAAGGGATTGTGGGATATGGGCCAAAGGCGGGTTTATGGAGACAGGTCACAGATCAGCCGTGATCTCATTGAATGGTGGGACAGGCTCCAGGGGCAGAATGGCCTCCTCCTGCTCCTATCCTGAACTAACAGGACTGATTTTAAGAGACCCCGCCTGGTGTAACCGGAGCGATAGTCGCCTGGAAATGGCACTAAAATTTACGCTGGTGCTTCAGCCATCGTCACTGTGGGTGGGGTCCTGAGATGGGCAGCGGGAAAGTCTGCCTGTTTCAGGGGGGAAACCTCATCAAACCGGGGTCCCGTGATGTACAGAGGACCCTGACTGCAATTCTGAGGTACAAATGGGCAGAGTGAGGGTACGTTGAGCGGCCGAACCAGCTGCTCTTCAAACACTCGCTGGAGGCGGCTCAGAAATATTTTTTATAAAACAGATCTCTTTCCTAAAAACAAACACATTCCTGACATCGTAACCATTATATTTCTGATTTACTTCATTTTGTTCACAAATATTTTCAACCTTCCCCGTGTTCCACTCCCTTCAAGGCCGCTCCTTCATCTTTGTCCATGAAAGTGTGAACATTTCATGTTGAAAGTCTCTTCTGTATTTTTTTCATTCGTTGCTGGGATATGGTGGTGCAAGGCCAGCATTTATTGCCCATCCCTAATTGCCCTCGAGAAGGGGGTGGTGAGCCACCTTCTTGAACCACTGCAGTCCGTGTGGTGAAGGTGCTTCCACAGGGATGCTAGGGAGGGAGTTCCAGGATTTTGACCCAGCGATGAAGGAACAGCTGATATATTTCCCAAATGAGGATGGTGTGCAACGTGAAGGGGAACTTGCAGGTGAGGGTGTTCCCCTGCAACTGCTGCCCTTGTCCCTCTGGGTGGTAGAGGTCGCGGGTTTGGGAGTTGCTGCAGTGCAACGTGTAGATGGTACACACTGCAGCCACGGTACGCCGGTGGTGGAGGGAGTGAATGTTGAAGGTGGTGGATGGGGTGCCAATCAAGCGGGATGCTTTGTCCTGGATGGTGTCGAGCTTCTTGAACTTTGTTGGAGCTAAACTCATCCAGGAAAGTGGAGAGTATTCCATCACACTCCTGACTTATGCCTTTGAGATGGGGGAAAGGCTTTGGGGAGTCAGGAGGTGATTAAAAGTGATTTGACCAAATCAGTTGTGAATATACTCGTGCATTAATTTTCCAGTTTTAAACCATGAGAGAACCCAGTGTAACAGGTTAATGATTTAGATCACTGTTTTTGTTTACTAATGAATGAATTCTAATGGCCGATTGTTTCTAAAGTAGTTGTGATTATTAGATTGTTGCATTATAAATCATGAATCAGACATCAAATGCTGCCATTTCATCTATTTTCTTATTTGAAGAGATATGGATAATATTTATATTCTTTTACTCGTGTCTGGTATTCTTAAGATGTGCCCACTTATTGAGGATTTTACGGGTTAAGTTAGAAACCGGGAAAGGCCCTCCGTACCAGGGTTGAGAATGTCCATTACATGTCTCCACACTCTATACTGGGTGGGTCCCTTAAATGCTCCCAGAGACAGGCTGCCTCCCGCTATGTTTGGCTAATATTTACATTATTAGTGAAGCGTACTATGAAATATTGAACAGCAGAAAATAAAACCGCTCTTCAATATCCTACTTTATAATGTTGTTCAGTTATTTTTGGAGCATGTCGTACCTTTGCTCCTCTGGCGGACTCTCCTGAAATAGACAGAAACACAAATGTTAATGCACAGCAGACCACTGGCAGTGCTCAAACAGACTAAACAAGGCTCGACTTTGCAGCATGAGAGAGCTAGAGAGTCAATAGTAAAGTGTGGAGCAACTCACTGATCTCAGCTGCCCAAAATCTGAAGTGATATGCTCCTCCTGTACCATGTGGGAACTCAGGGACACTTCCGGTGTCCCTGACAACTACGTGTGCGGGAAGTGTACCCGCCTCCAGCTCCTGACGGACCACGTTGTGGAATTGGAGCTGAGGATGGATTCACTCTGGAGCATCCACGATGCTGAGAATGACGTGACTAGCACGTGTAGCGAGTTGGTCTTACAACAGGAGTAGGCTATTCAGCCCCTCAAGACTGTTCCACCATTTAATTAGATCAAGCACTAACTCCGAATGCAGAAGACCAAGTAATGGAGGAACAAGTAGTTCAGAAGCCAGAGAACATAGTTAGGACAAAGATGCAGTTCATAGAATCATAGAAATTTACAGCAGGGCAGGAGGCCATTTCGGCCCATTGTGTCCGTGTCGGCCGACGAAGAGTTATCCGGCCTAATCCCACTTTCCAGCTCTCGGTCCTAGCCCTGTAGGTTATGATACTTCAAGTGCACATTCAAGTACGTTTTAGTCGTGGTGAGGTTTTCTGCCTCTACCAACCTTTCGGTAAGTGAGTTCCATACCCCAACCAAGCTCTGGGTGAAAACATTTCCCCTCAAATACCCGCTAAACCGGCTCCCAATTACTTTAAATCTATGCCAACTGCTTGTTGACCCCACTGCTAAGAGAAATAGCTCCTTCCTATTCACTCAGGTCTCTCCTCAGCCTCCTCTTTGCCAAAGAATAAACAACCCCAGCCTATCAATCTTTTCTCAAAGCTAAAATTCTCCAGTCCAGGCAACATCCTCATAAATCCCGTCTGCTACTGTAAAGTCCATGTGTGTCTCAGTGTCATCTCCTGTACATGTACAGCACACAGTGGGTAAAGGAGAATAATTCACTCCCGCCTGGTACTGTATGGCCCGTGTGTGTCTCAGTGTCAGCTCCTCTACATTGCTCAGTGTTCCATCATTTAATGTGTACTCCCTTGCCTTGTTAACCCTCCCAAAATGCATGACCTCACACTTCTGCAGATTGAATTCTATTTGCCACTGTTCTGCCCACGTGACCAGTTCACTGATATCTTCCTGCAGTCTGTTAATGTGCATGGAGATTCTGGCTGTCGGGAGATGGGTGGTGATGAGTGTGGTAATGATGATGAGTTGGTTACCCAGGGATAGGTCTGTGCACATTGAAGATAAATGACAAAAGGTACTGGAGGAGCAGGGGGGGCTAAATGACAATGTATGAAATCCTGTAAGGGTACTGAACCCTCCCATGCAAGGATGGCCGAGAAAATCAAGGCAATTCCCTGTGTTATACTTCCTGTTCTGGGTGACAAAGATGTTTGCAAAGAAAATCGCAAATTATGTAAATCTGCTGCGAAAATAATACTGGGACGTTGAAACGTAAATGGCGCTGTTCCTGTGACACAAAATGGGAGAGAGATGACCAAATAAAAAGCATGGAACTGGTCAGGAACGGTGAAGTAACTGCAAGAAGCATTTTCATTGGAGGAGGGAGAAGGCCAGGAGGAAAGGTGATCCACATGACATTGATTACAGAGTGGAATCTGAACAGCAAGTGGGTGATATACAAGAACCAGGTAACATTAACAAGGGTAAACTAGGGGCCAAAAGATGGAACATCTACAGTAAGCTGTATAGATGTGAATGCTGAATGCATTCGGAATCAGCAATTCCAAAGCACGAGGTTACTGCAGCACTCGGGAACTCCAGTGTTGTGGGAATATTATAAACATGGCTGACTGCAGAGGATGGTGCACAGGGACAGGAGGAGCCTGTTCCACCATTCAGTTCGATCTGTACCTCAACTGCATTTACCCACTTCTGCTCCATATCCCTTGATGCCCTTAACCAACACAAATATACCCATCTCAGTCTGGAAAATGGTGAATTGTTTGATTCTCACATTCAGTCTTTTGAGGGAGAGTGTTCCAGATTTCCACAACTCTGTGAATGAATAATTTTTGTAAGAGTATTCAGGCACAGCAGAGTAGACAGCAGGGATGTGATGTGGGCCTGGATGTCAAAGACACGAGGAGATTAAAGCTGTTGATCCTGTGAAAGAGCTGTCCAATTTATTCCCACACCCAATCCTTTCCCCATAACCCTGAAAATTAGTTCTCTCCAGCTACATGTCCCATTGCCCTTTGAACGTCCCGATGGAATCTGCTTCCACCACCCTTTCAGGTTCCAAATCTGAAAACATATCTCCACATTTCCCCTCTAGTTCTCTTGCCAATTATTTTAGCTCTGTGACCTCTGGCTACCGGTCCGGTTGCCAGAAGAAACAGTTTCTCCCGTTTGCTCAATCAAAACCCCTCAGAATTTTGATTATCTCCATTAGGTGTCCCCTTGACCTTTGCTGCTCCAAGGAGAACAATCCCAGCTTCTGCTATCTCTCCACTTTACTGAAGTCCCTCATTCCTACTCTCATCCCAATAAACCTCCTCCTTACTCTCTCCAAGACCTTGACATCCTTCCTCAAGTCTGGTTCCCAGAATTCTACACAATACTCCAGCTGCAGCCTAACCAGTGATATGTAAAGGTTCAGCATGACTTCCTTGTATTGAATTCAATGCCCCCGTTTACAAAGCCAAATATCCCACAAGCTTTCTTCACTGTCTTATCAATTTGCTCTGCCACCTTCAAAGATTTGTGAACATTTACCCCAGTTCCTTCTGTTCTTGCACAACGCTCAAAATAGCACCATTTAGATTGCACTGCCTCTCCATGTTGTTCTTCCCAAAGTGCATCACCTCACACTCAGCCACGTTAAACTGTACCTGCCATGTGTCTGCCCATTTCTCCAGTCTGTCTTTGTCCTCCTGAAGTCTGCTTCTATCCTGCTCACTATTCACTACATTGCCAAGTTTTGACTTGTCTGCAACTTCAAAATTGTATTTTCTATCCCCAAGTTCAGGTTCTTTATCTACAGCAAGGAAAGCTTATCGTGAATTGTCTCAGATTTCTCACAGATTTGTCTCCATTCTGAATAAAATATCATCCTTTTCCTCATTCAGTTCTTCGACCAAATTCTGTTCCTTTTCATCCAAAATATTGCGCAATGTAGAAAATTCAGAGTCGATGAGAACCTGCGATTGATTCGACTGTTCCTGTGTAGACAAAAAGAGTTCAAGGAGGAAGCAAAACTATTGCAGGTCACCAGCACATTGATCACAATGCTTAATAAATGCCAAGCCACGCTGCTGAAAATGCACAGGGATAGAGTTCTGTTAGCCAGCATGGGATACATAACACACTAACTGAACAGGCACAGCCCACATCAGCCCACTGAGAATTCACCGTCATTTCAGAGATGCTCTCTTGCTGCTCAAACTCAAAATCGTCAAGAGGTTTTCTTCTGCCTCAGAGAATGTAGGATTGTCTTCATTTCCTCCTGGGATTGAAACTCCGAGATCTGAAGATAATTGGCAAATGGCAAAAAACAATCCAGGGGGTAAATGAGGGGATACATTTTTAAACAGCAAGTTATGGTGATCTGGAGTGCCCTGCCTGAAAGGGTGGTGGAAGCAGATTCAATAGTAACTTTCAAAAGAGAATTGGTTAAATTGTTAAATAGGAGACATTCGCAGGGCTCTGGGTTAAGAACAGGGGAGTGAGACTAATGGGACAGCTCTTTCACAGGCACGATGGGCCTAATGGCCTCCTCCTGTGCTGTGTGCATCTATGATTCTAGGAGCTGACAAGAGCCACGGCGCTGCTAAAATTAAACAAATTAAAAGTAAATTTATAGTTTGTACAATCGGCAAAGTGTTAAACTGGACAATGTGACCCCTCCTTCACCTCCGCATTCCTGTCCCATCTCCTCCTCACATCCCACCCCCTCCTCCTCACTGCCCCATCCTCTTCCCCATCTCCTCCCCACATCTTAACCCACATTCTCCCACCTCCTCACCCCCATCCTTCCCTCAACCACACTGTCCCCCTCCTCACCCCCCACCCACCTCCTCACCCCCATCCTCCCCTCAACCACACTGTCCCCCTCCTCACACACCACCCACCTCCTCACCCCCATCCTTCCCTCAACCACACTGCCCCCCTCCTCACTCCCCACCCACCTCCTCACCCCCATCCTTCCCTCAACCACACAGTCCCCCTCCTCACACGCCACCCACATCTCCCCCTCAACCACAGTCCCCCTCCTCACACACCACCCACCTCCTCACCCCCATCCTCCCCTCAACCACACTGTCCCCCTCCTCACACACTACTCACCTCCTCACCCCCATCCTTCCCTCAACCACACTGCCCCCCTCCTCACCCCCCACCCACCTCCTCACCCCCATCCTTCCCTCAACCACACAGTCCCTCTCCTCATACGCCACCCACATCTCCTCCTCAAGCACAGTCCCCCTCCTCACACACCACCCACCTCCTCACCCCCATCCTCCCCTCAACCACACTGTCCCCCTCCTCACACACCACCCACATCCTGCCCCGCATCCTCCCTCCTCCTCACTCCCATTCTGCCTCCTTACACCTATCCTCACTTCCCACCCTACATCCTGCTCCAACCTTCTTCTTCTTCTTCATCATCTTCCTCTTCCTCCTCCTCCTCCTCCTCTTCCTCCTCCTCCTCTTCCTCTTCTTCTCACCCCAGCCCCCTGGGTATAAAACCAGGCAGCCGCTCCCACCGGCTCCAACTCACCGACACAAGGGCCCAGCGCCACGTCGCGCCCGGCCCAAACACACTGCCCGAGCTCCGAGTCCCACTGAGGCCCAGGCCTGCGCCCGCCTCCCTCACTCTGAGTGACAGTCGCTCCGACCAATCCGCTCCCCCGGGAGCTCCTCACTGGGCCGTCCCTGGCCAATCAGCGCCGACGGGAGGCGGGGTTTGCGGCCATGATTTGGGTTGAGCGAGGCTCGCGCTCGGAGCTTGGCGATTGGGTTGAAATATTTGAATGTTTAACGGGCGGCGACCTTTGCCCCTGTGTTCCACTCCAGGACATTGTGACGTATTTACTGAGGCGGCCGAGAGCTCGGGCCTTACACTAAACATCCGTAAGACAAAGGTCCTCCAGCGACCTGTCCCCGCCACACAGCACTGCCCCCCAGTCAGCAAGGTCCACGGCGTGGCCCTGGACACCGGGGACCATTCCCCAAACCTCGGGAGTCTCTTATCAACAAGGGCAGGCATTGACCACCAGATCCAACACCGCCTCCAGTGCGCCAGTGCAGCCTTCGGCCACCTGAGGAAAAGAGTGTTTGAAGACCAGGCCCTCAAACCTACCACCAAGCTCATGGTCTACAGGCTATAGTAATAGCCGCCCTCCTGTATGGCTCAGAGACATGGACCATGTACAGCAGATAGCTCAAGTCGCTGGAGAAATACCACCAACGATGTCTCCGCAAGATCCTGCAAATCCCCTGGGAGGACAGACGCACCAACGTTAGCGTCCTCGACCAGACCAACATCCCCAGCATTGAAGCACTGACCACACTCGACCAGCTCTGCTGGGCACGCCACGTTGTCCACATGCCCGACACGCGACTCCCAAAGCAAGCGCTCTACACAGAGCACTGTCACAGCAATCGAGCCAAAGGTTGGCAGAGGAAACGTTACAAGGACACCTTCAAAGCCTCCCTGGTAAAGTGTAACATCCCCACTGACACCTGGGAGTCCCTGGCCAAAGACCGCCCGAAGTGGAGGAAGTGCATCGGGAGGTTGTTGAGCTCTTCGAATCTCAACGCCACGAGCGTGAAGAGGTCAGGCGCAGGCAGCGGAAGGAGCGTGTGATAAATCAGTGCCACCCACCCCTTCCTCCGACGAATATCTGTCCCACCTGTGTCAGGGTCTGTGGCTCTCATATTGGAGTGTTCAACCACAAAAAAAACTCATTTTAGAAGTGGAAGCAAGCCTTCCTCGATTCCGAGGGACTGCCTATGAAAAAAAAGAGGGATTGGCGGGACAACAACAACAACTTGTGTTTATATAGTGCCTTTACCGCAGTAAAAGGTCCCCAGGTGCTTCACAGGAGGGTCACAGATTGTTTTGTCTATTCCGGGGCGGATCTGTGATTGTCACCGAACTAATCTGCCTCCCACAATATCTACAGAATCCCGGGAATACCCGCAACCTCCCCGAGAATGGCCTTCATCGTCATTGGCGGTCCCTGGAACCAGGATGACTTGCTTCCACATGGGTTCGCAGATGTTTCAATGAAGGAGCCAATATTCCAGTCCTGAACTTCAATTAAAGGGAGGAAGATGCCTGTGCCTGGAATGTTTTAACGTGTGGTGACCGTCTCACACCAGCCACCACATGGGATTGACAGAGCTCGGCCTTTATCCAGTAGCAAGGGTTAACCAGGACGGCAGGAGACCTGCTCTGATGCAAGGACCTAGTGCGCACACATATCGCAGTGTGGGCAGGCCCGTGCTACCCCTGGGCTCTCGGCTCTTCTGGGCCCGTACCCTCATTCACCGCACCTCCGCCACGATCTCTCGCCGATCCTCCGCCCCGACCTTCCCGCTCCTCCGCTGTACCTGGACCCCGCCGATGTTCCTGCCCACGCTCCAAACTGCGACCTGGGTTTTGATGATGTCATCCAGTCGCCCACCTCGAAGCCGTCGCACACTTGTAGCAGCTCACTCTGGAAGCTGCAGTGGTATGCTCTTTTATCCTCCCGACCCACGGTGGCTTTTTTTTCTTCAAAAATATACTTTATTCAAATAAAATTTTCTCAATACATTGGAAAGTATTCGTTTGGATGCTGACAGCAGTTCCATACGATGCACTAGCGTGCATTTCATTTCAAGGTACAGTTTAGTACAATCCATAAATCAAGTTACATGTAGTACTGTGCAAATAAGGGTATTACATGGAGCAGATAATAACATGTTTACATTACATTCCAGGATACACTTCAATACCGATCATGAATCTCGTTAGATGTAGCACTATGCAGATGAAAGGAGTACACGGAACGGATGAGAATATGTCCTCTCACAGGTCAAGGTGACCCACGATGTCCCAGGACCCACGCTGTTCTTTTATCCTCCCGACCTGCGGTGGTGACCTCTCACAGGTCAGGGTGGCCCACGATGAATGAATGCCCCGGGAATAAGTTGGCCTGATATTGACGCTCGTTGTAATTATTTCTGTGGTGCCCAACTTTAATATTCTCCTGGAAGTCCCACTGCAATCCAGTTCCAGTTCCATTGAGGGTGTAAAAGAAAAGATAGCCATCCGTGGCTAACTAAAGAAATAAAGGACGGTATCCAATTTAAAACAAGGGCATACAAAGTTACCCAAACAAGTGGGAGGACAGAAGATGCGGAAGCTTTTAAAAGCCAGCAAAGAACGACTAAAAAAATCATTAAGGGAAGATAGACTATGAAAGTAAACTAGCACAAAATATAAAAACAGATAGCAAGAGTTTCTCTCGGTAATAAAAAGGAAAAGAGTGACTAAAGTAAATGTTGGTCCCTTAGAGGACGATATCGCGAATTAATGATGGGGTACATGGAGATGGCAGAAACTCTGAACAAATATTTTGTATCAGTCTTTACGGTAGAGGACACAAGCAATATTCCAACAGTGGATAGTCAAGGGGGTATGGGGGGGGGGGGGCGGAGGACCTTATCACAATCACTAAGAAGTAAAATAATGGGACTAAAGGCGGATAAATCCCCTGGACTTGATGACTTGCATCCTAGGGTCTTAAGAGAAGTAATGGCAGGGATAGTGGATGCATTGGTTATAATTTACCAAAATTCCCTGGATTCTGGGAGGTCCCAGCAGATTGGAAAACGGCAAATGTAACACCACTATTTAAAAAAGGAGGCAGGCAAAAAGCAGGAAACTAGACCAGTTAGCCTCACATCTGTGGTTGGGAAAATGTTGGAGTCCATTATTAAAGAAGCAGTAGCAGGATATTTGGAAAAGCATAATTTGGTCAGGCAGAGTCAGCATGGATTTATGAAGGGGAAGTCATGTTTGACAAATTTGCTGGAATTCTTTGAGGATGTAACGAACATGGTGGATGAAGGGGAACCAGTGGATGTGGTGTATTTGGACTCCCAGAAGGCATTTGACAAGGTGCCACATAAAAGGTTACTGCGCAAGATAAAAGTTCACGGGATTAAGGGTAATTATATTAGCATGGATAGAGGATTGGCTAACAGAAAACAGAGAGTAGGGATAGATGGTTCATTCTCGGGTTGGCAATCAGTAACTAGTGGGGTGCTGCTGGGACCCCAACTATTTACAATCTATATTAACAACTTGGAAGAAAGGACCGAGTGCAATGTAGCCAGGTTTGCTGACTATGCAAAGATGGGATAAAAAACAATGTGTGAGGAGGACACAAAATACCTTCAAAATGTCATAGACAGGCTAAGTGAGTGGGCAAAAATTTGGCATAATGTTGGAAAGTGTGAGGTCATGCACTTTGGCAAAAAAAAATCAAAGAGCAAGTTATTATTTAAATGGAGAAAAATTGCAAAGTGCTGCAGTACAGTGGGACCTGGGGGTATTTGTGCATGAAACACAAAAGGTTAGTATTCAGGTACAGTAAGTGATCAGGAAGGCCAATGGTATCTTGGCCTTTACTGCAAAGGAGATGGAGTATAAAAGCAGGGAAGTCTTCCTACAATTGTACAGGGTATTGGTGAGGCCACACCTGGAATACTGCCTTGGTTTCCATATTTATGAAAGGATGTACTTGCTTTGGAGGCAGTTCAGAGAAGGTTCACTAGGTTGATTCCGGAGATGAGGGGGTTGACTTACGAGGAAAAGTTGAGTAGAATGGGCCTATACTCATTGGAATTCAGAAGAATGAGAGGTGATCTTATGGAAAAGTATAAGATTATGAGGGAGCTTGACAAGGTGGATGCAGAGAGGATGTTTCCACTGATAGGGGAGACTAGAACTAGGGGGCATAATCTTAGAATAAGGGGCCGCCCATTTAAAACTGAGATGAGGAGAAATTGCTTTTCTCAGAGGGTTGTAAATCTGTGGAATTCGCTGCCTCAGAGAACTGTGGAAGCTGAGACATTGAATAAATTTAAGACAGAGGTCAACAGTTTCTTAACCGATAAGGGATTAAGGGGTTATTGGGAGCAGGCAGGAAAGTGGTCCTGAGTCTATAATCAGATCAGCCATGATTGTATTAAATGGCGGAGCAGGCTCCAGGGGCCGTACGGCCTATTCCTGCTCCTATTTCTTATGTTCTTATGTAACAGGCCGATGATAATCAGCCCTTGATGAATCGACTGACTCTGGCAGATAGGGATGTGATCTTTGGGTTTGAGCTTCCCGTGTGCTAATCTTCTCCTTCTAACACCCTGTAAAAGGAGTTTACAAAAGTCATCACTGTAAGTACAGGATAGAACTTCAGAACATTCTCTCCTTCTTGTTCCTGTCCCATGGGCCATGCAGCGCCACTACACCTGGGTAATCTGGGCATGTCACTGATGGTAAAACCTGCAGCTCCCGCCCCGCTGGACACACACGTGACAACCAATGGGCCAATGGTTTTCCTGGTGCCCTCTCCGCCCCTGGTGTCAGGCTCGGTACTCGGCCATCCTGTGAGGTTTGTGCCCTCCTCTCCCCCGCTCCCCCCAGCACCACTGGTGCCAGGCTCAATACTCGGCCATCCTGTGAGGTTTGTGCCCTCCTCTCCCCCGCTCCCCCCAGCACCACTGGTGCCAGGCTCAATACTCGGCCATCCTGTGGGGTCGGTGCCCTCCCCTGGTGCCAGGCTCGGTATACGCCCATCCTGTGGGGCCGGTGCCCTCCCCTGGTGCTAGGCTCGTTATATGCCATCCTGTGGGGTCGGTATCGACCTTGCCAGGCTACATGACGTCACACAGACTGCGTTGCCAGGTTCATGATGTCACACACCTCACCTTGCTGGGGTTTTGACGTCACACACCCCTTCTTGCCGGGTTGATGACGTCACTGGTGCTGAGTGAACGGCGGCGCGAGTTCGAATCGCAGCCACGTGACCCGGAGCGAGCCGCCTCGGACTGTGGGAGTGGGCGGAGTAAATGGCAGATACAGGGCCGCGATTGGTGGGCGGCCTGTCAATCAGGTCAAACAGCCAATTGCAGGGGCGGACAACGCCTCCCTGAGCGTGCTGGGAGGCGGCACTGCGCATGTCTAGGATTCCCGGAGGCCGGCCGTTGGTGAAGGTAAATAAGATGGCGGAAAGTGAGCGGAGCTGAGTGGCACCGGGGGGAGAGGGGGCCGAGGGAGAGTGTCCCGGGGGGAGAGAGAGGGGGCCGAGGGAGAGTGTCCCGGGGGAACGGGCAAAAGAGACCCACACACGCACACAGACTGACACAGGCACACCCCCAGAATGACTGGGGAGGGAGGAGACAGATGAGGGATGGGGAAAGCTGAGGAACTTCTGTAATTGTCTCTCTTCTCCTCTCCCCCTCCCCTCGGCCCCTCGTCACCACCGCCCGTCCCCGGGGGCCCAGTGAGATCAGACAGTGTGTAACCCGGGGGCCCAGTGAGATCAGACAGTGTGTAACCCGGGGGCCCAGTGAGATCAGACAGTGTGTAACCCGGGGGCCCAGTGAGATCAGACAATGTGTAGCCCGGGGGCCCAGTGAGATCAGACAATGTGTAGCCCGGGGGCCCAGTGAGATCAGACAGTGTGTAAACCGGGGGCCCAGTGAGATCAGACAGTGTGTAACCCGGGGGCACAGTGAGATCAGACAACGTGTAACCCCGGGGGCCCAGTGAGATCAGACAGTGTGTAACCCGGGGCCCGGTGAGATCAGACAGTGTGTAACCCGGGGGCCCGGTGAGATCAGACAGTGTGTAACCCGGGGGCCCGGTGAGATCAGACAGTGTGTAACCCGGGGGCCCAGTGAGATCAGACAGTGTGTAACCTGGGAGTGGGCTCAGTGATTTCAGACAGTGTGTAACCCGGGGGCCCAGTGAGATCAGACAGTGTGTAACACGGGAGCCCAGTGAGATCAGACAGTGTGTAACCAGGGGGTCCAGTGAGATCAGACAGTGTGTAACCCGGGGGCCCAGTGAGATCAGACAGCGTGTAACCCGGGGGCCCGGTGAGATCAGACAGTGTGTAACCCGGGGGCTCAGTGAGATCAGACCGTGTGTAACCCGGGGGCCCAGTGAGATCAGACAGTGTGTAACCCGGGGGCCCAGTGAGATCAGACAGTGTGTAACCCGGGGAGAATTCTGGTGATTTTCTGTAAGTCCAGACGGGCGGGAGATCTGAGGAAAAGGATAAAATCAAACAGAAATACTGGACATATACTTTTCTGAAACATTGGAAAAACACTTTACATTACATTCCACTTCACAACATTAATCTTCTAACTTTCTGCCCTGTGATAATTAGATCCCAGTGAATGGCGGAGTGATTGAGAAAGTTCCACAGCTGGAAGGTAACAGGGATTGTGGACTGAGGAACAACAGCAGGTGAACCAGCACAGGATTGAGAGAGCACCAACCAGTGAGCCTCTTCCGATTGAAAGCGCTTCAATCGATTGACTGGGGAGAAAGGTAAGAGAAAGTGCCATTTACTCAGATACACACCGGTCCTGTAGACAGTACACACAGGTTACAAGGTAAGACAGGAAATGAGACCGGGACAGACTAACCACCGAGCACAATTATCCAGCATGAGGCCGTGCAATGGGATGTGAAGTGAGATCAGTTTTTCAGAAAATTAGTTAAACATGATTTCCCCTTCATGAATCCATGTTGCGTCTGCTTGATTGCACTATTCCTATCTAGATGTCCCGCTATTTCTTCCTTAATGATAGCTTCAAGCATTTTCCCCACTACAGATGTTAAACTAACCGGCCTATTGTTACCTGCCTTTTGTCTGCCCCCTTTTTTAAACAGAGGCGTTACATTAACTGCTTTCTAATCCGCTGATACCTCCCCAGAGTCCAGAGAATTTTTGTAGATTATTACAAATGCATCTGCTATAACTTCTGCCATCTCTTTTAATACCCTGGGATGCATTTCATCAGGACCAGGGGACTTGTCTACCTTGAGTCCCATTTGCCTGTCCAGCACTACCTCCCTTGTGATCGTGATTATCTCAAGGTCCTCCCTTCCCACATTCCCGTGACCAGCAATTTTTGGCATGGTTTTTGTGTCTTCCACTGTGAAGACCGAAGCAAAATAATTGTTTAAGGTCTCAGCCATTTCCACATTTCCCATTATTAAATCCCCCTTCTCATCTTCTAAGGGACCAACATTTACTTTAGTCACTCTTTTCCATTTTTACTATCTGTTTTTATGTTTTGCCCAAGTTTACTTTCGTAATCTATCTTTCCTTTCTTTATTGCTTTCTTAGTCATTCTTTGCTGTTGTTTAAAATTTTCCCAATCTTCTAGTTTCCCACTAACCTTAGCCACCATATACGCTATGGTTTTTAATTTGATACTATCCTTTATTTCCTTGGTTATCCACGGCTGGTTATCCCTTCTCTTACCGCCCTTCTTTTTCACTGGAATATATTTTTGTTGAGCACTATGAAAGAGCTCCTTAAAAGTCCTCCACTGTTCCTCAATTGTGCCACCGTGGAGTCTGTGTTTCCAGTCTACTTTAGCCAACTCTGCCCTCATCCCACTGTAGACCCCTTAAGTACTCTGAGCTGCAGGCTATCAGGCCCCGGGGATTTATTGGTCTTCAATCCCATCAATTTCCCTTACACAATTTCCCACCTAATAAGGATTTCCTTCAGTTCCTCCTTCTCACTAGATCCTCTGTCAGCTGGTATTTCCAGAAGGTTATTTGTGTCTTCCTTCATGAAGGCAGAAGCAAAGTATTTGTTCAACTGGTCTGCCATTTCTCTGTTCCCCATTATAAATTCACCTGACTCTGACTGCAAGGGACCTACGTTTGTCTTCACTAATCTTTTTCTCTTCACATATCTATAGAAGCTTTTACAGTTAGTGTTTATGTTCCCAGCAAGCTTCCACGTATACTCTATTTCCCCCCCTCCTACTTAAACACTTTGTCCTCCTCTGCTGGATTCTAAATTTCTCCCAGTCCTCAGGTTTGCTGCTTTTTCTGACCAATTTATATGCCGCTTCCTTGGATTTAACACTATCCTTAATTTCCCTTGTTAGCCACGGTTGAGCCACCTTCCCCGTTTTATTTTTTGCTCCAGGCAGGGATGTACAATTGTTGAGGTTCATCCATGTGATCTTTAAATGTTTGCCATTGCCTATTCACCGTCAACCCTTTAAGTATCATTTGCCAGTCTATTTATAGCCAATTCACGCCTCATACCATCGAAGTTACCTTTCCTTAACTTCAGGACCCTAGTCTCTGAATTAACTGTGTCACTCTCCATCTTGATAAAGAATGTTACCATATTATGGTCACTCTTCCCCAAGGGGCCTCGCACAACAAGATTGCTAATTAGTCCTTTCCCATTACACATCACCCAGTCGAGGAAGTCCAGCCCTCTAGTTGGTTCCTCGACATACTGGTCTCGAAAACCATCCCTAATACATTCCAGGAAATCCTCCTCCACCGTATTGCTAAAAGTTTGGTTAGCCCAATCTATATGTAGATTAAAGTCGCCTATAATAACTGCTGTACCTTTATTGCACGCATCCCTAATTTCTTGTTTGATGCTGTCTCCGACCTCACTACTACAGTTTGGTGGTCTGTTCATAACTCCCCCTAGCGTTTTCTACCCTTTGGTATTCCGCAGCTCCACCAATACAGATTCGACATCATCCAAGCTAATGTCCTTCTTTACTATTGTGTTAATTTCCTCTTTATCCAGCTCCATTTCCATTTCCTTTCTGTCTATCCTTCCTGAATGCTGAATATCCCTGGATGTTGAGTTCTCAGCTTTGGTCACCCTGGAGCCATGTCTCTGTGATGCCAATTATATCATATTCGTTATTTGCTGCCTTCGCAGTTAGTTCGTCCATCTTATTACGAATACTCATCGCATTGAGGCGCAGAGCCTTCAGGCATGTCTTTTTAACTCACTTTGCCCATTTAGAATTTTGCTGCAATGTGGCCCTTTTTGATTTTTGCCTTGGGTTTCTCTGCCCTCCACTTTTACTTTTCTTCTTTTTATCCTTTGCTTCAAATATTCGACATACTGTGTTTGAAACAAAGCTGATTTATTTCATATTTATACACAATATTAATCTCTAGCTCATATATAGGGGTTATTAAGATCATCAGAAACAAACAGTAACTGCCAGAATGAACATGGTTCAGTGCCCAATGCAATCACAGTAAATCCTGTTCCATTCACAAATTCAATCTGTCAATGGCGAGGCTTTTATCCGGCATGCCCCGCGAGCGAGAATGTGCCGCACCCAGACTACAGGACCTCAGTGCGCAGGCGCGGATCCTGGTTGGGTTTGGAGCATGCGCAGTCCGTGTAATGGCGGAACGGACACGTTTCGCATACGCTGTTCAGAATTGTCATTTTCAGCGGGTCTGAGGGGAGCAATGGACCAGCGGGGAGCCGCGAAGGCTTCATAAACAACCGGTGCCCGCCGCAAGCCCGGAATAATAACCAGAACATCGGCTTCGATGTTGCAGCTTCGGGGCTTTTTCCCGGTCACAGGCCCAGTCTAATGGAAGACAGTTTCAGCACTCCGCCATCTTGATTCAGTGAGTAGCACAGCGCATGTATGGCCATCTTGGTGCAGGAACAAAGTGAATGTTGTCAATGTCTATTTCCAACCGGGTCCGAGTGGGCAAAGGAATGTCACAGATAATTTATTCTCACTCTCCACACCTCGGATTTCTCACCATCTCCCCTAAAGACGATGCTCAGTTCTGAGCTTACGGTTTATGTTCACACAATTACATAAGAACATAAATATGAGCAGGAGTAGGTCATTTTGCCCCTCGAGCCTACTCCGCCCTTCAATAAGATCATAGCTGGTCTGATCATGGACTCAGCTCCACTTCCCTGCCCGCTCCCCATAACCCTTTACTCCCTTATCGCTCAAAAATCTGTCTATCTCTGCCTTAAATATATTCAATGACCCAGCCTCCACTGCTCTCTGGGGCAGAGAATTCCACCGATTTACAACCCTCTGAGAGAAGAAATTCCTCCTCGTCTCAGTTTTAAATGGGCAGCCCCTTATTCTAAGACGATGTCCTCAAGTTTCAGTTTCCCCTATGAATGGAAATATTCTCTTTGCATCCACCTTGTCGAGCCCCCTCATTATCATTAAGTTTCAATAAGATCACCCCTCATTCTTCTGAACTCCAATGAGTATTGGCCCAACCTACTCAACCTATCCTCATAAGTCAACCCCCTCATCTCCTGAATCAACCTAGTGAACCTTCTCTGAACAGCCTCCAATGGAAGGATATCCTTCCTTAAATACGGAGACCAAAACTGTACGCAGTACTCCAGGTGTGGCCTCACCAATACCCTGTACAGTTGTAGCAGGACTTCTCTGCTTTTATACTCTATCCTCCTTGCAATAAAGGCCAACATTACATTTGCCTTCCTGATTACTTGCTATACCTGCACACTAACTTTTTGTGTTTCATGCACAAGGACCCCCAGGTTTCTCTGTAATGCAGCTCTTTGCAATTTTTCTCCATTTAAATTATAATTTGCTTTTCAATTATTTCTGCCAAAGTGGATAACCTCACATTTTCCCACATTATACTCCATCTGCCAAATGTTTGCCCACTCACTTAATCTGTCTATATCCTTTTGAACATTTTTTTGTGTCCTCACAATTTTTGTATCAACAGCAAACTTGGTCCCTTCGTCCAAGTCATTAATATAGATTGTAAATAGTTGAGGACCCAGTACCGATCCCTGTGGCACTCCACTAGTCATGTTTTCCAACTGGAAAATGACCCATTTATCCCGACTCTCTTTTCTGTTTAGCCAATCCTCTATCCATGCCATAACATATTACCCCCAACCCTGTGAACATTTATCTTGTGCAGTGACCTCTTATGTAGCACCTTATCGAATGCCTTCTGAAAATCCAAATACACCACCTTATTCACCCTGCTCATTACATCCTCAAAGAACTCCAGCAAATTTATCAAACATGATTTCCCGTTCTTAAAACCATGCTGAATCTGCTTGATTGAATCATGCTTTTCCAAATGTCCTGCTACTGCTTCCTTAATAATGCACTCTAGCATTTTCCCAACGACAGATGTTAAGCTAACTAGGAAATAGTTTCCTGCTTTTTGTCTGCCTCCTTTTTCAAATAGGGGCGTTACATTTGCGGTTTTCCAATCTTTTGGGACCGCCACAGAATCCAGGGAATTTTGGTAGATTACAACCAATGCATCCACTATCTCTGCAGCCACTTCTCTTAAGACCCTGGGATGCAAGCCATCAGGTCCAGGGGACTTGTCCGCCTTTAATCCCATTATTTTATTTAGTACTACGTCATTAGTGATAGTGATTGTATTACTTTCCTCCCTACCTACAGCCCCTTGATTATCCACTATTGGGATGTTTTTAGTGTCTTCTTCCATGAAGGACTCTTACGATTTGTTTTTATATTTTGTGCTAGTTTACTTTCATAATCTATCTTCCCTCTTAATCATTTTTTTAGTCGTGCTCTGCTGGCTTTTAAAAATTTCATAAACCTCTGGTCTCCCACTAGTCTTGGCCACATTGTATGCCTTTGTCTTCAATTTAATACCGTCCCTTATTTCCTTAGTTAGCCATGGATGGTTATCCCTTCTCTTACCATCTTTCCTTCTCATTGGGATATATTTTTGTTGCAGGTTATGAAATATCTCCTTAAATGTCTGCCACTGCTCATCAACCGTCCCATTCTTTCGTCTATTTCCCCAGTCCACCTTAGCCAACTCTGCCCTCATACCATTGTTGTCTCCATTATTTAGGACACTGGTTTGAGGACCAACTTTCTCACCCTCCAACTGAATTTGAAATTCAACCTTATTATGGTCACTCATTCCTCGAGGATCTTTTATTACAAGATTATTTACTCATTACACAGTACTCGATCTAAGATAGCCTGCTCCCTGGTTGGTTCCGCAACATACTGTTCAAGGAAACTATCCCGGATACACTCTATGGACTCCTCCTCAAGGCTACCCTGACCAATTTGCTTTGTCCAATTAACATGAAGTTTAAAATCACCCATAATTATTGCCATTCCTTTATTACAAGCCTCCATTATTACTTGATTTATACTCCGTCCAACAGTGTAGCTACTGTTAGGGGGCCTACAGACTCTGCCCGCCAGCGACTATTTCCCTTTATTATTCCTTATCTTCACCCAAACTGATTCAATATCTTGATCTTCTGAGCAAATATCGTTTCTCACTAATGCACTGATCCTATCCTTTAACAACAACGCTACCCCACCTCCTTTTCCTTTCTGTCTGTCCTTCCGAATTGTCAAATACCCCTGAATATTCAGTTCCCAGTCCTGGTCACTTTGCAACCACGTCTCTGTCATGGCTATCCAATCATATCTATTTCTGCCGTCAACTCATCTATTTTGTTACGAATGTTATGTGTTTTTAGACAAAGATCTTTTAAATTTGTTTTTTTACCCTTTTTTCCTGCTTTTTTACTCTGTCCTTCAAACTCACTTTCTACATTTTTGCTTTCTAATTCTAGCTTTACTTCCCTCCCTACTGAATCTATTTTCAGGTTCCCATCCCCCTGCCAAGCTAGTTTAAACCCTCCCCAACAGCACTGGCAAACCCCCCCGCGACGATATTGGTCCCGGCTCTGTTGAGGTGCAACCCGTCCGGCTTATACAGGTCCCACCTCCCCCAGAAGCGGTCCCAATGTGTCAGGAATCTAAAGCCCTCCCTCCTGCACCATCTCTCCAGCCACGCAGTCATCTGCTCTTTCCTCCGATTTCTGTACTCACTAGCTTGTGGCACCGGGACTAATTTTAAATATTACTCGAGACCATGTCACTGTTTATAATTACACAAGACCCTGTCTCGGTTTATATTTCATTCGACCCTGCCTCTGTTTATATTACACTAGACTCTGTTCCTGTTTATATTACATTAGACAGTACTTTGTTTATAAATAGAAGTATAGAGTACAAAAGTGTGGATATTATGCTGAACCTGTACAAAGCACTGGTTCGGCTTCAACTGGAGTATTATGCCCAATTGTGGGCAACGCACTTTAGGAATAATGTGAAGGCCTTAGCGAGGATGCAGAAAAGATTTACGAGAATGATTCCAGGGATGAGGGACTTCAGAAGCTGGGGTTGCAAGGGGGATAGAGTACAAAAACAGAGAAGTTCTACTACAACTGTACAGGGTATTGATGAGGCCACACCTGGAGTACTGCGTGTAGTTTTGGTCTCCGTATTTAAGGAAGGATATGCTTTCATTGGAGGCAGTTCAGAAAAGGTTCACGAGGTTGATTCCTGAGATGAGGGGGTTGACTTATGAAGAAAGGTTGAGTAGTTTGGGTCTCTGCACATTGCAGTTCAGAAGAATGAGAGGTGATCTTATTGAAACATAAAAGATACTGAGGGGGCTTGACAAGGTGGATGCAGAGAGGATGTTTCCACTGATGGGGGCATAGTTTCAGAATAAGGGGTCACCCATTTAAAACTGAGATGAGGGGGAATTTCTTCTCTTGAGGGTTGTAAATCTGTAGAATTCTCTGCCCCAGAGAGTTGTGGAGGCTGGGTCATTGAATATATTTAACATAAGAACATAAGAATTAGGAACAGGAGTAGGCCATCTATCCCCTCGAGCCTGCTCCGCCATTCAACAAGATCATGACTGATCTGGCCGTGGGCTCAGCTCCACTTACCCACCCGCTCCCCGTAACCCTTAATTCCCTTATTGGTTAAAAATCTATCTATCTGTGATTTGAATACATTCAATGAGCTAGCCTCAACTGCTTCCTTGGGCAGAGAATTCCACAGATTCACAACCCTCTGGGAGAAGAAATTCCTTCTCAACTCGGTTTTAAATTGGCTCCCCCATATTTTGAGGCTGTGCCCCCTAGTTCTAGTCTCACCGACCAGTGGAAACAACCTCTCTGCCTCTATCTTGTCTATCCCTTTCATTATTTTAAATGTTTCTGTAAGATCCCCCCTCATCCTTCTGAATTCCAACGAGTAAAGACCCAGTCTACTCAATCTGTCATCATAAGGTAACCCCCTCATCTCCGGAATCAGCCTAGTGAATCGTCTCTGTACCCCCTCCAAAGCGAGTAAGGTGACCAAAACTGCACGCAGTACTCCAGGTGCGGCCTTATCAATACCCTATACAGTTGCAGCAGGACCTCCCTGCCTTTGTACTCCATCCTTCTCGCAATGAAGGCCAACATTCCATTTGCCTTCCTGATTACCTGCTGCACCTGCAAACTAACTTTTTGGGATTCATGTACAAGGACCCCCAGGTCCCTCTGCACCGCAGCATGTTGTAATTTCTCCCCATTCAAATAATATTCCCTTTTACTGTTTTTTTTTCCCAAGATGGATGACCTCACATTTTCCGACATTGTATTCCATCTGCCAAACCTTAGCCCATTCGCTTAACCTATCTAAATCTCTTTGCAGCCTCTCTGTGTCCTCTACACAACCCGCTTTCCCACTAATCTTTGTGTCATCTGCAAATTTTGTTACACTACACTCTGTCCCCTCTTTCAGGTCATCTATGTATATTGTAAACAGTTGTGGTCCCAGCACCGATCCCTGTGGCACACCACTAACCACCGATTTCCAACCCGAAAAGGACTCATTTATCCCGACTCTCTGCTTTCTGTTAGCCAGCCAATTCTCTATCCATGCTAATACATTTCCTCTGACTCCGCGTACCTTTATCTTCTGCAGTAACCTTTTGTGTGGCACCTTATCGAATGCCTTTTGGAAATCTAAATAAACCACATCCATCGGTACACCTCTATCCACCATGCTCGTTATATCCTCAAAGAATTCCAGTAAATTAGTTAAACATGATTTCCCCTTCATGAATCCATGTTGCGTCTGCTTGATTCCACTATTCCTATCTAGATGTCCCGCTATTTCTTCTTTAATGATAGCTTCAAGCATTTTCCCCACTATAGATGTTAAACTAACCGGCCTATAGTTACCTGCCTTTTGTCTGCCCCCTTTTTTAAACAGAGGCGTTACATTTGCTGCTTTCCAATCCGCTGGTACCTCCCCAGAGTCCAGAGAATTTTTGTAGATTATAACGAATGAATCTGCTATAACTTCCGCCATCTCTTTTAATACCCTGGGATGCATTTCATCAGGACCAGGGGACTTGTCTACCTTGAGTCCCATTAGCCTGTCCAGCATTACCCCCCTAGTGATAGTGATTATCTCAAGGTCCTCCCTTCCCACATTCCCGTGACCAGCAATTTCTGGCATGGTTTTTTGTGTCTTCCACTGTGAAGACCGAAGCAATTTAATTGTTTAAGGTCTCAGCCATTTCCACATTTCCCATTATTAAATCCCCTTTCTCATCTTCTAAGGGACCAACATTTACTTTAGTCACTCTTTTCCGTTTTATATATGTGTAAAAGCTTTTACTATCTGTTTTTATGTTTTGCGCAAGTTTACTTTCGTAATCTATCTTTCCTTTCTTTATTGCTTTCTTAGTCATTCTTTGCTGTCGTTTAAAATTTTCCCAATCTTCTAGTTTCCCACTAACCTTGGCCACCTTATACGCATTGGTTTTTAATTTGATACTCTCCTTTATTTCCTTGCTTATCCATGGCTGGTTATCCCTTCTCTTACCGCCCTTTTTCACTGGAATATATTTTTGTTGAGCACTATGAAAGAGCTCCTTAAAAGTCCTCCACTGTTCCTCAATTGTGCCACCGTTTAGTCTGTGTTTCCAGTCTACTTTAGCCAACTCTGCCCTCATCCCACTGTAGTCACCTTTGTTTAAGCATAGTACGCTGGTTTGAGACACTACTTCCTCAACCTCAATCTGTATTACAAATTCAACCATACTGTGATCACTCATTCCGAGAGGATCTTTTAATCGCAGATCATTTATTATTCCTGTCTCATTACACAGGACCAGATCCAAGATGGCTTGCTCCCTTGTAGGTTCTGTAACATACTGTTCTAAGAAACAATCCCGTATGCATTCTATGAATTCCTCCTCAAGGCTATCCCGTGCGATTTGATTTGACCAATCGATATGTAGGTTAAAATCCCCCATGATTACTGCCGTTCCTTTTTCACATGCCTCCATTATTCCCTTGATTATTGCCCACCCCACCATGAAGTTATTATTTGGAGACCTATAAACTACGCCCACCAGTGACTTTTTCCCCTTACTATCTCTAATCTCCACCCACAATGATTCAACATTTTGTTCATTAGAGCCAATATCGTCTCTCACAACTGCCCTGATATCTTCCTTTATTAACAGAGCTACCCCACCTCCTTTCCCTTCTTGTCTATCTTTCTGAATTGTCAGATACCCCTGTATGTTTAATTCCCAGTCTTGGCCATCCTGCAACCATGTTTCTGTAATGGCCACCAAATCATACCCATTTGTAATGATTTGTGCCGTCAACTCATTTACTTTATTTCGAATGCAGCGTGCGTTTAGGTAGAGTGTTTTAATACTAGTTTTTAAACCATGATTTTTAGTTTTGACCCCTCCTGCAGCCCCTTTATATTCATACATATTGTCCCTTCCTATCACCTTGTGGTTTACACTTATCCCAGTGCTACTCTGCTCTGTTGCCTCCTGCCTTTTGCATTCTTTCTTGGGATCCTGTTCATCTGAGCTCTCACCCATTCTAACTAGCATAGAGCCCTCTCCTGTGTTCCGAAAGCTCTTTGCATTGAGGCACCGAGCTTTCATGCTTGCCTTTTTATTACACTTTGACCCTTTTGAATTTTGCTGCACAGTGGCCCTTTTGTTTTTTGCCTTGGGTTTCTCTGCCCTTCACTTTTACTCATCTCTTTTCTGTCTTTTGCTTTTGTCTCCTTTTTGTTTCCCTGTCTCCCTGCATTGGTTCCCATCCCCCTGCCATATTAGTTTAACTCCTCCCCAACAGCACTAGCAAATACTTCCCCTAGGACATTGGTTCCGGTCCTGCCTAGGTGCAGACCGTCCGGCTTGTACTGGTCCCACCTCCCCCAGAACCGGTTCCAATGCCCCAGGAATTTGAATCCCTCCCTGCTGCACCACTGCTCAAGCCACTTATTCATCTGCGCTATCCTGCGATTCCTACTCTGACTAGCATGTGGCACTGGTAGCAATCCCGAGATTACTACTTTTGAGGTCCTACGTTTTAATTTAGCTCCTAGCTCCTTAAATTTGCCTCGTAGGACCTCATCCCTTTTTTTAACCTATATCGTTGGTACCAATGTGCACCACGACAACTGGCTGTTCTCCCTCCCTTTTCAGAATGTCCTGCACCCGCTCCGAGACATCATTGACCCTTGCACCAGGGAGGCAACATACCATCCTGAAGTCTCGGTTGCTGCTGCAGAAATGTCTATCTATTCCCCTTACAATTGAATCCCCTATCACTATCGCTCTCCCACTCTTTTTCCTGCCCTCCTGTGCAGCATAGCCTGCCACGGTGCCATGAACTTGGTTGCTGCTGCCCTCCCCTGATGAGTTATCCCCCTCAACAGTACTCAAAACGGTGTATCTGTATTGCAGGGGGATGACCGCAGGGGACCCCTGCACTATATTCCTTGCACTGCTCTTCCTGCTGGAAGGCGGAGATAGACAGATTTTTGAGCAATAAGGGAGTAAAGGTTTATGGGGAGTGGGAGGGAAGTGGAGCTGAGTCCATGATCAGATCAGCCATTATCTTATTGAATGATGGAGCAGGCTCGAGGGGCCAAATGTTCTACTCCCGCTCTTATTTCTTATGTTCGTATGTTCTCCTTAGAGCAGGGAAGATTGAGAGGGGATTTGATAGAGGTGTTCAAAATTAAGAGGGGTCTTGCCAGAGTAGATAGCGAGATACTGTTCCCATTGGCAGAAGGGTCGAGAACCAGAGGACACAGATTTAAGACAATTGGCAAAAGAACCAAAGGCAACACAAGAAAAAAGCCTTTTGCGTAGTGAATGGTTAATATCTAGAATGCACGGCCTGAAAGGGTGGTGGAGGCAGACTCAATCACGGCTTTCAAAAGGGAGTTGGATAAGTTTCTGAAAGAAAAACATTTGCAGGGCTGTGGGGTAAGGGCGGGGCAGTGGGACTAGCTGAGGTGCTCTTGCAGAGAGCTGGCACGGGCTCGATGGGCCGAACGGTCTTCTGTGCTGTAACCATTCTCTGATTCGATGGTTCTAACTCTATCAGCATAAGCCTCTATTCCCTTCTCCCTCACAGGCTGATCTGAAGTGCATCGATACTGGAAACACAGAGCGACCAATCCAGAGCCGCTCTGTATCAGGGTGGGCACTGGATGCGGAAGTCGCTCCCTGGCCTCCTGTGTGGGTCTGTTTGTTGCATCAGTTTGAGCTGGAGTGGAGAGGGGGGGGGAGAAACTGCTGGGTTTCACCCCCAGTACCTCTGAGCCCAGTCGGGCCCAACAATTTCCGATGAGAGCCTGTCAACGGCGGTGGATTCTAGGGGAGATTAAGCTGCGAAACACACACTGCCCGCACAATGTAGAAGAGTATTGGTTTAGGAACAAGTATTTCTGTAGAGGTGTTCAATGTACAAATTTGTTTTAACCCATTCTTGGGATGTGGGTGTCGCTAGTAAGGTCAGAATATATTTCCAATTTCCATTTGCTCATTGACAAGGTGATGGTGGGCCTTCTCGAACCGCTGCAGTCCGTGTGGTGAAGGTCCTCCCACCATGCTGTTAGGTGAGGAGTTCCAGGATTTTCACCCAGTAACGATGTAGGAACGGTGATATAAGCCCAAGTCAGGATGGTGAGAGTCTTGGAGGGGAACTTGGAGGTGATGGATTTCCCATGCACCTGCTGCCCTGGTCCATCTAGGTGGGAGAGGTTGCGGGTTTGGGAGGTTCTGTCAAAGTTCTGGTTGATTTGCAGATGTATAAAGTCCCTCCTCTTCGCCCCGCCCACCTCTCTCTCCTCCCATAGAGGCCAGAGTCTTGTGTAGGCCCAGACCGGGTGGTGGGTTCCCGTCCCTGAAGGACATTAGTGACCAGTTGGGTTTTTACGACAATCCGACAGCTTTCATGGTCACTTTTTTTCTGCTGACGGCTGCACAAATAACCAGGTTCATTCAGCTCAATTTCACAACCTGCCTTTGTGTTTTTGTGGGTTCTCTCTCACCCACCCTTTTTCCTGTTTGAAATTCACTTACAGGGTATTAAACAGGGAGGATTTGTCGACCGGAGGCTCAAACCAAACATCACATTAAGATCTGACGGAGTCACTCGATTCATCGGGAATGGAATATCATCGGCCTTTGACCATGGAAGCAAAAAGCACCGTTCACAGCGGGGAGAAACGGTACACGTGCTCCGTGTGTGAACAAGGCTTCAGCCGATCATCCAGCCTGGAGAGACACAAGTGCAGTCACAATGGGGAGAAAACATGTAAATGTGGGGACTGTGGGAAATGTTTCAACTACCCATCCCAGCTTGAAACACATCGGAGAGTTCACACTGGGGAGAGGCCATTCACCTGCTCCGATTGTGGGAAACGATTCACTCGGTCATCCAACCTGCTGACACACCAGCGAGTTCACACTGGGGAGAGGCCATTCACCTGCTCCGATTGTGGGAAGGGATTCACTTGGTCAGCCGACCTACTGAGGCACCAGCGAGTTCACACTGGGGAGTGGCTGTTCACCTGCTCCGAATGTGGGAAAGGATTCACTTGGTCAGCCGCCCTGCTGAGACACCAGCGAGTTCACACTGGGGAGAGGCCGTTCATTTGCTCTGAGTGTGGGAAGGGATTCACTTATTCATCTGACCTGCTGAAACACCAGCGAGTTCACACTGGGGAGAGGCTGTTCACCTGCTCCGAATGTGGGAAAGCATTCACTTGGTCAGCCGACCTGCTGAGACACCAGCGAATTCACACTGGGGAGAGGCCGTTCATTTGCTCTGAGTGTGGGAAGGGATTCACTTATTCATCTGACCTGCTGAAACACCAGCGAGTTCACACTGGAGAGAGGCCATTCACCTGTTCGGAGTGTGGGAAGGGATTCACTCAGTCATCCAACCTGCTGACACACCAGCGAGTTCACAAGTGATTGCAGAGGTTGGATTCTGCTGTTATTGCTGCTGTTAATCACATCCCGACTGAATCGTATTCATTCTGACAGTTGGAGTTTGTTTCCGCTGATGTTAATAACGCCTGTAACTGGACTGGAGTTTAATATTTGGGATATATACAAATAAATTAGTGTTGCTTTCAACACATTGCTGTGGATTTTTTGTCTTTCCCACCGGAGTGTTTAGCATCAGCTGGCTGGAGCTCAGAGGGGACAATCTGGGGAGAGCATCGTATGGGGGGGGGGTCTGGACACAGTCCTTTAGGGTCACACTGAGAGGGCCAAATGGCACTTTGGTCATTCTCATCTCTCTTCACTGACAGCAAAGTCGCCATGTGGGTTAATCTTGATGCGTGCAAGGTGTGGATGATATCCAGACAAGGGTGTTTAAAGAGATGGGACGGGTGTTTAAAGAGATGGGACAGGTGCTCTGTCAGTCCTTTGCCCATATCTCCAACAGCTCAGTAGAGTCAGGGATTGTTCCCTGAGATTGGAAGGTAGCACACGTAGTTCCCATTTTCCAAATTGGGCACAAGTCAGAACTCGTGAACTGAAGGCCCATCAACGTGACCTCGATTATGGGAAGGTGCTTGAAGGGATCCGGAGAGATGCTGTTTTCGATCATGGGGAAAGGGAAGGGGCCATTAGAGATACTGAACACGGATTCTGGTAAACATGGTCATGTCTTACAAACTAACTTGAGTTTGTAAAGAAGCTGTTAGGTTGGTGGATGGGGGAATCCAGTTGACATTGTCTACCTCAGGATGTCAAACTCATTTTCTATGATGGGCCTTATCCAATATCCTGGCACTTGGCATGGGCCACATTCAGCAAAAGCTATTAATATAGGAATAAATGAAGATAAACTACATCAGAATTTACATTTAGCTTTTATTTACTGCTGCTGCTCCCCATCCCTGGCACCTCTTAGCTTGAGCATTCATGAACTGACCCTGCTCAAACAATAACCACAAGGATATCGCTGCATTGTTCTGCCTGTGACCACAAGGCTGTGTCACTGCCATACACAGATAGCGTTTCCTTGCTTCACATCTCCATACAAAAACCATCACTTCACACACCCCCTTTCTACACAATTGCAGCAGACATGAGCAAGAACGTGAGGCTTATTAAAAGACACATTTCATTACAGCAAAGGTTACACTGGGAGAAATGTTCAGTTATGTTCCATTACAGGCAAAATGCCGGGCAAACCAGCTGTACACTGGCACCTGAACAGTATCTCATCGGCCTGCAGGCTTTTCTTAAATAGATTTGCTGCCTGGATATAAACTTAAACCAGCTTTGCAGGCGTGATGCTCTATTCACACATTGAAGGAGAGAGAGATGCTGTGGGGTACACGTTAAGTCCAGTAGCTGGAAGTGATTAACAGACTGGGTTTTGTGTTTAGTGATCCCGGGCTTGTTACCAATACCAGCAAAGATGAAGCCCATAAAATAAAAGGGACAGTGAATACTGTCTCACTGCGAGCGAGTCAGAATGAGAAGCTTTAACAACAGCCAATGTTTCACAAAGGGAGACCTTTGGTGGCGTTTAATGGGCTGTTTGTGTCACTGGGCTACAGGAGGCTATTTGTGACAGAAGAAAAGCTGGTCACAACAAACAAACAGTTTACCGGCCTGTCCAGGGCCCACTCTGACCCCCACCTTCTCTCTCTCACTATTGATGGACACTGCTGCAGTAATTGCTCCTCTGACCTTTCCTCTCTTGTCCCTCCTACACGCCTAATACACAGCCCGACACAATCTCCCTCCCCCTACATCCTCACTGTGCTGGAATCCACACCAGTTTCCCCATCTGTTCCTTGTTCTCTCCCTGAATCCTGAAAACTACAGAACTCGCTCTTCCCCTCCGGAAGTCTACAGGCTCTAAAACTGAAGCTTGGTGTCCCTCAGTCCCAACTCCTTGATTTACCTCCCCTTCTCTCCTCCTCTTTCCCCCTTGGTTGTGTTCCACACTCTGGATCTTGGGCCTTCCCCGGGGATTCTCAGTATGAACAGAGGGGGATGTGTGTTGAGACAGGATGTCCCAGCTCTCCACCTTTAAAGGGGCAAGGAATGGCCCTGCTTTATGACATCACTGCAGTGCCTAGCAACCAACCTCCCTGAGCCCTGCTCATTATGGGCTGGGTTGAGCTCATTGCTGTTACAGGAAGAGAAACAGGAGCAGTATTCAACCCATGTGGAGCCCAGGATTAATGGGGAGAGGTGCAGGATCAATTTATATCTTATTGAGTGAGAAATGTCATTGTCCCGGACACTCCCTGTCCCTCAGTATCTGTGTCAGGGAGCGACCGATGGGTTCACTCCATATCTAACCCGTACTGTGCCTGATTGAAGAGTGTTTGATGCTGGGCATGAGGTACTCAACTCGATGAGCACAACATTTAGCCCAAAGATGATCAGCTGAACCCATCAGCTTCTCCCCTGGACACAGGTCCTGAGGACAGGGTGTGTCTCTAATAATTTGGCTGGTGTCCTTGATCAAATTTAAACACTTCACTCATCTCTTTTTAAAATTAGTTCATGGGATGTGGGCATTGCCACTCATTAAATGCTAGAGAATATAGGCCTAGTCTACTCAATCTCTCATAGGACAATCCCCCCCATCCCAGCAATCAGTCCGGTGAACCTTCGTTGCACTCCCTCTATAGCAAGTTTATCTTTCCTTAGGTAAGGAGACCAAAACTGTGCACAATACTCCAGGTGCGATTTCACCAGGGCCCTGTATAATTGCAGCAAGACATCTTTACTCTTATACTCAAATGCTCTTGTAATAAAGGCCAATATACCATTTGCTTTCTTAATTGCTTGCTGTTCCTGCATATTAACTTTTAGCAATTTGTGTCCCAGGTCCCTCTGAACACCAACATTTCCCGATCTCTCACCATTTAAAAAAAATACTCTGCCTTTCTATTTTTACTATAAGTGTATAACTTAACATTTATTCACATGATATTCCATTTGCCATGTTCTTGCCCACTCACTGAGCCTGTATATATCCCCTTGAAACATCTTTTTATCCTCCTCACAACTTACATTCCCAACTAGCTTTGCATGCTAGCAGCACCCCACCAGTTACAGCCTACCAACCCGGAATGACCCGTTTATTCCTACTCTCTGTTTTCTGTCCGTTAACCAATCCCTCAACCTTGCTAGTATGTTACGTCCAATCCCATGAGCCCTAATTTTGTTTACTAAACTCTTGTATGGCACCTCATCGAATGCCTTCTGTAAATCTAAGTACACCACATCCAGTGGTTCCACCTTATCTATCATGCTAGTTACAACCTCAAAAAACACTAACAGTTTTGTCAAGTACAATTTCCCTTTCATAAATCCGTGTTGATTCTGCCCAATCCTGTTATTACTTCTGAAGTGTGCAGTTATCATGTGCTTAATATGAGATTCTAGCGTTTTCCCTGCTACTGATGTCAGGACTACCGGTACTGCACGGGTTAGATACAGAGCAAGTCTCATTCCATCCTGTCCCAAACACTACCAGGGTTGATGCAGAGTAAATCTCAGTCGACAATATCCCAAACACTCCTAGGGCAGGTACAACACGGATTAGTTATACAGTAAAGCTCCCTCTACACTGTCCCATCAAACTCTCCCAGGGCAGGTACAGCATTGGTTAGATATTAAGTAAAGCTCCCTCTACACTGTCCCATCAAACACTCCCAGGGCAGGTACTGCATTGGTTAGATATTAAGTAAAGCTCCCTCTACACTGTTCAAATAAAAACTCCTAGCGCAGGTACAGCATAGAAACATAGAAACATAGAAAATAGGTGCAGGAGTAGGCCATTCGGCCCTTCTAGCCTGCACCGCCATTCAATGAGTTCATGGCTGAACATGCAACTTCAGTACCCCATTCCTGCTTTCTCACCATACCCCTTGATTCCCCTAGTAGTAAGGACTTCATCTAACTCCTTTTTGAATATATTTAGTGAATTGGCCTCAACAACTTTCTGTGGTAGAGAATTCCACAGGTTCACCACTCTCTGGGTGAAGAAATTCCTCCTCATCTCGGTCCTAAATGGCTTCCCCCTTATCCTTAGACTGTGTTCCCTGGTTCTGGACTTCCCCAACATTGGGAACATTCTTCCTGCATCTAACCTGTCTAACCCCGTCAGAATTTTAAACGTTTCTATGAGGTCCCCTCTCATTCTTCTGAACTCCAGTGAATACAAGCCCAGTTGATCCAATCTTTCTTGATAGGTCAGTCCCGCCATCCCGGGAATCAGTCTGGTGAACCTTCGCTGCACTCCCTCAATAGCAAGAATGTCCTTCCTCAGGTTAGGAGACCAAAACTGTACACAATACTCCAGGTGTGGCCTCACCAAGGCCCTGTACAATTGTAGCAACACCTCCCTGCCCTTGTACTCAAATCCCCTCGCTATGAAGGCCAACATGCCATTTGCTTTCTTAACCGCCTGCTGTACCTGCATGCCAACCTTCAATGACTGATGTACCATGACACCCAGGTCTCGCTGCACCTGCCCTTTTCCTAATCTGTCACCATTCAGATAATAGTCTGTCTCTCTGTTTTTACCACCAAAGTGGATAACCTCACATTTATCCACATTATACTTCATCTGCCATGCATTTGCCCACTCACCTAACCTATCCAAGTCGCTCTGCAGCCTCATAGAATCCTCCTTGCAGCTCACACTGCCACCCAACTTAGTGTCATCCGCAAATTTGGAGATACTACATTTAATCCCCTCGTCTAAATCATTAATGTACAGTGTAAACAGCTGGGGCCCCAGCACAGAACCTTGCGGTACCCCACTAGTCACTGCCTGCCATTCTGAAAAGTCCCCATTTACTCCTACTCTTTGCTTCCTGTCTGACAACCAGTTCTCAATCCATGTCAGCACACTACCCCCAATCCCATGTGCTTTAACTTTGCACATTAATCTCTTGTGTGGGACCTTGTCGAAAGCCTTCTGAAAGTCCAAATATACCACATCAACTGGTTCTCCCTTGTCCACTCTACTGGAAACATCCTCAAAAAATTCCAGAAGATTTGTCAAGCATGATTTCCCTTTCACAAATCCATGCTGACTTGGACCTATCATATTACCTCTTTCCAAATGCACTGCGATGACCTCCTTAATAATTGATTCCATCATTTTACCCACTACCGCTGTCAGGCTGACCGGTCTGTAATTCCCTGTTTTCTCTCTCCCTCCTTTTTTAAAAAGTGGGGTTACATTGGCTACCCTCTACTCCATAGGAACTGATCCAGAGTCAATGGAATGTTGGAAAATGACTGTCAATGCATCCACTATTTCCAAGGCCACCTCCTTAAGTACTCTGGGATGCAGTCCATCAGGCCCTGGGGATTTATCGGCCTTCAATCCCATCAATTTCCCCAACACAATTTCCCGACTAATAAGGATTTCCCTCAGTTCCTCCTCCTTACTAGACCCTCCGACCCCTTTTATATCCGGAAGGTTGTTTGTGTCCTCCTCAGTGAATATCGAACCAAAGTACTTGTTCAATTGGTCCGCCATTTCTTTGTTCCCCGTTATGACTTCCCCTGATTCTGACTGCAGGGGACCTACGTTTGTCTTTACTAACCTTTTTCTCTTTACATATCTATAGAAACTTTTGCAATCCGTCTTAATGTTCCCTGCAAGCTTCTTCTCGTACTCCATTTTCCCTGCCCTAATCAAACCCTTTGTCCTCCTCTGCTGAGTTCTAAATTTCTCCCAGTCCCCGGGTTCATTGCTATTTCTGGCCAATTTGTATGCCACTTCCTTGGCTTTAATGCTATCCCTGATTTCCCTTGATAGCCACGGTTGAGCCACCTTCCCTTTTTTACTTTTACGACAGACAGGAATGTACAATTGTTGTAGTTCATCCATGCGGTCTCTAAATGTCTGCCATTGCCCATCCACAGTCAACCCCTTCAGTATCATTCGCCAATCTATCCTAGCCAATTCACGCCTCATACCTTCAAAGTTAGCCTTCTTTAAGTTCTGGACCATGGTCTCTGAATTAACTGTTTCATTCTCCATCCTAATGCAGAATTCCACCATATTATGGTCACTCTTCCCCAAGGGGCCTCGCACAACGAGATTGCTAATTAATCCTCTCTCATTACACAACACCCAGTCTAAGATGGCCTCCCCCCTAGTTGGTTCCTCGACATATTGGTCTAAAAAACCATCCCTTATGCACTCCAGGAAATCCTCCTCTACCGTATTGCTTCCAGTTTGGTTAACCCAATCTATGTGCATATTAAAGTCACCCATTATAACTGCTGCACCTTTATTGCACGCACCCCTAATTTCATGTTTGATGCCCTCCCCAACATCACTACTACTGTTTGGAGGTCTGTACACAACTCCCACTAACGTTTTTTGTCCTTTGGTATTCTGCAGCTCTACCCATATAGATTCCACATCATCCAAGCTAATGTCCTTCCGAACTATTGCCTTAATTTGCTCCTTAACCAGCAATGCTACCCCACCTCCTTTTCCTTTTATTCTATCTTTCCTGAATGTTGAATACCCCTGGATGTTGAGTTCCCAGCCCTGATCATCCTGGAGCCACGTCTCCGTAATCCCAATCACATCATATTTGTTAACATCTATTTGCACAGTTAATTCATCCACTTTATTGCGGATACTCCTTGCATTAAGACACAAAGCCTTCAGGCTTGTTCTTTTAACACCCTTTGTCCTTTTAGAATTTTGCTGTACAGTGGCCCTTTTTGTTCTTTGCCTTGGGTTTCTCTGCCCTCCACTTTTCCTCATCTCCTTTCTGTCTTTTGCTTTTGCCTCTTTTTTGTTTCCCTCTGTCTCCCTGCATTGGTTCCCATCCCCCTGCCATATCAGTTTAAATCCTCCCCAACAGCACTAGCAAACACTCCCCCTAGGACATTGGTTCCGGTCCTGCCCAGGTGCAGACCGTCCGGTTTGTACTGGTCCCACCTCCCCCAGAACCGGTTCCAATGCCCCAGGAATTTGAATCCCTCCCTGTTGCACCACTGCTCAAGCCACGTATTGATCTGCGCTATCCTGCGATTCCTACTCTGACTATCACGTGGCACTGGTAGCAATCCCGAGATTACTACTTTTGAGGTCCTACTTTTTAATTTAGCTCCTAGCTCCTTAAATTCGTTTCGTAGGACCTCATCCCTCTTTAGATAAAGTGTAATTCTCTCTATAACTTCGCTCTACAATTGTACATGGCCTTGGTGAGATAACTGGAATACTGTGCACAGTTTTGGTCTCCTTATCTAAGGAAGGATATACTTGCCTTGCTAAGATACAGAGTAAAGCTTCCTCAATACTGTCCCACCAGACATTCCAAGGGCAGGTACAACACAGGTTAGATACAGAGTATATCTCCCTCTAACCTGTCCCAATATTCCAGGGTAGATACTGCATTTGCTGGATACAGAATAAAGCTTCCTCTACGCTGTCGCATCAACTCACAGGGCAGGAATATATACAGAGTAAAGCTCGCTCTACAATGTCCCATCAAATACTCCCAGGCATGTACAGCACGGGTCAGGAACAGAGTAAAGCTCACTCTATGCTGTCCCATCAAACATGCCCACCACATGTACTGCACGGGATAAATACAAAGTAATTTCTTCCTCCATGCTGTCCCAACAAACAATCCGAGGGCAGGTACAGCATGGGGTTAGATACAGAGTAAAGCTCCCTCTACTCTGTCCCCTCAAACACTCCCAGAGCAAGTACTGTATCAGTTAGACACTAAGTAATGCTCCCTCTGCACTGTCCAAATAAACACTCCTAGGGCAGGTACAGCATAATTTAGATACAGGGTAATCCACTCTCAAACCTCGCTCTACAATTGTACATGGCCTTGGTGAGACCACACCTGGAGTACTGTACACAGTTTTGGCATCCTTATCTAAGGAAGGCTATAGTTACCTTGCTTAGATACAGAGTAAAGCTCCCTCAACACTGTCCCACCAGACATTCCAAGGGCAGGAGTAGCCCACTTGGCCCCTCGGGCCTGCTCCACCATTTAATAGGATCCTGGCTGATTTGATCATGGACTCAGCTCCTCTTTCCTGCCCACTCCCCATAACACTTATCGCTCAAAAATCTATCTATCTCCACCTTAAATTTATTCAATGACCCATCCTCCACCGCTCTCTGGAGCAGAGAATTCCATAGATTGACAACCCTCAGAGAAGAAATTCCTGCTCATCTCAGTTTTAAATGTGCGGCCTCTTATTCTGAGACTCTGTTTCGATAAGATCACCTCTCATTCTTCTCTATGCCAATGGATATAAGTCCAACCTACCTTCATTAGTCAACTCCCTCATCTCCGGAATCAACCTAGTGAACCTTCTCTGAACAGCCTCCAGTGAAAGTATATCCTTCCTTAAATACGGAGGCCAAAACTGTACGCTGTACTCTAGGTGTGGCCTCACCAATACCCTGTACAGTTGTAGAAGTACTTCTCTGCTTTTATACTCTATCCCCCTTCCAATAAAGGCCAACATTCCATTTGCCTTCCTGATTACTTGCTGTACCTGCATAGTAACCTTTTGTGTTTCATGCACAACGACCCCCAGGTGTCTCTGTACTGCAGCACTTTGCAATTTTTCTCCATTTAAATTATAATTTGCTTTTCTATTGTTTCTGCCAAGGTGGATAATCTCACATTTTCCCACATTATACTCCATTTGCCAAATCTTTGCCCACTCACTTACCCTGTCTATATCCCTTTGCAGATTTTTTGTGTCCTCACAATTTGCTTTCCCACCCATCTTTGTATCATCAGCAAACTTGGCTACATTACACTCTCCCTTCATCCAAGTCATTAATATAGATTGTAAATAATTGAGGACCCAGCACCGATCCCTGCAGCACCCCACTAGTCACTGTTTGCCAGCAGCAAAATGACCCATTTATCCCAACTCAGATACAAAGTAAAGCTCTGACTGCACTACCCCATCAAACACTCCCAGGGCAGGTACAGCACGGGTTAGGTACAGAGTAAAGCTCCCTCTGAATTGTCCCATCAAATTCACCCAGGGGAGGTACAACATAGTTTAAATATCGAGTAAAGCTCACTCTATACTGTTCCATCAGACATTCCCAGGGCAGGTACAGCACAGATTAGACACGGAGCACAGCTCCCTCTACACTGTCCCAACCATTCCAAGGGCAGATACAGCATTTGTTAGATGCAGAATAAAGCTCCCTCTACACTGCCCCCACAAAACACTGTCCAAAGCATTCCCGGGTGGATACAGCACGGGTTAGATACAGAGTAAAGCTCCCTCTATATTGTCCCAACAACACTCCCAGGGCAGGTACAGCACAGGTTAGATACAGACTGAAGTCCATCTACATTGTCCCATCAAACACTCTCAGGGCAGGTACAGCACAGGGTAGATTATAATATAAGAAATAGGAGCAGGAGTAGGCCTCTTGGCCCCTCGACACTGCTCTGCCATTTAATTGGATCATGGCTGATTGATCTTGGGGTCAGCTCCACTTTCCTGCCCGCTCCCCATAACACTTTATTCCCTTATCACTCAAAAATCCGTCTATCTCCGCCTTTAATTTATTCAATGAGCTAGCCACCACAGCTCTCTGGGGCAGAGAATTTCATGGATTTACAAACCTCAGAAGAAATTTCTGCTCATTTCAGTTTTAAATGGACGGCTCCTTATTCTAAGACTGTCGCCTAGTGAATAACCCCATATTTTCCCACATTATACTCCATCTGCCAAATGTTTGCCCACTCACTTAGCCTGTCTGTATTCCTTTGGAGATTTTTTTGTGTCCTGCTCACAATTTGCTTTCCCACCCATCTTTGTGTAATCAGCAAACTTGGCTACATTACACTTGGCCCCTTCATCCAAGTCATGAATATAGATTGTAAATAGTTGAGGACCCAGCACCGATCCCTGCAGCACCCCACTAGTCACTGTTTGCCAACCGGAAAATTACCCATTTATCCACACTTAGATACAAAGTAAAGCTCCGTCTACACTGTCCCATCAAACACTCGCAGGGCAGGTACAGCACAGGTTAGATACAAAGTAAAGCTCTGTCTACGCTGCCCCATCAAACACTCGCAGGGCAGGTACAGCACGGGTTGGGTACAGCGTAAAGCTCTCTCTACATTATCCCATCAAATATTCCCAGGGCAGGTACAGCAGGAATTAGATACAGAGTAAAGCTCACTCTACACTGTCCCAACAAACACTTCCAGGGCAGGTACTGCATTGGTTAGGTACTAAGTAAAGCACCCTCTACACTTTCCAAATAAACATCCTAGGGCAGGTACAGCATAATTTAGATAAAGGGTAACCCTATCAAACCTCACTCTACAATTGTACAGTGCCTTGGTGAGAATACACCTGGAGTACTGTACACAGTTTTGGTCGTCTTATCTAAGGAAGGATATACTTGCCTTGTTTAGATACAAAGTAAAGCTTCCTCAATACTGTCCCACTAGACAGTCCAAGGGCAGATACAACACAGGTTAGATACGGAGTATATCCCCCTCTACACTGTCCCAAGCATTCCAGAGTAGATACTGCATTGGTTAGATACAGAATAAAGCTCCCTCTGCACTGCCCCATCAAACACTGCCAGGGCAAGTACAGCACGGGGTTAGATAATGAGTAAAGCACACTCTACACTGTCCCATCAAACACTTCCAGGACAGGTACAGCATGGGATAGATACAGAGTAAAGGTCCCTCCACTCTGCTGCATCACTCTCACGTGAAGTACAGCATGGTTTAAACACAGAGTAAATGTTTCTCTACACTGTCCCATTAAACAGTCCAAGGGCAGGACAGCACATATTAAAAACACAGCAAGGATTCCTCTGCACTGTCCCACGAGACATTCCCAGCGCATGCACAGCACAGGTTAGATATAGAGTAAAGCCCCCTCAACATTGTCCCATCAAACACTGCCAGGGCCAGTACAGTACAGGTTAGACATGGAGTCTACCTCCCCCAAACACTCCAGGGCAGGAACAGCACGGGATAAATGCAGAGTCATTTCTCCCTCTACACTGTCCCATCAACTATTCCTAGGTAAGATGCAACACAGGTTAGACGCAGAGTAAAAGTCCCTCTACGCTGTCTCACCAGACATTCCCAGGGCAGGTACAGCATGGGTTATATAAAGATTAAATCTCCCTCCAGCCTGTCCCAAACACTCCCAGGTTAGGTACTGCATTGGTTAGACACAGAGTTAATCTCCCTGTACACTGTCCCATCAAACACTGCAGAACAGGTACAGCACGGGTTGGCTGGAGTAAAGTTGCCCTTACACTGTCCCATCAAATCTTATTGAATGGGGAAAGGGGCTGTATGGCCCACTCCTGCTCCTATTTCTCATGGTCTTATGTACCCAGCATGCTCCGCGGTGGAGAATGTGCCGCACGCAGACCACAGGAGCTCAGTGCGCAGGCGCGGGTCCTGGCTGTGTTTGGAGCATGCGCGGTGCATGTAATGGCGGAGGAGACTCGTGTTTGAGAGACTCCACAGAAGTGTCGTTTTCAGCGGGACGGAGCGGAGTAATGAACCAGCGGTGAGCCGGGGAGGCTTCATAAACAACCGGTGCCCGCCGCAAGCTCGGAATAATAACCGGAACATCGGCGGTTGCAGCTTCGGGGCTTTCTCCCGGTCACAGGCCCAGGCTATCGGCGGCCATCTTCATGCAGGAAGGCAGGTTCAGCGCTCCGCCATTTTGATTCAGTGAGTAGCAAAGCGCATGCGCGGCCATCTTGGTGTAGGAACAAAGTGAATGATGTCACTGTATAGAACTGAACCCAGCCAGAGTCAGCACCTTCAGGGGAAGGGAACCAGGGAGTGTAGAACTGAACCCAGCCAGAGTCAGCACCTTCAGGGGAGGGGAACCAGTGAGTGTAGAACTGAGCCCAGCCAGAGTCAGCACCTTCAGGGGAGGGGAACCAGGGAGTGTGGGACTGAACCCAGCCAGAGTCAGCACCTTCAGGGGAGGGGAACCAGTGAGTGTAGAACTGAGCCCAGCCAGAGTCAGCACTTTCAGGGGAGGGGAACCAGTGAGTGTAGAACTGAACCCAGACAGAGTCAGCACCTTCAGGGGAGGGGAACCAGTGAGTGTAGAACTGAACCCAGCCAGAGTCAGCACCTTCAGGGGAGGGGAACCAGTGAGTGTAGAACTGAACCCAGCCAGAGTCAGCACCTTCAGGGGAGGGCAACCAGTGAGTGTAGAACTGAACCCAGCAAGAGTCAGCACCTTCAGGGGAGGGCAACCAGTGAGTGTAGAACTGAACCCAGACAGAGTCAGCACCTTCAGAGGAGGGGAACAAGTGAGTGTGGAACTGAACCCAGACAGAATCAGCACCTTCAGGGGAGGGGAACTAGTGAGTGTAGAACTGAACCAAGACAGAGTCAGCACCTTCAGGGGAGGGGAACCAGTGAGTGTAGAACTGAACCCAGCCAGAGTCAGCAGAAGAACTAGGAGCAGGAGTAGGCCGTATGGCCCCTCAAGCCTGCTCCACCATTCAATAAGATCATGGCTGCTCCGCTGATGGACTCAGGTCCATTTCCCTGCCCGCTCCCCATAACCCCCTATTCCCTTATTGGTTAAAAAACTGTCTCTTTCTGTCTTAAATTTATTCAATGTCCCAGCTTCCACAGCTCTCTGAGGCAGCGAATGCCACAGATTTCCAACCCTCAGAGAAGAAATTCCTCCTCATCTCCGTTTTAAATAGGCGGCTCTTTATTCTAAGATTATGCCCCCTAGTTCTAGTCTCCCCCATCAGTGGAAACATCCTCTCTGCATCCACCTTGTCAAGAAGTGAACCTTCTCTGAACTGCCTCCAAAGCAAATATATCTTTTCTTAAATATGGAAACCAAAACTGCACGCAGTATTCCAGGTGATGCCTCACTAATACCCTGTATAACTGTAGCTAGACTTCCCTGCTTTTATACTCCATCCCCTTTGCAATAAAGGCCAATATCTCATTGGCCTTCCTGATCACCTGCTGTGCCTGTATACTGACCTTTTGTGTTTCATGTACCAGGACCCCGCAGGTCCCGCTGTACTGCTGCACGTTGCAATCTTTCTCCATTTAAATAATAACTTGCTCCTCGATTTTTTTTTTCTGCCGAAGTGCATAACCTCACTTTCCAACATTATACTCCATCTCCCAAATTTTTGCCTACTCACTTAGCCTGTTTGAGCTTTTGCAGGTTTTTTGTGTCCTTCTCACACATTGCTTTTTCTCCCATCTTTGTATCATCAGCAAACTTGGCTACTTACAATTGGTCCCTTCATCCAAGTCGTTAATATAGATTGTAAATAGTTGGGGTCCCAGCACTGGTTCCTGCGGCACTCCACTAGTTACTGGTTTCCAACCAGAGAATGAACCATTTATCCCAACTCTCTGTTTTCTGTTAGTTAGCCAATCCTCTATCCATGCTAATATATTACCCCCAACCCCGTGAACTTTTATCTTATGCAGTAACCTTTTATGTGGCACCTTGTCAAATGCCTTCTGAAAGTCCAAATATACCACATCCACTAGTTCCCCTTTATCCACCCTGTTCAGCACATCCTTAAAGAACTCCAGAAAATTTGTAAAACATGGCTTCCCCTTCATAAATCCATACTGACTCTGCCTGACTGAATTATGCTTTTCCAAATGCCCTGCTACTACTTCTTTAATAATGGACTCCAACATTTTTCCAACCACAGATGTTAGGCTAACTGGTCTATAGTTTCCTGCTTTTTGGCTATTTCCTTTTTTTAAATAGAGGCATTACACTTGCAGTTTTCCAATCTGCTGGAACATCCCCAGAATCTAGGGAATTTTGGTAAATTACAACCAATGCATCCACTATCCCTGCCGCTACTTCTCTTAAGACCCTAGGATGCAAGCCATCAGATCCAGAGGATTTATTCGCCTTTACTCCCATTATCTTACTGAGTACCACCTCCTTTGTGATTGTGGTAAGTTCCTCCGCCCCTCCATAACCCCTTGACTATCCACCAACATTCTTTGCTGGCTTTTAAAAGCTTCCCAATCTTCTGTCCTTCCAGTAGTTTTGGCCACTTTGTATGTCCTTGTTTTTAATTGGATACCATCCTTTATTTCTTTAGTTAGACACAGATGGCTATCTTTTCTTTTCCACCCTTTCCTCCTCACTGGAAATATTTGTCTTGAGAGTTATGAACTATCTCCAAAATATACGCCACTGTTCATCAAACGTCCTACACTTCAATCTATTTTCCCAGTCTACTTTAACCAACTCTGCCATCATACCTTTGTAGTCTCCTTTATTTAAGCTCAGTACGCTGGTTTGAGATGCAATTTTCTCACCCTCCATCTGAATTTGAAATTCAACCATGCTATGATCAATAATTCCAAGGGGATCCTTTACTAGGAGATTGTTGATAAATTCTGTCTCATTACACAGGACCAGATCTAACATAGCCAGCACCTTCAGAGGAGGCGAGGGAGAGAAACCAGTCAGTTACAGTAGAAACGGGAGAATGTGTAATGGTGAACAAGGAAATGGCAGAACAATTAAATCAATACTTTGGTTCTGTCTTCACAGAAGAGGACATAAATAATGTCCCAGAAATGCGAGGGAACCAAGGGTCCAGTGAGCAAGAGGAATTAAAGGAAATGATTATTAGTAAGAAAATAGTGCTGGAGAAACTAATGGGACTGAAGGTAGATAAATCCCCAGGGCCTGATGATCTGCGTCCCAGAGTACTAATAGAGGTAGCCATGGAAATAGTAGATGCATTGGTTGTCATCTTACAACATTCTATAGATTATGGAACATAATTAAAGCACATGGGATTGGGGATGATGTACTGACATGGATTGAAAATTGATTAACTGACAGGAAACACAGAGTAGGAATAAACGTGTCTTTTTCGGGGTAACGGGCAGCGACTAGTGGGGTACCACAGGGATCAGTGCTTGCGCCCCAGCTATTCACAATATAAATGATTTGGATGAGGGAACCAAATGTAATATTTCCAAGTTTGCTGACGATACAAAACTAGGTGGGGTTGTGAGTTGTGAGGAGGATGCAAAGACTCTGCAAGGCAATTTAGATTGGCTAAAATTCTTTGAGGATGTAATGAACAGAATGGATAAAGGGGAACCAGGGAATGTAGTGTATTTGGACTTCCAGAAGGCATTTGACAAGGTGCTGGAATAGACTGGCTAATAATACTTAAAGGGTTGACAGTGGATAGGCAATGGCAAACATTTAAAGATCACATGGATGAACTTCAACAATTGTACATCCTTGTCTGGAATAAAAATAAAATGGGAAAGGTGGCTCAACCGTGGCCAACAAGGGAACTTAAGGATAGTGTTAAATCCAAGTAAGAGGCATATAAATTGGCCAGAAAACTCAGCAAACCTGAGGACTGGGAAAAATTTAGAATTAAGCAGAGGAGGACAAAGGGTTTAATTAGGAGGGGGGAAATAGAGTATGAGAGGAAGCTTGTTGGGAACATAAAAACTGACTACAAAAGCTTCTATAGATACGTGAAGAGAAAAATAGTGAAGACAAACGTAGGTCCCTTGCAGTCAGATTCAGGTGAATTTATAATGGGGAACAAAGAAATGGCAGACGAGTTGAACAAATACTTTGGTTCTGTCTTCACGAAGGAAGACACAAATAACCTTCCGGAAATACTAGTGGACCGAGGGTCTAGTGAGAAGGAGGAACTGAAGGAAATCCTTATTAGGCAGGAAATTGTCTTGGGGAAATTGATGGGATTGAAGGCCTGATAGTCTACATCCCAGAGTACTTAAGGAAGTGGCCCTAGAAATAGTGGATGCATTGGTGATCATTTTCCAACAGTCTATGGACTCTGGATCAGTTCCTATGGACTGGAGGGTAGCTAATGTAACACCACTTTTTAAAAAAGGAGGGAAAGAGAAAACTGGTAATTATTGACCGGTTAGCCTGACATCAGTAGTGGGGAAAATGTTGGACTCAATTATTAAAGATGAAATAGCAGCACATTTGGAAAGCAGTGACAGGATCGGTCCAAGTCAGCATGGATTTATGAAGGGGAAATCATGCTTGACAAATCTTCTAGAATTTTTTGAGGATGTAACTAGTAGAGTGGACAAGGGAGAACCAGTGGATGTGGTGTATTTGGACTTTCAAATGGCATTTGACAAGGTCCCACACAAGAGATTGGTGTGCAAAATTAAAGCACATGGTATTGGGGGTAATGTCCTGTGGATAGAAAACTGGTTGGCAGACAGGAAGCAGAGAGTCGGAATAAACGGGTCCTTTCAGAATGGCAGGCAGTGACTAGTGGGGTGCCGCAGGGCTCAGTGCTGGGACCCCAACTATTTATAATATACATTAACAATTTAGATGAAGGAATTGAGTGTAATATCTCCAAATTTGCAGATGGCACTAAGCTGGGTGGTGATGTGAGCTGTGAGGAGGACGATAAGAAGGTGCAGGGTGACTTGGACAGGTTAGGTGAGTGGGCAAATGCATGGCAGATGCAGTATAACATGAATAAATGTGAGGTTATCCACTTTGGTGTCAAAAACACGAAGGCGGAATATTATCTGAATGGCGGCAGATTAGGAAAAGAGGAGGTGCAACGAGACCTGGGTACATCAGTCATTGAAAGTTGGCATGCAGGTACAGCAGGTGGTGAAGAAGGCAAATGGTATGTTAGTAGTCAAAGCTAGGGGATTTGAGTATAGGAGCAGGGAGATCTTACTGCAGTTGTACAGGGCCTTGGTGAGGCCTCACCAGGAATATTGTGTTCAGTTTGGTCGCCTAATCTGAGGAAGGACGTTCTTGCTATTGAGGGAGTGCAGTGAAAGTTCACGAGACTTATTCCCGGGATGGCTGGACTGACATATGAGGAGAGACTGGATCAAGTGGGCCTGTATTCACTGGAGTTTAGAAGGATGAGAGGGAATCTCATAGAAACATATAAAATTCTCACGGGACTGGACAGGTTAGATGCAGGAAGAATGTTCCCAATGTTGAGGAAGGCCAGAACCAGGGAACACAGTCTAAGGATAAGGGGTAAGCCATTTAGGATTGAGATGAGGAGAAACTTCTTCACTCAGAGAGTTGTTAACCTGTGGAATTCTCTACAGCAGAGAGTTGTTGATGCCAGTTCGTTGGATATATTCAGGAGTGAGTTAGATGTGGCCCTTGCGGCTAAAGGGATCAAGGGGTATGGAGAGAAAGCAGGAAAGGGGTACTGAGGTGAATGATCAGCCATGATCTTATTGAATGGTGGTGCAGTGTTGAAAGGCCGAATGGCCTACTCCTGCATCTATTTTCTATGTTTCTATGTGCCACATAACAGGTTACTGCACAAGATAAATTTCACAGGGTTGGGGGTAATATATTAGCATGGATAGAGGATTGGCTTACGAATAGAAAACAGAGAGTAGGGATAAATGGTTCATTCTCGGTTTGGCAATCAGTAACCAATGGGATGCTGCAGGGATCAGTGCTGGGACCCCAACTATTTACAATGTATATTAACGACTTGGAGGAAGGGACTGAGTGTAACGTAGCCAAGTTTGCCAATGATACAAAGATGGGAGGAAAAGCAATGTGAGGAGGACACACAAAATCTGAAAAAAGACATAGACAGGCTAAGTGAGTGGAGATGGAGTATAATGTTGGAAAGTGTGAGGTCATTCACTTTGGCAAAAAAAATCAAAGATTGAAGAACAAGTTATTATTTAAATGGAGAAAGATTGCAAAGTGCTGCAGTACAGTGGGACCTGGGGGTACTTGTTCATGAAACAAAAGGTTAGTATGCAGGTACAGCAAGTGATCAGGAAGACCAATGGAATCGTGGCCTTTATTGCAAAGGGGATGGAGTATAAAAACATGGAAGTCTTGCTACAGTTGTACACGGTATTGGTGAGGCCAGACATGGAATACTGAGTGCAGTTTTGGTTTCCATATTTACGAAAGGATATATTTGCTTTGGAGGCAGTTCAGAGAAGGTTCACTAGGTTGATTCCGGAGATGAGGGAGTTGACTTATGAGGAAAGGTTGAGTAGGTTGGGCCTCTACTCATTGGAATTCAGAAGAATGAGAGGTGATCTTATCAAAATGTATAAGATTATGAGGGGGCTTGACAAGGTGGATGCAGAGAGGATGTTTCCACTGATAGGGGAGACTAGAACTAGAGGCATAATCTTAGAATAAGGGGCTGTCCATTTAAAACTGAGATGAGGAGGAATTTCTTCTCTGAGGGTTGTGGATCTGTGAAATTCGCTGCCTCAGAGAGCTGTGGAAGCTGGGACATTGAATAAGTTTAAGACAGAAATAGTCAATTTTTTAAATGACAAGGAAATAAGATGTTTATGGGGAGTGGGCAGGGAAGTGGACCTGAGTCCATAATCGGATCAGCCATGATCGTATTAAATGGTGGAGCAGGCTCGAGGGGCTGTATGGCCTTCTCCTGCTTCTATTTCTTATGTTCTTATGTAGATAGGTTGAGTGAGTGGGCAAACACATGACAGATGCAGTACAACGTGGATAAATGTGAAATTATCCACTTTGTTAGGAAAAACATATGGACAAAGTATTATTTAAATGATGATGGCTTGGGAAGTGTCGATGTACAGAGGGACCTGGGTGTCCTTGAACACCAGTCATTGAAAGCAAACATGCAGGTGCAGCAAGCAGTTAGGAAGGCAAATGGTATGTTGGCCTTCATTGCAAGAGGATTTGTGTACAGGAGCAAGGATGTCCTACTACAGTTATACAGGGCCCTGGTGAGACCGCACCTGGAGTATTGTGTGCAGTTTTGGTCTCCTTACCCAAGAAAGGATATACTTGCCATAGAGGGAGTGCAGAAAAGGTTCACCACACTGATTCCTGGGATGGCAGGACTGTCGTATAAGGAGAGATTGGGTCGACTGGGCCTGTATTCTCGAGTTTAGAAGAATGAGAGGGGATCTCATTGAAACGTATAAAATTCTGACTGGGTTGGATTGACTGGATGCTGGGAGGATGTTTCCCCTGGGCCGGGAAGTCTAGAACAAGGGGTCACAGTCTCAGGATACAGGGTAGGAAATTTAGGGCCGAGATGAGGAGAATATTTTTCACTCAGAGGGTGGTGAACCTGTGGAATTCTCTACCACAGAAGGCTGTGGAGGCCAAGTCACTGAATATATTTAAGAGGGAGATAGATAGATTTCTAGAAACAAAAGGCATCAATGGGTATGGGGAAAAAACGGGAATATGGTGTTGAGATGGAGGATCAGCCATGATCTTATTGAATGGCGGTGCAGACTCGATGGCCTACTACTGCTCCTATTTTCTATGTTTCTATTTGGCTTGTCAAGCCCTTTCCAGCTCCCAGCTAGTCCCACTGCCCCGCCCTTTCCCTGAGCCCTGCAAATGTTTTCTTTCAGATACTTATCCAACTCTCTTTTGAAAGCTGTGATTGAGTCTGTCTCCACCACCTTTCAGGCCGTGCATTCCGGATCCCAACCACTCGCTGCATAAAATAGATTTTTCTTCGGTCGCCTTTGGTTCTTTTGCCAATCACCTTAAATCCGTCTCCTCTGGTTCTCGACCCTTCCACCAGTGGGAACAGTATCTCTCTATCTACTCTGTCCGGACCCCTCATGATTTTGAACACCTCTATCAATTCTGCTCTCAACCTTCTCTGCTCCAAGGAGAACAACCCCAGCTTCTCCAGTCTATCCATGGAACTGAAGTCCCTCACCTCGTGAATCATTCTTGTCAATCTTTTCTGCACCCTCTCTCTAAGGCCTTCACATCCTAATGTGTGGTGCCCAGAATTGGACACAATGCTCCAGTTGAGGCCGAACCAGTGTTTTACAAAGGTTCATCATAACCTCCTTGCCTTTTGTACTCTGTGATGCCCAGGATCCTGTAAGCTTTTTTAACCGCTTTCTCAACCTGTCCTGTCACCTTCAGTGATTTGTGCACGTAAACCCACAGTTCTCACTGTTCATGCAGCCCCTTTAGGATTGTACCCTTTAGTTTATTTTGCCTCTCCTCATTCATTTAATCATGTTTCTCTAATTTTATTTCTTAACTCAGATTCACGGCCTCAATTTAGTTCTTCCTCTGAGCCCCTCAACTTAATCTGGCAGCGGAATGTTGGTGAGTGGTGATTGATTGCCTTAGGAAGCAAGCTCAGAGGCCGGAGGGCCCAGGGAGCAGTGTGTTCTGCAACCAATCGCGGTGCTTGAGGGGTGGATCTTGAGTCGGTCTGTCAGGTGAGTCAGTGTAAACCCCTGTTAAACAATTCATCTTTTAAAAGTTAAATCGAGATTTCTTTTTTCAGCAAAACAGTTTAATATCTGTCAGTATTTTATTTCCTTGGATTTCCTATTATGAGTTTCAGACACTTCAGTGCCAAGTGGACCAGGTGTTTAAAGGTCATTCATTTCCCTCGTTCCATGTCGTTGTTAGTTAAAGGTACAGAGATTGATTTCCCCTCATTATGCATTCGTAGTAGTTAAAGTAACATCCTTCCTGTTGGTAGTGAGTCACATTCTGTGCTGGGCAAGATGGCTGGTAGCTTCAGCCTTTAAAATACACATCCTCTTGTTCAAATCTCTCCAGGGCCTCGCCCCTCCCTATCTCTAACCTCCTCTATCCCACCAACCCTCTTAATAGTTTGTTTTCTTTGGAACAGAGGAGGTTGAGTGGAGACCTTAATGAAGTGTATAAAATTATGAGGGGCCTAGGTAGAGTGGATAGGAAGGACCTATTTCCCTTCACAGAGGGGTCAGCAACCAGGGGATCTTTTTAGCCAGTACGTAGGAAGCCAAACAAGAGAGGGGGAAGTTCTGGGCTTAGTATTAGGGACTGAAGCTGGGCAGGTGGAAGGGGTATCGATGGGACAGCATTTTGGTTCTAGTGATCATAATTCAGTTAGATTTAGGGTAGTTATGGAAAAGGACAAAGATAGACCAGGAATAAAGGTTCTCGATTGGGGAAAGGCCAATTTTACTAAGCGGAGATGTGATTTAGCCAAAGTGGACTGGAAACAGCTACTTGAAATGGTGAGAGATTGGGAAATGTTGGTGTTCAGAGGAACCTTGATGTCCTTGTACACGAATCACTGAAAGTTAGTATGCAGGTACAACATGCAATTAAGAAAGCAAATGGTATGTCGGCCTTTATTACAACAGGATTTGAAGATAAGAGTAAACATAAGATCATAAGAAATAGGAACAGGAGTAGGTCATACGGCCCCTCGAGCCTGCTCCGCCATTCAATAAGATCATGGCTGATCTGATCATGTACTCGGGGTCCACTTCCCTGCCCGTTCCCCAAATCCCCTTATCGTTTAAGAAACTGTCTATTTCTGTCTTAAATTTATTCAATGTCCCAGCTTCCACAGTGAATTCCACAGTTTTACAACCCTCTGAGAGAAGAAATTCCTCCTCATCTCTGTTTTAAATGTGTGGCCCCTTATTCTAAGATCATGCCCTCTAGTTCGAGTCTCCCCCATCAGTGAAAACATCCTCTCTGCATCCACCTTGTCAAGCCCCCTCGTAATCTTATCCGTTTCGATAAGATCACCTCTCATTCTTCTGAATTCCAATGAGTAGAGGCCGAAACTACTCAACCTTTCCTCATAAGTCAACCCCCCAATCTCCAGAAACAATCTAGTGAACCTTCACTGAACTGCCTCCAAAGCAAGTATATCCTTTTGTAAATATGGAAACCAAAACTGCACACAGTATTCCAGGTGTGGTCTACCTTATATAACTGTAGCAAGACTTCCTCGCTTTTATACTCCATCCCCTTTGTAATAAAGGCCAAGATACCATTGCCCTTCCTGATCACTTGCTGTACCTGCATACTAACCTTTTGTGTTTCATTCACAAGTATCCCCAGGACCCGCTGTACTGCGGCACTTTGCAATCTTTTTCGATTGAAATAATTACTTGCTCTTTGATGTCTTACTGCAATTATATTGGACCCTGGTGAGACCACACCTGGAGAATTATGTACAGTTTTGGCTGTTGATCTAAGAAAGGATGTACTTGCCATTGAGGATAGCAATGAAGGTTCACCAGACTGATTCCTGGGATGGGGGGATTGTCCTATGAGGAGAGATTGAGTAAACTAGGCCTATATTCTCTAGAGTTTAGAAGAATGAGAGGTGATCTCATTGAAACATACAAAATTCTGACAGGGCTTGACAGGGTAGATCAGGGGCGTGAAACAAACGGCCCACAGGACGGACATGGCCTCCAAAGCCCCTTCCTCTGGCCCACCACGTGATTTAATTTTTATGCCCCCTCCCTGCCCCCGATCTTTCGCTTGCTGACTCAAACACAACCTGAATTTGTCGGCCGCCACAGAACAGGAGGAGGGCGACGGAAGCATGGGGAAGGTCAGTCGGTGTCCACGGGGAGCAATTCTGGGACAATGAAGGCCCTCACACGGACTGTCAATGGGAGATAAGCTTCAAGTGAGGCAGTGAGTAGATAAATACCGAGAGAGAGGGGGAGGAGTGTCGCTGGAACTCCAGGTGATTTAACAGATGATGGGGGTTAGTGCAGGGTTAGGTAGTGTGGGGGTTGTGTTCCTGCCCTGGGCCCACCCTCAGCCCCAGCGAGGCACTGATTTAAAATTTTCAGCCTCGTGTTCAAATCCCTCGATGGCCCTGCCCCTCCCTATCTCTCTAACCTGCTCCAGCCCCGACAACCCTCCCTATCTCTGTAATCTCCTCCAGTCCCTACACCCTCCCCCCTCCCTATCTCTGTAACCTCCTCCAGCCCTACATCCCTCCCTATCTCTGTAACCTCCTCCAGCCCCTACACCCTCCCTATCTCTAACCTCCTCCAGCCCTACACCCCTCACTATCTCTGTAACCTCCTCCAGCCCCTACCCCCCTCCCTATCTCTGTACCTCCTCCAGCTCCTACCCCCCTCCCTATCTCTGTAACCTCCTCCAGCCCTACAGCCCCGCCTATCTCAGTAACATCCTCCAACACTATGCCCCTCCCTATCTCTGTAACCCTCTCCAGCCCCTACACCTCTCCCTATGTCTGTAATGTACTCCAGCCCCTACACCACTCCATATCTCTAACCTCCAGCCATACCTACACCCAGCCCTACCTCTCTAACCTCCTCCAGCCCCTACACCCCTCCCTATCTCTGTAACCTCCTCCAGCCCCTACACCTCTCCCTATCTCTGTAACCTCCTACAGCCCCTACACAACTCCCTATTTCTGTAACCTCCTGCAGCCCCTACACCCCTCCCTATCTCGGTAACCTTCAGCCACTACACACCTCCCCTATCTCTGTAGCCTCCGCCAGCCCCTCAACCTCTTCTTATTTCTGTAATCTCCTACAACCCTACATCCCTCCCTATCTCTGTAACCTCCTCCAGCCCCTACACCCCTCCCTATCTCAGTAACCTCCTCCAACCCCAGCACCTCTCCCTATCTCTGTAACCTCCTCCAGCCCCTGCGCCTCTCCCTATCTCTGTAACCTCCTCCAGCCCCTGCACCTCTCCCTATCTCTGTAACCTCCTCCAGCCCCTACATCTCTCCCTATCTCTGTAACCTCCTCCAGCCCCTACACCTCTCCCTATCTCTGTAACCTCTTCCAGCCCCTACACCTCTCCCTATCTCTGTAACCTTATCCAGCCCCTACACCTCTCCCTATCTCTGTAACCTCCTCCAGCCCCTACACCCCTTCCAATCTCGGTAACCTCCTCATCTCGGTAACCTCCTCCAGCCCCTACACCTCTCCCTATCTCGGCAACCTCCTCCAGCCCCTACACCTCTCCCTATCTCTGTAATCTCCTCCGGCCCCGTCACCCCTCCGTATCTCTGTAATCTCCTCCAGCCCCTACACAACTCCCTATCTCTAACCCTCTCCAGCCCCTACACCCCTCCCTATGTCCGTAACATCCTCCAGCCCCTACACCCCTCTCTATCTCTGTTACCTCCTCCAGCCCCAACATCCCTCATTATCTCTGTAACCGCCTCCAGCCTCAACACACCTCCCTATCTCTGTAACCTCCTCCAGCCCCTACACCCCTTCCAATCTCGGTAACCTCCTCATCTCGGTAACCTCCTCCAGCCCCTACACCTCTCCCTATCTCTGGAACCTCCTCCAGCCCCTACACCTCTCCCTATCTCTGTAACCTTATCCAGCCCCTACACCTCTCCCTATCTCTGTAACCTCCTCCAGCCCCTACACCCCTTCCAATCTCGGTAACCTCTTCATCTCGGTAACCTCCTCCAGCCTCTACACCTCTCCCTATCTCTGTAATCTCCTCCAGCCCTACACCCCTCCCTATCTCCGTAACCTCCTCCAGACCCTACACCTCTCCCTATCTCTGTAACCTGCTCCAGCCTTACCGTCCTCCCTATATCTGTAACCTCATCCAGCCCCTACACCCCTCCCTGTCTCTAAAACCTCCTCCAGCCCCTACACACTTCCCTATCTCTGTAACCTCCTCCAGCCCCAACATCCCTGCCTTTCTCTGTAACATCCTCCAGCCCCTACACCCCTCCCTATCTCGCTAGCCTCCTCCAGCCCCTGCACCCCTTCCTATCTCTATAATCTCTGCCAGCCCCTCCATGCCTCCCTTTCTCTGTAATCTCCTGCAGCACTACACCGCTCCCTTTCTCTGTAACCTCCTGCCCTTACACGCATCCCTATTTCTGTGACTTCCAGCCACTACACCCCTCCCTATCTCGCTAGCCTGCACCAGCCCCTACAATGCACCCTATCTCTCTAACCTCCTCCAGCCCCAACACCCCTTGCTATCTCTGTAACCTCCTCCAGCCCCTACACACTTTCCTATCTCTGTAATCCCCTCCCCCCCTCCCCTCCCCCCTCCCCCCTCCCCTCCCCCCCTCCCCCCTCCCCTCCCCCCTCCCCCCTCCCCTCCCCCCCTCCTCCCCTCCCCCCCTCCTCCCCTCCCCTCCCCCCCCCCTCCCCCCTCCCCCTCCCCTCCCCCCCCCCTCCCCCCTCCCCCCCTCCCCACTCCCCCCTCCCCACTCCCCCCTCCCCACTCCCCTCCCCCCTCCCCACTCCCCTCCCCCCCTCCCCCCTCCCCCCTCCCCCCTCCCCATTTCTGTAACCTCCTCCAGCCTCGAAACACCTCTCTATCTCTAAACTCCTGCAGCCCCTACACCTGTCCCTATCTCTGTAACCTCCTCCAGCCGTACACCCCAACCTGTCTCTCTAACCTCCTCCAGCCCCTACATTCCTCCCCATTTCTGTAACCTCCTCCAGCCCCTACATCCCTCCCTATGTCTGTAACCTCCTCCAGCCCCTACATCCCTCCCCATTTCTGTAACCTCCTCCCACCCTACGCAACCCCTATCTCCATAACCGCCTCCAGCCCTACACCCCTCCCTCTCTCTCTAACCTCCTCCAGAGACTACAGCCCTCCCAATCTTTGTAACCTCCTCCAGCCCCTACACCCCTCCCTATCTTGGTAACCTCCAGCCCCTACACCCCTCATTATCTCTGTAAACTCCCCCAGCCACTACACACCTCCCTATGTCTGTAACTTCCTCCAGCCCCTATACCCCCCGCTATCTCTATAACCTCCTCCAGTCCCTACAACCCTCGCTATTCTCAAACTCCAGCCCTACAAACCTCCCTATCTCTATAACCTCCTCCAGTCTTACCATCCTTCCTATCTCTGTAACCTCCTCCAGCCCCTACACCCCTCCCTATCTCTAAAACCTCTTCCAGCCCCTACACACTTCCCTATCTCTGTAACCTCCTCCAGCCCCAATATCCCTGCCTTTCTCTGTAACATCCTCCAGCCCCCACACCCCTCCCTATCTCGCTAGCCTCCTCCAGCCCCTACACCCCTTCCTATCTCTATAATCTCTGCCATCCCCTACATGCCTCCCTTTCTCTGTAATCTCCTGCAGCACTACACCCCTCCCTTTTTCTGTAACCTCCTCCAGTCCCTACACCCCTCCCAATCTGAAACTTCCTACACCCCTCCCTATCTGAAACCTCCTCCAGCCCCTACACCCCTCCCTATCTCAAACCTCCTCCAGCCCCTACACCCCTCCCTATCTCTAACCTCCAGCTCTTACAACCCTCCCTATCTCTGTAACCTGCAGCACCTATAACCCTCTCTATTTCTGTAACCTCCTCCAGCCTCTACAACCATCCCAATCTCTATAACCTCCTCCAGCCCCTACACCCCTCCCTATCTCCATGTTTGACAAATTTGCGAGAATTCTTTGAGGACGTAACAAAGAGGGTGAATAAAGGGGAACCACTGGATGTGGTGTACTTGGACTTGCAGAGGCATTTGACAAGGTGCCACAAAGGTTACTACACAATATAAATATTCACGGGGTTGCGGGTAATATATTAGCATGGATAGAGGATTGTCTAATGAACAGAAAGCAGAGAGTAGGGATAAATGGTTTATTCTCGGGTTGGCAAACAGTAACCAGTGGGGTGCCGCAGGGATCAGTGCTGGGACCCCAACTATTTACAATCTACATTAACGACTTGGAGGAAGGGACCGAGTGTAACGTAGCCAGGTTTGTCGTTGATACAAAGATGGGAGGAAAAGCAATGTGTGAGGAGGACACACAAAATCTGCAAAGGGACATAGACAGGGTAAGTGGGCATAAATTTGACAGATGGAGAATAATATTGGAAAGTGTAATTTGGCAGAAATAAAGCAAAGAACAAGTTATTATTTAAATGGAGAAAGATTGCAAAGTGCTGCAGTACAGCGGGACTCGGGGGTACTTGTGCATGAAATGCAAAAGAATAGTATGCAGGTGCAGCAAGTGATCAGGAAGGCCAATGGTATCTTGGCCTTTATTGCAAAGGGGATAGAGTATAAAAGTAGGGAAGTCTTGCTACAGTTGTACAGGGTATTGGTGAGGCCACACCTGGAATACTGTGTAGTTTTGGTTTCCATATTTACAAAAAATATACTTGGTTTGGAGGCAGTTCAGAGAAGGTTCACTCGGTTGATTCCAGTGATGAGGGGGTTGACCTATGAGGAAAGGTTGAGTAGGTTGGGTCTCTGCTCATTGGAATTCAGAGGAATGAGAGATGATCTTATCGAAACGTATAAGATAATGAGGAGGTTGACAAGGTGGATACAGAGAGGATGTTTTCACTGTTAGGAGAGACTAGAACTAGGGGGGGCATTATCTTCGAATAAGGGGCCGCCCATTTGAAAACTGAGATGAGGAGAAATTTCTTCTCTGAGGGTTGTGGATCTGTGGAATTTGCTGCCTCAGAGAGCTGTGGAAGCTGGGACATTGAATATATTTAAGACAGAAATAGACAGTTTCTTAAACGACATGGGAATAAGGAGTTATGGAGAGCGAGCAGGGAAGTGGACCTGAGTCCGTGATCGGATCAGCAATGTATTAAATGGCAGAGCAGATTCGAGGGGCCGTATGGCCTACTCCTGCTCCTATTTCTTATGTTCTTATGTTCTCTGTAACATCTGCAGCCTCACAACCCTCCCTATCTCTGTAACCGCCTCCAGCCCCACAACCCTCCCTATCTCTCTAACCGCCTCCAGACCCTACACCGCTCCCAGCTCTGTAACCTCCTGCCCTTACACGCATCCCTATCTCTGTGACCTCCAGCCACTACACCCCTCCCTATCTCGCTAGCCTGCACCAGCCCCTACAACCCTCCCTATCTCTATAACCTCCTCCAGTACTACAACCCTCCCTTTCTCTGTAACCACCTCCAGCCCCTACACCCCTCCCTATCACTGTAACCTCCTCCAGCTCCTACAACCCTCCCAAATCTGTAACTTCCTCCTAGGTCTACACCCCTCCCCATCTCTGGAACCTACTCCAGCCCCTACACCCCTCCCTATCTCTGTAACCTCCTCCAGCCCCAACACACCTCCCTATCTCCCCTACACCCCTCCCTATCTCTGTAACCTACAGCCCCAACACCCCTCCCTATCTCTGTAACCTCCTCCAGCCCCAACACACCTCCCTATCTCTGTAACCTACAGCCCCTACACCCCTCCCTATCTCTGTAACCTACAGCCCCTACACCCCTCCCTATCTCTGTAATCTCCTCCAGCCCCAACACCCCTCCCTATCTCTGTAACCTACAGCCCCTACACCCCTCCCTATCTCTGTAACCTACAGCCCCTACACCCCTTCCTATCTCTGTAACCTACAGCCCCTACACCCCTCCCTATCTCTGTAACCTACAGCCCCTACACCCCTCCCTATCTCTGTAACCTCCTCCAGTCCCTACAAACCTCCCTATGTCTGTAGCCTCCACCAGCCCGACAACCCTCCCTATCTCTCTAACTGCCTCCAGACTCTACACATCTCTCTATCTCTGTGACCTCCTCCGGCTCCTACACCCCTACTGATCTCTGTAACCTCTTCGAAGGCCTACACCCCTCACTTTCTCTGTAACCTTTTCCAGTCCCTACTACCCTCCCTCTCTGTGTAACCTCCTCCAGCCTCTACAACCCTCCCAATCTCTAACCTCCTCCAGCACCTACACATCTCCCTATCTCTGCAACCTCCTCCAGCCCCTACACCCCTCCCTATCTCTGTAACCTTCTGCAGCCCCGAAACCCCTCCCTATCTCTGTAACCTCCTCCAAGGCCTACATCCCTCCCTTCTCTGTAACCTTCTCAAAGCCCCTCCACCCCTCCCCTTCTCTCTCTCTCTCTGTCACCTCCAGCCCCTACACCCCTCCCTATCTCTGTAAACTCCTCCAGGCCCTGCACCCTCCCTGTCTCTGTAAACCTCAGCACCTACACCCATCCCGATCTCTGCAACCTCCAGCCCCTACACCCCTCCCTATCTCGCTAGCCTCCTCCAGCCCCTACTCCCTCTCTATCTCTATAACCTGCTCCAGAACCTACACACCTCCCTATCTCTGTAACCTCTTGCAGCCCCATACACCCCTCCCTATCTTTAATTTCCTCCAGGCCCTATAACCCTCCCTATCTCTGTAACCACCTCCAGAACCTACACCCCTCCCTTTCTATGTAACCTCCTCCAGCCCCTACATAGAAACATAGAAACATAGAAAATAGGTGCAGGAGTAGGCCATTCAGCCCTTCTAGCCTGCACCGCCATTCAATGAGTTCATGGCTGAACATGAAACTTCAGTACCCCCTTCCTGCTTTCTCGCCATAACCCTTGATCCCCCGAGTAGTAAGGACTTCATCTAACTCCCTTTTGAATATATTTAGTGAATTGGCCTCAACTACTTTCTGTGGTAGAGAATTCCACAGGTTCACCACTCTCTGGGTGAAGAAGTTTCTCCTCATCTCGGTCCTAAATGGCTTACCCCTTATCCTCAGACTGTGACCCCTGGTTCTGGACTTCCCCAACATTGGGAACATTCTTTCTGCATCTAACCTGTCTAAACCCGTCAGAATTTTAAACGTTTCTATGAGGTCCCCTCTCATTCTTCTGAACTCCAGTGAATACAAGCCCAGTTGATCCAATCTTTCTTGATAGGTCAGTCCCGCCATCCCGGGAATCAGTCTGGTGAACCTTCGCTGCACTCCCTCAATAGCAAGAATGTCCTTCCTCAAGTTAGGAGACCAAAACTGTACACAATACTCCAGGTGTGGCCTCACCAAGGCCCTGTACAACTGTAGCAACACCTCCCTGCCCCTGTATTCAAATCCCCTCGCTATGAAGGCCAACATGCCATTTGCTTTCTTAACCGCCTGCTGTACCTGCATGCTAACCTTCAATGACTGATGTACCATGACACCCAGGTCTCGTTGCACCTTCCCTTTTCCTAATCTGTCACCATTCAGATAATAGTCTGTCTCTCTGTTTTTACCACCAAAGTGGATAACCTCACATTTATCCACATTATACTTCATCTGCCATGCATTTGCCCACTCACCTAACCTATCCAAGTCACTCTGCAGCCTAATAGCATCCTCCTCGCAGCTCACACTGCCACCCAACTTAGTATCATCTGCAAATTTGGAGATACTGCATTTAATCCCCTCGTCTAAATCATTAATGTACAATGTAAACAGCTGGGGCCCCAGCACAGAACCTTGCGGCACTCCACTAGTCACTGCCTGCCATTCTGAAAAGTACCCGTTTACTCCTACTCTTTGCTTCCTGTCTGACAACCAGTTCTCAATCCACGTCAGCACACTACCCCCAATCCCATGTGCTTTAACTTTGCACATTAATCTCTTGTGTGGGACCTTGTCGAAAGCCTTCTGAAAGTCCAAATATACCACATCAACTGGTTCTCCTTTGTCCACTTTACTGGAAACATCCTCAAAAAATTCCAGAAGATTTGTCAAGCATGATTTCCCTTTCACAAATCCATGCTGACTTGGACCTATCATGTCACCATTTTCCAGATGCACTGCTATGACATCCTTAATAATTGATTCCATCATTTTACCCACTACTGAGGTCAGGCTGACCGGTCTATAATTCCCTGTTTTCTCTCTCCCTCCTTTTTTAAAAAGTGGGGTTACATTGGCTACCCTCCACTCCATAGGAACTGATCCAGAGTCAATGGAATGTTGGAAAATGACTGTCAATCCATCCGCTATTTCCAAGGCCACCTCCTTAAGTACTCTAGGATGCAGTCCATCAGGCCCTGGGGATTTATCGGCCTTCAATCCCATCAATTTCCCCAACACAATTTCCCGACTAATAAAGATTTCCCTCAGTTCCCCCTCCTTACTAGACCCTCTGACCCCTTTTATATCCGGAAGGTTGTTTGTATCCTCCTTAGTGAATACCGAACCAAAGTACTTGTTCAATTGGTCTGCCATTTCTTTGTTCCCCGTTATGACTTCCCCTGATTCTGACTGCAGGGGACCTACGTTTGTCTTCACCAACCTTTTTCTCTTTACATACCTATAGAAACTTTTGCAATCCGCCTTAATGTTCCCTGCAAGCTTCTTCTCGTACTCCATTTTCCCTGCCCTAATCAAACCCTTTGTCCTCCTCTGCTGAGTTCTAAATTTCTCCCAGTCCCCAGGTTCGCTGCTATTTCTGGCCAATTTGTATGCCACTTCCTTGGCTTTAATACTATCCCTGATTTCCCTTGATAGCCACGGTTGAGCCACCTTCCCTTTTTTATTTTTACGCCAGACAGGAATGTACAATTGTTGTAATTCATCCATGCGGTCTCTAAATGTCTGCCATTGCCCATCCACAGTCAACCCCCTAAGTATCATTCGCCAATCTATCCTAGCCAATTCACGCCTCATACCTTCAAAGTTACCCTTCTTTAAGTTCTGGACCATGGTCTCTGAAATTACTGTTTCATTCTCCATCCTAATGCAGAATTCCACCATATTATGGTCACTCTTCCCCAAGGGGCCTCGCACAATGAGATTGCTAATTAATCCTCTCTCATTACACAACACCCAGTCTAAGATGGCCTCCCCCCTAGTTGGTTCCTCAACATATTGGTCTAGAAAACCATCCCTTATGCACTCCAGGAAATCCTCCTCCACCGTATTGCTTCCAGTTTGGCTAGCCCAATCTATGTGCATATTAAAGTCACCCATTATAACTGCTACACCTTTATTGCATGCACCCCTAATTTCATGTTTGATGCCCTCCCCAACATCCCTATTACTGTTTGGAGGTCTGTACACAACTCCTACTAACGTTTTTTGCCCTTTGGTGTTCTGCAGCTCTACCCATATAGATTCCACATCATCCAAGCTAATGTCTTTCCTAACTATTGCATTAATCTCCTCTTTAACCAGCAATGCTACCCCACCTCCTTTTCCTTTTATTCTATCCTTCCTGAATGTTGAATACCCCTGAATGTTGAGTTCCCAGCCCTGATCATCCTGGAGCCACGTCTCCGTAATCCCAATCACATCATATTTGTTAACATCTATTTGCACAATTAATTCATCCACCTTATTGCGGATACTCCTTGCATTAAGACACAAAGCCTTCAGGCTTGTTTTATTAACACCCTTTGTCCTTTTAGAATTTTGCTGTACCGTGGCCCTTTTTGTTCTTTGCCTTGGGTTTCTCTGCCCTCCACTTTTCCTCATCTCCTTTCTGTCTTTTGCTTTTGTCTCCTTTTTGTTTCCCTCTGTCTCCCTGCATTGGTTCCCATCCCCCTGCCATATTAGTTTAAATCCTCCCAACAGCACTAGCAAACACTCCCCCTAGGACATTGGTTCCGGTCCTGCCCAGGTGCAGACCGTCCGGTTTGTACTGGTCCCACCTCCCCCAGAACCGGTCCCAATGCCCCAGGAATTTGAATCCCTCCCTGCTGCACCACTGCTCAAGCCACTTATTCATCTGCGCTATCCTGCGATTCCTACTCTGACTATCACGTGGCACTGGTAGCAATCCCGAGATTACTACTTTTGAGGTCCTACTTTTTAATTTAGCTCCTAGCTCCTTAAATTCGTTTCGTAGGACCTCATCCCTTTTTTTACCTATGTCGTTGGTACCAATATGCACCACGACAACTGGCTGTTCTCCCTCCCATTTCAGAATGTCCTGCACCCGCTCCGAGACATCCTTGACCCTTGCACCAGGGAGGCAACATACCATCCTGGAGTCTCGGTTGCGGCCGCAGAAACGCCTATCTATTCCCCTCACAATTGAATCCCCTATCACTATCGCTCTCCCACTCTTTTTCTTGCCCTCCTGTGCAGCAAAGCCAGCCACGGTGCCATGAACTTGGCTGCTGCTGCCCTCCCCTGATGAGTCATTCCCCTCAACAGTACCCAAAGCGGTGTATCTGTTTTGCAGGGGGATGACCACAGGGGACCCCTGCACTACCTTCCTTGCACTACTCTTCCTGCTGGTCTTCCATTCCCTATCTGGCTGTGGACCCTTTCCCTGCGGTAAGACCAACTCACTACACGTGATACTCACGTCATTCTCAGCATCGTGGATGCTCCAGAGTAAATCCACCCTCAGCTCCAACTCCGCAACGCGGTCTGTCAGGAGCCGGAGGTGGACACACTTCCCGCACACGTAGTCGTCAGGGACACCGGAAGTGTCCCTGAGTTCCCACATGGTACAGGAGGAGCATAACACCCGACCGAGCTCTCCTGCCATGTCTTAACCCTTAGATACACTTAAACTGGTAATAACAATGTTAAAAGTTACTGACCAATATAAGAAGAAAAAGAAAAGCTACTCACCAATCACCAGCCAATCACTTACCCCCTAGGCTGTAACGTCACCTTTGTATCTTTGCCTTCTCCCTGTAGCTGCACCGGTACGCCTCTCGCCGACCCCGGACTCGCGCTGCTCCGAGCTCCCGCCTCCTCGACTGACTGCTCGAACTGCTCGACTCCCGCTGGCCTTTATAGGCCTCTCGCCGACCCCGGACTCGCGCTGCTCCGAGCTCCCGCCTCCTCGACTGACTGCTCGAACTGCTCGACTCCCGCTGGCCTTTATAGGCCTCTCGCCGACCCCGGACTCGTGCTGCTCCGAGCTCCCGCCTCCTCGACTGACTGCTCGAACTGCTCGACTCCCGCTGGCCTTTATAGGCCCCTCGCCGACCCCGGACTCGCGCTGCTCCGAGCTCCCGCCTCCTCGACATCCCTCCCTATCTGTAATCTCCTCCAGCCCCTACACCCCTCCCTATCCCTGTAACCTCCTCCAGCTCCTATAACCCTCCCTATCTCTGTAACCTATAGCCCCTACACGCCTCCATATCTCTGTAACCTCCTCCAGCCCCTACAAACCTCCCTATCACTGTACCTCCAGCCCTACAACCCTCCCGATCTTTATAACCTCCAGCCCCAATACCTCTCCCTATCTCTGTAACCTCCTCCAGCCCCTACACCCCTCCCTAGCTCTGTAACCTCCTCCCACTCTACACCACTCCCTATCTCTGGAACATCCTCCAGTCCCTACACCCCACCCTGTCTCTCTAACCTCCGGCTGGCCGTACAATCCGCCTTACCTCTCTAACCTCCCCCAGCCCCAACAAACCTCCCTATCTCTGTAACCTCCTCCAGCCCTACACCCCACCCTGTCTCTCTAACCTCCTCCAGCCCCTACATCCCTCCCTAGTTCTGTAACCTCCTCCAGCCCCTACATCCCTCACCATTTCTGTAACCTCCTCCAGCCCCTACACCCCTCCCTATCTCGAACCTCTTCCAGCCCCTACAACCCTCCCTATCTCTCTAACCTCCAGCCCCTCCACCCCTCCATATCTCTGTAACCTCCAGCACCTATAACCCTCCCTATCTCTGTAACCTCCTCCAGACCCTACACATCTGCCTTTCTCTGTAACCTCCAGCCACTACACCCCTCCCTATCTCACTAGCCTCCTCCAGCCCCTACACCCTCCCTATCTGTATAACCTCCTCCAGAACTTACACACCTCCCTCTGTCTTTAACCTCCTCCAGCCCCTACACATCTGCCTTTCTCTGTAATCTCCACCAGCACTACAGGGATGGAGACTGGGCCTTCCCTGCGAGCGCTGTGTGGACAGGTCCCACGCGTACCCACTCCTCCCCCTCCGCCAGTACATGCGTTGCTGTCTTGCTGGGCTGGGGGGCAGGGTCAGGGGTGGTGACCTTACTGCCGGGCGGAGGCAGGAGTGGGACGTGACCTCCGGTTCCTTCTATAGCTCGTGGCCTCGATCTGTCCCACTTTTTAATGTTCTGAAATGCCAGCATAGAAAGATCCCACAATCAGAGCGCGCCCTCAGCTCCATTTACCCGCCCTCCTGTAACATTTCACAGAAACAGGCCATTCGGCCCCTGCTAATTGCAGCCTTCTCCCCTTAACCCAGCACAACCCAGGGGTGAAACTGTGAAGCCTCCCCAGGTCGGTCAGCTCCATGCTACACTGGGCGGGGGGTGGGGGGGAAACTGAAGGGGGTGATATTAACAACAAGGGGTTGTTGCATTTCCACCATCAAACTGTAGCCTCGCCCCCTTCCTTGTAGCCCCTCCCCCTTGGCATCTCCAACTTTAGCCCCGCCCCCTATAGTCTCCCCCGCCGTAGCTCCTCTTGTAGCCCCGCCCACTGTGGCCCCCTCCCCCTGTAGCCCCGCCCACCGCCAGCGGGACCCACAGAGCCGCCTCTCTCCCGCTCGCGGTCCCCGGGGCCTCCGCTCCGACATTGTCCGCGCGGCCCAGCCTCGCCGTCGCTCCTGGCAACCCTCACTTCCGGTCAGCGGCTGACGGACCTGCCCCGTCTCCCTTGGGAACTGCGGAGAGAACTTTAAAAACCGCGATTAATTCATGAAAGATTCGCAGCAGTCGGTTTATTTTTATGATACGATTCTCCGCTTTATCATTTTATTACAAAATAAACAAATGCGAAGTTGTTTTTTTAATTTAAACATTGCGCCTGCGCTCTACCTACGCCTTTCTGTGACGTCAGGAGGTCGTCTCAGTCGAGGAGCCCAGTACGCAGGCGTGGGCTGGATGTGGCGCATGCGTAGTGTGCCATTGTTCAGAGCGGACGCGGGCTGTGAGCGGGCGGAGGCCGGACACAGTTTGGGGTTGAACGTGAAACTGCGGGGCGCAGGGGAGTAACGTACACGACAGATGGGCTTCATAAACACCTGGTGCAGGTCGCCAACCCGGACTAAGGAACAACAGGTCTCGAGTTTGCAGCTCCCGGGCGTTTTCGCGGTAACAGGCCGAGGTTGACGGTCGCCATTTTTGTAAAGGACAGTTGCTGGTTGGTGCGCGGCCATTGTGAGTCATCGCGCAATAGAGCGCATGCGTGGCCATCTTTGTGAAAGAACAATGTGTGGGCGGGGCTTCAGTGTCCCAGTGAACCCAGCCAGAGTCAGCACCTTCAGGGGAGGAGAGGGAGGGGAACCAGTGAGTGTAGAACTGAATCTAACCAGAGTCAGCACCTTCAGGGGAGGAGAGGGAGGGGAACCAGTGAGTGTAGAACTGAATCTAACCAGAGTTGGTGGTGAAAACTTATCAGAGGACAAGGTGTCTTCAGATGTGCAATGTGTTTGAATTTCAGGACAGTGTGTATGGGATGGGGATTTACATCTTTAGAAGAACAAGGGGGAAAGAATGTTCCATAGAATCTAGAATTATCTATTCTGAATTTCTGTCCTGTACTTGACGTAATTATTTTTGTAAACTCCTTTTCCAGGGTATTAGAAGGGGTTGATTTGCAGACGGGGAACTCAAACCAAACATCACGTTAAGATCTGACAGAATCACTCAATTCCTCGGGACTTGAATATCATCGACCCTTGAATGCGGAAGGAGAAATGTTTGTCTCTTCTCTGAGGGAACAGATTTCAAACATCAGTGTGACTGGTAAAGCACCAAGACACACACACACCCGAGTGAGAGTGTTCCAGTGAACTGCCTGTGGAAAGAGCTTTAAGCAGTTACACAGCCTGAAAAAACATCATACCATTCACAGCGCGGAGAAATCATGCATGTGTTCTGTGTGTGGACGAGGCTTCAACTGATTGTTCAACCTGGAGCGACACAAGGACACCGGCACCATGGAGAAACCGTGGGAATGTGGTGACTGTGGGAAGGGATTCAATTGCCCATCTGTACTGGAAATTCATCAGCGCAGTCACACTGGGGAGAGGCCGTTCACCTGCTCTGTGTGTGCAAAGGGATTCACTTTGAAATCCAACCTGCTGACACACCAGCGAGTTCACACTGGAGAGAGACCGTTCACCTGCTCCGTGTGTGGGAAGGGATTCACTCAGTCAGCCCACCTGCTGACACACCAGCGAGTTCACACTGGAGAGAGACCGTTCACCTGCTCCGTGTGTGGGAAGGGATTCACTCAGTCAGCCCACCTGCTGACACACCAGCGAGTTCACACTGGGGAGGGGCCGTTTACCTGCTCTGAGTGTGGGAAGGGATTTACTGTGTCATCCCGTCTGCTGGCACACCAGCGAGTTCACACTGGGGAGAGACCGTTCATCTGCTCAGTGTGCAGGAAGGGATTCCATCGGTCATCCCACTTGCTGGCACATCAGCGAGTTCACACTGGGGAGAGGCCATTCAACTGCTCTGCATGTGGCCTGGGATTCACTCAGTCATCTAACCTGCTGACGCACCAGCGAGTTCATACTGGGGAGAGGCCATTCATCTGCTCTGAGTGTGGGAAGGGATTCATTCAATCATCTAACCTGCTGACACACCAGCGAGTTCATACTGGGGAGAGGCCATTCACCTGCCTGGTGTGTGGGAAAGGATTCACTCAGTCATCCAACCTGCTGACACACCAGCGAGTTCACAAGTGATTGCAGGGTTTGGATTCTGCTGTTATCCCAAACTGAATCATGTCCATTTTGACAGTTCGGGTTTTTTTCTGCTGTTATTGATTACCCCTATAACACAGTTTAATATTCTGGTTATTGGACCAATTAATCAAGGACAGTCAGCATGGATTTGATAAGGGAGGGTCATGTCTGATTAACTTGATTGAATTTTTCAAGGAGGCAACCAGGAGGGTTGGTGAGGGCAAAGCATATGATGTAGTGTATATAGATTTTATCAAAGCTTTTGATAAGGTCCCACATAGCAGACTGGTCATAAAAGTAAAAGCCCATGGGATCCAGGGCAAAGTGGCAAGTTGGATCCAAAATTGGCTCTGAGACAGGAAACAAAGTGCATTGGTTGATGGGTGTTTTTGTGACTGGAAAGATGTTTCCAGTGAGGTTCCACAGGGCTCAGTACTAGGTCCCTTGCTTTTTGTGGTATACGTCAATGATCTTGAATATAGGGGGTATGATTAAGAAGTTTGCAGATGATACTAAAATCGGCTGTGTGGTTGATGAAGAAGAAGAAGAAAGCTGTAGACTGCAGGAAGATATCAATCAACTGGTCAGGTGGGCAGAACAGTGGCAAATGGAATTTAATCCAGAGAAGTGTGAGGTAAAGCATTTGGGGAGGGCTAACAAAGAAAGGGAATACACGTTAAATGGTAGGACATTGAGATGTGTAGAGGAACAAAGGGACCTTGGAGTGCATGTCCACAGATCCCTGAAAGTAGCAGGCTGAGGCATAGACTACAAGAGCAGGGGGGTTATGCTTGAACAGTATAAAACACTGGTTAGGCCACAGCTGGAGTACTGCGTGAGTTCTGGTCACCGCATTACAGGAAGGATGTGATTGCACTGGAGAGAGTACAGAGTAGATTTACAAGGGTGTTGCCGAGAGTGGAAAATCTTAGCTATGAGGACTGATTGGTTAGACTGGATTTTTTTTCCTTGGAACAGAGGAGGCTGAGGGGAGACCTCATTGAGGTGTATAAAATAATGAGGGGCCTAGATACAGTGGATATAGGGAGGCCCAATTTCCCTTAGCGGAGGGCGTCTACAGCCACGTGGCATGAATTTAAAGTAATTGGTAGAAGGTTCAGGGGGATTTGAAGGGAAATTTATTGAGAAGGTTGTGGGGGAGGCAGAAACCCTCACCACATTTAAAAAGTACTTGGATGTCCATCTGAAGTACCATAACCTGCAGGATTATGGACCTAGAGCTGGAAAGTTTGATTATGCCGGATAGCCTCTTGTTGGCCGGCATGGATACGATGGGCGGAAATGGCCTCCTTCCATGCTATGAACTTCTATGATTCTAAAATCAATGTGAAATGGGTCAGATAAAAATAATGCTGATTTGTATTTGCATCCATACTTAACTCTTTTTAAAGAGTTTTCTTCAAACACTGAAAGCTGCAACAAATGGAGCTAAACTTTGTTAAACAATTGATAATAAAATGAAATTAATCAGCAGGTTGGTTTTGGATTTCTCTTGGATGGAGCTGGACATGATTTGCCTTGAAATGCCGCTGGTGTCCAGTAGGTGACGCTGTCTCTCCAATTAACTCCGACTGAGAGATGCGAGACTGGCCTCAAGAGCAGGAGGAATGTGGGCAGCTCCGGGTCAGACACTGAACATACTGCACCCCTCAGGGACATCACACACTGTCCCCTCCGTGGGGCAACTCGGGGTCAGGCACTGAACTCACTCACCCCACAGGGACATCACACACTGCCCCCTCTATGGGGCAACTCGGGGTCAGGCACTGAACTCACTCACCCACAGGGACATCACACACTGCCCCCTCCCTGGAGCAAATCGGTATAGGGATAAGCAGATTACAACATTAAGTGCGTGGCTCAAAGATTGGTGTGGGAGGCATAAGTTTTGCTTTACTGGCACTGGCACCAGCACTGGGTAAAGAGGGAGCGATTCTGTTAGGATGGGCTCCACTTGATCTGGGCTAGAACCAGTGTCCTGGTGAATCGAATAACTAGGGCAGTAAACAGGGCTTTCAACTAATGAAGGTTGCAAGGGTGGGGGGATTCAGGAAAGTGTACAGCACAGTTTAGATACAGAGAAAAAGCAACAAGAGACATGTCAAGGCTCCAGAGCAGAGCAGAGTTTTGGGTAAAATAAGCAGAGTGGGTCAGGAAGGGACAGAGAGTAACAAAGGTAATAGGGCATTACTGACTCAGGAGACATCAGGGAAAAATAGAAAAAAAGTCCAAGCTAAAGGCACTATCTCTGAATGCATGATGTATTCGCAATAAAATAGATGATTTAATAGCGCAGATAGAAATGAATAGGTTTGATCTAATAGCCATTACGGAGATGTCGTTGCAAAGTGACCACGGTTGGGAAATAAATATTCCAGGATACATAACTTTTAGAAGAGATAGAAAAATGGAAAAGGAGGAGAGGTAGCCCTGATAATAAAGGATGGGATAAAGACAGTAGAGGGAAAGGATCTTAGCTCGGAAAATCAAGAAGTAGAATCAGTTTGGGTGGAGCTAAGAAACAGTAAAGTGCAGAAAACATTCGGCGTTCTTCATAGGCCCCCAAACTACAGTGGCACTGTATAAATCATGAAATTAGAGGTGCATGTAATAAAGGTAATACAATAATTATGGGGGACTTTATTCTGCATATAGACTGGGAAAACCAAATTTGCAGTTATTGTATGGAGGACGAATTCATGGAAGGTATACAAGATGGTTTTCTAGATCAGTATGTTGAGGACCCAACTAGAGAACCGGCTATTTTTGATCTAGTATTGTGCAATAAGAAAGGGTTAATTAAGAACCTTGCAATAAAGGGGTCCTTAGGGAAGAGTGACCATAATATAGAATTTTATATTACATTTGAAAGTGATTTAGTTAAATCCGAAACTAGGGTGTTAAATCTACACAAATTAAACTATGTAGGCAAGGGGGGAGTGTTGGTTAAAGTAGACTGGGAAACTACAATAAAAGGTATGATAGTAGAAAAGCAATGGCTAGCATTTAAAGAATTAATACATAATTTACAACAAACATACATTCATTTAAGGCATGAAAACCCCACAGGAATAGCGGTCCAACCATGGTCAACAAGAGAAGTTGAAGATAGTATTAGATCAAAGGAATATTCTGATAATGTTGCCAAAAAGAGCAGTAAGCCTGATGATTGGGAAGATTATAGAATTCACCAAAGGATGACCAACAAATTCCTAAAGAAAAGGATAAAAGAATATGAGAATAAAATAGCGAGCGACAAAAAAACAGACCGCAAAAGCTTCTATAGGTATATAAAAAGGAATAGATTAGCAAAAGTAAATGTGCATCCCCTACAGGCTCAGACATGACAAATTATAATGGGAAACAATGAAATGGCAGGAAAATTAAACGCATACTTTGTGTCTGTCTTCACGCAAATAGACGCAAAAAACTTGCTGGAACTACTGAAGAACCACGGGTTTAGAGAGAATGAGGAACTGAAAGAAATTAGTAATAGTAAAAAAAATGGTACTGGAGAAATTAATGGGGCAGAAAGCCAATATATTCCCTGGACCCGATGGCCTACATCCTAGGGTATTGAAAAAGGTAACTATAGAAATAGTGGATGCATTGGTTGCCATCTTCCAAAATTTCATAGATTCTAGAACGGTTCCCGTGGATTGGAAGGTAGTAAATGTAACTGAGCTATCTAAGAATGGAGAGTTAAAATGGGGAACTAGAGACAAGTTAGCCTGACATCAGTCGGAAAGGAAAATGCTAGATTCCATAATTAAGGATGTGATAACAGGCACGTAGAAAATAACAAGATTGGGCAGTCAATACAGCTTAAGGAAAGGGAAATCATGTTTGACAAATCTGTTCAGAGTTTTTTGAGATTGTAACTAGCAGAATAGATAAGGGGGAACCAGTGGATGTGGTGTATTTGGATTCAAAGGATTCGATAAGGTGCCACATGAGGTTATTAAATTACAGCTCATGGGATTGGGGGTAATATACAAGCATGGATTGAGGCTTGGTTAACAAACAGAAAACAGAGTAGGAATAAATGGTTAATTTTCACGTTGGCAGGCTGTATCTGGTGGGGCACCACAAGAATTGGTGCTTGGGCCTCAGCTATTCACAATATACATCAATGATTTGGATGAGAAGACCAAATGTTATATATCCAAGTTTGCTGATTATACAAAGCTAGATGACAATGCAAGTTGTGAGGAGGATGCAAAGAGGCTTCAAGGGGATATAGAGAAGGTAAGTGAGTGGACTGGAACATGATGAATGGAATATAATGTAGAGAACTGTGAAGATATTCACATTGGTAGGAAAAATAGAAAAGCAGAGTATTTTTTAAATGGTGAGAGAAGTTGGTGTTCATAGGGATCTGGGTGTCCTTATAGAAGAATCAGAACGTTAAATTGCAGGTACAACAATCAATTAAGAGAACAAATGGTATGTTGGCCTTTATTACAAGATGATTTAAGTAAAACATAAACGCGTCTTACTACAATTATATAGGGCCCTGGTGAGACCACATCTGGAGCATTGTCTACAGCCATAGAGAGAGTGCTACGAACATTCACCAGACTGGTTCCTGGGATGGGGTATTGTCCTATGAGGAGAGATTGGGTAGTCTACAGTTTAGAACAATGAGAGGTAATCTCTTTGAAACCTGCAACATTCTTACAGGGCTTGACAGGGTAAATGCGTGGAGTATGATTCTCCAGGTTAGGGAGTCTAGAATAAGGGGTCAGCAATTTAAGACTGAGATGAGGAGAAATTTCTTCACTCAGAGGGTGGTGAATCTTTGGCATTTTCTGCCCCAGAGGGCTATGGAAGTTCAGTCTTTGTGTATATTCAAGACAGACATCGATACATTTCGATGCTGATATCGATGGCGGACTGGTTCATTGGAGATGTCCAGCTGTGTCATAAGAAAATAAGAAATAGGAGCAAGAGTAGGCCATTTGGCCCATTGATCCTGCTCCGCCACTCAATAAGATCATGGCTGATCTGATCATATTCTCAGTTCTACTTCCCTGCCCGCTAAGGAAATCAAGGAGTATGGTGATAATGCAGGAAAGTAGAATTGAGGTAGATGATGAGCCATGATCTCATTGAATAGCGGAGCAGACTCGAGGGGCCAAATGGCCTACTCCTGCTCCTATTTCTATGTTCTTATGGTGACAGTAAGTAACAGGATAGGTAAAGTCGAACTGCAGGTGTACAGATACAACCAAGGGATCAGTCTGCCCAGTGACGAGAGGACACTTGACTTATGAGGAAAGGTTGAGTAGGTTGGGCCTATACACATTGGAGTTCAGAAGAGTGAGAGGTGATCTTATCGAAACATATGAGATAATGAGGGGTCTCGACAAGGTGGATGCAGAAAGGATATTTCCACTCATAGGGGAAACTAAAACTAGGGAACATAGACTCAGAATAAGGGGCTGCCCATTTAAAACTGAGATGAGGAGGAATTTCTTCTCTCAGAGGGTTGTAAATCTGTGGAATTCTCTGCCCCAGAAAACTGTGGAGGCTGGGTCTTTGTCTATCTCTGCCTTAAATATATTCAGATTTTTAAGCAATAAGGGAATAAAGGTTTATGGGGAGTGGGCAGGAAAGTGGAACTGAGTCCATGATCAGATCAGCCATGATCTTATTGAATGGTGGAGCAGGCTCGATGGGCCGAATGGCCCGGTCATGCTCCTATTTCTTATGTTCTTATTTTCTTATGACACAGCTGGATATCTCCAATGATCCAGTCTGCCATCAACATCAGCATCGTGTTGGATCAATTGCTAAAAATGGTTCCTCATTGGTTAACTGCCAAAAATGTAAAACAAATGCTATAGCTCATTATGAAATAGTCTGTGCCTGGTTCTATGCTGAGCTGTAGTTCCCCACCTCCGTTATATGAAGAGAGCTCGATGTGATCTAACCGAGCACTTTGAGGCGTACTGATGCCATGATAGAAACAGTCTGTAATTTTTCGAGAGCTGAAATGCGGAAGGAGAAAGATCTGGCTCTTTCTATTTCTCTGTGTATCGTCTTCCATCTTTCCTGTCACCTCTCCTCAACCCCTCTGCCTCCTTCTCCCTCTCTATCTGTTTGTCTGTTTGGGTTTTGTTCTTTTTTCTGATCAGCCAGTCCTCTCTGTGACAGTCATCCACTTTCTATCCTTCTGTCCCTCTCTTCATTTCCTCCTTTCTCTCTATGGTCTCTCCCTGGCGCACAGCCCCTCCCTCTCTAACGCAGCCAAAGCAGGCCACAGTCCCTCAAAAAGGCAATGTCAGGGCGGTGAAGGATCTTCCTTTTCATTAATGGAATAAGGACATCGCTGGCAAGATCAGCCTTTCCTAAATGTCTTTGAGAAGATGGTGGTGAGCCACCTCCTTGAACAACTGCAGTCCGTTTAGTAAATATATTCCTGCAGTACTGTTAGATAGGGAGAGACAGGATTGTGAACCAGTGACGATGAAGGAACGGCGATATATTTCCAACTCAGGATGGTTTGTAACTTGGAGGGGAACTTGGAGATGGTGGTTTTCCCATGCGCCTGCTGCCCTTGTCCGTCTAGTTGCTGGAAACCTTGGCGAGTTTCTGCATCTTGTAGATGGTACACACTGCAGCCACGGTGCGTCGGTGCAATGTTACCGAATAGACAAAAACCGGTCTGTTAAAACATATAAACAGCATCCAACAACAATCCCAGTTTATAACGGTTCACATTAAGGACACACAGGAGATAATAATAAGGCGTTGTTGTGTGTATTGTATCACATTATAATACCAGAGACCCGGAGAGTTTGGAGGGAACTTGATGAATGGTCTGAGAATAATTGTGTTATGGGCTGGAGGTTGAGTGACCAATGGCTGTGTCCTGGAAGTGCAAATACATCCCACTCTTACAGCTGTGCGAGGCAGAGGAAACAGACAGAAAGGCGGATATAGAATGACAGACTTTCCATTATAACCACGTACCACGACCTCTGCTGCAGACCTGGGATCACAGGATAGGGAAAATAACAACCATGGCAAAGAAATGAAGGGACACCTTATCAGTGAACTCCTGGTAAACTAGGGGAGTGAGTAGGAGCTGGAACTTCAAATAGAGAAATACCACTGACTAAAAAGGGTTAGGTTCCAGAACTTACTGTTTATAGAGTTAAACCTGTGAGGCTAAGGACACAGAAGTAAAACTGTGAATGAGGCCTTGATGGTTGTGACGGCTCCCGCGAGACGCCATAGTGGATCCCAGCAGAGCACCCGGCTGTAGATCTCCACAGACCATGTAGGGAGTTCAAGATACTGAAGGATTCTATCACGGCACTTTAAAGAGAGGAAACATTCCCGATAAACCATTATACACAAAGGGATAGTCCCAGAGATTCAGAACACATTGGAACAACTCTTGGAGTCTGTCCACAGGTGAATGGGACCTTGAGGTCCAGTGTCAATTGGTGGAAATTCAGCGCCAGGATCAATTGCTCCGAGACTCTCTTCCCCTAATTCACTGATCTCCGGCCACTCTGAGCAAAGCCGGGCCTCTCCCCGCCATGGGCCAGTGATTCCAGCAGAGGATGGTTTGTAAAGTTAGCTCATACCTCATCTGGGAGTGCGTGATCCTTACATGTACAGAGATTACTGTCTATTGTGTGCTTCATTGGATGGTGTCAGAGGAGTTGCAGGCTGTTTTGGCCACATGCTGCATCTAAGTTCGTTCTGCTTCATGAACGACTACACAGTGAGATTTACTCTGTACCTAACCCCTGTCTATCTGCCCTGGATGTTTTTGATGTGACTATATCTTAAACGTGCTGTTTCTGACCTGGGAGTGATTTATGGGGCAGTATAGAGGCAGCTTTACGCTGTATCTAGCCCGTGCTGTACCTGCCCTGGGAGTGTTTGATAGGAGTTTCTAGAGGGACCTTTACCTGACCTGGGAGGGTTTCACGGGACAGATTAGAGGGAGCTTTACCCAGTATCTATCTGGTGCTGGACTTGACGTGGGAGTGTTTTATGGCCACATTAAACAAGCTTTACACTGTATCTAACACGTACTGTACCTGACCTGGGAGTGTTTGATGCATAGTTTAAATATGCTTTACACTGTAAGTAAGCCAAGCTGTACGTGACCTGGGAGTGTTTGATGGGACAGTGTAGAGCAGTGGTGGGCAAAATACGACCCGTGGGCCAAATTTTTTTTTTTTTTTTTGAAATTCGTAGCCAATCGTTCCAATTCTTTGTCAAATCACAAACGCCAGAGGTCACCTTGCACACGCCAAGGATCACTCTGCGCCAATGCTCTTAGCCAAAAGGCCTAGAGCCACTGCACCGTTCCTGGAAGTACTGCAATACCAGGTTCGTGCCATGGAGGTGAATGGGTCAGGTCCCCCACACACCTCCGTGGAAGTGGATGGGTCAAGCCACCCCACCCACCTCCTGTTTCCAAAAAAGTAAGCATATACCTTCCTAATCCAGGGAGAACCACCCGGAGGTCATGGTGGCTACTCCCCTGTCAGGTCAGTTACGCATGATCTTAGCCAAAAGGCCGAGAACTATCCGACCGCTGGATGGAACAGAAATAGAGCGCGAGCTGGAGCTCGAGCTGTACATTCGTCTATCTACTTTCACTTCGCATGGGTCAGAGACAGACCCGAACTGCAGCCAAGGAAAAACCATAGTAATACTTCATTCAAATTAATAATTCGCAAAATCGATTCTCCCCGGCCCGATTAAAAGGATCTGTTCCGTGAGTCTGGGCCCCAATGGCAGACGTGTGTACCCAGAAAGCACTGCGTACTAGAATATGCCTTATCCATTTTAGAGTGGAGTCATGGCTGCTCATCTCCACAACTCTTTTACCGAAGAAAGTGACCGGTGCTGCATCTTTCCTCTCCCTGTATGATGATAAGGGAGTTCTCATCTGCACCGGCAATAGTAATCTTTGCAGAGGGGTATATGGATGAGTGAGTTGGGATTTCACAGCGCTGATTTACAGAGACCAGAAGATACCACAACATCTTCAATTTTTATCTTTGATTCATTTCTAGGCGGTATCGACTACATGTGTATGTAAGATAGCATCTGACTACTATCTGAATTTATGTTTATGCAATGTTCATGTTTATCAAATGTTCCCTCTAATTTTATTTCACGCACGGTCCCTTTAAATTTGCTGCTCAGCCACTAGACAGCCGCACATGCGCAGTGTCTCTTCCAGCGGCAGGAACTGGGGAGTTGCCAGCGCGGGACCCCGCGATTGTTGCGTGACCGTGCGGCCACGCGCGTTAGGGACAACATTGGTGGGCGGCCCTCAACACCTCAACAAAACTTGTTACTTGGCCCTGCAGCCCAAATAATTGCCCACTCCAGGTCTAGGTGACGGAAGCCATGACGAGTTGCTGCATCTTGTAAATGGTACACACTGCAGCCACGGTGCGCAGGTGCAATGTTACCGAATAGACAAAAACAGACCTATTAACAAATATAGACAACAATCCCAGCCCCCAGATCAGGTGTAACGCCGTCTATTCTGGGTTGTAACGGTTCACATTAAGGACACATATGAGATAATAACAATGCATTGTTGTGTGCATTGTACCACATTGTAATGCCAGAGTCCCGGAGAGTCTGGAGGGAACTTGATGAATGGTCTGTGAATAATTGTGTTATGGGCAGGAGGGGAAGAGTGACCAATGGCTGTGCTCCTGGAAGTGAAAATCCGTCCCGCTCATACAGCTGTGCGGGGCAGAGGGAACAGACAGAAGTGCGGATATAAAATAACAGACTTTCCAATCTGGTGTCCATTCCATTATAACCACATACCACGACCTCTGCTACAGACCCGGGACCACAGGATGGGGAAACATAGAAACGTAGAAAATAGGTGCAGGAGTAGGCCATTCGGCCCTTCGTGCCTGCACCACCATTCAATAAGATCATGGCTGATCATTCACCTCACTACCCCTTTCCTGCTTTCTCTCCATAACCCTTGATCTCTTGAGCCATAAGGGCCATATCTAACTCCCCCTTGTATATATCTAACGAACTGGCATCAACAACTCTCTGCAGTAGAGAATTCCACAGGTTCACAATTCTCTGAATGAAGAAGTTTATCATCATCTCAGTCCTAAATTGCTTACCCCATATCCTCAGACTGTGACCCCTGGTTCTGGACTTCCTCAACATCGGGAACATTCTTCCTGCATCTAACCTGTCCACTCCCGTCAGAATTTTATATGTTTCCATGAGATCCCCCCTCCCCCATTCTTCTAAACTCCAGTAAATACAGGCCTAGTCGATCCAGTCTCTCCTCATATGTCAGTCCTGCCTTCCCGGGAATCAGTCTTGTGAACCTTCCCTGCACACCCTCAATAAGAAGAACGTCCTTCCTCAGATTCGGAGTCCAAAACTGAACACAATATTCCAGGTGAGGCCGAACTAAGGCCCTGTACAACTGCAGTAAAACCTCCCTGCTCCTATACTCAAAACTCCTAGCTATGAAGGCCAACATGCCATTTACCTTCTTCACTGCCTGCTGAACCTGCATGCCAACTTTCAATGACTGATGTACCATGACACCCAGGTCTCCCTGCACCTCCCCTTTTCCTAATCTGCTGCCATTCAGATCATATTCTGCCTTCCTGTTTTTGCCACCAAAGTGTATAACCTCACATTTATCCACATTATACTGCATCTGCCACGCGTTTGCCCACTCACCGAACCTGTCCAAGTCACCCTGCATCCTTTTAGCGTTCTCCTCACAGCTCACACTGCCACCCAGCTTAGGGTCATCTGCAAACTTGGAGATATTATACTCAATCCCCTCATCCAAATCATTAATGTTTATTGTAAATAGCTGGGGTCCCAGCACTGAGCCCTGCGGTACCCCACTAGTCACTGCCTGCCATTCTGAAAAGGACCCATTTATCCCAACTCTCTGCTTCCTGTCTGCCAACCAATTCTCTATCCACACAGTACATTACCCCCAATAACATGTGCTTTAATTTTGCACATCAATCTCTTGTGTGGGACCTTGTCAAAAGCCTTTTGAAGTCCAAATACACCACATCCACTGGTTCTCCCTTGTCCACTCTACCAGTTACATCCTCAAAAAATTCTAGAAGATTTGTCAAGCAGGATTTCCCTTTCATAATCCATGCTGACTTGGACCGATCCTGTCACTGCTTAACAGATGTGCTGCTATTTCATCTTTAATAATTGATTCCAACATTTTCCCCACTACTGATGTCAGGCTAATTGGTCTATAATTCCCCGTTTTCTCCCTCCCTCCTTTATTAAAAAGTAGTGTTACATTAGCTACCCTCCATTCCAGAGGAACTGATCCAGAGTTGATAGACTGTTGGAAAATGATCACCAATGCATCCACTATTTCTAGGTCCACTTCCTTAAGTACTCTGGCTTGCAGAATAGCACGCCCTGGGGATTTATCGGCCTTCAATCCCATCAATTTCCATAACACAATTTCCTGACTAATAAGGATTTCCTTCAGTTAGAAACATAGAAACATAGAAAATAGGTGCAGGAGTAGGCCATTTGGCCCTTCGAGCCTGCACCACCATTCAATAAGATCATGGCTGATCTTTCGCCTCAGTACCCCTTTCCTGCTTTCTCTCCATACCCCTTGATCCCTTTAGCCACAAGCACCACATCTAACTCACTCTTGAATATATCTAATGAACTGGCATCAACAACTCTCTGCAGTAGGGAATTCCACAGGTTAACAACTCTCTGAGTGAAGAAGTTTCTCCTCATCTCAGTCCTAAATGGCTTACTCGTTATCCTTAGACTGTGTCCCCTGGGTCTGAACTTCCCAACATCGGGAACATTCTTCCTGCATCTAACCTGTCCAGTCCTGTCAGAATTTTATATGTTTCTATGAGATCCTCTCTCATCCTTCTAAACTCCAGTGAATACAGGCCCAGTCGATCCAGTCGCTCCTCATATGTTAGACCAGCCATCCCAGGAATCAGTCTGGTAAACCTTCGCTGCACTCCTTCAATAACAAGAACGTCCTTCCTCAGATAGGAGACCAAAACTTAACACAATATTCCAGGTGAGGCCTCACCAAGGCCCTGTACAATTGCAGTAAGACCTCCCTGCTCCTATACTCAAAACTCCTAGCTATGAAGGCCAACATGCCATTTGCCTTCTTCACCGCCTGCTGAACCTGCATGCCAACTTTCAATGACTGATGTACCATGACACCCAGGTCTCCCTGCACTTCCCCTTTTCCTAATCTGCCACCATTCAGATAGTATGCTGCCTTCGTGTTTTTGGCCGCAAAGTGGATAACTTCACATTTATCCACATTAGGCTGCATCTGCCATACATTATCCCACTCACCTAACCTGTCCAAGTCACCTGCAGCCTCTTGGCATCCTCCTCGCAGCTCATAACGCCACCCAGTGTAGTGCCATCTGCAAACTTTGAGATATTACACTCAATTCCTTCCTCTAAATCATTAATGTATATTGTAAATAGCTGGGTTCCCAGCACTGAGCCCTGCGGCACCCCACTAGTCACTGCCTGCCATTCTGAAAAGGACCCATTTAGCCCGACTCTCTGCTTCCTGTCTGCCAACCAGTTCTCTATCCACATCAGTACATTACCCCCAATAACATGTGCTTTAATTTTGCACACCAATCTCTTGTGTGGGACCTTGTCAAAAGCCTTTTGAAAGTCCAAATACACCACATCCACTGGTTCTCCCTTGTCCACTCTACTAGTTACATCCTCAAAAAATTCCAGCAGATTTGTCAAGCATGATTTTCCTTTCATAAATCCATGTTGACATGGACCGATCCTGTCACCGCTTTCCAAATTCGATGTTATTTCATCTTTAATAATTGATTCCAACATTTTCCCCACTATTGATGTCAGGCTAACCAGTCTATAATTACCTGTTTTCACTCTCCCTCCTTTTTTAAAAAGAGGTGTTACATTAGCTACCATCCAGTCCACAGGAACTGATCCAGAGTCGATAGACTGTTGGAAAATGATCACCAATGCATCCACTATATCTAGGGCCACTTCCTTAAGTCCTCTGGGATGCAGACTATCAGGCCCCGGGGGTTTATCGGCCTTCAATCCCATCAATTCCCCTAACACAATTTCCTGCCTAATAAGGATATCCTTCAGTTCCTCCTTTTCACTAGACCCTTGGTCCCCTATACTTCTGGAAGGTAATTTGTGTCTTCCTTAGTGAAGACAGAACCAAAGTATTTGTTCAACTGGTCTGCCATTTCTTTGTTCCCCATTATAAATTCACCTGAATCTGACTGCAAGGGACCTATGTTAGTCTTCACTAATCTTCTTCTCTTCCCATATCTATAGAAGCTTTTGCAGTCAGTTTTTATGTTCCTGGCAAGTTTCCTCTCATACTCTATTTTCCCCCTCCTAATTAAACCCTTTGTACTCCTTTGCTGTATTACAAAATTCTCCCAGTCCTCAGCTTTGTTGCTTTTCCTGGCCAATTGATATGCCTCTTCTTTGGATTTAACATTGTCCTTAATTTCCCTTGTTAGCCACGGTTGAGCCACCTTCCCCGTTTTATTTTTTACTCCAGACAGGGATGTACAATTGTTGAAGTTCATCAATGTGATCTTTAAATGTTTGCCATTGCCTATCCACCGTCAACCCTTTAAGTATCACTCGCCAGTCTATTCTAGCCAATTCACATCTCATACAATCGAAGTTACCTTTCTTAAGTTCAGGACCCTAGTCTCTGAATTAACTGTGTCACTCTCCGTCTTAATAAGGAATTCTACCATATTATGGTCACTCTTCCCCAAAGGACCTTACACAACAAGATTGCTAATTAGTCCTTTCTCATTACACATCAGCCAGTCTAGGATGGCCAGCCCTCTAGTTGGTTCCTCAACATATTGGTCCAGAAAACCATCACTAATACACTCACGGAAATCCTCCTCCATCATATTGCTACCAGTTTGGTTAGCCCAATCTATATGTAGATTAAAGTCGCCCATGATAACTGCTGTCCCTTTATTGCACACATCCCTAATTTCTTGTTTGATGCTGTCCCCAAACTCACTACTACTGTTTGGTGGTCTGTACACAACTCCCACTTGCGTTCTCTGCTCTTTGGTATTCCGCAGATCCATCCGTACAGATTCCACATCATCCAAGCTAATGTCCTTCCTTACTATTGTATAAATGTCCTCTTTTCCGAGCAACGCTATCCCACCGCCTTTTCCTTTCTGTCTATCTGTCCTGAATGTTGAATACCCCTGGATGTTGAGTTCCCAGCCTTGGTCACCCTGGAGCCATGTTTCCATGTCAATGGTATCATATTCATTAATTTCTGCCTGTGCAGTTAATTCATCTACCTTATTACGAATACTCCTCGCATTGAGGCACAGAGCCTTCAGGTTTGTCTTTTTAACACACTTTGCCCTTCTAGAATTTTGCTGTAATGTGGCTCTTTTTGATTTTTGCCTTGGGTTTCTCTGCCTTCCACTTTTACTTTTCTTCTTTCTATCTTATGCTTCTGCCCCTATTTTACTTCCCTCTGACTCCCTGCATAGGTTCCCATTCCCCTGCCACATTAGTTTAACTCCTCCACAACAGCACTAGCAAACACTCCCCCTTGGACATTGGTTGCGGTTCTGCCCAGATGCAGGCCGTCCAGTTTGTACTGGTCCCACCTCCCCCAGCACTGTTTCCAATGTCCCAGGAATTTGAATCCTCCCTTCTGCACCACTCCTCAAGCCACGTAGTCATCTGAACTATCCTGCGATTCCTACTCTGACTAGCATGTGGCACTGGTAGCAATCCTGAGATTACTACCTTTGATTCCTCCTTCTCGCTAGATCCTCGGTCCCCAATATTTCCTGAAGGTTATTTGTGTCATCCTTCATGAAGACAGAACCAAAGTATTTGTTGAATTGGTCTGCCATTTCTTTGTTCCCCATTATAAATTCACCTGGTTCTGACTGCAAGGGACCTACGCTTATCTTCACTAATCTTTTTCTCTTCACATATCTATAGAAGCTTTTGCAGTCAGTTTTTATGTTCCCAGCAAGCTTCTTCTCATACTCTATTTCCCCCCTCCTAATTGCCGTTTGTCCTTCTGTGCTGAATTCTAAATTTCTCCCAGTCCTCAGGTTTGCTGCTTTTTCTGGTCAATTTATATGCCTCTTCCTTGGATTTAACACTATCCCTAATTTCCCTTGTTAGCCATCTCAAAGAAATGAAGGGACACCTGATCAGTGAACGCCTGGTAAACTAGGGGCGTGAGTAGAGCTGGAACTCCAAATAGAGAAATACCACTGATTAAAAGGGGTTAGATTCCAGAACTTACTGTCCATTGTGTTAAACCTGTGGGGCTGAGGACACAGGAGTAAAACTATGAGTGAGAGCTTGTTGGTGTGATGGCTCCCGTGAGAAAACGCACTGTATCCCAGCAGATGATCCGGCTGTAGACCCCCACAGACCATGTAGGGAGTACAAGGTATGGAAGGATTCTATTTCGGCTCTTTAAAGAGAGGAAACATTTCTGACAAACCATTATACACAAAGGGATAGTCCTAGAGATTCAGAACACATGGGAACAGCTCTTGGGGTCTGTCCACAGGTGAATGGGACCTTGAGGTCTGGTGTTGATTGATGGAAATTCAGTGCCAGCATCAATTGGTCACAGACCTTGTTCCCTGAATTCACTGATCTCCAGCCACTCTGAGCAAAGCTGAGCCGCTCCCCGCCATGGCCAGTGATTCCGGCAGGGGAATGTTCGCTTTTACAGCCTGGAGCAAAGGGCTTTCACCCGCTCACATCAGCTTCCTGAGTTTACTGGTTCCAGTCAATCTGCAACAATCTGAATTTACCCAGCATCTCCCGGGGTGTAACTTTCAAACTCTAACACTGTGCTGGGATGGCATTGTAGTATTGGCCAAAGGCAGCACATGGGCCTTAGACACAGACTCAGAGAGCCTCCCAGTACAATATAGTTAAAATCCCCACACCAGCCCCATTGTGGTCTCTCTCAGGGGGATTTAGTGCCCCATTTGCAGGATCAGGATTATTTTTTGGGATGTAGGTCGATAATATAAAGAACTGACGCTGAATTTATGAAATAATAAAGCAAGAGTGTTGGAGTTTACCAATCCCAGCACAACATGTCCCCTCTGCACTGTGCGGGGAGACACGGGCCAGTCCCCGGGACTTCCTTCATGTGGACCGTGGCCACAACTGATCTAACCGGGGAGACAATGGGTTCTGCTCGATTCTAAAACACAGAACGATGGCAGCTCCAGAATGTCTGAGGATAGAGCAGGCCGTTCCTTCAACACTGGGAAACACAACCTGTGAGCTCAAATTTAATTCACAGCATTGGCGTTTGCTGAATGGAAGAATTTGTGCGTGAAAGATGATTACATTCCTTATTCCCGACTGTCAATTATGTATTATTGGATAAGATGAAATTGGAATTAGGATTAAAATGTTCTTGATAAAGATTTCGGATCATTGTTGCTAGAAATTCTGCATTAATGGAGCAGGAAGATGATTCAAGCCAGGCCTGGTGCAGATTTAATTTCACAGCAGAACTTCAGACTGGTTCCAGGCACACTTCCTGTTCGCAATCTCTGAGACACTGGCTCCTCACACTGGGACACTGTGTGTCCACAGTCTCACCCAGTCTCTGAGACACTGGCTCCTCACACTGGGACACTGTGTACACACAGTCTCACCCAGTCTCTGAGACACTGGCTCCTCACACTGGGACACTGTGTAACCACAGTCTCACCCAGTCTCTGAGACACTGGCTCCTATCCGCTGTCACTGTTTATATTCTTCTATCCCCCATTGCTCTCTCCCCACTTGACAGGTTGCTGTTTGTGAGGATATTTGCCTCCAGAGGTTTAGCGGGATGTCTGTTCAGTCCTGGCCATTTTATGGATGGCTAATTATCAGCAAGGCGCTGTGAGACATCTAGGCACTGGAGGCGGTGTGGGCAAGAGGCAGAGGCTGATGCTGGTGTCAAAGGGCTGAGGTTTGAGATAGACTGGGGAAACATGGGCTTCACAGACTGAAAAGGAAAGCTGGAAGGAGCTCAGAAAAAGGTGGTTATGTGGGTGGAAAAGCGGGATTCAAAACATCGCTTTGGTAAATTGTGAGAGAAGGACTCTGGGACCCGGGTTAACACTGGGAGATGATAAACTTAGGACTGATCTCAGGAATTATTCTCCCAGAGAGTGAGCAACTCTTGGAGTGGACTCCAGGAGGAGCTGGGGGTGACACTCACTACCAAGGACAACCTCCTCCCACTGAGCCTGGGCTGTGTTCTCCACGGGCCTGCTGTCCTCAGGACCATGAGGCCGGGTGGTCCTGTGCTGTATTTCACACAGTAAGAACAAGCTGGAGTGTGTGAATGTGAGGCTTCAGTGTGTGAGGAACCGGCATCCTCAGACACTGCTGTGGTCCAGAAATTTTCACAAATGAAATGCTGCATTGCCTACGTCATTGCTGGAGTGATTTCACCACCAGATTCCATGCCCCGCCCCCACCTAAGATGGGATCCCAATATCGGGCGGTAACTGGAACGTGTGCTTCCACCACATGTTGGATTCGGGAAACCCAGAGAAAACTCTGCTGGGGTCATGGCGGGGTCACACAGCAGGGCGGAAATCTAATCACGGTGCACACTGGATGTCTACGAGCCAAGGGATGAAATCCAGTCCCCAGGACAGATGTTTGTCTTCCGTATTCGGGAGTAAAGTAGCGCCTACACAGAACGCACAGAGTAAAACAGGATCGAAATGGAGCAATGGAACTCGCCCAATATTCCCTCCATTCTTTTCTCTTTCCGTACCGCCCAGGCCCTATAAGGGTTGATCCGCCCTCAGGGCTTTTCCCTGCAGCTAGATCACTGCACTTGTGGCAAGCAAGGCTCCCTGGCGCCATCTACTGGTAAGGACTCAACCGCCCTTGGGCTCTTTCCCCACCGGTGGGTCACTGTACCTGTCTCGGACCGGCGCGACTCTCTGGCGCCCTCCCCTGGCCCACTGTATATTGTAAGATTGGTCTTTCCCCACCGGTGGGTCTCTGTACCTGCAGCTCTCTGGCGCCCTCCCATGGCCTGCTGTATATTGTAAGATTGGTCTTTCCCCGCCGCTGGGTCACTGTACCTATCTCGGGCCGGCGCGGCTCTCTGGCGCCCTCCCCTGGCCTGCTGTATATTGTAACATTGGTTTTTCCCAGTGGGTCTCTGAACCTGCCTCGGGCCGGCGCGGCTCTCTGGCGCCCTCTCCTGGCCCGCTGTATAATGTACGATTGCCGGTTGAGAGCCTTTCTTTGGTCTGCTCACCACATACTCCCAACCCGACGGCCGCCGACTCAATGTCCATTTTATTTTATTGTTTGGATTGCCGGAAAGCACACAATGATTGGCTCTGAGTTTTATGGATTCACTGAACATTGGATCCTTTTGGTTCTCGTGAATGAATTGGGCACATTTCATCACGACATGTAATTGACCAATAAAATTGGAGCTGACGATTTTTTAACTCCCAGGTAGGGTTTCAGTGTCAACTTATTCTTTCGCCCTGGCAGCTGAAGGGCATGTGCTCTTTTTACAGGACAGTCGAATATTCAGCACAACCCCGCGAGCTGGAGCCGGCACCATCCAAAGGGGAAATATTCTCCACCTCTGCGGTCCTTCCCATCACGCTCCCGTTTGTGGTCATTCCTGTGTTGCAAGAGCGGGAAAATCGAGAGGCCCATAAAAGGGGCCCGAGAGTCAGGAAGAACCACAGGAGCAGGAGCGGGAGGATCGAGAGGCCCATAAAAGGGGCCCCGAGAGTCAGGAAGAACCACAGGAGCAGGAGCGGGAGGATCGAGAGGCCCATAAAAGGGGCCCCGAGAGTCAGGAAGAACCACAGGAGCAGGGACAAAAAGTTTTTAAAAAATCAAAATCGAAGTGTGACATCACAGCCAAGCGGGTAAGTGATTGGCTGGTGGATTGGTGAGTATTTTTATTTTTCCTTTCGGTAGGAAACCTTTGGCATTGTTGCCAAATTAAGTTAATTTAAGGGTTAAGTTATGGCAGGAGAGTCCCGACCCGCGTCATGCTCCTCCTGTGCTATGTGGGAAATCAGGGATGATTCCAGTGTCCCTGACTACTATGTGTGTGGGAATTGTATCCAGCTGCAGCTCCTGTCAGACTGCATTGCGGCACTGGAGCTGCACATGGAGTCACTCTGGAGCATACGCGATGCTGAGCATGTCGTGAATAACATGTTTAGTGAGTTGGTCACACCGCAGGTAATGGTTACAAAGGCAGATAGGAAATGGGTGACCATCAGGCAGAGTAGGAAGGTAATGCAGGTGTCCCCTGCGGTCATCTCCCTCCAAAACAGATATACTACTTTGGATAATGTTGGGGGGGATGGCTCATCAGGGGAAGGCAGCAGCAGCAAAGTTCATAGCACCATGGGTGGCTCTGCTGCACAGGAGGCCGGAAAAAGAGTGGGAGAGCTAGAGTGGTAGGGGATTCTATTGTAAGGGGAATAGATAGGCGTTTCTGTGGCTGCAATCGAGACTCCAGGATGGTATGTTGCCTCCCTGGTGCAAGGGTCAAGGATGTTTCAGAGTGGCTGCAGGGCATTCTGGAGGGGAGGGTGAACAGTCAGTTGTCGTGGTGCATATAGGTACCAACGATATAGGTAAAAAATTGGATGAGTCCTACAAGCTGAATTTAGGGAGCTAGGAGGTAAATTAAAAAGTAGAACCTCAAATGTAGTAATCTCAGGATTGTTACCAGTGCCACGTGCTAGTCAGAGTAGAAATAGCAGGATAGTTAAGATGAATATGTGCCTTGAGCAATGGTGTAAGAGGGAGGGATTCAAATTCCTGGGACATTGGAACAGGTTCTGGGGGAGATGGGACCAGTACAAACCGGATGGTCTGCACCTGGGCAGGACCAGAACCAATGTCCTAGGAGGGGTGTTTGCTAGTGCTTTTGGGGAAGGTTTAAACTAATATGGCAGTGGGATGGGAATCTATGCAGGGAGACTGAGGGAAGTAAAATGGGAGCAGAAGCAAAAGGTAGAAAGGAGATAAGGAAAAGTGGAGGGCAGAGAAATCAAACGCAAAAATCAAAAAGGGCCACATTACAACATCATTTTAAAAGGACAAAGAGTGTTAAAAAACCAAACCTGAAGGCTCTGTGCCTCAATGCGAGGAGCATTCATAACAAGGTGAATGAAGTAACTGCGCAGATAGCTGTTAACAGATATGATGCAATTGGGATTATGGAGACATGGCTGGGAACCCAACATCCAGAGGTATTCAATATTCAGGAAGGATAGACAGAAAGGAAAAGGAGGCAGGGTAGCGTTGCTGGTTAAAGAGGAGATTAACGCAATAGTAATGAAGGACATTAGCTTGGATGATGTGGAATCTGTATGGGTAGAGCTGCGGAACACCAAAGGGCAGAAAACGCTAGTGGCAGTTGTGTACAGACCAGCAAACAGTAGGAGTGAGGTTGGGGATGGCATCAAACAAGAAATTAGGGATGCGTGAAATAAAGGTACAGCAGTTATCATGGGTGACTTTAATTTACATATAGATTGAACTAACCAAACTGGTAGCAATACGGTGGAGGAGGATTTCCTGGACTGTATAAGCGATGGTTTTCTACACGAATATGTCGAGGAATCAACTAGAAGGCTGGCCATCCTAGACTGGGTGTTGTGTAATGAGAGAGGATTAATTAGCAATCTTCTTGTGCGAGGCCCCTTGGCGAAGAGTGACCATAATATGGTAGAATTCTTCATTAAGATGGCGAGTGACACAGTTAATTCAGAGACTAGGGTCCTGAACTTAAAGAAAGGTAACTTCGATGGTATGAGATGTGAATTGCCAAGGATAGACTGGCGAATGATACTTAAAGGGTTGACAGTCAATAGGCAATGGCAGACATTTAAAAATCACATGGTTGAACTTCAACAATTGTACATCCCTGTCTGGCATACAAATAAAATGGGGAAGGAGGCTCAACCATGGCTAACAAGGGAAATTAGGGATAGTGTTAAATCCAAGGAAGAGGCATATAAATTGGCCAGAAAAAGCAACAAATCTGAGGACTGGGAGAAATTTAAAATTCAGCAGAGGAGGACAAAGGGTTTAATTAGGAGGGGGAAAATAGAGTTTGAGAGTAAGTTTGCAGGGAACATAAAAACTGACTGCAAAAGCTTCTATAGATATGTGAAGAGAACAAGATTAGTGAAGACAAATGTAGGTCAGAATCAGGTGAATTTATAATGGGGAACAAAGAAATGGCAGACCAATTGAACAAATACTTTGGTTCTGTCTTCACTAAGGAAGACACAAATAACCTTCCAGAAATACCAGGGGACCAAGGGTCGAGTGAGAAGGAGGAACTGAAGGAAATCCTTATTAGTCTGGAAATGTTGTCAGGGAAATTGATCGGATTTCAGGCCGATAAATCCCCAGGGCCTAATAGTCTGCATCCCAGAGTACTTAAGGAAGTGGCCCTAGAAATAGTGGATGCATTGGAGGTCATTTCCCAACATTCTATATACTCTGGATCAGTTCCTATGGATTGGGGGGAGCTAATGTAACCCCACTTTTTAAAAAAGGAGGGAGAGAGAAAACAAAGAATGAGAGACCGGTTAGCCTGACATCGGTAGTGGGGAAAATGTTGGAATCAATTATTAAAGTTGTAATAGCAGCACATTTGGAAAGCAGTGACAGGATCGGTCCAAGTCAGCATGGATTTATGAAAGGGAAATCATGCTTGACAAATCTTTTAGAATTTTTTGAGGATGTAACTAGTACAGTGGACAAGGCAGAACCAGTGGATGTTGTGTATTTGGACTTTCAAATGGATTTTGACAAGGTCCCACACAAGAGATTAGTGTGCAAGATAAAAGCACATGGTATTGGGGTTAATGTATTGACGTGGATAGAGAACTGGTTGGCAGACAGGAAGCAAATAGTAGGAATAAACGGGTTCTTTTCAGAATGGCAGGCAGTGACTAGTGGGGTACAGCAAGGTTCAGTGCTGGGACCCCAGTTATTTACAATATACATTAATGATTTAGACGAAGGAATTGAATGTAATATCTTCAAGTTTGCAGATGACACTAAGCTGGGTGGCAGTGTGAGCTGTGAGGAGGATGCTAAGAGGCTGCAGGATGACTTGGACAGGTTAGGTGAGTGGGAAAATGCATTGCAGATGCAATATAATGTAGATAAATGTGAGGTTATCCACTTTGGTGGCAAAAACAGGAAGGCAGAATATTATCTGAATGGTGACAGATTAGGAAATGGGTAAGTGCAACGAGACCTGGGTGTCATGGTACATCAGTCATTGAAAGTTGTCATGCAAGTACAGCAGGTGGTAAAGAAGGCAATTGGCATGTTGGCCTTCATAGCGACAGTATTTGAATAGAGGAACAGGGAGTCTTACTGCAGTTGTACAGGGCCTTGGTGAGGCCACACCTTGAATATAGTGTTCAGTATTAGTCCCCTAATCTGAGGAAGAACGTTCTTGCTATTGAGGGAGTGCAGCGAAGGTTCACCAGACTGATTCCCGGGATGGCAGGACTGACATATGAAGAAAGACTGGATCGACTAGGCTTATATTCACTGGAATTTAGAAGAATGAGAGGGGATCCCATAAAAATATATAAAACTCTGACGGGATTGGACAGGTTAGATGCAGGAAGAATGTTCCCGATGTTGGGGAAGTCCAGAACCAGGGGACACAGTCTAAGGAGAAGGGGTAAGCCATTTAGGACCGAGATGAGGAGAAACTTCTTCACTCAGAGAATTGTGAACCTTTGGAATCCTCTATCACAGAACGTTTTTGAGGCCAGTTCATTAGATATATTCAAAAGCGAATTCGATGTGGCTCTTGCAGCTAAAGGGATCAAGGTGTATGGAGAGAAAGCAGGAATGGTGTACTGAAGTTGCATGATCAGCCATGAGCTTATTGAATGGTGGTGCAGGCTCAATGGGCCGAATGGCCTATTCCTGAATCTATTTTCTATGTTTCTATGGTCAGGGCTCTCATCGCTCTGATGGTCAATCAGTTGTTTATTCTCTTCCAGTATGGCAGATAGTCTGCTCTGTGGGATATTAAAGCGATGTGTCATATTCCTTGCTCTTGTTTTTACCATTACTGCCACCATTTTTGGAGCCACCACATCCTGACTTCTCTCCATCACAGACCGAGTCCGGCCTGACACGGTGAACTCTGTAGGGAGCAGTTGAGGGCCCGTTAATTCAGGACAGTCACTGAGCTGTTTACACATGAACATGTTGTGAATCATGGTTGGATTCCTTTCCTGTGCTGCACCAATGAACTGTGATGATCAGCGGTTCAGCACCACTAATGAATTCAGTACAGCCCAACCCTGACCAGTGTAAATGGATCGAACCAGCTAGATACATGTGGGAGACTGACCAGGAGGGTCTGATCAATAAAATAGATTGATCGCTGCAGCTAAACCCACCTGATCTTTATAAATGCACCGGACTATCTAGATACATGTGGGGAGGGGACTGGCCAGGATGGACTGCTCATTACAACAATAACAACGTTCATTTATATAGCAGTGTTAACTTAGTAAATCACCCCAAGTCACTTTGCATGAATGTAATTAGACAAAACAATATACTGAGCCAAAGAAGGAGACATGAGTACAGGTTACCAAAAGTGTGGTCAGAGATAGGTTCTGAGGATGGTCTTAAAAGAGGAGTGAAATGGAGAGGTTTAGGAAGAGAATTCTAGAGATTAGGGCCAAGGCAACTAAAGGCACGGCCGCCAATGATGAGGTGAAGAAAGTAGAAGATGCACAAGAGGCCAGAGAATGAGCAATGCAGAGTTCATAGAACCATCGAAATTTACAGCAAGGAAGGAGGCCATTCAGCTCATCATGCCTGTGCCGGCCAACAAAGAGCTATCCAGCCAAATCCCACTTTCCAGGCCTTGGTCTGTAGCCCTGTAGGTTACCGCATTTCAAGTGCACATCCAAGTACTTCTTAAATGTGGTGAGGGTTTCTGCCTCTACCATGCACTGAGTTCCACACCCCCACCACTCTCTGGATGAAAGAATTTGCCCTCAAATCCCCTCTAAACCTCCTACCAATTACTTTAAATCTATGCCCCTAGGGTTGCTGCCCACTCTGCTATGGGAAACAGGTCCTTCCTATCCACTCTATCTGGGCCCCTCATAATATTATACACCTCAATTAGGTCTCCCCTCAGCCTCCTCTGTTCCAAAGAAAACAACCCCAGCTTATCGACTATTTTCTCATAGCCAAAATTCTCCAGTCCAGGCAACATCCTCGTAAATCAGCTCTGGACCCGTTCTGGAGCAATCACATAATTCCTGTTATGTGATGACCAAAACTGCACACAGTGCTTCAGCTACGGCCTAAATAGTGTTTTATACAGTTCAAACATAACCTCCCTGCTCTTATATTCTAGTCCTCGGTTAATAAAGCAAGTATGCGGTATGTCTTCTTAACCACCTAATCCACCTGTGCTGCTACCTCAGGGATCTGTGGACCTGCACTCCAAGGTCCTTTGTTCCTCTACACTTTTCAGTGTCCTACCATTTAATGTGTATTCCCTTGTCTTGTTAGCCCTCCCCAAACGCATTAACTAACGTTTCTACGGATTGAATTCCATTTGCCACTGTTTTGCCCACCTGACCAGTACATTGATAGCCTGGAAATCCTGGCCTCCCGAGTCTGTACTGAGTGTGTACAGACCCGGGAAGGCATCGCAAAAGCCGGTTTTCAGCACACAAAGTGCATGCGCTGAAAACTGACTTTTCACTCTGTCAAGCAGATCCTCCATATCTCGGCAGCCGGGACATTTGCATGGGCAAGATTGTAGTATTTATCTTGCCCAGCGGATGTCCTGAAAACTCTTGCGCTTGATAAAAGCAGGCGCATAGCCTACTTTTACAGGCTTAAGAGCTTTAAAAAATTAAAAAATTAAATTTAATAAACACATGTTATTGTTTAAAAACCCTCCCCACTAAGTAAATTCATTTTAAATCATAATTAGAATTTTTTTTAAATCGGAAAAATATTTTTTTTGTAAGACATAACTAACTTTAATTTAAATGAATCATAAATATGTGGTGTATTTTTTCCATCTTTTATTTTTGTTTTGGTGTTTAGGACGGTGTTTCTCAATCATAATCATCATCATCAGAGGCGGTTCCTCGAACGAAGATAACTTGCTTCCACACCAAAAGGGATGAGTTCGCAGATGTTTCAATGAAGGACACGATATTCCAGTCCTGAGCTCCAGAGGTGGAAGATGCCTGTGTGTGGACTTTTTGACGTGTGGTGACCGTTGCAGATCAGCCACAAAATGGGCTTGACAGAGCTAGCCTTTATCCAGCGGCAAGGGTTAACCAGGACGACTGGAGACCTGCCCTGCTGCATGGACCTAGTGCACACACATATCGCAGTGTGGGCTGGCCCGTGCTGCCCCTGGGCCCTCGGCTCTTCTGGGTCCCGAACCCCAATTTGACGCACCTCCACCATGATCTCTCACTGCTCCTCTGCTACAAACACTCGCCACACCTCCGCCATGACCTCTCACTGCTTACATCTCTAACAATAGCCAATACTGGAAGCTGTTATAACTCTTAACTGTTTCCACCTCTGATGAAAAACTATCGACCTGAAATGTTAACTCTGTTTCTCTCTTCACAGATGCTGCCTGACTGCTGAGTATTTCCAGCATTCTCTGCTTATATTCCCGCTTTAATTAACATCAGTGAAATATAGTGGTCCAACTGTAATTCTCAGCGGGCTCTGATATAGCACCTTTAATGTAGTGAAGTGAACAAAGGAGTATTATGAGAAAAAATAATTTGACACCAAGCTGCATTAGTAGAAATTAGCGCAGGTGACCAAAAGCTTGATAAAAGACTAATGTTTTAAGGAATGCCTTGAAAGGGTTTGGAGGTAAAGAAAGGTAGAGAGGCGGAGTGGTTTAGGCAGGGAGTTCCAGAGCTTGGGACCTCGGCAATAGAAGGCACGACCACCAATGGTTGAGCGATTATAATCAGGGATGCTCAAGAGGGCATGGAGAGATTTGAAAATAAGAATGGGAATTTTGAAATCGAGGCATTGCTTAACCAGAAGCCAATGTAGGTCAATGAGCAAAGGGGTGATGGTTGAGCAGGACTTGGTGTGAGTTAAGACATGGGCAGCCGAGTTTTGGATCACCTCAAGTTTACGTAGTGTAGAATGTGAGAGGCCAGCCAGGAGTGCATTCGAATAGTCAAGTCTAGAGGTAACAAAGGCACGAATGAGGGCTTCAGCAGCAGATGAGTTGAGGCAAGGGCAGAGATGGACAATGTTACAGAGGTGGAGATAGACGGTCTTAGTTATGCTGTCGATATGTAGTCGAAAGCTATGCGGATATGTGGGTCGAAAGTCAAGAGATAATCAGAGTAGACAGACCTGAAGCAGAAGCAGGAACTGAGCCACAGAGTTTCCAGAGCTGACCTGCGAGCCAGGAAGCTAAAGCGCACAAGGGCTGTTCCTAACCATGATCCATGAAGTGAGACAGAGCTGAGTGGAGATACAATAAACTGGAAGTTAACTGACTCATACAAAACAAAAATCTTGGACTTCACAAACCTACCAGTAGTTTTGTCCCTAATAAAACAAATTGTGTTCGATAATGCTCCACACTTGTACAAAAAAAATGACCTTGAATGCACACTAATAAAGTAGTGTAATTAAGTGGTTACAGGGCAACATCAGTAACTAGATGTTCCTGTCTTTGCTAATTGTGGCAAAAAAAATAGAAAGTAAAAAAGTGGTACCAGAAAAAGATGAATTAATGCAGCATCCTGCAGTTGCAGTCAAAGTGAAATGGAAATATTTAACTCCAGCTCAGACCTGTACCTTGTGGGTTAAGAGAAACATGTGTACAATATCACCAGAGAAACGGACGTACAGTAGAATTTGCTGCTCATGAGTCTAAATCTAACGAGCATCAGCAGATATACTACAGAGGAACAGAAAGGGGGAGGAGCAGGTGCAAGATTTAAGTGACTCACATAGAAAAAAAGTTTATACTTTTACAATTAGGATGTTTGTTACCAAGTCCTGACTGGTTAGTGGTTTCTCAGGAAATGCACATTCTGACTTTGGGTCACAAATCCGATTTAAAAAATGGGCATTGCTCCAGACCAGATGTGGTCTGTCACTGAACGGTGCATTTAAAGTGGTGGCAGGAACTTCATGTCTCGGGCTTGCTGCCACTCCAGTGACCCGGGGACACCAGCTCCGCTCGGTTTGGCCCTGCTCCCTGGAGTCAGACCCATTTCAGGGTTGTCGCTGTTAAAGACCGTGTTTTAATTAAAAAGGCAAAACTGGATGAAGTGTTCCCCAGCCCCGCTCGCTCGGGTGGGTCAGACAGACAGCAGCACTCAGAGGGTCGCCCGTCACCAAGCCCATTGCTGGGAGATTTGCTGCTGCACCCACAGCAGCCCAAGCTCCAACCTCCCCGCTCCGGGCACTCCCTCAGTTAGTGGTATTCATGCTGCCCAGCCGCACTGCTCCACTCCTCCTCCTCCTCCATTCACCGGCTCCTCTCCATGGTTACCGCCGCACTCCTCAATCATAATAATGGGAACTCCAACTTATGGACTTCCCATTATTATGAATGTGAAAATACTGTACCTTGATTGGCTGCCCAGAGCCATGTGACTTCAGCTCCAGCTTACATCCATCCTGATGTGCACGCACTCCGACGTGCAGTGAGTGAAGGCCTCAGGACCCTGATCTTCCCAATCTACCTTAGCCTGCTGTGCCTGCATGCCAACTTTCAATGACTGATGTACCATGTCTCGTTGCACCTCCCCTTTTCCTAATCTGCCACCATTCAGATAATATTTTGTCTTCGTATTTTTGCTCCCAAAGTGGATAACCTCACATTTATCCACATTATACTGCATCTGCCATGCATTTGCCCACTCACCTAACCTGTCTAAGTCACCCTGCAGCCTCTTAGCCTCCCCCTCACAGCTCACACCGCCACCCAGCTTAGTGTCATTTGCAAACTTGAAGATATTACACTCAATTCCATCATCCAAATCATTGTAAAGAGCTGGGGTCCCAGCACTGAGCGCTGCAGCACTCCACTAGTCACTGCCTGCCATTCTGAAAAGAACCCTCTTATTCCGACTCTCTGCTTCCTGTCTGCCAACCAGTTCTCTATCCACATCAGTACATTACCCCCAATACCATGTGCTTTGATTTTGCACACCAATCTCTTGTGTGGGACCTTGTCAAAAGCCTTTTGAAAGTCCAAATACACACATACACTGGTTCTCGCTTGGCCACTCTACTAGTTATATCCTCAAAAAATTCCAGAAGATTTGTCAAGCATGATTTTCCTTTCATAAATCCATGCTGACTTTGACCGATCCTGTCACTGCTTTCCAACTGCGCTGCTATTTCATCTTTAATAATTGATTTCAACATTTTCCCCACCACTGATGTCAGACTAACCTGTCTATAATTACCCACTTTCTCTCTCCCTCCCTTTTTATACCGAGCTCATGAGCCCAGTTGAAATAAGTAAGGGCACCAGCTTTATTAACCGAAGTTACAGGTAAGGGGCGGGTCCAGTGAGATTCTCCTGAAACGGAGTTTTATTCCGGAGGAAGTGGAAAGCTGAAGGTGGAGACCCGCAGAGGTGAGCACGACATGGTCAGGACAGTTGTAGCTTCCATTGACGGACATTTGAACAAGGAAACCTGCATCGTACAAAGTGGCAGATGGGAATGACGATTTGGATTGCAGGGGTTTGCAGGACCTGAATACTGAGCGCAGAACTGTAACGCCTTTGAGCTCCTGACCATTGGGTGTGTTTTTGAGTATGTTTTTAAGTGCTACTGCATGATCTGTATGCTCAATAAATCATCGAATGCTTAACCTGAACATTTCAAGAAGCTTAGTGATCTTGGAGGAATGGTTAAATCATCTGATCAGGAAAAGATTGTTTTTCTGGTAAGGAATGCTCACTGTCAAATGATTGGGTCCCTGGGAGTGTGTCAATATTAACAGGTGGTCCCCGGGAGTGTATCAGTATTTACAGGGGTTCCCCGAGAGTGTATCAGTATTTACAGGCGGTCCCCTGGAGTGTATCAGTATTTACAGGGGGTCTCCGGGAGTGTGTCAGTATTACAGGGGATCCCCGAGACTGTGTCAGTATTACAGGGGATCCCCGGGAGTGTGTCAGTAGTTACAGGAGGTCCCCGGGAGTGTGTCAGTATTTACAGGGGATCCCCGAGAGTGAGTCAGTATTTACAGCGGGTCCCCGGGAGTGTGTCAGTATTTACAGGGGGTCCCCAAGAGTGTGTCAGTATTTACAGGGAATCCCTGAGAGTGAGTCTGTATTACAGGGGGTCGCCGGGAGTGTGTCAGTATTTACAGGGGGTCCGGGGGAGCGTGTCAGTATTTACAGGGAGCCCCAGGAGTGTGTCAGTGATTACAGGGTGTCTCCAGGAGTGTGTCAGTAATTACAAGGGATCCCAGAGAGTGTAACAGTATTTACAGGGGTCCCTGGAAGTGTGTCACTATTTACAGGGATTCACGGGAATACGTCATTATTTACAGGGGGTCCCCGGGAGTGCGTCAGTGTTTACAGGGGGTCCCCGGGGAGTGTGTCATTTTTTACAGAGCTCCCCAGGAGTGTGTCAGTATTTACAAGGGGTCCCTGTGAGTGTGTCAGTGTTTACGGGGATCCCTGGGAGTGTGGCAGTATTTACAGAGGATCCCCAGGGCTTATGGCAGTGCGTAAAACGGATGTCCCCAGGAGTGTGTCTGTATTTACAGGGGATCTCCAGGGAATGTGTCAGTATCTACAGGTAGTGTCCCAGGGAGTGTGTCAGTATTTACAAGGGATCCCTGCGAGTTTGTCTGTATTTAGAGGGGGTCCCCAGGAATGTGTCAGTGTTTACAGCAGGTACCCAGGAGTGTGTCTGTATTTACGAGGGGTCATCGGGAGTGTGTCAGTATTTACAGGGGGTCCCCAGGAGTGTGTCTGTATTTACAAGGGGTCATCGGGAGTGTGTCATTATTAACAGGTGGTCCCCGGGAGTGTGCAGGTATTTACAGGGGATCCCCGAGAGTGTGTCAGTATTTATAGGGGATCCCCGAGAGTGTGTCAATATTTACAGGTGGTCCCCGGGAGTGTGTCAGTATTTACAGGGGGTGCCCGGGAGTGTGTCAGTATTTACAGGGGGTCCCTGGGAGTGTGTCAATACTTACAGGATATGCCCAGGAGTGTGTCAGTATTAACAGGGTGTCACCGGAGTGTGGTAGTACTTACAGGGTGTACCCGGGAGTGTGTTGCTATTTACAAGGAGCCCCGGGAGTGTGTCAGTGATTACAGCCGGTTCCCAGGAGTGTGTCAGTATTTACAGTGGGTTCCAGGGAGTGTGACAGTATTTACAGGGGGTCCCAAAGAGTGTGTGGATATTTACAGGGATTCCCGGGAATAAATCATTATTTATAGGGGGTCCCCGGGAATGCATCAGTGTTTATAGGGGGTCCCTGGGAGTGTGTCAGTGTTTACAGGGGGTCCCTGGGAGTGTGTCAGTGTTTACAGGGGATCCCCGAGAGTGTGTCAGTGTTACAGCGGGTCGCCGGGAGTGTGTCAGTATTTACAGCGGGTCCCCAAGAGTGTGTCAGTATTTACAGGGAATCCCTGAGAGTGAGTCTGTATTACAGGGGGTCGCCGGGAGTGTGTCAGTATTTACAGGGGGTCCCCGGGAGCGTGTCAGTGTTTACAGGGAGCCCCGGGAGTGTGTCAGTGATTACAGGGAGTCTCCAGGAATGTGTCAGTATTTACAAGGGATCCCAGGGAGTGTGACAGTATTTACAGGGGTCCCTGGAAGTGTGTCGCTATTTACAGGGATTCACGGGAGTGTGTCAGTATTTACAGGGGGTCCCCGGGAGTGCGTCAATGTTTACAGGGGGTCCCCGGGGAGTGTGTCATTTTTTACAGAGCTCCCCAGGAGTGTGTCAGTATTTACAAGGGGTCCCTGTGAGTGTGTCAGTGTTTACGGGGATCCCCGGGTGTGTGGCAGCATTTACAGAGGATCCCCAGGGCTTATGGCAGTGCGTAAAACGGATGTCCCCAGGAGTGTGTCTGTATTTACAGGGGATCTACAGGTAGTGTCCCAGGGAGTGTGTCAGTATTTACAAGGGATCCCTGCGAGTTTCTCTGTATTTAGAGGGGGTCCCCAGTGACGTTTCAGTGTTTACAGCAGGTCCCCAGGAGTGTGTCCGTATTTATAGGGGGTCCCCGGGAGTGTGTCTGTGTATACAGGGGGTCCCGAGGAGTGTGTCTGCATTTACAGGGGGTCCCCCCGGAGTGTGTGAGTGTTTACAGGGGGTCCCCGGGAGTGTGTCAGTATTTACAGGGGGTTCCCAGGAGTGTGTCAGTGTATACACGGGGTCCCCAGGAATGTGTCTGTATTTACAGGTGATTCCCAGGAGTGTGTCAGTATTTTCAGGGGATCCTGAGAGAGTGTTAGTATTTACAGGGGGTCCCCGGGAGTGTCAGTGTTAAAAAATAGTCCTCGGGAGTGTGTCATTTTTTAAGGGGATCTCCGAGAGTGTGTCATTATTAACAGGTGGTCCCCGGGAGTGTGCAGGTATTTACAGGGGATCCCCGAGAGTGTGTCAGTATTTATAGGGGATTCCCGAGAGTGTGTCAGTATTTACAGGGGGTCCCCGGGAGTGTGTCAATACTTACAGGATATGCCCTGGAGTGTGTCAGTATTAACAGGGTGTCACCGGAGTGTGGCAGTACTTACAGGGTGTACCCGGGAGTGTGTTACTATTTACAAGGAGCCCCGGGAGTGTGTCAGTGATTACAGGCGGTTCCCAGGAGTGTGTCCGTATTTACAGGGGGTCCCAGGGAGTGTGACAGTATTTACAGTGGGTCCCAGGGAGTGTGTCGATATTTACAGGGATTCCCGGGAATACGTCATTATTTATAGGGGGTCCCCGGGAATGCATCAGTGTTTACAGGGGGTCCCCGGGAGTGTGTCAGTGTTTACAGGGGGTCCCCGGGATTGTGTCAGTGTTTACAGGGGTCGCCGGGAGTGTGTCAGTTTTTATAGGGGTCCCCGGGAGTGTGTCAGTATTTACAAGGGATCCCTGTCAGTGTGTCAGTGTTTACGGGGATCCCTGGGAGTGTGTCTGTATTTACAGGGGATCCCCAGGGAATGTGTCAGTATCTACAGGATGTGTCCCAGGGAGTATGTCAGTATTTACAAGGGATCCCTGCGAGTTTGTCTGTATTTACAGGGGGTCCCTGGGTGTGTGTTGGTATTTAGAGGGGGTCCCCAGGAATGTATCAGTGTTTACAACAGGTACCCAGGAGTGTGTCTGTATTTTCAAGGGGTCATCGGGAGTGTGTCAGTGTTTACAAGGGGTCCCAGGGCGTGTGTCAGTATTTACAGGGGGTCCCCGGGTGTATGTCAGTGTATACAGTGGGTCCCCAGCAATGTGTCTGTATTTACAGAGGGACCCCGGGAGTGTGTCAGTATTTACAGGGGGTCCCTGGGAGTGTGTCAGTATTAACAAGTGGTCCCAGGAGTCTGTCAGTATTTGAAGGGGATTCCCCGAGAGTGTATCATTATTTACAGGTGGTCCCCGGGAGTGTGTCAATATTTACAGGGGGTCCCCGGGAGTGCATCAGGTTTTACAGGGGGTCCCCGGAAGTGTGTCAGTATTTACAGGGGGTCCCTAGGAGTGTGTCTGTATTTGCAGCAGGTCCCCAGGGGCGTGTCAGTGTTTACAGGGGGTCCCCAGGAGTGAGTCTGTATTTACAGGGGTGCCCTGGAGTGTGTCAGTGTTTACAAAGCGTCTCCTTGGATGTGTCGGTAATTATAGAGGGTCTCCGGGAATGAGTCAATACTTACAGTGGTTCCCCCGGAGTGTCTCCATGTTTACAAGGTGTCCCCACGGGTGTGTCAGTACTTACAGGGGGTCACCGGGTGTGTCTATGTCGACAGGGGGTCCCCAGGGGTGTGTCAGTATTTACAGGGACCCCGATATTGTGTCAGTGTTTCCAGGGGGTCCCCAGCAGTGAGTCAGTACTTACAGGGGTCCCCGGGAGTGTCTCAGTATTTACAAGGGCTCCCGAGAGTGTGTCAGTATTTACAGGGAATTCCCAGGAGTGTGTCAGTATTTACAGGGGGTCCCCGTGAGTGTGTCAGTATTTGCAGGGAATCCCCAGGAATGTGTCAGTATTTGCAGGGAATCTGCAGGAGTGTGTCAGTATTTACAGGGAATCTGCAGGAGTGTGTCAGTAATTGCAGGGAATCTGCAGGAGTGTGTCAGTATTTGCAGGGAATCCCCTGGAGTGTGTCAGTATTTGCAAGGAATCCCCAGGAGTGTGTCAGTATTTACAGGGAATCTGCAGGAGTGTGTCAGTATTTGCAGGGAATGCCCTGGAGTGTGTCAGTATTTGCAGGGAATCCCCAGGAGTGTGTCAGTATTTACAGGGGGCCACCGGTGGCATGTCATTGTTTACAAGGGGTCCTTGGAGAGTGTGTTGGTATTTATAGAGGGTCCCCGGGAGTGAGTCAATACTTACAGGGGGTCCCTGGGAGTGTCTCTGTGTTTGTAGGGTGTCCCCAGGTGTGAGACAGTATTTACCGGGGGTCCCTGGCAGTGTGTCAGTATTTACACGGAGTCCCCGGGAGTGTGTCAGTATCTGCAGGAGGTGTCCCTGGGAGTGTCTCCATATTTACAGGGGATCCCCGGGAGAGTGTCAGTATTTACAGGGGATCCCCGGCTTTGTGTCAGTGTTTACAGCGGGTACCCAGGAGTGTGTCAGTAATAACAGGGTATCCACGACAGCGTGCCCGAATTTACAAGGACCCCCGATAGTGTGTCGGTATTTACAAGTAGTCACCAGGACTGTGTCAGTATTCACAGGGAATCCCCAGGAATATGCCTATATTTACAAGGGGTCCCAGGGAGTTTGTCAGTGTTTACAGGGGGTCCCCAGGAGTGTGTCAGTGCTTATAGGGGGTCCCCGGTGGTGTGTCGGTGTTTACAGGGGGTTCCCAGGTGTGTCTCAGTGTTGACAGGGTGTTAGATCTCTTAATTTTCAATGAAATGCGAACTCCGGTTGTAGTTTTAATGTAATTTTATTCTGGCAGCAGCAACAAGCTTCTGGCTTTAAGCCAGGCCTTTGTCCTTCTGAGACCACATGGCCAAAATGGCTGTTCTTATACCTGACTCAATTTACGGAAAAGAACGCGCCTTCTTTGACCTTATTGGCTCAATTGATATACTGTTAACCTTTAATTGGCTTGCTACCAAAGGTCCTAAAATGTCAAGTTGATTGATGACTTAATGCAACATGCTGAGTTGTACGTAGCAGCTTTGACTTGGGGTCTGTGAATTCTCACATCCTGTCTGAATGCAGCCTGTTTGAATTCTCTATCAACCCCCCCTTTGATTCTTTCACAAACGGAATCATAAAACATCAGCTATCACTGGTTAAACATTCTACAAAATAATTTCATGCATGTTAATAGAGTTTCCTTCTAAAATTTGTTGATGTGTTTCGCCACATGTCCGGACTAGTAGCTTCCACACAAATTTACACCAACCCGAATTCCATCGTGGCCACAATGTAAGTCTGGTTTTAGTAAGTTAATTAACCTTATTCCAATTTAATCCAAATCAATACCTTAATTCAACCAGTAAACAACCTTCCCTTAAGCATAACATACCCCTGTGCCACGTACAGACGGTCTGCTGGGACCTGCAAGGTGTCTCACCTTAGGGACAGCAGCTGCAGACGCCTGGTTGCAAAAACATTTAATCAACATAAACAAACAATATAAAAGTAAAATAATTACAACAAATAGAATTAAACCTTCCACCAATGAAGTTCCTATTGAACCGAGCCATTCAGTGGCTACGCTCCACAAAGTGAATGATGGGGGTTGCTTAAGTTTTTCTACCTCCTTTTGGATATGCTCCGCTAAGTGGGTAATTTCTCCGGAGCTATCTGGGATGTATGTGCAACACTCAGTTCCGAGGTAGGCGCAAGTACCTCCCTTTTCAGCCAGGATGTAGTCAAGGGCCAGTCTATTCTGTAGGGCTACTGTGCGGATTGCTATCATTTCTGCATTGATTTTAACTAGGGCTACCCATTCCACAACGGATGCCATGTTAATGGATTCCCTTGCCAGTCTGGTGGTCCCATACCTGGGGATCAGAATGGCAAAGAACCTCTCTGTTTCTGTGATAGCTCTCTTAGGACGGTGTAAATGTTCCGACAGTGACTTTATATGAAACATATATGGCACAATATAGGTTAAATAGCAGGATCCCATCCAATTCTGGGGCAGCCAAGGGTAGGCCTTGTGGCCACACACCCAATAGGTGCCATTATAGGCAATGACTGTTAGCTGTTTCTTTGTCAGCAACACTCCAGGGCCTGTCCAGGCTTTTCCATCTGTTTTATTCAGAATCCCCGTTACATTAAAAACTCCCACATCGGCCCAGTTTGGACGGTTCCGTGGCTTGATTATATTATAATTCCGGGAGCAGTTACTATACCCCATATTTTGGCCTCCTTTGATGTTTCTAATCAGACAGACTGATTCCCCCGGTCTTCCTATTCCCGTTGTTTTAGTGATAACAAAAAATGGGGGCCATTTGGAATTATTGTACCACGGTTGGTATCCCCTTCAAAGGCAGTCAGATTGTAACTTGCTGACTTTCATTTTCGTGCCCAGTTTTCGGTATCCTGAAACGCATTGCCTGTTTTGTTTTGATTAATTATCCCCTCAGCCATTTCCGAGATATTCAAGGGAACTGGCCTCAAGGGAATCCCTCCCTTTAAGTGAATAGGAATATGCGCACACACCCAACAACTAGAAATGTTACCTTGTTTGACATAAATGTATGACATATATAAAAAGGTATTTACATGTAATTCCCTTGCTACCCTACTATTTCCCTTTGGTGCAGAGGGTCGGCTGGTAAGAAGTAGGCAAATGCCTAGAATACCTACAGTCAGTAATACAGTAAATTTATACATTTTGGCAAAAAGTAATTGTCCTTATTAGATTTCAGCTTCAATTAGAGGGTGCTCATTTAACGTGTGAAGCGTGGATCCAGGCTTTCTTTCCTTGGACTTTAACAGCTGCCTGGGTGGTCAATAACACTTGATAAGGTCCCTCCCACTTGGCACCCAAAGGTTCTTTATGCAACTTTTTCACATACACCCAGACTCCCGGGATGATGTCGTGTCCTCCTTCGGGTGGATTACCCCAAGCTGCCGATACCTGTTGGGAAACAGAACTAATAGCATTGGTTAGGTTCTGACAGTATGATTAGAAAGTGTCACTCATTAAGTGAACATCAGCTTTCCGTAAATCGATAGTTCCTGGCAGTGACATGGGTCTTCCTGTTATAATTTCAAATGGGCTTAGACCTGTAGTTCTGTTTGGGGTTTCCCTAATACTACATAGCACTATTGGGAGTGGGGCCATGGTGTTCCTTCTTGGTGATATTTGGCAAGCCGTTGTTTCAGAGTTCGATTCATTCGCTCTACTTGTCCTGATGATTGTGGATGATAAGGACAGTGTAAATCCCACGTAATGTTCAGTAACCTGCAGTCTTCTTGGCAGACAGCACCTGGAAAGTGTGTTCCCCGATCTGAGTCAATGCTACTCGGGACTCCCCATCGGGGAATGTAATTCTTACACAAGACCTTTGCAGTGTGATTGGTTGTGGCTCTTTTAGTTGGGACAGCTTCTACCCATCTCGACAATCTGTCGACCATGACAAGAATGTTAGTGTATCCTTGGCATGAAGGAAGAGATATATAATCAACCTGCAGATGCTGGAATGGTCCGACAGGGGCAGGGGGCCTCAGTTGGGGCATTATCGTGATGGGTCCAGAATTATTTTTCTGGCAGACCACACAGCAGTCTGCTACCAGCTGGGCATGTTTTTTAAATCCCCGACCCCACCAGCTTTTCTGGAACCGTGCCGTCATCTGTTGTGAGGCCAAGTGTCCCCACGAGTGGATCTGTTGGGCTAAAAAAGGCATAAGCGCTTGTGGCGCGACTGGCTTGTCGGTAACTCTTTGTCTCCAGACACCATCTTCACATAGCTTAATTTCTGCCTCAATCCATGTCCATTTTTCCTCTCGGGAGCACTCGCCTTGCATTGTTTGAAGGTCTCGTGTCAGAGTCCTGAGCACTTTCAATCTTCACATCTGTGTTGGTTCTTCTGGGGGAACGCTCTGTGAGGCGGCATCGTTAGCTGCCTGGTCAGCTAGGGCATTTCCCTGTGTTTTCGTGGTATTTTCCTTGGTATGGTCCTTACACTTCAGGATGGACACTTCCTGAGGTATTTGTATGGCCTCCAGTAAGTCTCGGACTTCTTTTCCATTTTGGATAGGTGTATCAGCAGCAGTGAGGAATCCTCTTTTCCGCCATAACAGACCAAAGTCGTGAGCGACTCCAAAAGCATAACGTGAATCTGTGTAGACATTAGCTGTCTGTCCTTCTGCTATTCAACATGTTTCTGACAGGGCCTGTTGTGCTGACGTTCCTGAGGGTAAACATCCTTTTGCCACTACCTCATATAAGGTTGCAACTGCCCATCCTGCTTTTCTGGTACCATTGTCAACAAAGGAGGAACCATCTGTAAACAGGATGAGGTCTGGGTTGTGCAGAGGCTCCTCTGCTGCTAAGGCTGCTTCTTCTGTTTCTTTTAAAATCTCCATGCAGTCATGCTCTTCACATTTTCCCCCCTCTTGCTCCCTCGATTCTGACATCGGGAGCATAGTTGCGGGATTAACCGGGCTGGCCTGGAGATTAGGAGCTTCCAAAACTGCTGTCCAGCGGGTCCATCTAGCTGCCGTCACCTGAGACATTCTATTCATAGACAGCAAAGCGTGTACGGTGTGGGGACACTTGACAATCAGCTTTTGGTTGAGGACTAGACCCGCAGTGATCATTACCGCTCGACATGTGGCTTCCATTGCCCTGAGGCAACTTCCCCATCCGAGGGCTACCGCATCCAGTTTTGCCGAATAATAGCCAATAGGTCTTTTCTGATCCCCATGTTCTTGTGTCAGTATAGCTGTCATATATCCTTCTTTCTCATGGACAAACAGGATAAATGGCTTACCACTGTCGGGGATTCCCAGAGCCGGTGCCGAACACAAAGCCTTTTTCAAACTCAGGAACGCCTCTTGTTGTTCCTTAGTGAGGGTGATGGCTTCTTTAGAGGCACGTTTCCCCTTTAAGATATCATTCAGTGGCTGAGCAACCTATGTGAAGGAGTCAATCCAATTTCTGTTAACGTTACACAATCCCAAAAAAGACCTTAGTTCCTGAATAGTAGTGTTTTTTTTTAGCAGCCCGAATGGCTGCAGTTCTATCCTGGGTAAGTTATCTCTTTCCTTGTGAAATCTTTTGTCCCAGGTATACAACCTCTTCTTGGGATATTTGTGCTTTGTCGATGCTGGCTTTATGTCCTTTCAGCCGAAGGTGGTCCAGCAAAGCTCATAAATCTTGTTCATGCTGTTCTTCCGTATTTGAATTAGCAGGATATCGTCTACATATTGGATGACTGTGGATGACAGGGGAGGTAATTCTTTGTAAAGCCATGTGGAATACTGTAGGGCTGTTGTGGAAACCCTGCGGTAACCGGGTCCAAGTATACTGTTGTCCTTGGACCGTGAAAGCAAACCACTGTCGAACCTCTGGTGCCAGAGGCACCGACCAAAATCCGTTGGCCATATCTATAACCGAGAAATATTTATGTTCCGGTTTGAGGGCATTAAAAATGGTGGAGGGATCTGCGACCAACTGAGTTTTTTGATCAATACACTGGTTAGCTTTCCTTTAATCGACAGTCAAACGCCAAGTCTCATTAGATTTCTGTACCGGCCACACGGGGCTATTGGAGGAGCAATGCGTTTTAATAAGCACCCCTTATTTCTCCAATTGCTGAATAACTGGTAAGATTCCCGCGATGGCAGTTGGACTGATGGGATACTGTTTAGTGCATGGAGGCTTGGTCCCAGTAAGTGTCACAGGCTCCATCTGGAGTAGGCCACAATCGTTTTTATCTTTAGCCCATATCGGGTGTTCCTTCAATTCTTCTTTCTTCAAAGTTCTAATTGACCATGTCACCCGACCATCCTCAAAATGCAACGATGAATCTACTTGGATTAGAATGTCCATTCCAAAAGGGGTTGATTTACTGGGCCTATCCAGACCGGCGTGGTTAGTTCATGTGGACCCAGCCCTATAAATACCGGTGTTGTCCTTTTAATTTCCATTTTATGGCCCCCAACTCCATAGGCTGTATGTGCCCTACCATCCAACGGCAAAAAGTCTCCATATTGTGTTCTTATGTTCGTATATTGTAGGGGTATGCATGTTAATTCCGCCCCTGTGCCTAAAAGACAGTCCACATCCTTATCACCCACCTTGATAGTTATATATAGCCCATCTCCCCTCTGTTGTATTAGTGTGAGTGCGAGGAGGGGGGCCAGGGTGGGCTCTAATCGTTTTTTGCGATCCCAAGTAACTCCTCTGTTGTTGTATTGTCAGTCACTTAAATGCTTCTATGAGGTCATTATCTTGTGACAAGCCTGGTTTGTTGGCTGAATTGTATCCCTGGCTGCGTCCTCTTCCCCGGCCACGACCTTGCTGTTTTGCCCTGCACGTCTTGGCCCAGTGACCTTCTTTCCCACAATAAATGACATTTTCCGGGTAATTTTCTTAATGACTGTTTATCGGAATCCTGGGATTTCCATTCCATAGCCTGTACAGCTCGGACTTTAGCTCCCATATCCTGATCTAATTGGTTACATCGATCCACCAATGCTGCAAAGGTGGTTGCTCTACCTTCCCAGTCCAGTAACACTACCTTAAGCATTTTGGACAGTTCTGGCTTTAGACCTGCCACGAAAGCTGCTTTCAGGGGTCCAAACACTTGTTCATCCATTTCCTCATCCGTATTATTCATACCCGAATGTTCTAGTCATGTGCATCTAAACCGCTCATCATATTCCAGGACCTCCTCTGTTCCTTTCTGTTGGCAGGCTGCAATTTTTCCCCAGTCTGTCTTAGCTGGACTGAAGGCTGGCAGCCAGTGTTTAATCGCTTCCCATCCTGCGTTTAATTCTTGCTCATCCTGCCCCAAAGCTTCTTCTACCTTGTCGTGCAATTTTCTTCCCTGTGTTTTTGGCACCATTATGGTCAAAATTTGCACTCCGTCCCAGGGATGAAGTTGATATGTATTTCTTAAGCGGTCCAATTGGTCCCACGTTTCCACTCCCCCTTTCTTTGGATTGGGCAACTCCTTGGACCATTTATCAATTTTCTCTGGGTCTGCCGGATCATGAAATAATCCCAGGATTCTGCATACACTCTTTTCTTCATTTTTTTGGTTCCGCCCTCATCCGCAGTCTCTTCTGATTTGACTACAACTCGTCTTTTTTTAAATGGGGCAAAGCGCACCCCTAATTCTTCATCATCCTCCGACACTGTATCGTCAGAGGATTCAGAATCTGTATCTATTCCTCGGTCGTGTCTTCGGGTTTGCGCTTTTAATTTATCCAAACATGGGTACCCTGGGAATTGACTGATACATTTTCCTTTTCCTATTACTGTCTCTTGACCTAATGATTTTTTTCCATTCTTTAATTTCACCTTTAAGATCTTTAACTTCCGCTTCCGACTTTTCAAGTTCAAGTCTTTTCTGTCACAGCTGTTCACAAATCACTCTTTATTTTTCATACGGGTCGTTTTTCCCCAGACCCTTTTGATCTCGTCCAAGGACCATTGTCCTTTGGAGGTTCCGTACTTTTGTTCGATCTTAATACAGATTTTAGATAAGTTGAATTGTTGCTCTATGTATTCTTTCAACTGTTGGAGGATTTCATCTATCGAAACCTCAGGTGGTGCCCGCCCACCTTTAACAGTGGTAGGCAATTCTTTGCTCTTATCTCCTGCTGCCATAATACTTATTTCTTTACTGGGGTCTCGTGTCGTAAGCTTTCCAGCCGATCAGTGGGTCAGTGATTAATTAACTAACACACCGCCGAAGTTGGACGTCTATGGGAGCTTGAGCTGACTACCAACTGGAGGGTTCGCAAAATGGAGGCTTTCGGAATCGCATAGAAGGAGAGGCGAATTTAAACTTTTGACCGAGGACTTTTATAAAGAGGAGTCCTTACCTCAGTATGTAGGTCCGATGTCCAAAATTCAGTTTCTATCCTCAGCGATCGTGTTCGCGACGTCAAAATTGTTAGATCTCTTAATTTTCAATGAAATGCGAACTCCGGTTGTAGTTTTAATGTAATTTTATTCTGGCAGCAGCAACAAGCTTCTGGCTTTAAGCCAGGCCTTTGTCCTTCTGAGACCACATGGCCAAAATGGCTGTTCTTATACCTGACTCAACTTACGTGTCTTCTTTGACCTTATTGGCTCAATTGATATACTGTTAGCCTTTAATTGGCTCGCTACCAAAGGTCCTAAAATGTCAAGTTGATTGATGACTTAATGCAACATGCTGAGTTGCACATAGCAGCTTTGACTTGGGATCTGTGAATTCTCACATCCTGTCTGAATGTAGCCTGTTTGAATTCTCTATCACAGGGGGTCCCCAGGGGTGTGACAGTATTTATAGGGACCCCCGATATTGTGTTGGTGTTTACAGGGGGTTCCCGGGTGTGTGTCAGTGTTTACAGGGGGTCCCCGGGAGTGTCAGTGTTTACAAAGCGTCCCCTTGGAGTGTGTCGGTATTTACAGAAACATAGAAACATAGAAAATAGGTGCAGGAGTAGGCCATTCGGCCCTTCGAGCCTGCACCACCATTCAATAAGATCATGGCTGATCATTCCCTCAGTACCCCTTTCTTGCTTTCTCTCCATACCTCTTGATCCCTTTAACCGTAAGGGCCATAATCTAACTCTCTCTTGAATATATCCAATGAACTGGCATCAACAACTCTCTGCGGCAGGGAATTCCACGGGTTAACAACTCTCTGAGTGAAGAAATTTCTTCTCATCTAAATGGTCTACCCCTTATCCTAAGACTGTGTCCCCTGGTTCTAGACTTCCCCAACATCGGGAACATTCTTCCTGCATCTAACCTGTCCCGTTCCATCAGAATCTTATATATTTCTATGAGATCCCCTCTCATCCTTCTGAACTCCAGTGTATAAAGGCCCAGTTGATCCAGTCTCTCCTCATATGTCAGTCCCGCCATCCCGGGAATCAGTCTGGTGAACCTTCGCTGCCCTCCCTCAATAGCAAGAACGTCCTTCCTCAGATTAGGAGACCAAAACTGAACACAATATTCCAGGTGAGGCCTCACCAAGGCCCTGTACAATTGCAGTAAGACCTCCATGCTCCTATACTCAAATCCCCTAGTTATGAAGGCCAACATACCATTTGCCTTCTTCACCGCCTGCTGTACCTGTATGCCAACTTTCAATGACTGATGAGCCATGACACCCAGGTCTCGTTGCACCTCCCCTTTTCCTAATCTGCCGCCATTTAGATAATATTGCGCCTTCGTGTTTTTGCCACCAAAGTGGATAACCTCACATTTATCCACATTATACTGCATCTGCCATGCATTTTCCCACTCACCTAACCTGTCCAAATCACCCTGCAACCTCTTAGCATCCTCCTCACAGCTCACACCGCCACCCAGTTTAGTGTCATCTGCAAACTTGGATATATTACATTCAATTTCTTCATCCAAATCATTAATGTATATTGTAAAAAGCTGGGGTCCCTGCACTGAGCCCTGCGGCACTCCACTAGTCACTGCCTCCCATTCCAAAAAGTACCCGTTTATCCCTCTCTGCTTCCTATCTGCCAACCAATTCTCTATCCAAGCCAGTACATTACCCCCAATACCATGTGCTTTGATTTTGCACACCAATCTCTTATGTGGGACCTTGTCAAAGGCCTTTTGAAAGTCCAAATACACCTCATCCACTGGTTCTCCCTTGTTCACTCTACTAGTTACATTGATTCAAACATTTTCCCCGGAGTGAGTCAGTACTTACAGGGGGTACCCGGGAGTGTGTGTGTTTGCAGGGTGTCCTCAGGGATGTGTCAGTACTTACAGGGGACAGCAGAAGTGTCTGTGTTGCCATGGGGTCCCCAAGGGTGTGGCAGTACTTACAGGGACCCCTGATAGTGAGTCAGTATTTATAGGGGATCTTCGGGAGTGTGTCAGTTTTTACAGGGAGTTCCTGGGAGAGTGTCAGTATTTACAGGGAACCCTGATAATGTGTCGTGTTTACAGGGGGTCCCCGGGTGTGTGTTGTTGTTTACAGGGGATGCCCGGGAGTGTGTCAGTGTTTACAAGGGGTCCCCGGGAGTGTGTCAGTGTTTACAGAGGGTCCCTGGGAGTGCATCAGTATATACAGGGTGTCCCCGGGAGTGTCTCCATATTTACAGGGGATCCCCGGGAGTGTATTAGTATTTACAATGGATCCTCGGGAGTGTGTCAGTATTTACAGGAGGTCCCCAGGAATGTGTCAGTATTTATACGGGATCCCCGGGTGTGTGTCAGTGTTTACAGGGGGTAACCAGGAGTGTGTCAGTAATAACAGGGTGTCCGAAATTACGAGGACCCCCGATTGTGTGTCAGTATTCGCAAGTAGTCACCAGGACTGTGTCAATATTTACAGGGGATCCCCAGAAGTTTGTCTATAATTACAAGGGGTCCCTGAGAGTGTGTCAATATTTACAGGGGGTCCCGAGGAGCATGTCAATATTTACAGGAGGTCCCCCGGGAGCATGTCAGTATTTACGGGGGGCCCCTGGGTGTGCGTCGGTATTTATAGCGGGTACCCGGGAGTGAGTCAGTACTTACAGGGGGTCCCCGGGAGTGTGTCAGTATTTACAGAGGATCCCTGGGAGTGTGTCAGTATTTACAGGGGGTCCCCGGGAGTGTGTCAGTGTTTACAAGGGTCCCCGGGAGTGTGTCAGTGTTTACAGAGGATCTCTGGGAGTGTGTCAGTATTTACAGGGGGTCCCTGGGAGTGTGTCAGTGTTTACAGGGGTCCCTGGGAGTGTGTCAGTGTTTACAGGGGGCCCCCGGGGTCCCTGTGAGTGTGTCAGTGTTGACGGGGGTCGCCGGGAGTGTGGCAGTATTGACAGCGTATCCTCGGGGAATATGTCAGTGTGTACAAGGGGTTTCCCCAGGAGTGTGTCAGTGTTTACAGGGGGTCCCCAGGAGTGTGTCAGTATTTACAGGGGGTCCCTAGCTGTGTCTGTATTTACAGGGGGTCCCCGGGAGTGTGTCTGTATTTTCAGGGGGTCCCCAGGAGTGTGTCAGTGTTTACAGGGAGTCCCCGGGAGTGTGTCAGTGTTTACAGGGAGTCCCCGGGAGTGTGTCAGTATTTACAGTGGGTCCCTAGTAGTGTGTCTGTATTTACAAGGGGTCCCCAGGAGTGTGTCTGTATTTACAGGGGGTCCCCAGGAGTGTGTCTGTATTTACAGGGGGTCCCCAGGAGTGTGTCAGTGTTTACAGGGAGTCCCCGGGAGTGTGTCAGTGTTTACAGGGGATCCCCGGGTGTGTGTCAGTGTTTACAGCGGGTAACCAGGAGTGTGTCAGTAATAATAGGGTGTCCGAAATTACAAGGATCCCCGATTGTGTGTCAGTATTTGCAAGTAGTCACTAGGACTATGTTAGTGTTTACAGGGGGTCCCCAGGAGTGTGCCAGTATTTACAAGGACCCCCAATAGTGTGTCAGTGTTTACATGGGTTCCCGCGAGTGTCTCAGTATTTACAGGGGGTCACGAGAAGCGTGTCGGTATTTACAGGGGCTCCATCGGGAGCATGTCAGTATTTACAGGGGGTCCCCGGGGAATGTGTCAATATCTAGAAGGGGTGCCCCAGGGAGTGTGTTATTATTTACAGGGGGTCTCCGGGAGTGTCTCAGTATTTACAGGGGGTCCCCGGGAGTGTCTCAGTATTTACAGGGGGTCCCCGGGAGTGTGTAAGCATGTACAGGCGGTTTCTGTATTTACAGGGGATCCCCAGGGAATGTGTCAATATCTAGAAGGGGTGTCCCAGGCAGTGTGTTAGTATTTACAGGGGATCCCTGGGAGTTTGTCTGTATTTACAGGGGTTCCCCGGGAGTGTGTCGGTAATTACTGGGAGTTCCCGGGAGTGTGTCTGTATTTACAGGGGATCCCTGGGTGTGTGTCAGTGTTTACAGCGGGTACCCAGCAGTGTGTCAGTAATAACAGGTGGTCCACGGGAGTGTGCCCACATTTACAAGGACCCCCGATGGTGTGTCTGTATTTACAGGCGTTCCCCGGGAGTGTGTCGGTATTTACGGGTGGTCCCCGGGGAGTGTGTCGGTATTTACAGGTAGCCCCTGGGAGTGTGTCAGTATTTACAGGGGTTCCCCAGGAATGTGTGTGCATTTACAGGGGGTCTATGAGAGTGTCTGTGTTTACAGGGGGTACCTAGGGGTGCATCAGTATTTACAGGGGTGACTGGGACTGTGTCGGTATTTACAGAGGGTCCCCGGGAGTGTGTCAGTTTTTACAGGGTGTCTCCGGGGAGTGTGTAAGTAGCACAGGGAGTCCTTGGGAGCATGTCAATATTAGTTCACCGGGGAGTGTGTCGGTATTTATAGAGGGTCCACGGGAGTGAGTCAGTACTTACAGGGGGTCCCCAGGAGTGTCTCAGTATTTACAGGGTGTCCCCCGGGGTGTGTCAGTATTTACAGGGTATGCTCGGGAGTGTCTGCGTTGACAGAAGGTCCCAAGGGGTGTGTCAATACTTACAGGGACCCCCGATAGTGAGTCAGTACTGAAAGGGGGTTCCCCGGGAGTGTCTCAGTATTTACAGGGGTCACTGGGACTGTGTCGTATATTTAGAAAGGGTCCCCGGGAGTGAGTCAGTACTTATAGCGGGTCCCCCAGAGTGTGTCGTTGTTTATAGAGGGTCCCTGGGAGTGTGCCAGTATTTACAGGGTTTCCCCATGAGTGTCTCCGTATTTACAGGGGATCCCCGGGAGTGTGTCAGTATTTACAAGGAGTCCTTGGGAGTGTGTCAGTAATTACAGGAGGACCCCAGTAGTGTGTCAGCATTTACAGGGGATTCCCAGGTGTGTGTCAGTGTTTACAGGGGGTAACCAGGAGGTGTCCGAAATTACAAGGATCCCCGATTGTGTGTCAATATTTGCAGGTAGTCACTAGGACTGTCAGTATTTACAGGGGATCCCCAGGAGTGTGTCTATCTTTACAAGGGGTCCTTGGGCGTTTGTCAGTGTTTACAGGGTGTCCCCAGGGTTGTCAGTATTTACAGGGGGTCCCTGGGAGTGTGTCATGTTTACAGGTAGTCCCCAGGAGTGTATCAGTTTTTACAGAGGTTCCCTCGAGTGTCTCAGTATTTACAGGGGGTCCCTGGAAGTGTGTCAGTATTTACATGGAGTCCCCGGGAGTGTGTCAATATTTACAGGGGGTCCCGAGGAGCGTGCCAGTATTTACAGGGGCTCCATCGGGAGCATGTCAGTATTTACAGGGGATCCCCAGGAGTGTGTCTATCTTTACAAGGGATCCTTGGGCGTTTGGCAGTGTTTACAGGGTGTCCCCAGGGTTGTGTCAATGTTTACAGGGTGTCCCCAGGGCTGTGTCAGTATTTACAGGGACCCCCAATAGTGTGTCAGTGTTTACAGGGGGTCCCTGGGAGTGTGTCATGTTTACAGGTAGTCCCCAGGAGTGTGTCAGTTTTTACAGGGGTTCCCTCGAGTGTCTCAGTATTTACAGGGGGTCCCTGGAAGTGTGTCAGTATTTACATGGAGTCCTCGGGAGTGTGTCAATATTTACAGGGGGTCCGAGGAACGTGCCAGTATTTACAGGGGCTCCATCGGGAGCATGTCAGTATTTACAGGGGGTCCCCGGGAGTGTCTCAGTATTTATAGGGGTTCCCCGGGAGTGTGTAAGCATGTACAGGCGGTTTCTGTATTTACAGGGGATCCCCAGGGAATGTGTCAGTATCTAGAAGGGCTGTCCCAGGGAGTGTGTTATTATTTACAGGGGGTCTCCGGGAGTGTCTCAGTATTTACAGGTGGTCCCGGGAGTGTGTAAGCATGTTTACAGGGGGTCCCGAGGAGCGTGTCAGTATTTACAGGGGTTTCGCCGGGAGCATGTCAGTATTTACAGGGGGTCCCCGGGAGTGTCTCAGTATTTACAGGGGGTCCCCGGGAGTGTGTCAGTATTTACAGGGAGTCCCCGGGAGTGTCTCAGTATTTACAGGGGATCCCTGAGTGTGTGTTAGTGTTTACAACGGGTACCCAGCAGTGTGTCAGTAATAACAGGTGGTCCTTGGGAGTGTGCCCACATTTACAAGGACCCCCAATGGTGTGTCTGTATTTACAGTGGTTCCCCGGGAGTTGTCAGTATTTACAGGTGGTTCCCGGGGAGTGTGTCGGTATGTATTTACAGGGGATCCCTGGGAATGTGTCAGTATTTACAGGTGGTCCCCGGGAGTGTGTCAGTATTTACAGAGGTTCCCCAGGAGCATGTCAATATTTACAGGGGTCCCCCCGGGAGTGTCTCAGTATATACAGGGGGTCCCCGGGATTGTGTATTTACAGGGGATCCTCAGGGAATGTGTCAGTATCTAGAAGGAGTGTCCCAGGGAATGTGTCAGTATTTACAGGGGGTCCCTGGGAGTGTCTCAGTATATACAGGGGGTCCCGGGAGTGTGTATTTACAGGGGATCCTCAGGGAATGTGTCAGTATCTAGAAGGGGTGTCCCAGGGAGTGCGTCAGTATTTACAGGGGATCCCCGGAAGTGTGTCTGTATTTACAGGAGTTCCCCGGGGGTGTGTCGGTATTTACTAGGAGTTCTCCGGAGTGTGTCAGTGTGTACAGCGAGTACCCAGGAGTGTGTCAGTAATAACAGGTGGTCCACGGGACTGTGCCCGTATTTACAAGGACCCCCGATGGTGCATCTATGTTTACAAAGGGTCTCCGGGGACTGTGTCGGTATTTATAGGGGGTCCCTGGGGGGGGGTGTCAATGTTTACAAAGGGTCCCCGGGGACTGTGTCGGTCTTTACAGGGGGTCCCCAGGAGTTTGTCTGTATTTATAGGAGGTCCCCGGGAGTGTGTCAGTGTTTACAGGGGGTAGCCAGGAGTGTATTGGTATTTACAGGTAGTCCCCGGGGGTGTCAGTATTTATAGGGGGTCCCCAGGAATGTGTCTGTATTTACAATGGGTCACTAGGAATGTGTCTGTATTTACAGCAGGTCCATGGGAGTGTCTGTGTTTACAGCGGGTCCCCAGGGATGTATCCATATTTACAGGAATCCCTGGGAGTGAGAGAGTTTTTACAGAGTGTCCCCGGGAGTGTGTAAGTAGCACAGGGAATCCCTGGGAGTGTGTCAGTATTTCCAGGGAGTTCCCGTGGAGTGTGTCGGTATTTACAGGGAGACCCGGGGAGTGTGTGGGTATTTACTTACTTGGTGACTGAGGTGAACTCGCCCCAGATGTTGGGGGAACCCTCTGCTGGCTGTGAGCCCGGGCTGGGCCCAAGGACACGGGAGTGACATCTAGCCTGACATCTGTAAAAGATCGGACAGAGACTGGTGTCACAGAGGAGTCAGCAATAAATGTCTTCCTTCAACTAACCCTGGTATTCTCCCAAGATCTTGGTAATGTCCCAAGATCTCCTCTTTTTCGAGGCAATGACCCCCACACTGGGATGTAAGGTTTTGCTGACAAGCTATTCGTCTGCGAGCGGATTCACAACTAAACCTAAACACTGCCTCTCCCACACACTGGCTCTATGCACACTCCATATACGTTTACCCCCTCACAAGGGTCATAGAATCATAGAAATTTACAACACAGAAGGAATTCATTTCATCCCATTGTGTCCACGCCGGCCGACAAAGAGCTATCCAGCTAAATCCCGTTTTTCTGCCCTTGGTCCGTAGCCCTGTAGGTTACGGCACTTCAAGTGCACAGCCAAGTACTTTTTAAATGTGGTGATGGTTTCTGCCTCTACCAACCTTTCAGGCAGTGAGTTCCAGACCCCCTCCACATGCTGGGTGAAGAAATTTCCCCTCAAATCCTCTCTCCTACCAATTACTTTAAATCTATGCCGAATGGTTGTTGACCACTCTGCTAAGGGAAAAAGGTCCATCCTATTCACTCTATCTAGGCCCCTTTTAATTTTATACAAATCAGAAAAGTCTCCCCTCAGCCTCCTCTGTTCCAAAGAAAACCAACCCAGCTTATCCAATCGTTCCTCATAGCTAAAATTCTCTAGTCCAGGCAACATCCTCATAAATCCCCTCCGTACCCTCTCTCTAGTGCAATCACATCTTTCCTGTAATGAGGTGACCAGAACTGATCGCAGTATTCTAGCTGTGGCTTAACTGCTGTTCAAGCATAACCTCCCTGCTCTTGAACTCTTGGGCCATTGGACAGCGAGTAGGAGCAGCGATCCTGGCTCATTTGCAAACCCTCCACGCCAGCCCAGCCCAGGTTCATCAAGCTCCAATCATGTCCCTATTCCTGCACACCGGCCGAGATCAGGTTAACTCAGATGGGGCTAGGGATGGAGACTGGGCCTTCCATGTGAGCGCTGTGTGGACAAGTCCCACACGTATCCCCTCCTCCCCCTCCGCCAGTACCTGCGTTGCTGTCTTGTTGGGCTGGGGAGGGGGGGGGGGGTTGGGGTCAGGGTGACCCGAACGGGCAAACCATTTGACGAGGGGTCAGGGGTGGTGACCTTACTGCCGGGCAGAGGCAGGAGTGGGACGCGACCTCCGGTTCCTCCTGTAGCCCGTGGCCTCGATCTGTCCCACTTTTTAATGTTCTGAAATGCCAGCATAGAAAGATCCCACAATCAGAGCGCGTCCTCAGCTCCATTTACCCGCCCTCCTGTAACATTTCACAGAAACAGGCCATTCGGCCCAACCTGCTAATTGCAGCCTTCTCCCCTTAACCCAGCACAGTCCAGAGGTGAAACTGTGAGGCCTCCCAAGGTCGGTCAGCTCCATGCTATACTGGGCAGGAGGGGAGGGGACTGAAGGGGGTGGTATTAACAAGGGGTTGTTGCATTTCCACCATCAAATTGTAGCGGCTTCCCGTTGCCCCTCCTCCATAGTGCCGCCCCTTATAGACCCACCCCCGATAGCCTATCCCCTGTAGCGCTGCCCCCTATAGCTCCGCCCCCTGTAGTCCCTCCCCTGTAGACCAGCCCCCTGTAGCCTCTCCCCTGTACACACACCCCCCCTATAGACATGCCCCCTATAGCTCCGCCCCTGTAGCGCTGCCCCCTGTAGACACGCCCCCTGTAACTCCTCCCCTATAGCCCCACCCCCTGTAGACACGCCCCCTGTAACCCCTCCCCTATAGCCGCTCCCCCTGTAGACTATCCCCCCGTAGCAGCGCCCACGGGAGCCCCCCCTGTGGCCCCTCCCCCTGTAGCCCCACCCACAGTAGACCCCATGGCCCCGCCCCTGTAGCCCCACCCCATAGCCTATCCCCCATAGCCCCGCCCCCTGTAGACCCACCCCTAAAGACTCTCCCCCTGTAGACTAACCTCCTGTAGCCCTGCCCCCTGTAACCCCTCCCCTGTAGCACCACCCCCCATAGCCCCGCACCCTGTAGCCACGCCCCTGTCGACATGCCCCCTGTAGCCCCGCACACGGTAGCCCCCCTGTAGCCCCACCCCCTGTAGCCCCACCCCCTATCTCCCATAGCCCCGCCCCCTGTAGCCCCGTCCTCTGTAGACACGCCCTCTATAGACTCTCCCCCAGTAGACCCACCCCCCATAGCCTATCGCCTATAGCCACGCTCCATGTAGACACGCCCCCTGTAAACCCTCCCCTATAGCCCTACCCTCCCATAGCCCCGCCCCCTGTAGACCCATCCCTGTAGACACGCCCCCTGCAGACCCACCCTTGTAGACACGCCCCCTATAGCCCCGCCCCCTCCCCTGTAGCCCCGCCCACCATCAGTGGGACCCACAGAGCCGCCTCTCTCCCGCTCGCGGTCGCCGGGACCTCCGCTCCCACATTGTCCGCGCGGCACAGGCTAGCCGTCGCTCCTGGCAAACCTCACTTCCGGCGTCAGTGCGTCACTTCCGGTCAGCGGCTCGCGGACCTTCCGTGTCTCTCCTGGCAACTGGGGAGAGAACTTTAAAAACCGCAATTAATTCATGAAAGGTTCAGAGCAGTCGGTTTGTTTTTATGATACGATTCTCCGCTTTATCATTTTCTTATAAAATAAACAAATGCCAGCTTGTTTTTTATTTTATAAATCGCGCCTTTCTGTGACGTCAGGAGGTCAGCTCACTCGAGGATCCCAGTGCGCAGGCGTAGGCTGTATGTGGGGCATGCGCAGTGTGCCATTGTTCAGAGCGGACGCGGGCTGTGAGCGGGCGGAGGGCGGACACAGTTTGGAGTTGAACGTGAATCTGCGGGGCGCAGGGGAGTAACGTACACGACAGGTGGGCTTCATAAACACCTGGTGTAGGTCGCCAACCCGGACTAAGGAACAACGGGTCTCGAATTTGCAGCTCCGGGGCGTTTTCGCGGTAACAGGCCCAGTCTGACGGTCGCCATCTTTGTAAAGGACAGTTGCAGGTTGGTGCGCGGCCATCGTGCTTCATCGAGCAGTAGAGCGCATGCGTGGCCATCTTTGTGAAAGAACAATGTGTGGGCGGGGCTTCAGGTCCCAGTGAACCCAGCCAGAGTCAGCACCTTCAGGGGAGGAGAGGGAGGGGAACCAGTGAGTGTAGAACTGAACCCAGCCAGAGTCAGCACCTTCAGGGGAGGAGAGGGAGGGGAACCAGTGAGTGTAGAACTGAACCCAGCCAGAGTCAACACCTTCAGGGGAGGAGAGGGAGGGGAACCAGTGAGTGTAGAACTGAACCCAGCCACAGTCAGCACCTACATAGAAAATAGGTGCAGGAGTAGTCCATTTGGCCCTTCGAGCCTGCACCACCATTCAATAAAGAATCATGGCAGATCATTCACCTCAGTACCCCTTTCCTGCTTTCTCTCCATACCCCTTGATCCCTTTAGCTGTAAGGACCATATCTAACTCCCTCTTGATTATATCCAATGCACTGGCATCAACAAGTCTCTGTGGTAGGGAATTCCACAGGTTAAGAACTCTCTCTGAGTGAACAAGTTTCTCCTCATCTCAGTCCTAAATGGCTTACCCCTTATCCTTAGACTATGTCCCCTGGTTCTGGACATCCCCAACATCGGGAACATTCTTCCTGCATCTAACCTGTCCAGTCCCGTCAGAATTTTATATGTTTCTATGAGATCCCCTCTCATCCTTCTAAACTCCAGTGAATACAGGCCCAGTCGATCCAGTCTCTCCTCATATGTCAGTCCTGCCATCCCGGGAATCAGTCTGGTGAACTTTCGCTGCAGTTCCTCAATAGCAAGAACGTCCTTCCTCAGATTAGGAGACCAAAACTGAACACAATATTCCAGGAGAGGCTTCACTAAGGCCCTGTACAACTGCAGTAAGACCTCCCTGCTCCTACACTCAAATCCCCTACCTATGAAGGCCAACATACCATTCTTCACCGCCTGCTGTACCTGCTTGCCAACTTTCAATGACTGATGTACCATGACACCCAGATCTCGTTGCACCGCCCCTTTTCCTAATCTGCCACCATTCAGATAATCTGCCTTGGTGTTTTTGCCACCAAAGTGGATAACCTCACATTTATCCACATTATACTGCATCTGCCACACGTTTGCCCACTCCCCTAATCTGTCCAAGTTACCCAGCAGCCTTTTAGCATCCTCCTCACACCACCACCCAGCTTAGTGTTATCTGCAAACTTGGAGATATTACACTCAATTCTCTCGTGCAAATCATTAATGTATATTGTAAGTAGCTGGGGTCCTAGCACTGAGCCCTGCGGCACACCACTAGTCACTGCCTGCCATTCTGAAAAGGACCCATTTATCCCGACTCTCTGCTTCCTGTCTGCCAACCAATTCTCTATCCACGTCAGTACATTACCCCCAATACCATGTGCTTTAATTTTGCACACCAATCTCTTGTGTGGGTCCTAGTTAAAATCCTTTTGAAAGTCCAAATGCACCACATCCACTGGATCTCCCTTGTCCACTCTACGAGTTACATCCTCAAAAAATTCTAGAAGATTTGTCAAGCAGGATTTCTCTTTCATAAATCCATGCTGACTTGGACTGATCCCATCACTGCTTTCCAAATGTGCTGCTATTTCATCTTTAATAATTGATTCCAACATTTTCCCCACTACTGATGTCAGGCTAACCGGTTTATAATTACACGTTTTCTCTCTCCCTCTCTTTAAAAAGTGGTGTTACATTAGCTACCCTCCAGTCCATAGGAACCGATCCAGACTCGATAGACTCGTTGGAAAATGATCACCAATGCATCCACTATTTCTAGGGCTACTTCCTTAAGTACTCTGGGATGCAGACTATGAGCTCCCGCGGATTTATCGATCTTCAATCCCATCAATTTCCTTAAAACAATTTCCCGCCTAATAAGGATTTCCTTCAGTTCCTCCTTCTCACTAGACTCTCGGTCCCCAGGTATTTCTGGAAGGTTATTTGTGTCTTTCTTCGTGAAGACAGAACCAAAGTATTTGTTTAACTGGTCCGCCATTTTATTTTTTCCCCATTATAAATCCACCTGAATCTGACTGCAAGGGACCTATGTTTGTTTTCACCAATCTTTTTCTCTTCACATACCTATACAAGCTTTTGCAGTCAGTTTTTATGTTTCCAGCAAGCTTCCTCTCATATTCTATTTTCCCCCTCCTAATTAAAGTCTTTGTCCTCCTCTGCTGTATTACAAAATTCACCCAGTCCTCAGGTTTGCTGCTTTTTCTGGCCAATTTATATGCCTCTTCCTTGGATTTAACACTATCCTTAATTTCCCTTGTTAGCCACGGTTGAGCCACCTTCCCCGTTTTCCTTTTACTCCAGACAGGGATGTACAGTTGTTGAAGTTCATCCATGTGATCTTTAAATGTTTGCCATTGCCTATCTACCGTCAACCCTTTAAGTATCTCTCGCCAGTCTATTCTAGTCAATTCACGTCTCATACCATCAAAGATACCTTTCCTTTAGTTCAGGACTCTAGTCTCTGTGTCACTCTCCATCTTAATAAAGAATTCTACCATATTATGGTCACTCTTCCCCAAGGGGCCTCACACAACAAGATTGCTAATTAGTCCTTTCTCATTACACATTACCCAGTCTTGAATGGCCAGCCCTCTAGTTGGTTCCTCGACATATTGGTCTAGAAATCCATCCCTAAAACACTCCAGGGGAGGGAAGGAGTGGGGAACCAGTGAATATAGAACTGAACCCAGCCAGAGTCAGCACCTTCAGGGGAGGGAGAGAGAGAGAAACCAGTGAGTGTAGAACTGAATCCAGCCAGAGTCAGCACCTTCAGGGGAGGAGAGGGAGGGGAACCAGTGAGTGTAGAACTGAACCCAGCCAGAGTCAGCACCTTGAGGGGAGGGAGAGAGACCAGTGAATGTAGAACTGAACCCAGCCAGAGTCAGCACCTTCAGGGGAGGGAGAGAGAGGGAAACCAGTGAGTGTAGAACTGAACCCAGCCAGAGTCAGCACCTTCAGGGGAGGGAGAGGGAGTGGAACCAGTGAGTGTAGAACTGAACCCAGCCAGAGTCAGCACCTTCAGGGGAGGAGAGGGAGGGGAACCAGTGAGTGTAGAACTGAACCCAGACAGAGTTGGTGGTGAAATCTGGGAGCGGGGGACAAGCTGTCTTCAGACGTGCGATGTGTTTGAATTCAGGACAGGGAGGACGGAGAGTGTATGAGATGGGGATTTGCAGCTTTGGAGGAACAAGAGAGGAAAGAATGTTGCATGGAATCTAGAATTGTCTGTTCTGAATTTCTGTCCTGTACTTGCAGTAGTGATTTTTGTAAACTTCTTTTCCAGGGTATTACAAGGGCAGGATTTGCAGACGGATACTCAAACCAAACATCACATCAACATCGAATGGAATCATTCGCTTTCTCAGGACCTGAATATCATTGGCCTTTGACTCTGGAAGGAGAAATGTTTGCCAATTCTGTCAGTGGGAATAGATTTCAAATATCATTGTGACTGGAAAAGCACCAAGACACACACACCCGAGTGAGAGTGTTCAAGTGAACTGACTGTGAAAAGAGCTTTAACCAGTCACACAGTCTGAAAAAACATCGCACCTTTCACAGCGCGGAGAAACTGTACATGTATTGTCTGTGTGGACGAGGCTTCAACTGATCGTCCAACCTGGAGACGCAAGAATACCCACACCATGGAGAAACTGTGGGAATGTGGGGACTGTGGGAAGGGATTCAGTTTCCCGTCCCACCTGGAATCTCATCGGCGCAGTCACACCGGGGACAGGCCGTTCACCTGCTCCAAGTGTGGGAAGGGATTCACTCAGTCATCCAACCTGCTGACACACCAGCGAGTTCACACTGGGGAGAGGCCGTTCACCTGCTCCAAGTGTGGAAAGGGATTCACTCAGTCATCCAACCTGCTGTCACACCAGCGAGTTCACACCGGGGAGAGGCTGTTCACCTGCTCCAAGTGTGGAAAGGGATTCACTCAGTCGACCAACCTGTTGACACACCAGCGAGTTCACACTGGGGAGAGACCGTTCACCTGCTCTGTGTGTGGGAAAGGATTCACTACCTCATCCAACCTGCTGAAACACCAGCGAGTTCACACTGGGGAGAGGCCGTTCACCTGCTCTGTGTGTGGGAAGGGATTCACTCGGTCATCCCACCTGCTGAGACACCAGCGAGTTCACAAGTGATTGCAGAGTTTGGATTCTGCTGTTATTGCTGCTGTTATTCAAATCCTTCTGAACTGTTTGTTTCTGCTGATGTTACTAACCCTTCAACTAGACTGGAGTTTAATATTTTGATATTTCAAATAACAGTGTCGATATTTGATGTCTCCAAAATAAGAGGAGACTAATTGATGTCCTGTTTCTGACTGCTCCATTTTTGATAGGGGCCCAGGAGAGGCGAGGGTTCGGGGCCCAGCCCACACTGCGATCCGTGGATAGTAGGAGCATGCGTGCACACTAGGTCCGTGCAGCAGAGCTTGGTCTCCAGTCACCTTGGTTAACCCTTGCCATTGGATTAAAACCTAGCTCTGTCAAGCCCGTGTGCAACAGCCACCCGACGTTGAAAGAATCCATGCACAGGCATCTTCCACCCTTCAGTCTGTAGTTCGGGACCTCGAATGTCAGGTCCCTCATTGAAACACCTGTCAACATCCCTTTTTGGTGTGGAAGTGGGACATCCTCAATACGAGGGACGGCCTAATACTATACGACCATTTTTGAGCCTTTTCGTTTTTCTGACTCTAGATTAGTTCAGTTCTCATACCTTCAGTTATTCAGAGACAAATCCCAGCTCCCCATACCTTCCAGAAAGTCTGTTATCTAACTCCTTGAGTGACAGAGAAAGATAGGGACCCTAAGAACATCTAGAATCTGTTGTAAATATGTTTCAAATTCTCAATGGGACAACCTGTCTATTTCTTTTCAGTTGAAGTGAATGGAAGATGAGGAGGGGTTGGAGAGTAGGGACGGAAGAGAAGTTAGGGTGGGGGGGGGGGCATTGGAGAGGAGTTAGGGTGGGGGGTGGTTGTAGAGTAGGAGAGTAGGGGTGAAGGAGGAGTTGGAATGGAGGAAATGCAGCATCCAGTTTGTGCACAGCCAGATCCCACAAACAGCAACGTAATGATGACAAGATAATCCGTTCTCAGTGATGTTAGTTGGGGGATACACATTGTGCAGGACACCGGGGGAGAACTCCACCTGTTCTTTCTCAGAATCGTGGCCGTGGGATCGTTTATGTCCAACTTAGGGACTAAACGGGACATCGGTTTAATGTCTGATCTGAAAGACGGTACCTCTGACTGTACAGCACTCCCTCTGTACTGGCACCTAGAGTCTCAGCCTAGATTATGTGCTCAGGTCTCTGGATTGGGAATTGAACCCCGACCCCCTGACTCAGGGCCGAGAGTGTTACCACTGAGCCAAGGCTGACATGGTCTGTTCCCTGTTCCCATTACACTAGACCGTGTCTGTGTTATTACACTAACCCCACCCATTCATACTGCAGTGGGCCCCAACTCTGTTATTAGACATTCGGCAAAGCATTTGCTACAACAATAAAACAACCAGAACTTACATTAATATAGCGCCTTTAACTCAGTGAAACTTCTCATGGTGCTTAACAAGATCGATATCAATAAAAAAACATTTTTGACACAGAGCCACAGAGAAAGATATCAGGACAGATTCCCAAAAGGTTGATCAAAGAGGCATATTTTAAAAAGAACCTTGAAAGAGGAGGTGGAGGTTTTGGGGAATTCCAAAACTTGGAGCCTCGGCAGCTGAAGGCACGGCCGCCAATGGTGGAGCGATTAAAATCGGGGATGCTCAAGAGGACAGATTTGGAGGAGCGCAGGGAACTCGGAGGGTTGTGGGGCTGGAGGAGGTTACAGAGATAGGGAGGGGTGAGGCCATGGAGAGTTTTGAAACCAAGGATGAGCATTTTTAAATTGAGGCGTTGCTTAACTGGGAGCCAATGTAGGTCAGTGAGCACAGAGGTGATGGATGAATAAGATTATAGCAATAGGCCCTGACTTGCACACACTATTAGATGAGACCCAATCTTTGTTTTGTTGCACTAGATACTGGCTGTGTGACCATCACACTAGATCCAGCATTGTGTTCAGTATAACACTCGAGTCTGCCTCTGTTATTATTGGATCAAACACTGTCTTTGTTACTCTCACAGCATTTGCTGTTATTACTCTGGACCCTGTCTCCACTCTTATTGTATGGGCCCCTGTCTCTGGAATTGTTGCACTAGACCCTTCCTCTGCTATGATTGGAAAATAACCTGTCCCTGTTATTCCAGTTCTAGTGCACACCTCTATTATTATAACTATAGATCTTATCTCTATTGTATTCAATAGAGTATGTTTCTGATATTGTTAAGTAGACCCGGCTTTTGTTAAGGTGACACTATCACCTCTTTCAGTTATTATTGCAAAAAAACTTTAGATTCTTAAAGATTTGTTTCTAGTGTAAAACAAGGCCTTGTTTCAGTTATTAATGCACTATACCCTGTCTCTGTTTATATTATACTAGACCCTGTCTCTGTTTATATTACACGAGACCCTGTCTCTGTTTATATTACACTAGACCCTGTCTCTGTTTATATTGCATTAGACCCTGTCTCTGTTTATATTACACGAGACCCTGTCTCTGTTTATATTACACTAGACCCTGTCTCTGTTTATATTACACTAGACCCTGTCTCTGTTTAAATTACACTAAGACCCTGTCTCTGTTTAAATTACACTAGACCCCATCTCTGTTTAAATTACACTAGACCCTGTCTCTGTTTATATTACACGAGACCCTGTCTCTGTTTATATTACACGAGACCCTGTCTCTGTTTATATTGCACAAGACCCTGTCTCTCTTTATACTGCACTAGACCCTGTCTCTGTTTATACTACACTAGATCCTGTCTCTGTTTATATTACACTAGAGCCTGTCTCTGTTTATACTGCACTAGACCCTATCTCAGTTTACTGAACCTCAACCATGTCTTCATTATTGCGGCACTAAACAACATCCACAAATATTGGAAGAGGTCGAGGAGGAAACAGTGAAAGTAACAGTCAGAAAATAGAAGACTGGAGACAGAAACAGAGCAAATTTCACTGGATAGTTGCAAGTGTTTCATTCCTTTCCAAACGAAGGACATAACCAGTGAGAGAATGAGATATTTATTTACCTCACGGCAGGTATAGGTACAGTTTCACTGTTGCCATCACTGGCACCAATTATCACACACTGGGGGTAAATCTCAGGAGCTTGTGTGTGATGGTGAGGTGATCACTGGACAATAAAGCTCCGAGACTGGTGGAGGGCTGCTCATTATCCCCAGTGTGATTTAGTCCCCTTTCCCACTGAATACTGCGGGCAGACATGGTCACCTTGGTAACAGAATGGTCAGTGTGACATCACTTTCTAAACAAGACCACACAAGACAATGGGTTATCAATAAATGGTAAAGGTATTAAACAGTCTGCAATTACATTGTGAAGAAAATGGAAATAAAATGCTGGAAAATAATTGCTGAAGATAATAATTTATCTGTGGTATTGACTAGCAAACTTTAAGAATGATGTGTTTTGTTTACACACACAAACAATGAAGTATAATGTGGATAAATGTGAGGTTATCCACTTTGGTGGTAAAAACAGAGAGACAGACTATTATCTGAATGGTGACAGATTAGGAAAAGGGAAGGTGCAACGAGACCTGGGTGTCATGGTACATCAGTCATTGAAGGTTAGCATGCAGGTACAGCAGGCGGTTAAGAAAGCAAATGGCATGTTGGCCTTCATAGCGAGGGGATTTGAATACAGGGGCAGGGAGGTGTTGCTACAGTTGTACAGGGCCTTGGTGAGGCCACACCTGGAGTATTGTGTACAGTTTTGGTCTCCTAACTTGAGGAAGGACATTCTTGCTATTGAGGGAGTGCAGCGAAGGTTCACCAGACTGATTCCCGGGATGGCGGGACTGACCTATCAAGAAAGATTGGATCAACTGGGCTTGTATTCACTGGAGTTCAGAAGAATGAGAGGGGACCTCATAGAAACGTTTAAAATTCTGACGGGTTTAGACAGGTTAGATGCAGAAAGAATGTTCCCAATGTTGGGGAAGTCCAGAACCACGGGTCACAGTCTGAGGATAAGGGGTAAGCCATTTAGGACCGAGATGAGGAGAAACTTCTTCACCCAGAGAGTGGTGAACCTGTGGAATTCTCTACCACAGAAAGTAGTTGAGGCCAATTCACTAAATATATTCAAAAGGGAGTTAGATGAAGTCCTTACTACTCGGGGGATCAAGGGTTATGGCGAGAAAGCAGGAAGGGGGTACTGAAGTTTCATGTTCAGCCATGAACTCATTGAATGGCGGTGTAGGCTAGAAGGGCTGAATGGCCTGCTCCTGCACCTATTTTCTATGTTTCTATATATATATATATATAGCAAAGGCTCTGTGTGCGCACTTTTCAGTTGTTCTGCTACACCCGATGTAGAAATTTTCTGTGGACTTTTGGTCCCTGCGGCAGCCTATCCGGCGGTGCTTGCTGGGTCAGGATATAAAGAGACTGCGCGCTGTTCCTCCTCCCACTGCCTGGGGGAATGGGGCAGATATTTAAAGGGGCAGTGACTCCCCTGTCTCTGCCTATTTATAGTTAAAGGGACAGTCCAGTTTATCTTGGGGTGTCGGAGGACTTCACTAACAGAGCTCCCATTAACAGTCGCTCCCTTCTGTACTGTGCAGTGATTGTAAAGCTGTTTATTTCAGTGACTTGAGCCTTTCTAGAATGTCTCACTGTTTTTGATGTTCCAGTGATAAAGGTTTCAGTTAAAAGTGGAGTAAAATTTGTTTCAAAATATTCTGTTCTTACCCTCCCTCAACCCCCCCAAATTTTAGAACACTCTGCAGTACTGACTGGGAAGTTCCCAAGTTCGTTCCTTGATCTGGGCTGTTAGTTGATCTCAGCCAAGGTAGCAGTTCAAGGGTTATAATTGTCCTCAGTACCACTGGGCTAAATATGAGTAAAAATCAGCCAGTGTCCCTGCTCTTCATACCGATCCAGTGACCTCAACTGGGAAGTGCGTGGATGTCATCTGAGGACAGGATTTGAGGCTGTGATGCCTACCACAGTGGAAATCCTGCTGGCACTCATTGAGTCACCTGACGGTGAGGCACTAGAGGTTAACTAATGTCTGTGGAATTGCACACAGCCAGATTCAGCATTTTCTGGAGATAAAAAATCTCAGATGCTGAAAGGAATGTTGATTTTAGACAGTGAGGATGGAGGGAGAGTGTCTAGAATAAGGAGGGACAGGAGGGGACAGAATGTTCTGTAGAATCTAGAATTGTCTGTTCTGAATTTCTATCCTGTATTTAAAGTAACAATGTTTGTAACCACCATTTATTTGCCGGGTATTAGAAGGGAAAGATCTGCAGCTGGGAAACTCAATCCAAACATCACGTCAAGATTCGACAGATTCCCGGATTGATCAGGATCACCTTCTCATCAGCCTTTGTAAAAACACCAATCACAGCGGGGAGAAACAGGACACATGTTGTGTGTGTGGATACACCTTCAACCAATCGTTCAGCCTGTGAGACCCGTGCACCCACCTGACTCAACACTAAATGTGGGGACAGTGGGAATGGATGGTGTTGTACATGGAAAGTGATTCAGTCGCTCAACTCAGCAACTGACGTTCGAGGAGTTAGATAGCAGACTTTCTCCTGTGAATATAAAGCTGGTTTATTGGGCTGTGATGTGTTTACTTATTCATCTTGTTGACTCTAAACCATCGCCAATTATTTGATGTGATCAGTTTATATGTACATATTTTTAAAAATACATTTGCTGAGTGGATTCAAATACAAATTGAAACCAGGTTTGCAGGCGTGATGCTCCAATCACACAGCGAAGGTGAGAGAGATGCTGTGAGGCACACGCTAAGTCCAGTATCTGAAAGTGAGTAACAGACTGGGTTTTGTGTTTAGTGATCCTGGGCGTGTTACCAACACCTTCCCTGGATACCAAGGCTAGGAGAGGCACTCTGGAAGGTATGGGGAACTGGGACTTGTCCCAGAGAGTAACCGAAGATATGAGAACTGAAATAACCTCGAGTTAAAAAGGAGAAAAGGCCCAAAATGGTGCAGTTGGTAACAGAACATAAATCAGTCTCCTCTTATAGTGGAGACATCAAATATTGATACACTTTGTTATTTGAAATATCAAACTATTAAACTCCAGCCTAGTTATAGGGGTTATTAACATCAGTAGAAACAAACCCCAACTGACAGAATGAACACGATTCAGTCAGGATGCGATTAACAGCAATTACAGTAGAATCCAACTCCTGCAGTCACTTGTGAACTCGTTGGTATCTCAGCAGGTGGGATGACCGAGTGAATCCCTTCCCACATACAGAGCAGGTGAATGGCCTCTCCCCGGTGTGACTGTGACGATGCATTTCCAGTTTATAAGGTTGGGTTCAGTTCTGCACCCACTGTGCGCAGATGAGAATAAAATCAATGAGCTGTTCATTTTCTCTGCTGGATACTGGGCCTTCTGTGCTGGCCCAATAGGGTGAGCCCGGGCTGGCCCAATAGGGTGAGCCTGGGCTGGACCAATAGGGTGATGTAATGACCAGAACTGTGTGAGTACTCCAGCTGTGTCCTAACTAGTGTTTTACACAGTTCGAGCATAACCTCCAGAGGGAGGTGGGAGTCTGGAACTTACTGCCTGAAAGAGCAGCAGAGGCAGAAACCCTCATCGCATTTACAAAAGTACTTGGATATGCACTGGAAGTGCGTTAACCTACAGGGCTACGGACCAAGAGCTGGAAAGTGGGATTAGGCTGGATAGCTCTTTTTTGGCTGCACACACATGATGGGCCGAATGGCCTCGTTCTGTGTTGTAAACTGCTATGATTCTATGTCACCAATCCTCTCCTGTCTGATATAATGTTGCGAAGCACAGTGGAAGGCCAGAAGATTGGGAAATTTTTAGAAACCAGCAAAGGACGACTAAAAAAATGATAAAGACAGAGAAGATAGCATATGAGAGCAAACTAGCAAGAAATATAAAAACAGACAAGTAAGAGCTTCTACAGGTATATAAAATGGAAACATGCGGCTAAAGTAAATGTTGGTCCCTTAGAGGATGAGACTGGAGAATTAATAATGGGAAACACGAAAATGGCAGAGATTTTGAACAAATATTTTGTATTGTTCTTCACAGCAGAGGACACTAAAAACATCCCAACAGTTGGTAATCAAGGAGCTATTGCGGTGGTGAGGGGGGACTTAAAACAGTCACTGTCACGAGAGATAAAGTACTCAGCAAACAAATGGGACTAAAGGTGGACAAGTCCCCTAGACCTGATAGCATGCATCCTAGGGTCTTAAAAGAAGTGGCTGCAGAGATAGTGGATGCACTGGTTGTAATCTACCAAAATTCCCTGAATTCTGGAGAGGTCCCAGCGGACTGGAAAACTACAAATGTAACACCCCTATTCAAGTAAGGAGGGAGGCAGAGGGCAGGGAACCATAGACCAGTTAGCCTACCATCTCAGTGGGAAAATACTGGAGTCCAGCATTAAGGAAGTAGTAGCAGGACATTTAGAAAATCATACCACACTCAGGCAGTCAGCATGGTTTTATGAAAGGGAAATCATGTTTTGACAAATTTGCTGGAGTTGTTTGAAGATTAACGAGCAGAGTGGATAAAGGAGAACCAGTTGATGTTGTATATTTGCATTTCCAGAAAACATTCGAGAAGGTGTCACACAAAAGGTTACTGCACAAGGTAAGAGCTCAAGGGGTTGGGGGCAATATATCAGAATGGATAGAGGATTGGCTACCTAACAGGAAACAGAGTCAGCATAAATGGGTCATTTTTCGGTTGGCAAACTGTAACTAGTGGGGTGCCGCAGGGATCAGTGCTGGGGCTTCAACAACTTACAATTTATATTAATGACTTGGATGAAGGGACCGAGTGTAACATAGCCAAATTTTCTGATGATACAAAGATAGGTTGTTGTGAGGAGGATGCAAAGAATCTACAAAGGGATATAGATAGGCTCAATGAGTGGGCAAAAATCTGGCAGATGGACTATAATGTGGTAAAATGTCAGGTTATCCCCTTTGGTAGGAAAAATAAAAAAGCAAATTATTATTTAAATGGAGACAATTACAAAATGCTGTAGTGCAGAGGGATCTAGGGGTTCTTGTACATGAAACTCAAAAGATTAGCATGCAGGTAAAGCAAGTAATCAGAAGGCAAATGGAATGCTGGCCTTTATTTCAAGGGGGATGGAGTATGAAAGTAGGGAAGTCCTGCTACAATTGTACAGGGCGTTGGTAACACCACACCTGGAGTACTGCGCACAGTTTTGGTCTGGACTTGTCTCCATTCCCGTGCCAAGGGGATTGCTACACCAGACGGGAGGGGCAACATTTGGGGACACGGATTCCCCACTAATTCCCATTCCCCTTCTTTCTGGTGGATAATGGAGGGGCCACTGTGTGGAATGTGCAAGTCAGTAAGAATTGTCAGCAAGCTCTTTCTAATTGGAGATTTTATTCAGTGGAAACTTTCACACACTTTTGCAGATTTTGTACCAAAGATCAGTTTAGGATTAAAGTAAAAGTTCATAATTTTATTGTAAACTGAATTTCTGTTGAGAGTCGCTGAATTAAGGGGAAAGATAACACACAGCGTTTCTTAAATGGACACTGCAGCCCCGAGAACACAATCAGCAATATATCCAGAATATTAAAGTCCAGCCCAGTTATAGGGTTATCAGCAGAAACAAACCCCAACTGTCAGAATGAACATGGTTCAGTCGGGATGTGATTAACAGCAGCAATAACAGCAGATTCCAACCCCTGCAGTCACTTGTGAACTCGCTGGTGTGTCAGCAGGTGGGATGACCGAGTGAATCGCTTCCCACACTCAGAGCAGGTGAATGGCCTCTCCCCAGTGTGAACTCGCTGGTGTGTCAGCAGGGTGGATGACCGAGTGAATCGCTTCCCACACTCAGAGCAGGTGAACGGCCTCTCCCCAGTGCGAACTCGCTGGTGTTTCACCAGGTCGGATGAAGAAGTGAATCCCTTTCCACACTCAGAGCAGGTGAATGGCCTCTCCCCAGTGTGAACTCGCTGGTGTATCAGCAGGTGGGATGACTGACTGAATCCCTTCCCACACTCAGAGCAGGTGAACGGCCTCTCCCCAGTGTGAACTCGCTGGTGTCTCAGCAGGTGGGATGACCGAGTGAATCGCTTCCCACACTCAGAGCAGGTGAACGGCCTCTCCCCAGTGTGACCTCGCTGGTGTTGCACCAAGTCGGATGATGTAGTGAATCCCTTCCCACATTCAGAGCAGGTGAATGGCCTCTCCCCAGTGTGAACTCGTTGGTGAGCTACAAGGTTGGATGACTGAGTGAATCCCTTCCCACATTCAGAGCAGGTGAATGGCCTCTCCCCAGTGTGAACTCGCTGGTGAGCTACAAGTTTGGATGACTGAGTGAATCCCTTCCCACATTCAGAGCAGGTGAATGGCCTCTCCCCAGTGTGAACTCGCTGGTGAACAACAAGGTCGGATGACTGAGTGAATCCCTTCCCACACTCAGAGCAGGTGAACGACCTCTCCCCAGTGTGAACTCGCTGGTGTATCAGCAGGGTGGATGACCGAGTGAATCCCTTCCCACACTCAGAGCAGGTGAACGGCCTTTCCCCAGTGTGATTGCGTCGATGAATTTCCAGCTCAGATGGTGATCTGAATACCTTCCCACAGCCACCACATTTCCACGGTTTCTCCATGGTGCGGGTATCCTTGTGACTCTCCATGGTTGGACGATGGGTTGAAGCCTCGTCCACGCACAAAACACATTTACAGTTTCTCCGTACGGTGAATAGTGCGATGTTTTTTCAGGCTGTATAACTGCTTAAAGCTCTTTCCACAGGCAGTGCACTGGAACACTCACTCGGGTGTGTGTGTGTCTCGGAGCCTTTCCAGTCACACTGACATTTGAAATCTTTTCCCACAGGCAGAAGAGGCAAACAATTCTCCTTCCACTTTCAAAGGCCGATGATATTCAGGTCCTGAAGAATCGATTGACTCCGTCAGATCTTGATGTGATGTTTGGTTTGTGTTTCCTGTCTGAAAATCTCCCCTTCCAATATTCTGTAAAAGGAGATAATAAAACTCATCACTGTCAGTACAAGACAGAAATTCAGACTAGACAATCTAGGGACCAAGTTTCGACAGGAGTTGCTCCTATTTTTTTGGAACAACTAGTTTTTTTTTTGAGTATCCTAGAAATCGCAATTCTCCCCATTTAGTTTGCTCCAGTTTCAGTCGGTTAGTTCAGTTTTTTTTTGAGTTCAGTTTCTTTTTGGTTCAGTTTTCTTTTCCAAAAGAGGGCGTTACCAGCCACTTACGCCTGTTTTGGCCATTTCAGTAAGTTTCGACAGCGAAAAGTTACTCCAAACTAACTTAGGCCTGAGTAAATGTCCACTTTGATATGCTCAGAAAAACCTTGCGGACACTTTAGCAATCAGGCGCAGGTAGCCAGAGTTAAGGGGAGGGAGAAGTGAAGTTAGAGGATTTTCCAAACATTTCACTTTTAAAAATAAAGAACCATCATCAATAATAAATGATCAATAAATGATCAATAAATCAATCAATAAATAAAATAAAAAAATCAATAAATAAAAAATTATACGTTCCTACCTCACCTACTGCAGCACCTATGCGTTGGGGAGCACCGGGAGCCCTCCAGCAGCACACGGCCCACACTCAGCCCTGCCTGCCTGATTACATTTTCAAGGGGAAGAGCTCAGGTGTGCCACACCGCCGAGGAGGTGGTCCGGTGGGGCCCGCTGCCGAGGAGGTGGTCGGGCGGCCCCATCGCGGAGGTGTTTAGGCGGGCCGGCGAGGAGGCCTTGAGGTAAGAGCAGTGGTGGCGAGGTGAGGCCCGAGGTTGGGCAGCGGCGAGGCGAGGGGTGGTGAGGCGAGGTCCGAGGTTGGGCAGCAGCGAGGCGAGGGACGGTGAGGCGAGGCCCGGGTTTAGGCAGCAGCGAGGTGAGGGACGGTGAGGCAGGCAGGCCACTCGGCCAGGGATAGGGTCACCCGGAGCCACGATGCGCTGGGAGGGCCAGGAACTACTGCACATGTGCACAGACTCCACTGTGCACGCGCGCAGCTGCCGGGACCTTTTTCGGCGAAGGGCTGTAGCTCCGCCCCCCACTGCTTCTGCTGCGCTGCACCCAGTCCAAAGCAGGCCTGATCATCGTGGAGAATCCCGAGGCAAGTATTAGGTGCGCTTTTCCTTCTAGAAAGTCGACGGACCTCTCAGAGGTGCACCATTCTACTGGTCGGTCGAAACTTGGCTCCCGAGTTTCCGTGGAACATTCTTTCCTCTCTTGTTCTTCCAAACCTGTAAATCCCTGTCCCACACATTGTCCCTCCTGCTGTGCTGAAATCCAAAACCATCGCACATTTCTAGACTGTTTCTCCTCCACTCCTAGTTTTCACCACTAATACTGGCTGGGTTCAGTTCTACACTCACTGGTTCCCCTCCCTCTCCTCCCTTGAAGGTGCTGACTCTGGTTGGGTTCAGTTCTACATTCACTGGTTCCCCTCCCTCTCCTCCCCTGAAGGTGCTGACTCTGGCTGGGTTCAGTTCTACATTCACTGGTTCCCCTCCCTCTCCTCCCCTGAAGGTGCTGACTCTGGCTGGGTTCAGTTCTACATTCACCAGGTTCTCTCCAGTAGTGACCTATGTGCCCAATCTCCCTGTGTGAACCTCAACAGTGAGTGTCGACAGGCTATTCCACTGTCCTCACCTGAGGCCTCACACGTGCATTTTCCAGCAGGGTCACTGGACCCTCCTCCCAATTACTCAGTTTCTAAACGATAAGCGGATAAAGGGTTATGAGGAGTGGGCAGAGAACATAATAACATAAGAAATAGGAACAGGAGTAGGCCATACAGCCCCACGAGCCTACTCTGCCATTCAATAAGATCATGGCTGATTCGAGCATGGACTCAGCTCCACTTACCCGCCCGCTCCCTATAACCCCTTATCGGTTAAGATACTGTTTATTTCTGTCTTAAATTTATTCAATGGCCCGGCTTCCATACCTCTCTGAGGCAGCAAATTCCACAGATTTACAACCCTCTGAGAGAAGAAATTTCTCCTCGTCACAGTTTTAAATGGGCGGCCCCTTATTCTAAGATTATGCCCTCTAGTTCTAGTCTCCCCCATCAGTAGAAACATCCTCTCTGCATTCACCTTGTCAAGCCCCCTCATAAATCTTATATGTTTCGATAAGGTCACCTCTCATTCTTCTGAATTCCAATGAGTAGAGGCCCAACCTACTCAAGCTTTCCTCATAAGTCAACCCCCTCATCCACGGAATCAACCTTGTGAACCTTCTCTGAACTGCCCCCAAAGCAAGTATATCCTTTCGTAAAATTGGAAGCCAAAACTGCACACAGCATTCTTGGTGTGGCCTCATCAATACCTTATATAGCTGTAGCAAGACTTCCCAGCTTTTATACTCCATCCCCTTTGCAATAAAGGCCAAGATACCATTGGTCTTCCTGATCACTTGCTGTTTCGGCATACTATCCTTTTGTGATTCGTGCACAAGTACCCCCAGGTCCTGCTGTACTGCGGCACTTTGCAATCTTTCTCCATTTAAATAATAACTTGCTCTTTCATTTTTTTCTGCCAAAGTGCATGACCTCACACTTTCCACATTATACTCCAGCTGCCAAATTTTCGCCCACGCACTTAGCCTGTCTATGTCGTTTTGCAGATTTTGTGTGTCCTCCTCACACATTGCTTTTCCTCTCATCTTGGTATCATCAGCAAATTTCGCTAAGTTACAATCAGTCCCTTCTTCCAAGTCATTAGTGTTGATTGTAAATAGTTGGGGTCCCAATACTGATCCCTGCGGCACCCCACTAGTTACTAGTTGCCAACCCAAGAACGAACCATTTATCCCTACTCTCTGTTTTCTGTTAGTTAACCAATCCTCTATCCATGCTAATATATTGCTCCCAACCTCCTCAATATTTCCTCATAAGTTCACACACTCATCTCTGAAATCAACCTCGTGAACCTTCTCTGAACTGCTGCCTCTCTCCTCCCCTTAAGATGCTAACTTTGGCTGGTTTTAGTTCTGCACTCACTGGTTCCCCTCCCTCCCCTGAAGATGCTGACTCTGGCTGGTTTTAGTTCTGCACGCACTGGTTAACATAAGAAATAGGAGCAGAAGTAGGCTATACGGCCCTTCGAGCCTGCTCCGCCATTTAATACGATTATTCGTGATCCGATCATGGACTCAGGTCCATTTCCCCGCCCGATCCCCATAACCCCTTATCGTTTAAGAAACTGTCTATTTCTGTCTTAAATTTATACAAATGTCCAGCTTCCACAGCTCTCTGAGGCAGCAAATTCCACAGATTTACAACCCTTAGAGAAGAAATTTCTCCTCATCTCAGTTTTAAATGGGCGGCCCCTTATTCCAAGATTATGCCCCAAGTTCTAGTCTCTCCTATCAGTGGAAACATCCTCTCTGCATCCACCTTGTCGAGCCCCCTCATAATTGTATGTGTTTCGATAAGATCACCTCTCATTCTTCTGAATTCCAATGAGTAGAGGCCCAACCTACTCAACCTTTCCTTATAAGTCAACCCCCTCATCTCCGGAATCAACCTTGTGAACCCTCTCTGAACTGCCTCCAAAGCAAGTATATCCTTTCTTCAATATGGAAGCCAAAAGTGCACGCAGTATTCCAGGTGTGGCCTCACCAATACTCTGTACAACTGTAGCTAGACTTCCCTGCTTTTATACTCCATCCCCTTTGCAATAAAGGTCAAGATTCCATTGACCTTCCTGATCACTTGCTGTACCTGCATACTAACCTTTTGTATTTCATGCACAAGTACCCCCAGGTCCCACTGTACTGCAGCACGTTGCAATTTTTCTGCATTTAAATAACAACTTGCTCTTTGATTTTTTTTCTGCCAAAGTGCGTGACCTCACACTTTGCAATATTATACTCCATCTCCCAAATTTTTGCCCATTCCCTAAGCTTCTGTCCTTTTGCAGATTTTGTGTGTCCTCCTCACTCATTGCTTTTCCTCCCATCTTTATATCGTCAGCAAACTTGGCTATGTTACACTCGGTTCCTTGTTCCAAGTCGTTAATATAGATTGTAAATAGCTGGGGTCCCAGCACTGATCCCTGCGGCAACCGACTAGTTACTGATTGCCAAACCGAGAATGAACCATTTATCCTGACTCTCTAGGTTTTCTGTTAGTTAGCCAATCCCCTATCCATGCTGATATATTGCCCCCATCCTCAACATTTCCTCATAAGAACCCCCTCATCTCCGGAATCAACCTCGTGAACCTTCTCTGAATTGCCTCCCCTCTCCTCCCCTGAAGATGCTGACTCTGTCTGGTTTCAGTTCTGCACTCACTGGTTCCCCTCCCACTCCTCCCCTGAAGGTGCTGACTGTGGCAGGGTTCAGTTCTGCACTCACTGGTTCCCCTCCCACTCCTCCCCTGAAGGTGCTGACTCTAGCTGGGTTCAGTTCTACACTCACTGGTTCCCCTTCCCTGAAGGTGCTGACTCTGGCTGGGTTCAGTTTTAGACTCACTGGTTCCCCTCTCTCTCTTCCCTGAAGGTGCTGACTCTGGCTGGGTTCAGTTTTAGACTCACTGGTTTCCCTTCCCTGAGGGTGCTGACTCTGGCTGGGTTTAGTTTTAGACTCACTGGTTCCCCTCTCTCTCTTCCCTGAAGGTGCTGACTCTGGCTGGGTTCAGTTTTAGACTCACTGATTCCCCTCTCCTGAAGGTGCTGACTCTGGCTGAGTTCAGTTGTATACTCGCATGTTCCCCTCCCTCCCATCCGCCTCTTCCCTGAAGGCGCTAACTCTGGCTGTGTTCAATTTCACATTCACTGTTTCCCCTCCCTCCCCTCTCCAGCAGGCAGAGTTTAGGGAGCTAGCAGGGAGATTAAAAAGCAGGACCTCAAAAGGTAGTAATCTCTGCATTACTCCCAGTGCCACGAGCTAGCGAGTACAGAAATAGGAGGATAGAGCAGATGAATGCGTGGCTGGAGAGATGGTGCAAGAGGGAGGGCTTTAGATTCCTGACACATTGGGACCACTTCTGGGGGAGGTGGGACCTGTACAAACCGAATGGGTTGCACCTCAACAGAGCCGGGACCAATATCCTTGTGGGAGGGTGGGGGGGTTTGCTAGTGTTGTTGGGGAGGGTTTAAACTAGCTTGGCAGGAGGATGGGAACCTGACAATAGATTCAGCAGGGAGGGGAGCAAAGCTGGAATTAGAAAGCAAAAATAAAGAAAGTGAGTTTGAAGGAGAGAGGAAACAAGCAGGAAAAAAGGGTAAAAAAACAAACTTAAAGGCACTTTGTCTAAATGCACGTAGCATTTGTAACAAAATAGATAAGTTGACGGAACAAATTGAGACAAATGGGTATGATCTGATAGCCATTACAGAGAGGTGGTTACAAGGACCAGGAATTAAATATCAAGGGGTACTTGACAATCCGGAAGGACAGACAGAAAGGAAAAGGAGGTGGGGTAGCTCTATTGATAAAGGATGGAATCACTGCAATAGTAAAAAAACGATATTGTCTCAAATGATAAGGATGTTGAAACAGTTTGGGTGGAAATAAGGAACAATAAGGGGAAAAGGTCACTGGTGGGCATAGTCTATAGGCCCCCGAACAGTAGCAACTCTGTTGGTCGCAGCGTAAACCAGGAAATAGTGGGGGCTTGTAAAAAGGGAACAACAATAATCATAGGTGATTTTAATCTCCATATTGATTGGATAAATCAAATTGGTCAGGGCAGCCTTGAGGAGGAGTTCATGGAGTGCATAAGGGACAGGTTCCTTGAGCAGTATGTAACGGAACCAACCAGGGGGCAGGCTATCTTAGATTTGGTCCTGTGTAATGAGACAGGATTAATAAACAATCTCCTAGTAAAGGATCTCCTCGGAATGAGTGATCAGAGTATGACTGAATTTCAAATTCAGATGGAGGGTGAGAAAGTTGGATTTCTAACCAGCGTACTAAGCTTAAATAAAGAAGACTATAAAGGTATGAGGGCAGAGTTGGGTAACTTGGACTGGGAAAATAGATTAAAGTGCAGGACGGTTGATGAACAATGGTGTACATTTAAGGAGATATTTCACAACTCTCAAGAAAAATCTATTCCAGTGAGGAGGAAAAGGTGCAAGAGAAAATAGAGCCATCCATGGCTAGCTAAAGAAATAAAGGCCGTTATCCATTAAAAACAGGGCATACAAAGTGACCAAATCTAGCGGGACGACAGAAAACTGGGAAGCTTTTAAAAACCAGCAAAGAATACCTAAAAAATGAGTAAGAAAGGGAAGATAGACTGTGAAAGTAAACTAGCACAAAATATAAAAACAGATAACAAGAGTTTCTATAGGTATATAAAAAGGAAAAGAGTGGCTAAAGTAATTGTTGTTCCTTTAGAGGACGAGACCAGGGAATTAGTAACGGGGAACAGGGAGATGGCAGAAACTCTGAACAAATATTTTGTATTCAGTCTTTACGGTAGAGGACACTAATATTCCAACAGTGGATAGTCAAGGGGATACGGGGGGGGTGGGAGGGGGAGGAACTTAACACAATCACTAAGGAGGTGGTACTCAGTAAGATAATGGGATTAAAGGCAGATAAAACCCCTGGACCTGATGGCTTGTATCCTAGAGTCTTAAGAGAAGTAGTGGCAGGGATTGTGGATGCATTGGTTGTAATTTACCAAAATTCCCTGGATTCTGGGGAGGTCCCAGCAGATTGGAAAACTGCAAATGTAATGCCCCTATTTCAAAAAGGAGGCAGACAAAAAGCAGGAAACTATAGACCAGTTAGCCTAATATCTGTGATTGGGAAAATGTTGGATCCATTATTAAAGAAGCAAAATTCAGTCATGCAAAGTCAGCATGGATTTATGAAGGGGAAGTCATGTTTGACAAATTTGCTGGAATTCTTTGGGGATGTAACGAACCGGGTGAATAAGGGGGAACCAGTGGATGTGGTGTATTTGGATTTCCAGAAGGCATTTGACAAGTTGCCACATAAAAGGTTACTGCACAAGATAAAAGTCCACGGGCACGGGGGTAATATATTAGCATGGATAGAGGATTGGCTAACTAACAGAGAACAGAGAACAGAGAATCAGGATAAATGGTTCATTCTCTGGATGGCAACCAGTAACTAGTGGGGTGCCACAGGGACCAGTGCTGGGACCCCAACTATTTACATTCTATATTAACGATTTGGAAGAAGGGACTGAGTGTAACGTAGCCAAGTTTGCCGACGATACAAAGATGGGAGGACAAGTAAAATCTGCAAAAGGACACAGAGAGGCTCAGTGAGCGGGCAAAAATTTGGCAGATGGAGTATAATGTTAGAAAGTGTGAGGTCATGCACTTTGGCAGAAAAAAAATCAAAGAGCAAGTTATTATTTAAATGGAGACAGATTGCAAAGTGCCACAGTACAGTGGGACCTAGGGATACTTGTGCATGAAACACAAAAGGATAGTATGCAGGTACAGCAAGTGATCAGGAAGGCCAATGGAATGGAGTTTAAAAGCAGGGAAGTCTTGCTACAGTTGTACAACGTATTGGTGAGGCCACACCTGGAATACTGCGTGCAGTTTTGGTTTCCATATTTACGAAAGGATATAGTTGCTTTGGAGGCAGTTCAGAGAAGGTTCACTAGGTTGATTCCGTGAATGAGGGAGAAAGGTTGAGTAGGTTGGGCCTCTACTCATTGGAATTCAAAAGAATGAGAGGTGATCTTATCAAAATGTATAAGATATAAGCAGGCTTGTAAAGGTGGATGCAGAGAGGATGTTTCCACTGATGGGGGAGACTAGAACTGGAAGGCATGATCTTAGAATAAGAGGCCGTCAATTTAAAACAGAGATGAGGAGAAATTTCTACTATCAGAGGGTTGTAAATCTGTGGAATTCACTGCCTCAGAGAGCTGTAGAAGCTGGGACATTGAATAAATTTAAGACAGAAATAGAGAGTTTCTTAAATGATAAGGGGATAAGAAGTTATGGGAAGCGGGCAGGGAAGTGGAGCTGAGTCCATGATCAGATCAGCCATGATCTTATTGAATGGTGGAGCAGGCTCGAGCAGCTGTATGGCCTACTCCTGCTCCTATTTCTTCTGTTCTTATAAGGTGCTGTCTCTCTCTGGGTTCAGTTCCACAATCACTGGTTCCCCTCCCCTGAAGGTGCTGACTCTGGCTGGGTTCAGTTCGAGACAGACATCATTCACTGAGTTCCTGCATCAAAATGGCCGCGCACGCGCTATTCTGCTCACTGAATCAAGATGGCCGACCGTTGAACCTGCCTTCCTGCACCAAGATGGCCGCCGATAGCTTGTGCCTGTGACCAGGAGAAAGCCCGTAAGCTGCAACTGCCGATATTCCGGTTATTGTTCCGGGCTTGCGGCGGGCACCGGTTGTTCATGAAGCCTCCCCGGCTACCCGCTGGTCCATTATTCCGCTCTGTCCCGCTGAAAAGGACACTTCTGTGGAGCCCGTCTAAAATGTGCCTCCTCCGCCATTAAACGACCGGCGCCTGCGCACTGAGCTCCTGTAGTCTGGGTAAGGCACATTCTCGCCTGCGGGGCATGCTGGGTACATAAGACCATGAGAAATCGGAACAGGAGTGGGCCACTTGGACCCCCCAAGCCTGCTCCCCATTCAGTAAGATCTTGGCGGGTCTGATCATAGACTCAGCTCCCCAGAACCCTTTACTCCCGAACCACACCTAGAGGACTGTGCACAGTTTTGGTCTCCTTATCTAAGGAAGGATATATTTGCCTTGCTTAGATACAGAGTAAAGCTTCCTCAACACAGTTCCACCAGACATTCCAAGGGCAAGTGCAACACAAGTTAAATACGAAGTATATCTCCCTCTAACCTGTCCCAAGCATTCCACAGTAGATACTGCATTGGTTAGATAGAAACATAGAAACATCGAAAATATTTGCAGGAGTAGGCCATTCGGCCCTTCTAGCCTGCACCGCCATTCAATGAGTTCATGGCTGAACATTCAACTTCAGTACCCCATTCCTGCTTTCTCACCATACCCCTTGATCCCCCTAGTAGTAAGGACCTCATCTAACTCCTTTTTGAATATATTTAGTGAATTGGCCTCAACAACTTTCTGTGGTAGAAAATGCCACAGGTTCACCACTCTCTGGCTGAAGAAGTTCCTCCGCATCTCGGTCCTAAATGGCTTACCCCTTATCCTTAGACTGTGACCTCTGGTTCTGGACTTCCCCAACATTGGGAACATTCTTCCTGCATCTAACCTGTCTAACCCCGTCAGAATTTTAAATGTTTCTATGAGGTCCCCTCTCATTCTTCTGAACTCCAGTGAATACAAGCCCAGTTGATCCAGTCTTTCTTGATAGGTCAGTCCCGCCATCCCGGGAATCAGTCTGGTGAACCTTCGCTGCACTCCCTCAATAACAAGAATGTCCTTCCTCAGGTTAGGAGACCAAAACTGTACACAATACTACAGGTGTGGCCTCACCAATGCCCTGTACAACTGTAGCAACACCTCCCTGCCCCTGTACTCAAATCCCCTTGCTATGAAGGCCAACATGCCATTTGCTTTACAGAGTAAAGCTCCCTCTACACAGTCCCAAACACTCCCAGGGTAGGTACAGCATGGGTTAGATACAAAGTTAATCTCCCTCTATGCTGTCCCATCAAACAGTCCCACAACAGGCACAGCACAGGTTAGTCAAAGAGTAAAGCTCCCCATGGACTGATCCATCAAACACTCCCATCGCAGGTACAGCACGGGATAGATACAGAGTAAAACTCCCTCTACACTGCCCCATCAACCACTCCCAGGGTAGGTAAAGCACGGGTTAGATACAGAGTAAATATACCTCTATATTGTTCCATCAAACACATCCAGGGTGTGAGTTAGGACACGGGCAGCTGAGTTTTGGATCAACTCTAGTTTATGTAGGGTGGAATATGGGAGGAGTGCGTTGCAATATACAAGTTCAGAAGTAACAAAGGCATGGATGAGGGCTACAGCAGTGGATGAGCTGAGGCAAGAGCAGAGATGGGCGATGTTACAGAGGTGGAAAAAGGCAATCTTAGTTATGCTGCGGATATATGGTCAAAAACTGATTTCAAGGTGAAGTATGTCACCAAGGTTGCGAAGTCTGGTTCAGCCTCAGACAGAAGTTGGGGAGAGGGATGGAGTCAGTCGCTAGGAAACTGAGTTTGTGGCAATGACAATTACAAATATCAGAATATTTCGCTGCCCTTTCATGTGCAAAATGTGTGGATGAGTTTTTTTTAATTAAATTGGTTCCAAAAACGGATTAACTGTTCCAGAAATTAACGGATTTCAAATCTTATGCAAACCAGTTCAATAAAGGGGTAGTTCAAAGGATTTTAGCTGAGTTTAAAGTGAGACACTGCCGTCTACTACAACCACAACTCATGTACTCAAACAGAACAAGTTTGGGGTTTGATAGAAGGTGAACTAGGTGAGAAGTGATATAAGTTAGATTAAGAAAAAGCACTAAAATGGAACAGTCGGTAACAACATCAATTCGTCTCCTCTGATCATGGAGGAACCAAATATTCGACACAGTGTTTGAAACAAAGATAATTTATTCAATATTTATGCACAATATTAATCGCCAGCACAGGTATAGGGGTTATTAAGATCATCAGAAACAAAGAAGAGTTGCCAGAATGAACATGGTTCAGTGCCCAATGCAATCACAGTAAATCCTGTTCTATTGACAAATGCAGCCTTTCTCCTCAGCCCGTTTAAAACTGGGATGAGGAGCAATTTCTTCACTCAGAGGTTTGTAAATCTGTGGAATTCTCTGCCCCAGGGAGCAGTGGAGGCTGGTCATTGAATATATTTAAGGCGGAGATAGACAGATTTTTGAGCAATAATGGAATAAAGAGTTATGGTGAGCAGGCAGGGTGTTAAGTACTCCACAAGACTGAGTACTGTGAGTAAAAACTAATGTGATCTTAGTCTCTCTAATACAACTTCAGAGTGCCTAAGCAGCATGGCAGACAATCTTTTATACTCCCTTGCACGAGTTATGCAGGTGACCGTTGGGCTTCCAACAATTATGCCCTCTGGTGGCAAGTCTTACACAGTTACAATGTTTACATACATAACATCACGCCCTCCCAAAGTCTTTGATACAAATTATTTATAAGTTGAGACAATCCGGGGCTCTACGCTTCCTGGTTGATCGTCTGAGTTCAAACTCTGGCATGGGTGAGTTGGTCGGACTTTTGCTGCACTGCGGCACAGCTGGTCTGACAGGACTGTTGGGAATGGTGGGTTCATCCTCTTGATTGATAGTGAGGTCGATTGATGATTGGGTGTGTGTTCGTGTGTCGATGATGGTGATGTCCTCCTCAGGTTGTCGGTGAACTGCAGTTTGGTCTGATCCAAATGCTTTCTGCACGTTTGTCCATTCAATAGTTTGACTACAAACACACTATTCCCCTCCTTGGCCAAGACAGTGCCAGCGACCCATTTATGACCATGACTGTAATTAAGGACAAACACAGGGTCGTTAACAGCAATGTCACATGATACAGCCACGCGATTGTGGTACATGTTTTGCCGGTGATGTCGGTTTTCCACATGATCATTTAGATTCAGGTGGACTAGGGAGAGCCTGGTTTTGAGTGCTCTCTTCATTAACAATTCTGCAGGGGGAGCCCCAGTGAGTGAGTGGGGTCGCATCGGGTAGCTGAGCAGAACCCGAGATAAGCGGGTCTGCAAGGAGCCTTCCGTCACACATTTCAAGCTCTGCTTGATAGTTTAGACTGCCCGTTCTGCTTGACCGTTGGATGCGGGCTTAAACAAGGAAGACCTGACATGCTACATGCTTGATGCCATTGCGGGTCATAAACGTGATGAATTCTGAGCTGGTGAAACACGGTCCATTGGCACTGACAAGGACATCGGGCAAGCCAGGGGTGGCGAACATAGCCCAGAGGCTTTCACTGGTGGCAGTGGATGTTGGATGACACATGATTACACATTCCATCCTTTTAGAGTAAGCGTTCACTACAACTAAAAACATCTTTCCGAGAAAGGGGCCAGAAAAATCTATGTGGATCCTGGACCACAGTTTGGAGGGGGCATGACCACAGACTCAATGGAGCCTCCCTTGGTGCATTGCTCAGTTGTGAGCACGTGTTGCACTGGTGTACGGATGACTCTAAGTCCGCGTCAATGCCGGGCCATCAAACATGCGACCTGGCTGTCGCCTTCAGCATGATTATGCCTGGGTGGATATTGTGTAGGTCACGTATAAACGTTTCCCTGCCTATTTTTGGGCAAAACCACATGATTACCCCATAAGAGACAATCCAACTGCATGGAGATTTCAACTTTGCGTCAGTGTAATGGCTTAATTTCATCTTGCATTTCCCCGGGAACGGCTGACCAGCTCCCATTGAGGATGCAACCTTTTACAAGTGATAGCACAGGATCCTGGCTGGTCCAGGTCCTGATGTGGCGAGCAGTGACGGGTGATCCCTCGCTCTCAATAGCATCCATGACCAGAAGCAAGTCTGTGGGCTGCGCCATTTCCACCCCAGTAGTGGGCAATGGTAGCCGACTGAGGGCATCAGCACAGTTCTCCATGTCTGGTCTGTGGCGGATAACATAGTCATAGGCAGACAATGTTAGTGCCCATCTTTGGATGTGGGATGAAGCATTATTGTTTATACCTTTGCTTTCTGTTCACAGTGAAATGAGCAGTTTGTGGTCGATTTCAAGCTCAAACCCAAGTCCAAATAGGTATTGGTGCATTTTCTTAATCCCATATACACATGCTAATGCCTCTTTCTCAACCATACTGTAGGCTCTTTCAGCCTTAGACAGACTTCTAGATGCATATGCAACCAGTTGAAGTTTGCCCGATACATTGGTTTGCTGTAACACACAGCTGACCCCGTACGAAGATGCATCACAAGCTAACACTAATCGTTTACACGGGTCATTCAGTACAAGTAACTTATTAGAACAAAGTAGGTTTCTGGCCTTCTCAAAGGCTGTCTCTTGTGATTTACCCCAAACCCAGTCGTCACCCCTAAGTAGCAACATGTGCAACGGTTCCAGCAAAGTGCTTAACCCGGGTGGAAAGTTACCAAAATAGCGAGGAGTCCCAGGAACGAACGCAGCTCCATCACATTCTGTGGCCTGGGTGCATTCTTGATGGCCTCTGTCTTTGAGTCCGTTGGCCTGATGCCGTCTGCCGCAATCTTTCTCCCCAAAAATTCGATCTCTGGCACCAGGAAAACACACTTGGAGCGTTTCAGCCTAAGTCCCACTCTGTCTAGTCGACTTAGAACCTCTTCCAGGTTGTGCAAGTGTTCGGTGGTGTCTCGACCGGTGATCAGGATGTCGTCTTGAACACAACGGTGCACAGAACCGATTTCAGTAGACTCTCCATGTTCCTCTGGAAGATGGCAGCAGCCGAGCGAATCCTAAAAGGGCATCTGTGGTATATAAACAGTCCTTTGTGCACGTTGATGCACAACAATCTTTTCGTAGATTCAGCCAGCTCCTGTGTCATGTAGGCGGAGGTTAGGTCCAACTTGGTGAACGACTTCCCCCCCCCTCCCCCCCACTAATGTTGCGAACCGGTCATCCACCTTGGGTAGCGGGTACTGGTCTTGTAACGAGACTCGATTGTTACCTTGTAGTCTCAGCAGATTCTGACCATGCCATCGCTTTTAACACCGGATCAATCAGGCAGGCCTACTCGTTGAACTCAACTGGTGATATGATTCCCCCTCGTTGAAGTCTGTCCAGCTCAATCTCGACTTTCTCCCTCATCATGTACGGAACTGCTCGGACCTTGTGATGAATGGGCCTTGCATCGGGGACTAGATGGATCTGCACCTTGGCACCTCTGAAGTTGCCGATGCCTGGTTCAAATAGTGACGGAAACTTGCTCAGTACTTGGGCGCACGAGGCATCATCCACTGAAGATCGTACTTTGATGTCATCCCAGTTCTATTGAATCTTTCCCAGCCAGCTTCTGCTGAATAGCATTGGGCCATCGCCTGGTACAATCCACAGTGATAAATCATGCACAGCTCCATCATCCGATACCTTAACTGCTGCACTGTCAATGACTGGTATGAGCTTTTTGGTGTAGGTGCACAGCTTTGTCTGAATCGGGCTCAGTTTGGGCCTTTGTGCCTTGTTGCCCCACAGTTTCTCAAAAGCCTTCTGGCTCATAATTGACTGACTCGCCCCCATGTCCAACTCCATTGATACCGAAATACCGTTCAATTTGACTTTCAGCATGATAGGAGGGCTCTTGGTGGTGAAGGTGTGTACCCCATACACTTCTTCCTCGGCTTGAGTTGCCTCTCTTGTTTGTTCTGCGAGATCCATGCCGGATCGATCATCCTCTGCCAACTCTGCCACGTGGTGAGTTGCAGCACTCTTGCACATTCGCTGGAGGTGCCCAAATGTTTTGCAGCCTTTGCACACGTGGTGGTTGAATAGACATTGATGGGCTCGATGATTACCTCCGCAGCGCCAACATGGTGTGAATGGATTTGCATTCACGCCCAATGGCGGACTCTGAGTCATCCTAGGTCTTGCAGCTGCAGGCGTGTAGGCCCTGCCATATACAGTTCTGCCTGCTAGTGACATTATTTTATGCACAGTACTTGCCGGTGAGCTTCGATGCTGGGAAGATATCTGTCTGGTATTATCGCTTGTGGATATGAATGCCTGGGCTATCGTGATAGCCTTGCTCAAGTCGAGGGATTCGGCAGACAGAAGCTTGCGAAGAATGATCTCATGGCCGATGCCAAGCACGAAAAAGTCCCGCAGCATTTCCCCCAAAAATCCATCAAATTCGCAAGTTCCCACCAGGTGTCTCAGGTCAGCGACATAACTCGCCACGTCCTGGCCCTCGGAGCGGTGGTGCATGTGGAAGCGATACCTGGCCATTAAGACGCTCTCCTTCAGCTTGAGATGGTTACGAACCAGCGTACACAACTCTGCATATGTCTTTTCCACTGGTTTTTCTGGTGCTAGCAGATTCTTGATGAGGCCGTATATTGTGGACCCACACACAATGAGGAGAATTGCCCTACGCTAGATCGCTTTATCATCCCTATCCAGCTTGTTGGCTGCGAAGTACTAGTCGAGACGCTCAACGATGGCTTCCCAACCTTCGCCCTCTACAAATCTCTCTAAAATACCAACGGCAGCCATGACCGCGTGAAAGTTTGTGATCTGTTACTCTCGCCAATTGTTAAGTATGGAAGAACTCCACAAGACTGAGAACTGTGAGCAAAAACTGATGTGACCGTAGTCTCTTTCATACAACTCCAGAGCGCCTAAGCAACATGGCAGACAACCTTTTATATTCCCTTGCACGAGGTGCGCATGTGATCCTGGGGCCTCCAACAGTTGCGCCCTCTGGTGGCAAGTCTTACACAGTTACAATGTTTACATACATAACAACCTGGATCCACATTTTCTTGTCCCAAAGTCTAATGTCCCTGTGTTTTTTCTATGAGAAATGTCGAGATGTGAAAGGAGGGAGGAAATGGGACTCGTTCAGAAAGAAGGTTCCTGAAATGATCAATTCATGAGGCTGTTTTCTGACTCGTCTGCGTGAGGTTTATTAAAAAAAATGAAATTAAAATCGACGGGTCTCGTGACACTGCGTTGTCAATAGTGGTTTCTAACCCTAATCACTAACTCATAAACCGAACATCGTATCGACTATCCCCAGCCAATAACCAGCGGGCCCAACCATTAACCCCAATCCTAACCAATAATCACCGGCCCCAACCACTAACCCCAATCCTAACCAATAATCACTGGCCCCAATCCTAACCCCGAAACCTATACCCAAATCCCAGCCTGTAACTAACGATTATTGACGGGGATCAATGGAGGACCTAATGCCATGATAAAGGAAGCATTTGAAACAATGATCTCGATTAAAGAAATAGTGCAATGTGTGATAGTGACAAGAGATTCAATCAACGAGACCAGCCAAATCAGCAATGACGATTACAAAGATCAGAATATTTCAAAGACTGTCACATGCAATATGTGTGGAGGAGTTTTAAAACATCAGATCCAAAAAGGGATAACTGGTACAGAAAATAACAGATTTAAAATCTTATGCGAGATATTTCTACAAAGGGGTGGGTCTGAGAACATCCAATGAGTGTAAAGTGAGACACCACAGTTCAGTCTATCACACCCACAAGCCATGTACACAAACGGAACAAGTTTGGGATTTGAGGTGATAGAATGCAAACTAGATGAAAACTGAAATAATCTAGTGTAAGAAAAGGCCCAAAAATAGAATAGTCGGTAACAGAACATTAATAAGTCTCTTATCATAGAGAAATCAAATAATCGACACTGTGTGCTTGAAAAAAGCTGATTTATTTAATATTTATCCAGAATATTAAACTCAAGCCCAGTTATAGGGTTATTAATGTCAGCAGAAATAAAGCACGATTGCCAGTGAACATGATTCAGTCCTGGATGTGATTACTTCTTCGGTGGTCCCTCGTATCGAGGATGACTTGCTTCCTCACCAAAAAGGGATGAGTCCACAGGTGTTTCAATGAAGGACCTAATATTCCAGCTCCTGAACTACATGTTGAAGGGTGGAAGATGCCTGTGCATGGATTTTTTAAAAAACGTGTGATGGCCGTTGTACACCAGCCACCACACGGGCTTGACCGAGCTCGGTCTTGCTCCAGTGGCAACTGGAGACTAGCTCTGCTGCACTGACCTAGTGCACACACATATCACAGTGTGGGCTGGGCCCGTGCTGCCCCTGGGCTCTCGCCTCTTCTGTGCCCCGAACTCACACCTCTCCTGGGCCCCGATCACGTCCCTCTACAATCTCTCACCACTCCTTCGCCCCGACCTCGCCGCTCCTCTGCTGCTTGCCACCTCTCCTGCTGTACTTGCCCATGCTCCAATCAGTGACCTTGATTTTGGTGACTTCCAATCCAATCGCCCTTCTCCAAGTCGTCGCCCTCTTGCACCAGCTCGCGCTGCTCCCTAAAGTGGCCTCCACGCTGCTCCCAGGCCGCCGCACATCCGCTCCTTTTATGGCCCCGACCTGCCGCTGGTGGTTTCTCGCAGGTCGGGGCCTTCACGCTGCCGTGATTAACAGCAGCAATAACAGAAAAATCCATCCACTGCAGATTGTTGTGAACTCGCTGGTATCTGAGCAGAGTGCATGACTGAGCGAATCCCTTCCCACACGGAGCAGGTGAATGGCCTCTCCCCAGAGGACATGATGCGTCAGCAGATCTTTTGTGCTTTTAAAGCTCCTTGCACAGTCAGAATATTTAAATGATCTTTTAACAGTGTGAACAAGTCGGTGTGTCAGAAGAAACCCACACTCAATGCAGGTGAACAGCCTCTCCCCAGTGTGAATGCGCTTGTGTGTCAGGAGTTTGGATAACTGAGTGAATCCCTTCCTACACACACAGAGCAAGTAAACAGTCTCTCCCCAATGTCATCATCATAGGCAGTGCCTCGGAATCGAGGAAGACTTGCTTCCACTCTTAGCATGGGTTCTTAGGTGGCTGTACAGTCCAATACGGGAACCACAGTCTCTGTCACAGGTGGGACAGACAGTGGGGAGCCTGGTTTGCTGCACGTTCTTTCTGCTGCCTGCGCTTGATTTCTGCATGCTCTCGGCGAAGAGACTCGAGGTGCTCAGCACCCTCCTGGTTGCACTTCCTCCACTTAGGGCGGTCTTTGGCCAGGGACTCCCAGGTGTCAGTGGGGATATCGCACTTTATCAGGGAGGCTTTGAGGGTGTCCTTGTAACTTTTCCTCTGCCCAGCTTTGGCTCGTTTATCGTGGATGAGTTCCGAGTAGAGCAGTTGCTTTTGGAGTCTCGTGTCTGGCATGAGAACTATGTGGCCCGCCCAACGGAGCTGATCAAGTGTGGTCAGTGATTCAATGCTGGGGATGTTGACCTCGATGATGACGCTAATATTGGTGCATCTGTCCTTCCAGTGGAGTTGTAGGATCTTGCGGAGACATCATTGCTGGTATTTCTCCCGCGACTTGGTGTCTACTGTACATAGTCCATGTCTCAACCATACAGGAGGGCGGGTATTACTACGGCCCTTAGACCATGAGCTTGGTGACAGTTTTGAGGACCTGGTCTTCAAACACTTTTTTCCTCAGGCGGCCGAAGACTGCACTGGCGCACTGGAGACGGTGTTGGATCTGGTCATCAATGCCTGCTCTTGTTGATTGGAGGTGCCCGAGATAAGGGAAGTGGTCCACGTTGTCCAGGGCCATGCCTGGTGGGGGGGGGGGGGGGGGGGGTGGGGGGGGGCAGTGCTGTGTGGCGAGAACAGGCTGGTGGAGGACCTTTGTCTTACTGATGTTTAGCGCAAGGCCCATGCTTTCATATGCCTTGGTACGTTGACTATGTCCTGGAATTCAGCCTGTGTGTGTGCACAGACGCCGGCATCATCCGCGTACTGTAGCTCGACGACAGAGGTTGGAGTGCTCTTGGTCCTGGCCTGGAGGTGGCGAAGGTTGAACAGCTTCCCACTGGTTCTGTAGTTTAGTTCCACTCCAGCAGAGAGCTTGTCAACTGTGAGGTGGAGCATGGCAGCGAGGAAGATTGAGAAGAGGGTTGGGACGATGACGCAGCCCTGCTTGACCCCAGTCCGGCCGTGGATTGGGTCTGTGATGGATCCACGCAAGGATCACGACCTGCATGTTGTCGTGGAGCAGGCGGAGGATAATGACATACTTTTGGGGGGCATCCGAAACTGAGGAGGACGCTCCATAGACCCTCGCGGTTGACAGTGCTAAAGGCCTTTGTACGGTCGAAGAATGCCATGTATAAGGGCTGGCGCTATCGTTCTGCAAAAATCATGTCCGCTGTGCCTCGGAGGGGACGAAATCCATACTGTAACTCCAGGAGGAATTCCTCGGCCATGGGGAGAAGACGATTGAGGAGGACTCGAGCGACGACTTTCCCAGTGGCTGATAGCAGGGAGATTCCCGCAGTCGGACTTGTCGCCTTTTTTAAAGATGGTCACAAGCACTGCATCTCCAAGATCTCCCAACATGCTCTCCTCCCTCCAGATCAGATGAGGTTGTGTATTCACGCCAGCAGTGCCTCTCTGCCATACTTCAGTGCCTCAGCAGGGATTCCATCCGCTCCCATAGCCTTGTTGTTTTTTTAGCTGTCTTATGGCTTTTTCTACCTCGTGCAGTGTTGGGGTCTCACTGAGGTGGTGGCGGGTAGCATGCTGCAGAATGGAGTCGAGAACACTCGAGTCAAAGGCAGAGTCTCGGTTGAGGAGATCTTTGAAGTGCTCCTTCCAGCGGGCACTGACTGCCTCGGTGTCCTTGATGAGTGTTTCCCCGTTCTTGGCCAGAAGCGCGATGGGGCCTTGGGTGTTTGGACCGTAGGTGGCCTTGACTGCGATGAAGAATCCTCGTATATCATGGCTGTTGGCCAGCTGCTGTATCTCCTGTGCTTTCTCCATCCACCACCTGTTCTTTAGGTACCGGGTTTTTTGTTGGACCTTAGCCTTTAGCCGTCTGTAATGTTGCTCCCGAGTTGGGTTGCTGTTTAAGGCTCAGAAATGCCCTGCGCTTGCAATCTATTAGCTCTTGAATCTCCTGATCATTCTCATCAAACCAGTCCTGGTATTTCCTGGTTGAGTGACCGAGCATCTCGTTGCAGGCACTGGTTATGGAGGCCTGGAGGACAGACCAAGCATAGAAACAAAGAAAATAGGTGCAGGAGTAGGCCATTCGGCCCTTTGAGCCTGCACCGCTATTTAATGAGTTCATGGCTGAACATGCAACTTCAGTACCCCATTCCTGCTTTCTCGCCATACCCCTTGATCCCCCTAGTAGTAAGGACTACATCTAACTCCTTTTTGAATATATTTAGTGAATTGGCCTCAACAACTTTCTGTGGTAGAGAATTCCACAGGTTCACCACTCTCTGGGTGAAGAAGTTTCTCCTCATCTCGGTCCTAAATGGCATACCCCTTATCCTTAGACTGTGACCCCTGGTTCTGGACTTCCCCAACATTGGGAACATTCTTCCTGCATCTAACCTGTCTAAACCAGTCAGAATTTTAAACGTTTCTATGAGATCCCCTCTCATTCTTCTGAACTCCAGTGAATACAAGCCCAGTTGATCCAGTCTTTCTTGATAGGTCAGTCCCGCCATCCTGGGAATCAGTCTGGTGAACCTTCGCTGCACTCGCTCAACAGCAAGAATGTCCTTCCTCAAGTTAGGAGACCGAAACTGTACACGATACTCCAGGTGTGGCCTCACCAAGGCCCTGTACAACTGTAGTAACACCTCCCTGCCCCTGTACTCAAATCCCCTCACTATGAAGGCCAACATGCCATTTGCTTTCTTAACCGCCTGCTGTACCTGCATGCCAACCTTCAATGACTGATGTACCATGACACCCAGGTCTCAGTGCACCTCCCCTTTTCCTCATCTGTCACCATTCAGATAATAGCACAGTGGGAATTCTGCGTCTCGGGGTCCTCAAGGCACGCCAGGTTAGCTGTGAGGTGCTGACTGTAAAGGGCTCTCCAAGTTGGGTCCTTAAGTGCCCCGGCAGTGACATTTTTTGCGACACTGCTTCTGCTGCGCCCTTCACTTTGGAGCTACGTTGATGTCAATGATGGATCAGATTAGGCGGTGGTCCGTTCAGCAGCCGTCAGCTCCTGTCATGGCCCGGGTGATGTGCACATCCTTGCGATCGCGGGCTTGGACGATGATATAGTCTAACAGGTGCCAGTATTTGGAATGAGGATGTTGCCACGATGCCTTGTATTTGTCCCTCTGTCGGAACAAGGTGTTGTTGATGAGGAGTTCGTGTTCTAGACATTGTCAGGAGTAGGGTATCGCTGGAGTTGTCTTTCCCTGACCCCTCTCGGTCAATCATGCCTCCCCAGAGGGCTGTGTCCTTGCCGACCCTGGCGTTGAAGTTGCCAAGGAGGATCAGTTTGTCGCCCACAGGGACGCAGGTCAGGGATGTTTTGAGGTTGGAATAAAAACCCTCTTTGGTCTCATCCATTACATCAAGTGTTGGGGCATATGCACTGTTGACTGTGGCGCACTGGTTCCGGGATAGGGTGAGTCAAAGCTTCCTGAGGCGTTCGTTAGCCCCGCAGGGGGAGTCTTTGAGGCAGTTGATCAGCTCGGTTTTGATAACGAAGCCGACTCCGTGGAGGTGGTGTTCTGCCTCTGGTTTGCCTTTCCAGAAGGTGGTGTAACCTCCACATTGTTCCTTGAGCTGGCCTTCCCCTGCCCACTGGGTCTCGCTTAGGGCGGTGATGTCAATATCAAAGCGTCTAAGTTCCCGGCGCTGCGGCGTTCCGGTCTATCGCTGTTGGGGTTGTCCATGAGGATCCTGAAGTTCCAGGTCCTGAACTTCATGTTCGAGGATGGAAGACGCCTGTGCGTGATTTATTTTAACGTGGGGTGGTCGTTGCACACCGGCTACCACACGGGCTAAGCTGAGCAAGGTCTTGGTCCAGTGGCAAGGGGGTCCATGATGACTGGAGCCCAGGCACTGCTGTATGGGCCTAGTTGCCTATGGCGAGATGTTGGTCACAGGCTCGGCGCTGGGTAGCGCGCTTGATAGTAGGTAGACCAAGGTTTGGTTGGGAGAAGCATTGGAGGGGGGGGGGCCAGGGGTTCAGAATGCGGGGGCAGGGGGGGGGGGTCATAGCCATTCTACTCCCCGATGTGAATGCATCAATGAATATCCAGCTGGCACGGGTAATTGAATCCCGCGTGTCCACAGTAACTGACACCAGGTCAGCCCGCTGGATGGAACCTCGGGCGCCCTGAGCTTGATCTCCGGTGTCTCCAATCCCGATTGCCCCTTACATCAGTCTCCCCTCACTTTTATACCCTGCACTGATCCACCTCTGGCACCGGACTCTTCTTTATTTTCTCTGCTGGGTTTGCACAGGAAGTGAGGAAAAGACAGCTGGAATTTCTCTACCCTGTGATTTACAAGGACACTTTTCCCTGGTTCCCAGCAGTTACTTTTCTTCAGTAATTTTCTCATTATCCCTAAACTCCCCTGCCTGCTGTTGGTTGTTATTTCTTATAGTTTCACAATTAGGTATAAACATCACACATTATAATCTAATCTATTGTGTTACTCACTCTGGTTTAAGCTTACATTGTGGGTACGAACAGACAAACCCTGTTGTTTCCCCTGATCTGTTTACAGATTCCAACAGTGGGTTCAGTGAATGGAATGTCTTATCAGTGTTGCCATGGTGACCTGTCTGCAGTGAATCGATTGTTTGAGTTTCTAACTCAGACTAAACTTCTCTTTCCCATGACTTATTTCCAGCGAATATAAGTCGAGTCAAGCCAGTCTTTCTTCATGTGTCAGTCCTGCCATTCTGGGAATCAGTCTGGTGAAACTTCACTGCAGTCCCTCAATAGCAAGAAGGCCCTTCCTCAGATTAGGAGACCAAAACTGCATACTATATTCAAGGTGTGGCCTCACCAAGGCCCTGTACAACTGCAGTAAGACCTCCCTGTTCCTATATTCAAATCCTCTCGCTATGAAGGCCAACATGCCATTTGCCTTCTTCACCGCCTGCTGCACCTGCATGCCAACTTTCAATGACTGATGTACCATGACACCCAGGTCTCGTTGCACCTCCCCTTTTCCTAATCTGTCACCATTCAGATAATATTCTGCCTTCCTGATTTTGCCACCAAAGTGGATAATCTCACATTTATCTACATTCTACTGCATCTGCCATGCATTTGCCCACTCACCTAACCTGTCCAAGTCAACCTGCAGCCTCTTAGCATCCTCTTCACAGCTCACACTGCCACCCATCTTAGTGTCATCTGCAAACTTGGAGATATTACATTCAATTCCTTCGCCTAAATCATTAATGTATCTTGTAAATAGCAGTGGTCCCAGCCCTGAACCTTGCGGTACCCCACTAGTCACTACCTGCCATTCCGAAAAGGACCCGTTTATTCCTCCTCTTTGCTTCCTGTCGACCAACCAGTTCTCTATCCACGTCAATACATTACTCCCAATACCATATGCATTAATTTTGCACACTAATCTCTTGTGTGGGACCTTGTCAAAAGTCTTTTGAAAGTCCAAATACACCACATCCACTGGTTCTCCCTTGTCCACTCTACTAGTTACATCCTCAAAAAATTCGAGAAGATTTGTCAAGCATGATTTCCCTTTCATAAATCCATGCTGACTTGGACCGATCCTGTCACTGCTTTCCAAATGTACTGTTATTTCATCTTAATTGATTCCAGCATGTTCCCCACTCCTAATGTCAGTTTAACCAATCTACAATTCCCTGTTTTCTCTCTCCCTCCTTTTCTAAAAAGTGGGGATACATTAGCTACCCTCCAATCCATAGGAACTGATTCAGAGTTTATAGAATGTTGGAAAATGACCACCAATACATCCACTATTTCTAGGGCCACTTCCTTACTCGAGGGCATCAAATTCAAATCATCACCAAAAGGCCCAAACCCAGGGAGGAACTATCGAGCACACTGTACAACAATGTTCAGGACACTTACTGTCTCTCCGGATCTGTGTCCGGTGGAGGAACTGATGAGTTTCTCTTATCTTTGGGTTAAATGATGTTTTCATCGAGGTGATGGATGTCACTGCTGGGGAATGGGATATTCTGAGCACCAAGTGTCTGCCTAAAGCACTCTGCAGTTCGGTACAGCACGGATTAGATACAGAGTAAAGCACCCTGTACACTGTCCCATCAAACACTCCCAGGGCAGGTACAGCACGGGTTAGATACAGAGTAAAGCTCCTTCTACACTGTCCCATCAAACACTCCCAGGGCAGGTATAGCACGGGTTAGATACAGAGTAAAGCACCCTCTACACTGTTCCATCAAACACTCCCAGGACAGGTACAGCACAGGTTAGATACACAGTAAACCTACCTCTACACTGCCCCAAACACTCCCAGAGCAGGTACAGCATGGGTCAGATATAGAGTAAAGCCCTGTGTACACTATCCCACCAGGGCAGGTACAACATTGATTAGATAGCGTAAACCTCTCTCTATACTGTCCCATCAGACACTCCCAGGACAGGTACAGTACTGGTTAGATACAGAGTAAATCTCCTTCTACACTGTTCCATCAAACACTCCCAGGGCAGGTACAGCCTGGATTAAATATAGAGGAAAGCTCCCTCTATACTGTCCCATCAAACAGTCCAAGGGGAGGTACAGTACGGGTTAGATACAGAGTAAAGTTTTCTCTACACCGGCCAACAGACACTCCAAAGGCAGGCATTGCATGGGTTAGGCAGAGGGTAAAGCTCCCTCTATACTCCCCGATCAAACAATGCCAGGGCAGGCATAGCATATGCTAGATAAGAGCAAGGCTCCTTCTACACTGTCCCATCAAACACTCCCAGGACAGGTACAGCACAGGTTAGATACAGAGTAAACCTACCTCTACACTGCCCCAAACACTCCCAGAGCAGGTACAGCCTGGATTAAATATAGAGGAAAGCTCCCTTTACACTGTCCCATCAAACACTCCAAGGGTAGGCATAGTACATAAGAAATAGATGCAGGAGTTGGCCATTTGACCCCTCGAGCCTGCTCCGCTATTCAATAAGATCATGGTTGATCTGATCCTGGCCTCAACTCGACTTCCCCGCCCGCTCCCCATAACCCTGGACTCCCTTATCATTCAAAAATCTGTCTATCCCCACCTTAAATACATTCAACGACCCAGCCTCCACAGCTCTCTGAGGCAGAGAATTCCAAAGATTCATGTCCCTCAGATAAGAAATTCCTCCATTTCAGTTTTAAATGAGCTACCTCTTATTCTGAAACTATGCTCCAGAGTTCTAGATTCCTCCACGAGGGGAAACATCATCTCTGTATCAACCCTGTCAAGCCCCCTCAGAATCTTAAACGTTTCAATAAGATCACCTCCAAGTCTTCTAAACTCCAAAGAGTATAGGCCCCAACTGCTTCACCTTTCTTCTTATGACAACCTCTTCATCTCAGTCATCAACCTCGGGAACCTTCTCTGAACTGCTTCCAATGCAAGTATACTCCTCCTTAAATAAGGAGACCAAACTGCACGCAGTACTCCAGGTGTAGTCTCACCAATGCCCTTTACAGTTGCAGAAGGACTTTCTTACTTTTATACTCCATCCCCCTTGCAATAAAGGATAACATTCCATTTGTGTTCCTAATTAATTGCTGTAACTGCACAATAACTTTGTGTGTTTAATGTACAAGGACCCCCAGATCCCTCTGTACTATCGCATTTTGTAATCTCTCCCCATTTAAATAATAATTTGCTGTTTTATTTCTCCGACCAAAGTGGATAACCACACATTTTCCCACATTATACTCCATCTGCCAAAGTTTTGCCCACTCACTTAGCCTCTCTATATCCCTTTGTGTCCTCCTTATAACTTGCTAAGTTAGCACAGGTTAGATACAGAGTAAATCTCCATCTACATTATCCATCAAACACTCACAGAGCAGGTACAACATGGGTTAGATACAAAGTAAAGTTCACTCTACATTGTCCCATCAAATACTCAGGGCAGGTACAGCATGGGTTAGGTACTTATTAAAGCTCTCTCTAACTGTCCCCTCAAACACTGCTACAGCAGGTACAGCACGGGTTAGATACAGAGTAAAGCTCCCTCTACACTGCCGCATCAAACACTCGCAGGGCAGGTATAGCAAAATTAGATACAGAAGAAATCACCCTCTACACTGTCCCATCAAAAACTCCCAGAGCAGGTACAGCACGGGTCAGAAACAGAGTAAAGCTCCGTCTACACTGTCCCATCAAACACTCCCAGGGCAGCTACAGCATGGATTAGATACGGAGTAAACCTCCCTCTACACTGTCCTATCAGGCACAACTAGGGCAGGTAGAGTATGGGTTAGATATAGAGGAAAGCTTCCCCGACACCAACCCATCAAAGCTCACAGGGCAGGTAGAGAATGGGTTAGATACAGAGCAAAGCACCCTCTGAAGTGTCCCATCAGTCACTCACAAGATAGGTACAGCACGGGTTATGTGGAGAGTAAAGCTCTCTCTACACTCTGGGGGGAGAGTTGAACAGCCAGAGGTTATGGTTCACATCGGTACCAATGACATGGGTAGGAAGAGGGATGAGGTCCTGCAGGCAGAGTTTAGGGAGCTAGGAGAGAAATTAAAAAGCAGGACCTCAAAAGGTAGTAATCTCCGGTGCCACGAGCTAGTGAGTACAGATGGCTCGAGAGATGGTGCAGGTGGAAGGGCTTTAGCTTCCTGAGGCATTGGGACTGCTTCTGGGGGAGGCGGGACCTGTACAAGCCGGACGGGTTGCACCTCAACATAGCAGGGACCAATATCCTCGCGGGTGGGTTTGCTAGTGCTGTTGGGGAGGGTTTAAACTAACTTGGTAGGGGGATGGGAACCTGAAAAAGATTCAATAGGGAGGAGTAAAGCTGGAATTAGAAAGCAAAAATAAAGAAAGTGAATTTGAAGGAGAGGATACAAGCAGGAAAAAAAGGTAAAAAAAAAAAAACTTAAAGGCACTGTGTCTAAATGCACGTAGCATTTGTAACAAAATAGATAAGTTGACGGCACAATTTGAGACAAATGGATATGATCTGATAGCCAGAACAGAGATGTGGTTGCAAGGTGACCAGGACTGGGAATTAAATATCCAGGGGTATTTGACAATCTGGTAGGACAGACAGAAAGGAAAAGGAGGTGGGGTAGCTCTATGGATAAAGGATGGAATCACTGCAATAGTAAGAAACGATATTGGCTCAAATGATAAGAGTGTTGAGACAGTTTGGGTGGAGATAAGGAATAATAAGGGGAAAAAGTCACTGGTGGGCATAGTCTATAGGCCCCCGAACAGTAACAACTCTGTTGGTCGGAGCATAAACCAGGAAATAGTGGGGGCTTGTAAAAAGGGAACAGCAATAATCATAGGAGATATTAACCTCCATATTGATTGGACAAATCAAATTGGTCAGGGCAGCCTTGAGGAGGAGTTCATGGAATGCATAAGGGACGGGTTCCTTGAGCAGTATGTAACAGAACCAACCAGGAGGCAGGCTATCTTAGATCTGATCCTGTGTAATGAGACAGGATTAATAAACAATCTCCTAGTAAAGGATCCCCTCGGAATGAGTGATCATAACATGATTGAATTTCAAATTCAGATGGAGGGTGAGAAAATTGGATCTCTAACCAGCATACTAAGCTTAAATAAAGGAGACTATGAAGGTATGAGAGCAGAGTTGGGTAAAGTGGACTGAGAAAATAGATTAAAGTGTAGGACAAATGATGAACTGTGGTGTACATTTAAGGAGATATTTCACAACTCTCAAGAAAAATACATTCCAGTGAGGAGGAAAGGGTGCAAGAGAAAAGATAGCCATCCGTGGCTAACTAAAGAAATAAAGGATGGTATCCAACTAAAAACAAGGCATACAAAGTGACCAAAACTAGTGGGAGGATAGAAGACTAGGAAGCTTTTAAAAGTCAGCAAAGAACGACTAAAAAAATGAAGAAGAAAGGGAAGATAGACTATGAGAGTAAATTAGCACAAAATATAAAAACAAATAGCAAGAGTTTCTATAGGTATATAAAAAGGAAAAGAGTGGCTAAAGTAAATGTTGGTCCCTTAGAGGACGAGACCGGGGAATTAATAATGGGGAACATGGAGATGGCAGAAACTCTGAACAAATATTTTCTATCAGTCTTTACGTTAGAGGACACTGGACACCAACAATATTCCAACACTGGATAGTCAAGGGGCTATGGGGAAGAACTTAACACAATCACAATCACTAGGGAGGTGGTACTCAGTAAGATAATGGGACTAAAGGCAGATATATCCCCTGGACCTGATGGCTTGCATCCTAGGGTCTTAAGAGAAGTAGCGGCAGGGATTGTAGATGCATTGGTTGTAATTTACCAAAATTCCCTGGATTCTGAAGAGGTCCTAGCAGATTGGAAAACTGCAAATGTAACGCCCCTATTTAAAAAAGGAGGCAGACAAAAAACAGGAAACTATGGACCAGTTAGCCTAATATCTGTGGTTGGGAAAATGTTGCTCTTGTGCATTATTAAAGAAGCAATCGGAGGACATTTGGATAAGCAAAATTCGATCAGGCAGAGTCAGCATGGATTTATGAAGGGGAAGTCATGTTTGATAAATTTGCTGGAGTTCTTTGAGGATGTAACGAACAGGGTGGATAAAGTGGAACCAGTGGCTATGGTGTATTTGGACTTCCAGCAGGCATTTGACAACGTGCTACATAAAAGGTTGCTGCACAAGATAAAAGTTCACGGAGTTGGGGGTAATATATTAGCATGGATAGAGGATTGGATAACTAATAGAGAACAGAGAGTCGGGATAAATGGTTCATTCTCTGGTTAGCAACCAGTAACTAGTGGGGTGCCGCAGGGATCAGTGCTGGGTCCCCAACTATTTACAATCTATATTAACGACTTGGACGAAGGGACTGAGTGTAACGTAGCCAAGTTTGCTGACAATACAAAGATGGGTGGAAAAGCAATGTGTGAGCAGGACACAAAAAATCTGCAGAAGGACACAGACAGGCTCAGTGAGTGGGCAAAAATTTGGCAGTTGGAGTATAATGTTGGAAAGTGTGAGGTCATGCACTTTGTCAGAAAAAATCAAAGAGCAAGTTATTATTTAAATGGAGAAAGATTGCAAAGCGCCACAGTACAGCGGGACCTGGGGGTACTTGTGCATGAAACACAAAAGGATAGTATGCAGATACAGCAAGTGATCAGGAAGGCGAATGGTATCTTGGACTTTATTGCAAAGGGGTTGGAGTATAAAAGCAGGGAAGTCTTGCTGCAGCTATACAAGGTTTTGGTGAGGCCACACCTGGAATACTGTGTGCAGTTTTGGTTTCCATATTTACGAAAGGATATAGTTGCTTTGGAGGCAGTTCAGAGAAAGTTCACTCGGTTGATTCCGGGGATGAGAGGGTTGACTTATGAGGAAAGGTTAAGTAAGTTGGGCCTCTGCTCACTGGAGTTCAGAAGAATGAGAGGCGATCTTATCGAAATGTATAAGATTATGAGGGGGCTCGACAAGGTGGATGCAGAGAGGATGTTTCCACTGATGGGGGAAGACGAGAACTAGAGGGCATGATCTTAGAATAAAGGGCCGCCCATTTAAAACAGAGATGAGGAGAAATTTCTTCTCTCACAGGGTTCTAAATCTGTGGAATTCTCTGCCTCAGAAAGCTGTAGAAGCTGGGACATTAAATAAATTTAAGATAGAAATAGAGAGTTTCTTAAACGAAAAGGGTTAAGGGGTTATGGGGAGCGGGCGGGGAAGTGAAGCTGAGTCCATGATCTTATTGAATGGCGGAGCAGGATCGAGGGGCCGTATGGCCTACTCCTGTTCCTTATGCTCTTCTGTACACTGTCTAATGAAACGTTCCCAGGGTAGGTGCAGCACGGATTAGATACAGAGTAAACCTCCGCCTACACTGTCCCATCAGAGATTCCCAGGGCAGGTACAGCATGGGTTAGATATAGCGTAACACTCCCTGTACACTGTCCCAGCGTAACACTCCCTGTACACTGTCCCATCAAACACTCCCAGGGCAGGTATGGAACATAAGAAATAGGAGCAGGAGTAGACCATTTGCCCCTTCGAGCCTGCTCCGCCATTCAATAAGATCATGGCTGATCGGATCCAGGTCTCAACTCCACTTCACTGCCCACTCCCCATAATCCTTCACCCACTTATCATTCAAAAATCTGTCTATCCCCACCTTAAATACATTCAATGACCCAGCCCCCACAGCTCTCTGAGGTAGAGAATTCCAAAGATTCACATCCCTCAGATAAGAAATTTCTCCTCATTTCAGTTTTAAATGAGCGACCCCTTATTCTGAAACTATGCCCTCTAGTTCTAGATTCCCCCACGAGGGGAAACATCCTCTCTGTCAAGCCTCCTCAGAATCTTATATGTTTCAATAAGATCACCTCTAAGTCTTCTAAACTCCAATGAGTACAGGCCCAATCTGCTCAACCTTTCTCATTATGAAAACCCCTTCATCTCAGTTATCAACCTCGGGATCTTTCTCTGAACTGCCTCCAGTGCAAGTATATCCTTCCTTAAATAAGGAGACCAAAACTGTACGCAGTACTCTAGGTGTGGTCCTACCAACGCCCTGTACAGTTGCAGCAGGACCTCCCTACTTTTATACTCCATCCCCCTTGCAATAAAGGCCAACATTCCATTTGCCTTCCAGATTAATTGCAGTACTTGCTTGCTAACTTTTTGTGTTTAATGCACAAGGACCCCCAGATCCCACTGTACCACCGCATTTTGTAATCTCACAATTTAAATAATAATTTGCTTTATTATTTCTCCGACCAAAGTGGATAAGCTCACATTTTCCCACATTATACTCCATCTGCCAAAGTTTTGCCCACTCACTTAGCCTATCTATATCCCTTTGTAGATTATTGGCGTCCTCTTCACAACTTGCTAGGTTAGCACAGGTTTGGCACACAGTAAATCTCCATCTACATTATCCCATCAAACACTTCCAGGGCAGGTACATTATGGGTTAGATTCAGAGAAAAGCTCCCGCCACACTGTCCCATCAAATACTCCCAAGACAGTTACAGTATGGGTTAGATAGACAGAAAAGCTTCCTCTAAACTGTCCCGTCAAACTCTGCCAGATCAGGTACAACATGGGTTAGATACAGCGCAAAGCTTCCTTTACATTATCCCGTCAAAAACTCCCAGGGCAGGTACAGCACAGGGTTAGATACAGAGTAAAACTCTCTCTAAACTGTCCCATCAAACACTCCCAGGGCAGGTACAGCACAGGTTAGATACAGAGTAAAGCACCCTCTACATTGTCCCAACAAACAATCCCAGGGCAGGTACAGCACGGGTTAGATACAGAGTAAAGCACCCTCTACACTGTCCCAGCAAACAATCCCAGGGCAGGTACAGCATGGGTTAGATACAGGGTAACTCTCCCTTACTACAACAGTGACTACAATCCAAAAGTACCTCATTGACTGTAAAGCGCTTTGAGGGCTCCGGTGGTCGTGAAAGGCGCCAAATAAATCCAAGTCTTTCTCCCTCTTCACTGTCCCATCAGACACTGCCAGCCCATAATGAGCAGGGCTCAGGGAGGTTGGTTGCTAGGCACTGCAGTGATGTCATAAAGCAGGGCCATTCAGCCCAGTGGGTCCTCTCCATGTCCCTTTAAAGGTGGAGAGCTGGGACATCCTGTCTCAACACACATCCCCCTGTTCATACTGAGAATCCCCGGGGAAGGCCCAAGGCCCAGAGTGTGGAACACAACCAAGGGGGAAAAGAGGAGGAGAGACGGTGCAGTGTGGGAGAGGAGGGAGGAGTCTGCTCATTCCTAGGGGCAGATCAGAAAAAGTGCTTTGAGTGGTAGGTCCAGCAGTGAAACTGAAAACAAACTAAGGGAATAAATAAAGATCCAATCCAAGGGAACAAGCAACGGTCATTTGGTAGACATCACAACCGGCCCAGAATTATTCAATGGGCGAGCATCGATTGCTTATTGTGGGAAGTTCCACACTTCAACCATCCATTGAGTGAAGAAGTGTATCCTAACATCTCTCCTGAATGGCCTGGCTCGGATTTTAAGGTTATGTCCCCTCGTCCTAGACACCCCAAGCAGCAGAATAAATTTCTCTCTATCTACCCAAGCAATTGCTTTCAAATTCACACTAAATTCCCACAGACTCGGTGGCGTATGGGTTAGATACAGAGTAAAGTTTCCTCTACACTGCCGCAGGGCACACTTCGGTGTCCGTCCCAACCGCACTGCAAGCAGCTTATCAATTAAAATTCAGCAGCAGTATGATCTGCCACTGCACTGAAAACTTTCCACCCGCAGCTCCTGATCAGTTGCAGGTTAAAGCTCCTTTTAAACTGCCAGCACTCCCAGGGCAGGGACAGCACGAATTAGGTATACAGTAAATCTGTGTCAGAGGAAACTGTACCCCAGTGAGAGTCAGTGCCAGAGGAAACTGTACCCCAGTGAGAGTCAGTGCCAGAGGAAACTGTATTCCAGTGAGAGTCAGTGCTACAGGAAACTGTATCCCAGTGAGAGTCAGTGCCACAGGAAACTGTATCCCAGTGAGAATCAGTGCCAGAGGAAACATGCAGCAGAGCCTGGTCTCCATTCATCTTGGATCCCCTTGCCATTGGACCAAGACCTTGCTCTGCCAAGCCCGTGTGGTCGCGAATGTGCAAGGGCCACCTCACATTAAAATAATTCACACTATGAGCAATACATAACAATCCTCTTCCTCTGCAGTTATCAATCTATTGCAATTCCCCATGCCTGTAGTTTCGTTATATTACGATTCAAAATATCTTCAGTTATCAGCAACAAATGGCATCTATATCACGCCTTAAACGTAGTAAAATGTCCCAAGGCACTTCACAGGACTGTTAGCAAACAAACTTTGACACCCAGTCACGTAAGGAAATATTAGCACAGGTGACTGAAAGCTTGTTCAAAATGGTAGGTATTAAGGAGCATTTTAAAGGTGGAGAGGTTTAGGGAGGAATTCCAGAGTTTATGGCCTTGGCAGCTGAATGTACGGCCACCAATATTGCTGAAAATTGGGGCTGCTCAAGAGGCCAGAATTGGAGGAATGCAAAGATCTGAGGGTTGTCGCGCTGGAGGAGGTTACAGCAATAGGGAGGGGCAAGGTCCTGGATGGATTTCAAAACAAGGATGAGAATTTTGAAAGCGAGGCATTGATGGACCAGGAGCCAATGTAGTTCAGCGAGCACAGGGGTGATGGGTGAATGGAAATTGGTACAAGTTGGGATGAGAGGGCTGAGGACAGATTGAGAAGAATAGGCCTATATTCTCTGGAGTTCAGAAGAACGGAAGGTGATATCATTGAAACATATAAAATTCTGAGAGGAATTGACAAGGGCTGGATAGTCTAGAGTTAGGGGTCCTAGTATTAGGATAAGAGATCGGTCATTTAAGACTATGTGGAGGAGCTATTTCTTCACTCAGAGTTGTGAATCTTTAAAATTCTCTATCGAATAGAGATCTTACTGAATGGCGGAGTAGATGGGAGGGGCCGTATAGCCAACTCCTGCTGCTACTTCTTGTGTTCTTGAGTAAGGATACGGGCAGGAGTGTTAAAGAAACATAGAAATTTACAGCGCAGAAGGAGGCCATTTCAGACCATCGTGTCCGCGCCGGCCGACAAAGAGCCGCACGGCCCTCGGTCAGCAGCCCTGAAGGTTACATATAAACCTATGAACAATGAACAATGGTGGAAAGGTAAATAGCACCCAGCCAAACCAGTCCGCCTCACACAACTGCATCACCCCTTGCACTGAAACATTCTACACTTCACCCCAACCAGAACCATGTGATGTCCTGGGAGAGGCAAAAAACAGGTAAAAAACCCAGGCCAATTTAGGGAAAGAAAATGTGGGAAAATTTCTCTCCTACCCATCCAGGCGATCGAAACTCGTCCAGATCACCCTGGCCATATTCGATTCCCTGCAGCACTTACCATTATATCTGCGCTGGCCAACAAGAGGTGATCTAGTCTAATCCCAATTACCAGCTCTAGGTCCGTACCCTGCAGGTTACGGCACTTTAAGTGCCCATCCAACCATCTCTTAAAAGTAGTGAAGGTTTCTGTATCCACTACTCTTCCAGGCATTGAGTTCCAGATCCCCAAAACCCTCTGTGTAAAGAAGCCCCCACTCAAATCCCCTCTAAACCTTCCACCAACCACCTTAAAACTATGCCCCCTAAGTTTAAGCTTATGTTTACGGAGAGTGCGAGGTGTGAGGCCGATCAGAGGCATGGATGAGGGTTTGAGCAGATGAGCTGAGGAAGGGGCAGAGACCGGCGATGTTATGGAGGTGGAAGTAAGCGTACTTGGTGACTGAGGAAATATGGGTTCGGAAGCTCATCTCGAGGTCAAGTACGAGGCCAATCAATAAATTGCAACTCTCCATATCTGTGTTTCAGTATATTAGAATACTGCATATCTCTCGTGATTAATGCTTCAATATTAGTAATCAATATAAAGTAGTTATCAATATATTTTCTTATAATTCTAAATGTCCATGAATGAATCATTGATTCTGTGGGTGATAGGCTGTGCTGGTCTTTCAGATGGGTCTGTGCACCATGATCAGTGAATTGACGATGTGCTTCCGGTTCAATCTTTCCATTGGCTTTCTCACCAGATGGGAAATATTTGAACATTGAGATCTGATGGTGTCGGTGTGAGTTCAGCCGCACCTAATGTACAGAGACCGGTCCATCTGCCGGGCTCTGCCTCAAACTGGAGTCACCTCTTAGATCAAAGCCCTTTACTCTAAAACACACACAAGATTCACTGTGACTGTGTTTAGAGACAGAAACTGATCTCACTTTACATCCCATTGCATGGCCTCATGCTGGATAATTGTGCTCGGTGGTTAGTCTCTCCCGGTCTCATTTCCTGTCTTACCTTGTAACCTGTGTGTACTGTCGACAGGACCGGTGTGTATCTGAGTAAATGGCACTTTTTCTTACCTTTCTCCGCAGTCGATCTATTGAAGCGCTTTCAATCGGAAGGGGCTCACTGGTTGGTGCTTTCACAATCCTGTGCTGGTTCACCTGCTGTTGTTCCTCAGTCCACAATCCCCGTTTCCTTCCAGCTGTGGAACTTTCTCAATCACTCCGCCATTCACCGGGAGATCTAATTATCACAGGGCAGAAAATTAGAAGATTAATGTTGTGAAGTGGAATGTAGTGTAAAGTGTTTTTCCAACGTTTCAGAACAGTATATATCCAGTATTTCTGTTTGATTTTATCCTTTTCCTCAGATCTCTGCTGCCCGTCTGGACTTACAGAAAATCACCAGAAATCTCCTCGGGTTACACACTGTCTGATCTCACTGGGCCCCCGCGTTACACACTGTCTGATCTCACTGGGCCCCCGGGTTACACACTGTCTGATCTCACTGGGCCCCCGGGTTACACACTGTCTGATCTCACTGGGCCCCCGGGTTACACACTGTCTGATCTCACTGGGCCCCCGGGTTACACACTGTCTGATCTCACTGGGCCCCCGCGTTACACACTGTCTGATCTCACTGGGCCCCCAGGTTACACACTGTCTGATCTCACTGGGCCCCCGGGTTACACACTGTCTGATCTCACTGGGCCCCCGGGTTACACACTGTCTGATCTCACTGGGCCCCCGGGATACACACTGTCTGATCTCACTGGGCCCCCGGGTTACACACTGTCTGATCTCACTGGGCCCCCGGGTTACACACTGTCTGATCTCACTGGGCCCCCGGGTTACACACTGTCTGATCTCACTGGGCCCCCGGGTTACACACTGCCTGATCTCACTGGGCCCCCGGGATACACACTGTCTGATCTCACTGGGCCCCAGGGTTACACACTGTCTGATCTCACTGGGCCCCCGGGATACACACTGTCTGATCTCACTGGGCCCCAGGGTTACACGCAGTCTGATCTCACTGGACTTCCGGGTCACACACTGTCTGATCTCACTGGGCCCCCGGGTTCCACACTGTCTGATCTCACTGGGCCCCCGGATTACACACTGTCTGATCTTACTGGGCCCCCCGGGGATGGGGACGAGGAGCCGAGGGGAGGGGGGAGAGGAGGAGGGGACGGTTACAGGAGGAGGGGAGGGGATCGGTTTCCCAGGACCCCCCATTATCTCCCCCTCGTCTGTCGAACTCCCCGTCTGTCTCCTCCCTCCCCAGTCATTCTGGGGATGTGCCTGTGTCAAGTCTGTGTGCGCGTGTCCGTGTCTCTCTCGCCCTCACCCCCATTCCATGTCTCACCTCCCCCATCGGGACACTCTCCCTCGGCCCCCTCTCTCCCCACCCCGGGACACTCTCCCTCGGCCCCCTCTCTCCCCACCCCGGGACACTCTCAATCGGCCCCCTCTCTTCCCCCCCCCGGGACACTCTCCCTCGGCCCACTCTCCCCCCGGGACACTTCCCCCCGGTGCCGCTCAGCTCCGCTCACTTTCCGCCATCTTGTTTACCTTCACCAACGGCCGACCTCTGGGGATCCTGGACATGCGCAGTGCCGCCTCTCAGCGCGCTCAGGGAAGCGTTGTCCGCCACTGCAATTGGCTGATTGACCTGATTGACAGGCCGCCTACAAATCGCGACCCTGTATCTGCCACTTTCCCCGCCCGCTCCCACAGTCCGAGGCGGGCTCGCTCCGGGTCACGCGGCTGCGATTCGAACTCGCGCCGCCGCTCGCTCAGCACCAGTGACGTCAACAACCCGGCAATAATGAGTGTGTGACGTCAAAACCCCAGCAACGCGAGCTGTGTGACATCAGTAACCTGGCAATGCAGTGTCTGTGACGTCATGTAGCTTGGCGGGGAGGGCACTGAGCCCAGAGGATGGGTAAACTGAGTCTTGCACCAGGGGAGGGCATCAACAACACAGGATGGGCGTATACTGAGCCTGGCAGCAGGGGAGGGCACCGACCCCACAGGATGGGCGTATACCGAGCCTGGCATCAGGGGCGGGCACCGACCCCACAGGTTGGCCGTGTATCTAGCCTGGCAGCAGGGGAGGGCACTGAACCCACAGGATGGTGTACACCGAGCCTGGCACCAGGGGAGGGCACCGACCCCACAGGATGGCCGTGTATCTAGCCTGGCACCAGGGGAGGGCACCGACCCCACAGGATGGCCGTGTATCTAGCCTGGCACCAGGGGAGGGCACAAACCCCACAGGATGGCCGTGTATTGAGCCTGGCACCAGTGGTGGTGGGAGGGGGGGGTAGGGCACCGACCCACAGGATGGGCGTATACCGAGCCTGGCACCAGGGGCTGGGAGGGCACCAGGAAAACCATTGGCCCATTGGTTGTCACGTGTGTGTCCAGCGGGGCGGGAGCTGCGGGTTTTACCATCAGTCACAGGCCCAGATTACCCAGGTGTATCGGTGCTGCATGGCCCATAGGACAGGAACAAGAAGGAGAGAATGTTCTGAAGTTCTATCCTGTACTTACAGTGATGACTTTTGTAAACTCCTTTTAAAGAATATTAGAAGGAGAAGATTAGCACACGGGAACCTCAAACCCAAAGATCACGTCCCTATCTGCCAGAGTCAGTCGATTCATCAAGGTCTGATTATCATCGGCCTTTTACATAAGAACACAAGAAATAGGAGCAGGAGTAGGCCAAATGGCCCCTGGAGCCTGCTCTGCCATTTAATACAATCATGGCTGATCTGATTATAGACTCAGGTCCACTTTCGTGCCCGCTCCCCATAACCCCTTAATCCCTTATCGGTTAAGAAACTGTCTACCTCTGACTTAAATTTATTCAATGTCCCAGCTTCCACAGTTCTCTGAGGCAGCGAATTCCACAGATTTACAACCCTGAGAGAAGAAATTTCTCCTCATCTCAGTTTAAATGGGCGGCCCCTTATTCTAAGATTATGCCCCCAAGTTCTAGTCTCCCCTATCAGTGGAAACATCCTCTCTGCATCCACCTTGTCAAGCCCCCTCATAATCTTATATGTTTCGATAAGATCACCTCTCATTCTTCTGAATTGCAATGAGTATAGGCCCATTCTCCTCAACCTTTCCTCGTAAGTCAACCCCCTCATCTCCGGAATCAACCTAGTGAACCTTCTCGGAACTGCCTCCAAAGCAAGTACATTATTTCGTAAATATGGAAACCAAGGCAGTATTCCAGGTGTGGCCTCACCAATACCCTGTACAACAAGCAAGACTTCCCTGTTTTTATACTCCATCCCCTTTGCAATAAAAGCCAAGATACCATTGGCCTTCCACTTGCTGTACCTGAATACTAACCTTTTGTGTTTCATGCACAAATAACCCAGGTCCCGCTGCACTGCAGCATTTTGCAATTTTTCTCCATTTAAATAATAACTTGCTCTTTGATTTGTTTTGCCAAAGTGCATGACCCTCACTTTCCAACATTATACTTCATCGACCAAATTTTTGCCCACTTAGCCTGTCTATTGTTTTGCAGGTTTTTTGTGTCCTCCTCACACATTGCTTTTTATCACATCTTTGCATCGTCAGCAAACTTGGTTACGTTACACTCGGTCCTTTCTTCCAAGTTGTTAATATAGATTGTAAATAGTTGGGGTCCCAGCGGCACCCCACTAGCTACTGATTGCCAACCGGAGAATGAACCATTTATCCCGACTCTCTGTTTTCTGTTAGCCAATCCTCTATCCATGCTAATATATTACCCCCAACCCCGTGAACTTTTATCTTGCGCAGTAACCTTTTATTTGGCACCTTCTCAAATGCCTTCTGGAAGTCCAAATACACCAAATCCACTGGTTCCCCTTCATCCACCATATTCATTACATCCTCAAAGAATTCCAGCAATTTGTCAAACATGACTTCCCCTTCATAAATCCATGCTGACTCTGCCTGACCGAATTATGCTTTTCCAAATGTCCTGCTACTGCTTCTTTAATAATGGACTCCAACATTTTCCCAACCACAGATGTTAGGCTAACTGGTCTAGTTTCCTGCTTTTTGTCTGCCTCCTTTTTTAAATAGTGGTGTTACATTTGCCGTTTTCCAATCTGCTGGGACCCCCCAGAATCCAGCGAATTTTGGTAAATTATAACCAATGCATCCACTATCCCTGCCATTACTTCTCTTAAGATGCTAGGATGCAAGTCATCAGATCCAGGGGATTTATCCGCCTTTAGTCCCATTATCTTACTTCTTAGTGATTGTGATAAGTTCCTCCCCCGCTATAGCCCCTTGATTATCCACTGTTGGAATATTGCTTTTGTCCTCTACCGTAAAGACTGATACAAAATATTTATTCAGAGTTTCTGCCATCTCCATGTTCCCCATCACTAATTCCCGTTCTCGTCCTCTGAGGGATCAATATTTACTTTAGCCACTCTTTTCCTTTTTATATACCGAAAGAAACTCTTGGTATCTGTTTTTATCTTTTGTGCTAGTTTACTTTCACAGTCTACCTTCCCTTTCTTAATTATTTTTTTTAGTCATTCTTTGCTGGCTTTTAAAAGCTTCCCAATCTTCTGTCCTCCCACTAGTTTTGGCCACTTTGTATGCCCTTGTTTTTAATTGGATACCATCCTTTATTTCTTTCGTTAGCCATGGATGGCTATCTTTTCTTTTACACCCTCAATGGAACTGGAACTGGATTGCAGTGGGACTTTCAGGAGAATATTAAAGATGGGCACCACAGAAATAATTACAATCTGAGCGTCAACATCAGGGCAAATTATTCCCGGGGCATTCATTCATCGTGGGCCACCCCGACCTGTGAGAGGTCACCACCGTGGGTCGGGTGGATAAAAGAGCATACCACTGCAGCTTCCAGAGTGAGCTGCTACAAGTGTGCGACGGCTTCGAGGTGGGCGACTGGATGACATAATCAAAACCCAGATGGCAGTTTGGAGCGTGGGCAGGAACATCGGCGGGATCCAGGTACAGCGGAGGAGCGGGAAGGTCGGGGCGGATGAGCGGTGAGAGATCGTGGCAGAGGTGTGGCGAATGTTTTTGTGGCGGTGGAACGGTGAGAGATCGTGGCGGAGGTGCGGTGAATGAGGGTACAGGGCCCAGACGAGCCGAGAGCCCGGGGACAGCACGGGCCTGCCCACACTGCGATATGTGTGCGCACTAGGTCCTTGTAGCAGAGCAGGTCTCCTGACATCCTGATTAACCCTTGCCGTGTGGTGGCTGGTGTGAGACGGTCACCACACGTTGAAACAATCCAGGCACAGGCATCTTCCACCCTTCAATTGGAGTTCAGGACTGGAATATTGGCTCCTTCATTGAAACATCTGTGAACCCATGTGGAAGCAAGTCATCCTGGTTCCAGGGACCGCCAATGATGATGATGAAGACCATTCTCGGGGAGGTTGCGGGTTTTCCCGGGATTCTGCAGATATTGTGGGAGGCAGATTAGTTCGGTGACAATTGCAGATCCGCCCCGGAATAGACAAAATGATCTGTGACCCTCCTGTGAAGCGCCTGGGGACCTTTTACTGCATTAAAGGCGCTATATAAACACAAGTTGTTGTTGTTGTCCCGCCAATCCCTCTTTTTTCATAGGTAGTCCCTCGGAATCGAGGCAGACTTGCTTCCACTCCTAAAATTAGTTCTTTGGTGGTTGAACAGTCCAATACGAGAGCCACACCCTGTCATAAGTGGGACACATGTTCGTTGGAGGAAGGGGTGGGTGGCACAGATTTATCACACGCTCCTTCCGCTGCCTGTGCCTGACCTCTTCACGCTCACGGCATTGAGATTCGAAGAGCTCAACAACCTCCCGATCCACTTCCTCCACTTCGGGCGGTCTTTGGCCAGGGACTCCCAGGTGTCAGTGGGGATGTTGCACTTTACCAGGGAGGCTTTGAGGGTGTCCTTGTAACGTTTCCCCTGCCCACCTTTGGCTCATTTGCCGTGACGGAGCTCCGCGTAGAGCACTTGCTTTGGGAGTCCCGTGTCTGGCATGCGGACAATGTGGCCTGCCCAGCAGAGCTGGTCGAGTGTGGTCAGTGCTTCAATGCTGGGGATGTTGGCCTGGTCGAGGACGCTAACGTTGGTGCGTCTGTCCTCCCAGGGGATTTGCAGGATCTTGTGGAGACATCGTTGGTGGTATTTCTCCAGCGACTTGAGCTGTCTGCTGTACATGGTCCATGTCTCTGAGCCATACAGGAGGGCGGCTATTACTACAGCCCTGTAGACCATGAGCTCGGTGGTAGGTTTGAGGGCCTGGTCTTCAAACACTCTTTTCCTCAGGCGGCCGAAGGCTGCACTGGCGCACTGGAGGCGGTGTTGGATCTGGTGGTCAATGCCTGCCCTTGTTGATAAGAGACTCCCGAGGTTTGGGGAATGGTCCCCAGTGTCCAGGGCCGCGCCGTGGACCTTGCTGACTGGGGGGCAGTGCTGTGCGGCGGGGACAGGCTGCTGGAGGACCTTTGTCTTACGGATGTTTAGTGTAAGGCCCGAGCTCTCGGCCGCCTCAGTAAATACGTCACAATGTCCTGGAGTGGAACACAGGGGCAAAGGTCGCCGCCCGTTAAACATTCAAATATTTCAACCCAACCGCCAAGCTCCGAGCGCGAGCCTCGCTCAACCCAAATCATGGCCGCAAACCCCGCCTCCTGGCGGCGCTGATTGGCCAGGGGCGGCCCAGTGAGGAGCTCCCGGGTGAAGCGGGTTGGCCGTAGCTCCTGTCACTCAGAGTGAGGGGGCGAGTTTCCGGGGCGGGGCTCTCCCGGGGGAAGCGGATTGGTCGGAGCGCCTGTCACTCAGAGTGAGGGAGGCGGGCTCGGGCTTCAGTGGGACTCGGAGCTCGGGCAGTGTGTTTGGGCCGGGCGCCACTGACGCGGCGCTGGGCCCTTGTGTCGGTGAGTTGGAGCCGGTGGGAGCGGCCGCCTGGTTTTATACCCGTGGGGTGAGGGCTGGGATGAGGGGAGGGGGGATTGAGAAGGAGGGTGATGTGTTGGCTCCAGTCTGTACTATATATAATGTGTTGAATGTTGTTGTGGATTGTTACAGAGGGGAAACACATTGAAATAGTGTTTGCAATGACAGGGTCTGCTGCCCAGTGAGTGAGCCACAGGCCTGGCTGCTGGGTACAGGATGTGCTGCAGAGGGCACAGATCAAATGTTTCATCTATTGGAAGGTAATGCACCTAATTCCGGACCTGCCAAGTCTGTTATTTGGAGTGGGCACCATATAGCGGATCATTTTTAAATTCACAAACCGCAGCCGTGCCTTCAGCTGCCTGGGCCCTGAGCTCTGGATTCTCTCCCTAAACCTCTCCGCCTCTCTACCCCTCTCCTTAAAACCTCCCTCTTTTACCAGCTTTTGGTCACCTGTCTTAATATCTCCTCACGTGGCTCAGTGTTGGCACCGATTTAAGAAGCGGGGTGAAATGAAACTTTGTTTTAAACACAGCGAGTTGTTGTGATCTGGAACTACTTTTGAAGTGTACTTGTGGTTGTAATGTCGGAAACGTGGCCGTCAATCTGCACACGGCAAGCTCCCACCAGCAGCAATGTGTTAGCGACCAAATAATATGTTTTTGTTGATGTTGGTTGAGGGATAAATATTGGCCAGGGACATTGTGGATAACTTCCCCTGCTCTTCAAAATAGTGCCCTGAGATCTTTTACATCCACCTGAGGGGGTAGACGGGGGGCTCGGTTTAAGATTTCATCCGAAAGACGGCACCTCCGACAGTGCAGCGCTCCCTCAGCACTGCATTGGTGTGTCAGCCTAGATTTTGTGCTCAAGGTTCTGGAGCAGGACTTAAACCCATAACCTTCTGAGTCTAAAAAAAACCAAATTGGTAATACAGAAAAATAGACAGGAGGAGTTGGGGGCAGGTCTTGATGCAATTATCTCCCTCCTGTCACTATATGAAGGCACAGTTTTAAGAGGATGACTTCTTTACCCAGAGAGTGTTGAGAATGTGGGATTCGCTGCTGCATGGAGTTGTTGAGGAGAATAGCATAGATGCAATTAAGGGGAAACTAGGTTCTTTATTATTCTTTATTGTCATCCTTTATTATCAGGGTCCCCCCCCCCCCCTTTACCATTCGAGCCTGCTCCCCCATTCAATAAGATCTTGGTTAATCTTCGACCTTAACTCTACTTTCCTGCCCAATCCCCATATCTGTTGATTCCCCAAGAGTCCAAAAATCTATCGGTCTCAGCCTTAAATATACTCAGAGACTCAGCATCCACAGCCCTTTGGGTTAGAGAATTCCAAAGATTCACATCCCTCTCAGTGAAGAAATTCCTCCTCATCTCGGTCTTATATGGCCGACCCCTTATCCTGAGACGATGTCCCCTAGTTCTAGACTCTCCAGACAGGGGAAACAACCTCTCAGCATCTATCCTGTCAGTCCCCCTCAGAATCTTGTGTTTCAATGAGAACACCTCTCTTTCTTCTTAACTCGAGAGATTATGGGCCCAATGTGCATTGGGGAGGGGGGGATAGGATGAGGATGGGGGAGAGGAAGGGGGATAAGAAGGGGGATGGGATGAGGATGGGGATGGGGAGGGGGATGGGATGAGGAGTGGGAATGGTGAGGCAGAGGAAGGATGCAAATAATCCCTATAATATAATGGTGGGTAATCTTAGTCATGGGTTAAAGACGATCTGTGCATGGGATCTTCTGTTTTTTTGAGGGGGCTGTCCTCTATTGGAAGGTGTGTATGTGTGTGCTTAAATTAGACTTGTAGTGTGAAGAATCTGCTCATAACTGGAGTATGGGTAAGAAATGATTGAATCAGCAACGACAGGAAATGATGCTGTATCAGGACTATCTCAGTCACACACTGTCGCTGACTTGTGTCTGACAGTTTCTAGCAGAGGACATGTCATGCTGCAATAATGGTGTGTGTTAATCCCGTAGAAAGAAAGACTATATCGTGTTTTTCACAAGCTCAGGACATCCCAAAGTGCTTTACAGCCAATGGAGTACTTTTGAAGCGTAGTCAGTGTTGTAAAGTAGGAAACGCAGCAGCCAATTTGCGCACAGCAAGATCCCACGAACAGCAATGTGACAATGACCAGCTCATCTGTTTTAGTGATGTTGGTTGAAGGATAAATATTGACCCAGGACACTGAGGTGAACTCCCCTGCTCTTCTTCCCAATAGGAAACATGGTGTTGCCTGACTTTACATTTTATTTACATTTCAGGATATCTTGTGAGCTGGAGGAGGGCAGGAATCTTACTGTGAATCTAATGTTGTTGAAGTTTCAAAAGCTCAGTACTTCTGTTCATAGTTCAGCTGATTCTGCATGTCTTAACTCAGTATGTCCCGGCTCAGTGTGATTGGGACAGTCATGCCGCATACTCTGTGTTGATGCAAAGCAGTTTGAGATTGATGGCGACGGGAGATGTGCAGAGTAACTCTGAAGACCAATAGTTTCCATTGACCGTAGGCCAGGAGAGAGTTTGACTCCACTTCAGCTTTGCACCAGCTGCAACCATTATGAAGTGAAGTTAAAACAGTTGGTCCAGCTAAGAATTTATTTTAAAATTCACATTTAATCTTTCTAATTTTAACAGAGCCCCGACTCTGCTGTCAGCACCTAGAATCATAGAAACACACAGCACGGGAGGAGGCCATTCGGCCCATCGTGCCTGTGTTGGCTCTTTGAAAGAGCTGTCCCATTAGTCTCACTCCCTTGCTCTTACCCCAGAGCCCTGTGAATGTCTCCTAGTCAACTATTTATCCAATTCTCTATTGAATCTGCTTCCACACACCCTTTCAGGCAGGGCACTCCAGATCACCATAACTCACTGTGTAAAAATGTATCCGCTCATTTATCCCCTGGATTTTTTTTTTGCCATTTGCCAATTATCTCGAGATCTCTGAGTTTCAATCTCAGGAAAAAATGAAGACAATCCTACATTCTCTGAGGAAGAAGAAAACCTTTTTAAGATTTTAAGTTTAAGCTCGAAGAGAGCATCTCCGAAATGAAGGTGAATTCTCAGTGGGCCGATATGGGCTGTGCCTGTACGGGTAGCGTGTTATGCACCCCATGCCCGGCTAACAGAACTCTATCCCTGTGCATTTTCGGCAGCTTGGCTTGGTGTTTATTAAGCATTACGGCTAAAGAGATCAAGGGGTATGGAGAGAAACCAGGAATGGGATACTGAAGTTGCATGATCAGCCATGATCATATTGAATGGTGGTGCAGGCTCAAAGGGCCGAATGGCCTACTCTTGCATCTATGTTTCTATGTGCTGATGACCTGTGATAGTTTTGCTTCCTTTTTTAACAAACTCTCTCTGTCTTCACAGGAACAGTCGAATCAGTCGCAGAACCTCATCGACTCTGAATTTTCGACATTGCGCAATATTTTGGATGAAAAGGAACAGAATTTGATCGAAGAACTGAATGAGGAAAAGATGATATTTTATTCGGAATGGAGATAAATCTGCGAGAAATCCGAGACCATTCACGATAAGCTTTCCTTGTTGTATATAAATAACCTGAACTTGGGGATAGAAAGTACAATTTTGAAGTTTGCAGGTGATACAAAACTTGGCAACGTAGTGAATAGTGAGCAGGATAGTAGCAGACTTCAGGAGGACATAGACAGACTGGAGAAATGGGCAGATACAGTTTAATGCGGATGAGTGTGAAGTGATGCACTTTGGGGCAAACAACATGGAGAGGCATTGTAATCTAAATAGTGCTATTTTGTGGGTTGTGAAAGAACAGAAGGAACTGGGGTAAATGTTCACAAACCTTTGAAGGTGGCAGGGCAAGTTGATAAGACAGTGAAGAAAGCTTGTGGGATACTTGGCTTTGTAAACGGGGCATTGAATTCAATACAAGGAAGTCATGCTGAACCTTTACACATCACTGGTTAGGCCTCAGGGCAGTGGAAGCAGATTCCATCGGGACGTTCAAAGGGCAATTGGACATGTAGTTGGAGAGAACTAATTTTCAGGGTTATGGGGAGAGGATTGGGTGTGGGAATAAATTGGACAGCTCTTTCACAGGATCAACAGCTTTAATCTCCTCGGTGTCTTTGACATCCAGGCCCACATCACATTCCTGCTGTCTACTCTGCTGTGCCTGAATATATGTTTTTCCTTTAATTTACTTTTTAAAAAAAAAATTCATTTCACTGAGTTGTGGAAATCTGGAAGTCCCTCCCTTTAAAAGACTGAATGCGAGGATCAAACCATTCACCATTTTCCAGACTGAGATGGGTAGATTGTTGTTGGTGAAGGGCATCAAGGGATATGGAGCAGAAGTGGGTAAATGCAGTTGAGGTACAGATCGAACTGAATGGTGGAACAGGCTCCTTCTGTCCCTGTGCACCATCCTCTGCAGTCAGCCATGTTTATAATATTCCCACAACACTGGAGTTCCTGAGTGCTGCAGTAACCTCGTGTTTTGGAATTGCTGATTCCGAATGCATTCAGCATTCACGTCTATACAGCTTACTGTAGATGTTCCATCTTTTGGCCCCTAGTTTACCCTTGTTAATGTTACCTGGTTCTTGTATATCACCCACCTGCTGTCTAGATTCCACTCTGTAATCAATGTCATGTGGATCACCTTTCCTCCTGGCCTTCTCCCTCCTCCAATGTAAATGCTTCTTGCAGCTACTTCAACGTTCCTGACCAGTTCCATTGTTTTTATTTGGTTATATCTCTCCCATTTTTTCTCAGAAGAACACCACCATTTACTTTTCGAAGTCCCAGTATTATTTTAGCCGCAGGTTGACAGTTATTCATATTTGAAATATTCTTTGCAAACATCTTTTTCACCAAAAACTGTTAGTATAACAAAGGAAATTGCCTTGATTTTTCGAAGCCATTCTTGCATGGGAAGCTTGAGTCCTTGCAGGATTTCTTACACTGTCATTTAGCCCTTCCTGCTGCTCCTCCAGTACCTTTTGTCATATATCTTCAATATGCACAGACCTATCTCTCGGTAACCAATTCATCATCATTACCACACTCATCACCCACCTCCCTACAGCCAGAATCTCCCTGCACCTCACCAACTGCATCTTTGTCCTAACAATGTTCTCTGGCTTCTGAACTACTTCCTCCATGACTTGGTCTTCTGCATTAGGAGTTAGTGCATGATCTATTTGAACGGAGAGCCTTTCCTGTTTTCTTACATAACCCGTAAAATGTAGAAATTGTGTTTTTGATTCCAAAGTCTAAATGGTTAATGTGAACAGCAGTGGTCCCAGCCCTGATCCTTGTGGAAGACCATTATTCATTATTATACTTTTTGTTTCTAGACATTCTATTTTCTCCTTTAGTAGGGATTCCATTATTTCTCCTGCCACCGATGTGAAGCTAACTAGTCTGTAATTACCTAGACATGTTCTATTCTCCTCCTTAAATATAGGTACTCCGTTAGCTGTTCGCCAGTCCTCTGGCAATACACCTTTTTCTGAAGAATTTTTAAATATGTGCAGTAATGCCTCTGATATCTCTTAGATTCTTTTAAAATACATGGATGCAGAGGTTTTATCCTGAGTTTGATTAGTTTATTTAATGTATCCCCTTTCTTTATTTTAAATGCACTTCTCATTACTCATGTCATGTCCACCTGTTTTATCTAAATACCGAAGTGAAATAATGATTTAATATTTCTGCCATCTCGCTATCGTTACTCGTGGCATTGCCTGTCTATCCTTTAATGGCCCTATTCCCATCCCAACCTTCCTTTTCCTATTATCTTCCTGTAAAATATTTAATTTTGTTTTATGTTCCTTGATAATTTCATTTCATATTTCCTCTTTGCCTTCCTAATTTTTTTTTTACTTCTCTCCTGATCCCTTTGTATTCTCCCTTATCATGCCCTACCCTGTTGTTTATCTACTTAATGTATGCCTCTTTCCTTACCCTCAATTGGTCAAATCACTTTCAATCACCTGACACCCCAAATCCTTTCCACCATCTACAAGGTACAAGTCAGGAATGTGATGGAATACTCTCCACATGCCTGGATGAGTGCAGCTCCAGCACCACTCAAGATGCTCGACACCATTCAGGACAAAGCAGCCGCTTGATTGGTACCCCACCCACCACCTTCATCATTCACTCCCTTCACCACTTTCGCACTGTGGCTGCTATAGGGAGGGAGGAACTATCGCTGAAGAAGTAGCACTCGGTAAAATAATGGGACCTGATGGCTTGCAGTGTGGGGTCCTAAAAGAAGTGGCTGCAGAGATAGTGGATGCATTGGTTGTAATCTACCAAAATTGCCTGGATTCTGGGGAGGTCCCAACGGATTGGAAAACCACAAATCTAACATCCTTATTTAAAAAAGGAGACAGACAAAAAGCAGGAAATATAGACCAGTTAGCCTAACATCTGGAGTTGGGAAAATGTTGGAGTCCATTATTAAGCAAGCAGTAGCAGGACATTTGGAAAAGCATAAATTCAATCAAGTAGAGTCAGCATGGGTTTATGAAAGGGAAATCATGTTTGACAAATTTGCTGGTGTTCTTTGAGGATGTAACGAGCAGGGTGGATAAGGGGGAACCAGTGGATGTGGTGTATTTGGATTTCCAGAAGGCATTTGATAACGTGTCACATAAAAGGTTACTGCACAAGATAGAAGTTCCCGGGGTTATCATGGATTGAGGATTGGCTAACGAACAGAAAACAGAGAGTCGGAATAAACGGGTCATTTTCCGGTTGGCAAACGGTAACTAGTGGGGTGCTGCAGGGATCGGTGCTGGGGCCTCAACTATTTATAATCTATATTAATGACTTGAATGAAGGGACCGAATGCAATGTGGCCAATTTGCTGATGATGCAAAGAAGGATGGGAGAGCAAATTGTGAAGAGGACACAAGAAATCTACAAAGGGATATAGACAGGCTGAGTGAGTGGGCAAAAATTTTGCAGATGGAATACAATGTGGCACAATGTGAGGCAGAAAAAATAGAAAAGCAATTACAATTTAAATGGAGAAAAATTGCAGAGTGCTGCAGTACAGAGGGACCTGGGGGTCCTTGTGCATGAAACACAAAGTTACTATGCAGATACAGCAAGTAATCAGGAAGGCAAATGAAATGTTGGTCTTTATTGCCATGGGGACAGAGTATAAAAGCAGAGAAGTCCTGCTACAACTGTACAGGGTATTAATGAGGCCACACCTGGAGTACTGCATACAGTTTTGGTCTCTGTATTTAAGGATATACTTGCATTGGAGACTGTTCAGAGAAGGTTCACTAGGTTGATTCTGGAGATGACGGGGTTGACTTATGAAGGTAGGTTGGGCCTATACCCATTGGAGTTTAGAAGAATGAGAGGTGATCTTATCGAAACATATGATATGAAGGGGGCTCGACAAGGTGGATGCAGAGAGGATATTTCCACTCATAGGGGAAACTAAAACTAGGGGACATAGTCTTAGAATAAGGGGCCACCCATTTAAAACTGAGATAGAAACATAGAAACATAGAAAATAGGTGCAGGAGCAGGCCATTCAGCCCTTCTAGCCTGCACCGCCATTCAATGAGTTCATGGCTGAACATGAAACTTCAGTACCCACTTCCTGTTTTCACGCCATACCCCTTGATCCCCCGAGTAGTAAGGACTTCATCTAACTCCCTTTTGAATATATTTAGTGAATTGGCCTCAACTACTTCCTGTGGTAGAGAATTCCACAGGTTCACCACTCTCTGGGTGAAGAAGTTTCTCCTTATCTCGGTCCTAAATGGCTTACCCCTTATCCTTAGACTGTGACCCCTGGTTCTGGACTTCCCCAACATTGGGAACATTCTTCCTGCATCCAACCTGTCCAAACCCGTCAGAATTTTAAACGTTTCTATGAGGTCCCCTCTCACTCTTCTGAACTCCAGTGAATACAAGCCCAGTTGATCCAGTCTTTCTTGATAGGTCAGTCCCACCATCCCGGGAATCAGTCTGGTGAATCTTCGCTGCACTCCCTCAATAGCAAGTATGTCCTTCCTCAAGTTAGGAGACCAAAACTGTACACAATACTCCAGGTGTGGCCTCACCAAGGCCCTGTACAACTGTAGCAACACCTCCCTGCCCCTGTACTCAAATCCCCTCGCTATGAAGGCCAACATGCCATTTGCTTTCTTAACCGCCTGCTGTACCTGCATGCCAACCTTCAATGACTGATGTACCATGACACCCAGGTCTCGTTGCACCTTCCCTTTTCCTAATCTGTCACCATTCAGATAATAGTCTGTCTCTCTGTTTTTACCACCAAAATGGATAACCTCACATTTATCCACATTATACTTCATCTGCCACGCATTTGCCCACTCACCTAACCTATCCAAGGCACTCTGCAGCCTCATAGCATCCTCCTCGCAGCTCACACTGCCACCCAACTTAGTGTCATCCGCAAATTTGGAGATACTACATTTAATCCCCTCGTCTAAATCATTAATGTACAATGTAAACAGCTGGGGCCCCAGCACAGAACCCTGCGGTACCCCACTAGTCACTGCCTACCATTCCGAAAAGTACCCATTTACTCCTACTCTTTGCTTCCTGTCTGACAACCAGTTCTCAATCCACGTCAGCACACTACCCCCAATCCCATGTGCTTTAACTTTGCACATTAATCTCCTGTGTGGGACCTTGTCGAAAGCCTTCTGAAAGTCCAAATATACCACATCAACTGGTACTCCTTTTTCCACTTTATTGGAAACATCCTCAAAAAATTCCAGAAGATTTGTCAAGCATGATCTCCCTTTCACAAATCCATGCTGACTTGGACCTATCATGTCACCATTTTCCAAATGCGCTGCTATGACATCCTTAATAATTGATTCCATCATTTTACCCACTAATGAGGTCAGGCTGACCGGTCTATAATTCCCTGCTTTCTCTCTCCCTCCTTTTTTAAAAAGTGGGGTTACATTGGCTACCCTCCACTCGATAGGAACTGATCCAGAGTCAATGGAATGTTGGAAAATGACTGTCAATGCATCCGCTATTTCCAAGGCCACCTCCTTAAGTACTCTGGGATGCAGTCCATCAGGCCCTGGGGATTTATCGGCCTTCAATCCCATCAATTTCCCCAACACAATTTCCCGACTAATAAAGATTTCCCTCAGTTCCTCCTCCTTAATAGACCCTCTGACCACTTTTATATCCGGAAGGTTGTTTGTGTCCTCCTTAGTGAATACTGAACCAAAGTACTTGTTCAATTGGTCTGCCATTTCTTTGTTCCCCGTTATGACTTCCCCTGATTCTGACTGCAGGGGACCTACGTTTGTCTTTACTAACCTTTTTCTCTTTACATACCTATAGAAACTTTTGCAATCCGCCTTAATGTTCCCTGCAAGCTTCTTCTCGTACTCCATTTTCCCTGCCCTAATCAAACCCTTTGTCCTCCTCTGCTGAGTTCTAAATTTCTCCCAGTCCCCAGGTTCGCTGCTATTTCTGGCCAATTTGTATGCCATTTCCTTGGCTTTAATACTATCCCTGATTTCCCTAGATAGCCACGGTTGAGCCACCTTCCCTTTTTTATTTTTACGCCAGACAGGAATGTACAATTGTTGTAATTCATCCATGCGGTCTCTAAATGTCTGCCATTGCCCATCCACAGTCAACCCCTTAAGTATCATTAGCCAATCTATCTTAGCCAATTCATGCCTCATACCTTCAAAGTTACCCTTCTTTAAGTTCTGGACCATGGTCTCTGAATTAACTGTTTCATTCTCCATCCTAATGCAGAATTCCACCATATTATGGTCACTCTTCCCCAAGGGGCCTCGCACAATGAGATTGCTAATTAATCCTCTCATTACACAACACCCAGTCTAAGATGGCCTCCCCCCTAGTTGGTTCCTCGACATATTGGTCTAGAAAACCATCCCTTATGCATTCCAGGAAATCCTCCTCCTCCGTATTGCTTCCAGTTTGGCTAGCCCAATCTATGTGCATATTAAAGTCACCCATTATAACTGCTGCACCTTTATTGCATGCACTCCTAATTTCCTGTTTGATGCCCTCCCCAACATCACTACTACTGTTTGGAGGTCTGTACACAACTCCCACTAACGATTTTTGCCCTTTAGTGTTCTGCAGCTCTACCCATATAGATTCCACATCATCCAAGCTAATGTCTTTCCTAACTATTGCATTAATCTCCTCTTTAACCAGCAATGCTACCCCACCTCCTTTTCCTTTTATTCTATCCTTCCTGAATGTTGAATACCCCTGGATGTTGAGTTCCCAGCCCTGATCATCCTGGAGCCACGTCTCCGTAATCCCAATCACATCATATTTGTTAACATCTATTTGCACAGTTAATTCATCCACCTTATTGCGGATACTCCTTGCATTAAGACACAAAGCCTTCAGGCTTGCTTTTTTAACACCCTTTGTCCTTTTAGAATTTTGCTGTACAGTGGCCCTTTTTGTTCTTTGCCTTGGGTTTCTCTGCCCTCCACTTTTCCTCATCTCCTTTCTGTCTTTTGCTTTTGCCTCATTTTTGTCTCCCTCTGTCTCCCTGTATAGGTTCCCATCCCCCTGCAATATTAGTTTAACTCCTCCCCAACAGCACTAGCAAACACTCCCCCTAGGACATTGGTTCCGGACCTGCCCAGGTGCAGACCGTCCGGTTTGTACTGGTCCCACCTCCCCCAGAACCGGTTCCAATGCCCCAAGAATTTGAATCCCTCCCTGCTGCACCACTGCTCAAGCCATGTATTCATCTGCGCTATCCTGCGATTCCTACTCTGACTAGCACGTGGCACTGGTTGCAATCCCGAGATTACTACTTTTGAGGTCCGACTTTTTAATTTAGCTCCTAGCTCCTTAAATTCTTTTCGTAGGACCTCATCCCTTTTTTTACCTATGTCGTTGGTACCAATGTGCACCACGACAACTGGCTGTTCTCCCTCCCATTTCAGAATGTCCTGCACCCGCTCCGAGACATCCTTGACCCTTGCACCAGGGAGGCAACATACCATCCTGGAGTCTTGGTTGCGTCCGCAGAAACGCCTATCTATTCCCCTCACCATCGAATCCCCTATCACTATCGCGCTCCCACTCTTTTTCCTGCCCTCCTTTGCAGCAGAGCCACCTACGGTGCCATGAACTTGGCTGCTGCTGCCCTCCCCCGATGAGTCATCCTCCCCAACAGTACTCAAAGCAGTGTATCTGTTTTGCAGGGGGATGACCACAGGGGACCCCTGCACTATCTTTCTTGCACTGCTCTTCCTGCTGGTCTTCCATTCCCTATCTGGCTGTGGACCCTTCTCCTGCGGTAAGACCAACTCACTACACGTGATACTCACGTCATTCTCAGCATCGTGGATGCTCCAGAGTGAATCCACCCTCAGCTCCAATTCTGCAACGCGGACCGTCAAGAGCTCGAGGCGGATACACTTCCTACACACAGATGAGGAGGAATTTCTTCTGAGGGTTGTAAATCTGTGGAATTCTCCGTCCCAGAGAGCTGTAGAGACTGGGTCATTGAATATATTTAAGGCCCTGAACAAGGGACTGCACAAAGTCGCGCGCTGCGGCTCAGACAATCAACGGTGCAAGTCCCGCCCCTCGGGCTCCCTGATTGTGGGTTGGAGGACCCGCCGGATCGCTGCTCCAGGCCGCCCCGCTCGCTCCCCATTGGTCGGAAGCTCCCGTCAATCAGGCCATGGGCCCGTGTCACGTGTCCTGCGAGCGCGTTCCGCCAAACTGGTGGAAACTGGTCTCGGGACCCGGATGTGCGTACTCTCAGGTTTGGATTTCCCTTTATTCTCTCCCTATCTCCCTCCTCCCTCCTCCCCCCCCGCGCAATTCTCTACCCAATCGGAGCGGAGAAAACTCCGATTGCGGCTCTTAAACGGACACAAACGCCTTTCCCCGGAAGGCCCCATGCCGACTCCGTGCCACAGGATCCGAGTGTGGGGGGAGGGGGCGGTTAGTGTCCTCTGGGCATGCGCGGTTATTTCCATTGCGACCGAGAGGGAGGCGCTGTGCCGGACACGGTTCCCGGGGCGCAGGCGTGGACTCTGGGCTGTCAATCACCCATCAGGCAGTGCGACTGCTGGTGAGACCTGTGACGACATAGAATCCCAGACATTTACAGCACAGGAGGAGGCCATTCGGCCCATCGTGTCCCTGCCAGCCGGCACAGAGCTCTCTGGCCTAATCCCACTTTACAGCTCTTGGTCTGTAGCCCTGTAGGTAACGGCACAAAAAAGAAAGACTTACATTTATACAGCGCCTTTCACGACGATTGGCATCTCAAAGTTCTTTACAGAGAACGAAGTACTGTTGGAGCATAGTCACTGTTGCAATGTGGGAAACGCGGTGGCTAATTTGAGCACAGCAAGCTGCCACAAACAGCAATGTGATAATGACCAGATAAACTATTTTTGTTATGTTGATTGAGGGATAAATATTGGCCAGGACACCAGGGATAACTCCCCTGCTCTTCTTCGAAATAGTGCCAATGGATCTTTTACGTCCACCAGAGAGAGAGCAGACGGGGCCTCGGTTTAATGTCTCATCCGAAAGTCGGCTCCTCTCCCTCAGCACGACACTGGTGTGTCAGCCTAGATTTTTTTTTGTGCTCAAGTCTCTGGAGTGGGACTTGAACTCACAACCTTCTGTCTCAGATGAGAGTGCTACCCATTGAGCCACAGCTGATCCCTCTGCTAAGGGACATAGGTCCTTGCTATCCACTCTATCCAGGCCCTCATAATTTTATACACCTCATTTAGGTCTCCCCTCTAATCCTTCTACCAATTACTTTAATTCTCTGCCCCCTGAGTTATTGACCATTCTGCTAAAGCAAACAGGTCCTTCCTATCCACTCTATCTTGGCCCCTCAAGTGCACATCCAGGTACTTTTAAATGCTATGAGGGTTTCTGCCTCTACCACCCTTTCAGGCAGTGAGTTCCAGACTCCCACCATCCTCTGGGTGAAAAAATCATCTCAAATCCCATCTACACCTTCGACCAATTACTTTAAATCTATGCCCCCCAGTTATTGACCCTGCTACTAAGAGAAATAGGTCCTTCCTATCCACTCTATCTTGGCCGCTCATAATTTTATACACCTCAATGAGGTCTCCCCTCTGTTCCAAAGAAAACAACCCCAGCCTATCCAATCTGTCCTCATAGATAAAATTCTCCAGTCCAGGCAACATCCAAGTAAATCTTTGTACCCTCTCTGGTGCAATCACATCTTTCCTGCAATGTGGTGACCAGAACTGCACACAGTACTCTAGCTGTGGCCTAACTAGAACCCAGCCAGTCAGCACCTTCAGGGGAGGAGAGGGAGGGGAACCAGTGAGTGCAGAACTGAACCCAGTCAGAGTCAGCACCTTCAGGGTCAGAGAGGGAGGGGAACCAGTGAGTGTAGAACTGAACCCAGCCAGAGTCAGCACCTTCAGCAAGAAGGAAAAAATGTTGGAGATGATGTAATGGGTTTGGATTTCAGCATGGGGAGTAGGGATAGTGTGTGTGACGGGGATTTACAGCTGTGGAGACACCAGAGAGGAATGTGTGTACCATAGAAACTAGAATTGACTGTTCTGAATTTCTATCCTGTCCTTAGTGATGACTCTTGTAAACTCCTTTTACAGGGGATTAGAAAGGGAAGATTTGTAGATGGGAAACTCACACCAAACATCACCAAGATCTGACAGTCACTCGATCCACCGCAACATGAATATCATCGGCCTCTGAATGCGGAAAGAGAAATGTTTGTCTGATCTGTCTGCGGGAAAAGATTTCAAACATCAGTGTGATTGAAAAAGTACCGAGACACACACACCCGAGTGAGTGTTCCTGTGCAGACTGTGGAAAGAGCTTTAACCAGTTACAGCCTGAAAAAACATCGCACCATTCACAGCGGGGAGAAACTGTACATATGTTCTGTGTGTGGACCAGGCTTCAACTGATCATTCAATCTGGAGAAACACAAGGACACCCGCACCATGGAGAATCCGTGGAAATGTAGGGACTGTGGAAAGGGATTCCGTTCCCCGTCCCTGCTGGAAATTCATCGACGCAGTCACACTGGGGAGAGGCCGTACACCTGCTCTGTGTGTGGGAAGGGATTTACTATTTCATCCAACCTCATTGAACACCAGCGAGTTCACACCGGGGAGAGGCCATTCACCTGCTCAGAGTGTGGGAAGAGATTCACTTGTTCATCTCACCTCACTCATCACAAACGAATTCACACTGGAGAGAGACCGTTCATCTGCTGTGTGTGTGGGAAAGGATTCATGAAATCATCTCACCACCTGAGACACCTGCGTTTTCACACTGACGAGAGACCGTTTACCTGCTCCGTGTGTGGGAAGGGATTCACAAATTCATCCAACCTTCTGGCTCTCCAGCGTATCCACACTGGGGAGAGGCCGTTTACCTGCTCTGAGTGTGGGAAGGGATTCAGTTAGTCATCCAGTCTGCTGAGACACCGAGTTCACACTGGGGAGAGGCCGTTCACCTGCTGTGTGTGTGGGAAGGGATTCACTCAGTCATGCAATCTCACTGCACACCAAGTTGTTCACACCAATAGGAGACCATTTAAATGTTATGACTGTGAAGAGCTTTAAAAGCAGAAGTGATCTGAGGAAACACCAACGTACCCACACTGGGGAGAGGCCGTTCACCTGCTCTGAGTGTGGGAAGGGATTCACTGCCCCATCCCACCTGCTGAAACACCAGTGAGTTCACAAGTGACTGCAGGGATTGGATTCTGCTGTGAATCACATCGGGACTGAACCGTGTTCATTCTGACAGTTGGGCTGTGTTTCTCCTGTAACTGGGCTGGAATTTTATTTTCTGGATATCTGACAAATAAATCAGCTTTGGTTCCAACACAGTGTGTCGATTCCTTGATTTCTCCAATATAAGAGGAGACTAATTGATATCCTGTTACCGACTGTTCCTTTTTTGGAACTTTTCTCCATTTAACAAAGACCTGTCCTTATGTGGCACCTTACCTGACCTCAGGATGTCCCAAAGTGCCAATGAGGTACAAAAACATCAAAGTACATTTGAAGTGCATTCACTGTTGCAATGTAGGAAATGCGGCAGACAATTTGCACACAGCAAGCTCTCACAAACAGCAATGTGATACTGGTCAGATAATCTGTTTTAGTGATATTGATTGAAGGCTGATGGGGCCTCGGTTCAGCGATTCATCCGAAAGATGGCAACACTGACAGTGCAGCAATCCCTCAGTACTGCATTGGAATGTCAGCCGAGATTTTGTGCTCAAGTCTCTACAGGTGGACTTGAACCCACAACCTACTGACTCGGAGACAAAACTGCTACCGCTGAGCCACGACTGACACTCGATCATTACTTGTGATTATTTTAATTCTCATACCTTCGGTTACTCTCATGGACAAACCGCAGCTCGCCATACCTTCCAGAGTGTCTCTCCTAGCCTTGGTATCCAGAGAAGGTATTGGTAACATGTCCATGTACCTGCCTGGAAGTGTTTGATGGGACAATGTAGAGGGAGCTTTACTCTGTATCTAACCCGTGCTGTACCTGACTGGAGAGTGTTTATGGCGGACACTAGGTGCTCAGAATACCCCATTCCCCGCCACAGACATCCATCACCTCGATGAGAACATCAGTTAACCCAAAGATAAGAGAAACCCATCAGTTCCTCCCCCGGACACAGATCTGGAGGGACAGTGAGTGTCCCGAACATTGTTGTACAGTGTGCTCGATAGTTCCTCCCATGGTCTGAGCCTTTTGGTGATGATTTGAATTTGATGCCCTCGAATTACTGACTCATCGACTGGTGGAAATAGTTTATCCTCATTTACCTGATCAAACTTTGAACACCTCCCTCAGATCTCCAATTACCCTTTGTTCTAATGAAAAGAGCCCCAGTTTCTCCAATCTCCCCTGATAACTAAAGCCTTTCTTCCCTGGTATCATCTCAGTGAATCTCTCTGCACCCTCTCCATGGCCTCGACATCCTTCCTGGTGTAAGATCCCCAAAACCGGACAATATTCGAACTTCAGCCTAACCAATGATTTGTGCAGGTTTACATGCCCTCTGCCCTTTTGTACTCCACACCCCTATTTATAAAACCTAGGACCCCATGTGCTGTTTAACCACTTTATCAACATAAAATGGCTAAAATACATTGACTTTAACTTAAATGTGCATCATGGGAAAGAGAAGTTTAGTCTGAGTTAGAAACTCACAATCGATTCACTGCAGACAGGTCACCATGGCAACACTGATCAGACATTCCATTCACTGAACCCACTGTTGCAATCTGTAATCAGATCGGGGGAAAGAACAGAGTTTGTCTGTCAGTAACCACAATGTAAGCTCAAACCAGAGTGAGTAACACAATAGATTCGATTATAATGTGTGATGTTGATACCTATAATTGTGGAACTATAAGAAATAACAACTAACAGCAGGCAGGAGAGTTTAGGGATATTGAGAAAATTACTGAAGAAAAGTAACTGCTGGGAACCAGGGAAAGTGACCTTGTAAATCACAAATGAGAGAAGTTCCAGCTGTCTTTTCCAAACCCAGCTGGGAAGGCAAAGAAGAGTCTGGTGCCAGAGGTGGATCAGTGCAGGGTATAAAAGTGAGGGGAGACTGATGTAAGGGGGCAGTCGGGACTGGAGACACCGGAGATCAAGCTCAGGGCATCCAGCGGGCTGACCTGGTGTCAGTTACTGTGGACACGCAGGACTTGCATCTTTACTCTGATGTGGTAGAGCACAGAGGATCTGCTCAAATTATATTTCTTATGTTAAAGTTGCTAATAATAATTGAATATTTAAGGTGGAGATAGACAGAGTTTTGAAAGATAAGGGAGTGAAGGGTTATGGGGAGCGGGCAGGGAAGTGGAGTTGAGGCCAGGATCAGATCAGCCATGATCTTATTGAATGGCAGAGCGGACTCGAGGGGCCAGATGGCCTACTCCTGCTCCTATTTCTTGTGTTCTAACACTAGACTCTCGATCCTTAATAAGACAAGGAATTAGCTAGAATCTTACAACCCTAAATCTCTCTGCTCCTCTACTCCATTAAAAGTTTTACCATTTAATGTACATTTCCTCTCTTTTTCTTCCTCCCAAAATCTATCACAGCATATTTCTCTGCATTAAATTTCATTTCACATTTACATGCTCCAATTACTAACCTGTGTATTGACAATGAAGGCACTTAAAGTCGGCTTCAGTTGGCCATGGGTCCTTTTTGGCATTAACTGGAGATTTTGATCATATGCCCCATATACCTAAGCCCAGATCATTTCTCTACATCGAGCAGAGCAATGGTCCCAACACTGACCCTGGGAGACTCCACTGTTTACGCCCTCCAATTCTGACGGGATTGGACAGGTTCGATGCAGGAAGAATGTTCCCGATGTTGGGGAAGTCCAGAACCAGGGTTCACAGTCTAAGGATAAGGGGTAAGCCATTTAGCACCGAGATGAGGAGAAACTTCTTCACTGAGAATTGTGAACCTGTGGAATTCTCTACCACAGAAAGTTGTTGAGACCAATTCGTTAGATACATTAAAAAGGGAGTTAGATGTGGCCCTTACAGCTAAAGGGATGGAGGGATATGGAGAGAAAGCAGGAATGGGGTACTGAAGTTGCATCATCAGCCATGATCATATTGAATGGTGGTGCAGGCTCAAAGGGCTGAATGGCCTACTCCTGCACCTACTTTCTATGTTTCTATGAAGAACCTCCATTAACCGCTACTCTTTTCTGCCCTAAATCCAACTTCCTATCCAGCTGTCCCACTCCCTTTAATACTCTGAGCCTTAATTTGATCAACAAGCCTCCTGTCCGGCACCTTATCAAACACCTTTTGACAATCCATCTACACAACATCCCCTGCATTTCCTGAAACCCTGCTGTCTGTCCTGAATGAATACATTTCACAAATAAATGTTGGAATGTTTGCTCCGCACCACAGCATTTCATCTGTTTAAAGCCACAACAGAAAGATCCCGTTTTCTCAAGATAAATCAACTTTAAAAATGATGCAGTGTTTCAGCCAATGTGGGAGATCCGGGCTCAGCCCCGCCCACTGAGTGGCACAAGCCCTGCCCCTCACACTGATTGGTTGGAGGACCATCTGACGACTAGCTCCGGCCCCGCCCCGCTCTTCCTAACCCCTGGGGGGGGTTTCCACACACCGAGTGCGGGCCCAGGCCCGAGAGACAAACTCCGCATTATCCGCCTCCCCACAACTACCCGCCAGTTTCAGACACAAACCCCGAGACAACCAGTAAATGCCGGGAAATCCCCATCGAGTCAGGGAGCGTCTGTAAATGGAGGAGAAATGGGGACTGGTCAGGGAGCGTCTGTAAATGGAGGAGAAATGGGGACTGGTCAGGGAGTGTCTGTAAATGGAGGAGAAATTACTATTTTTAGTTAACAAATGTATCAGTGATTTTAATGGGACTCTTCCCGTGTCCCAGCTCCTGTAAATACTGGCTGTAAAGGGACCGGATTCTCAGGAGTCTCCACACTACTGGCTGCTTGTGTGTCAGTGATCTCCCATCACATTAATGTGCTTCTGCTGTGTGTGTTTAATAAAGTGCCAGGTGCACTTCACAAAAAGTGGGGAATCAGTGAGTGTGGGACTGAACCCAGCCAGAGTCAGCACCTTCAGGGGAGGGGAACCAGTGAGTGTAGAACTGAACCCAGCCAGAGTCAGCACCTTCAGGGGAGGGGAACCAGTGAGTGTCGAACTGAACCCAGCCAGAGTCAGCACCTTCAGGGGAGGGGAACCAGTGAGTGTAGAACTGAACCCAGCCAGAGTCAGCACCTTCAGGGGAGGGGAACCAGTGAGTGTCGAACTGAACCCAGCCAGAGTCAGCACCTTCAGGGGAGGGGAACCAGTGAGTGTAGAACTGAACCCAGCCAGAGTCAGCACCTTCAGGGGAGGAAAGGGAGGGGAACCAAAAATTGAGGAGCACGCCCTTCAGGTAACTATACAAGGACTGCAACCTCTCACATTGAATATATACATGGGCCATGGACTCTTCTAGGCTGCAAAAAACAAACCCAGCCTTGGAATCTGGAAGGGTGTTAAGAACGGCTCTCTTGCTGCTGAAACCCTCATTCTTGCCTTTGTTACTTCTAGACTTGACTACTCCAACTCACTCTTGGCTGGCCTCCCACATTCTACACTACGTAAACTTGAGGTCAGCCAAAACTCAGCAGCCCATGTCCTAACTCGCACCAAGTCACGATCACCCACCACCCCTGTGCTTTCTGACCTACACTGGCTCCTGGTTAAACAAGGCCTTGATTTCAAAATTCTCATCCTTGTTTACAAATCGCTCCATGGCCTTGCCCCTCCCTGTCTTTTTCAGCCTCACAACCCCACAAGACCTCTGCACTCCTCAAATTCTGCCCTCTTGAACATCCCTCATTGTAACTGCTCAACCATTGGTGGCCGTGCCTTCAGCTGTTTGGGCCCTAAGCTCTGGAACTCCCTCCCTAAACCTCTCCACCTCTCTGCCTTTCTTTCCTTCTTTAAGATGCTCCTTAAGACCTATCTCTTTAACAAAGCTTTTGGTCATCTGCCTTAATTTCTTTTATGGCTCAGTGTCAAATGTATCTGTTGTGTCTTGTTACACTGCTGTGAAGCTCCTTGGGCTGTTTTACTATGTTAGAGCCGCCCTATAAATAAAAGTTATTAATAATAATAAAAACTGTTGTACACGACTGCTCCGTGCAACACTCTCCACCCCAGATCCCCAATGGTGCAGGGAATGACCCCTGCATAGAGAGCCCTCCATTGGGGACCCCAGCCTCCGCTGGACAGTAAGATGACCCACCATTGCGACTGAGACTGAGCAATGAACAAAATTCATCAATCAATGTCACAGAAACCCGAGTGCCCGGGTTCTCAGCCCTGGGGCCAAGTACGCTGGCCACCACTTTTCCATCACTAACTCACACCTTAGACCCGGCCCAGTCTGGCTCAGTCACTAAATGCTTTCTAACTGGGATTCTAACTCTGATGGAAAGCTATGAGGCCTCATTTTATTGTGACCCCTATCAGAGAGGCTTTTAATGGCTTTAATAAACTGGCAATAAGATTTTTATTTTAAAAATTGGAACGTGGTGAAAAACGCCACGAGCGCTGCCACAAAACTGACTGAGAAATCAGCGCCCCTGCCACAGGACTCAATATCCACCCCCTCCACCTCTGGTGCACTGTGTCTGCAGTATGTACCCTCTTACAAAATGACCATGGTCAGGTCGTGTGGAGTCAAAGGTCAGGTAACAGAATGGATGGAAATATGGCAACAAACTGCCCTCAACTTCAACAAATGATTTCTGTTTTGCAGCCATCTTTCCATCCATTCTGCTGCCTGGCCCTTCACTCCACACGGCCTGACTTGGTCATCTTGTAGATCTCACATACTGTTGTGGATAGCAAGCTGGTTACAAAACAGGAAACAGAGTAGGGATTAAGAGTAGCTACTCGGAGACTGCCAATAGGCGGGAGATGGTGTTCCACAGGGATCGGTGCTGGGACCACTGTTCTGGCAATAGGTGGGAGGTGGTGTTCCACAGGGATCGGTGCTGGGACCACTGTTCTGGCAATAAGTGGGAGATGGTGTTCCACAGGGATCGGTGCTGGGACCACTGTTCTGGCAATAGGTGGGAGGTAGTGTTCCACAGGGATCGGTGCTGGGACCACTGTTCTGGCAATAGGTGGGAGGTGGTGTTCCACAGGGATCGGTGCTGAGAGCACAGTTCTGGCAATAGGTGGGCACTGGCGTTCCACAGAGATCGGTGCTGGGAACATTGTTGTTCACCATTTACATAAAGGATTTGGACTCGGGAATCAGAAGTACAATTTCCACATTTTTAGATGACACAAATTGGAAAGTAGATTTAATACTGAGGAAGACTGTGACAAAATGCAAGACATTAATAAGTTTCAGAATGCGTGTGTAATTGGGAAATGAATTTCAGTACAGATCAGTGAGAGGTGGTGTGTTTTGGTAGGAAGAATAAGGAGGCCACATTCTATTTGGAAAATAGGAGTCTAAATGGGGCAGAGGAGCAAAGGGATCGAGGGGTACAGATACACAAATCACTGAAAGTAGCGACGCGGGTTAATACGGCCATTTAAAACAGCAAACAAGTACTGGGGTTCATTTCTAAAGGAGCCTTCTGTTCCGTGCCCAGGAGCTCTGAACCATGGAAGAGAGCGGCTGGGACTCATTTCTTACACACCTCAAGATTAACCCGCACGGTGACTTTGTGGTCAGTGCAGAGAGACGAGGAAAACCAAAGTGCCGTTTTCCCCTCTTAGTGTGGCCCTGAAGAATTGTGTCCAGGCTGAGGTTCTGTTCCCGCTGTACGATCCTCTGTCAGAATGAACATGGTTCAGTCCTGCTTGTAATTAAGAGCAGCAAAAACAGCAGAATCCATCCCCTGCAGTCACTTGTGAATCCGCTGGTGTGCCAGCAGGCTGGATGAACGAGTAAATCCCTTCCCACACTCAGAGCAGGTGAACGGCCTCTCCCCAGTGTGAACTCGCTGGTGTGTCAGCAGGTTGCATGACTGAGTGAATTCCTTCCCACACACGGAGCAGGTGAATGGCCTCTCCCCAGTGTGAACTCGTTGGTGTCTCAGAAAGTCGGATGACTGAGTGAATCTTTTCCCACACACTGAGCAGGTGAACGGTCTCTCCCCACTGTGAACATGTTGATGGCAGCTCAGTTCCCCGGAACTTTTATAGCATTTCCTGCAGTCCGGGCATTTAAAAGGTCTCTCCCCAGTGTGAACTCGTTGGTGTATCAGAAGGTTGCTTGACTGAGTGAATCTTTTCCCACACACGGAGCAGGTGAACGGCCTCTCCCCAGTGTGAGTACGCTGGTGTACAGTGAGTTCAGATGATCGACTGAACCCAGTCCCGCAGTGAGAGCACCTGAACGGTCTCTCCCCACTGTGAACACGTTGATGGCAGCTCAGTTCCCCAGAACTTTTATAGCTCTTCCCACAGTCCGGGCATTTAAAAGGTCTCTCATCAGAGTGAACTCGCTGATGATTCAGCAGGCTAGATGACGAAGTGAATCCCTTCCCACACACGGAGCAGGTGAACGGTCTCTCCCCAGTGTGAACTCGCTGGTGATTCAGAAGGTCGGATGACTGAGTAAATCCCTTCCCACACACGGAGCAGGTGAACAGCCTCTCCCCAGTGTGAACTCGCTGGTGATTCAGAAGGTCGGATGACTGAGTAAATCCCTTCCCACACTCGGAGCAGGTGAACGGCCTCTCCCCAGTGTGATTGCGCTTGTGCCTTGATAGGCCAGAGATTCGGCTGAAGCCACGTCCACACACACAACACGTGTACACTTTCTCCCCACCGTCTACGGTGCTTTTTGCTTCCATATTGAGAGGCCGATGATATTCAGGTCCCGATGAATCGAGTGACTGTCAGATCTTGATGCAGTGTGCGATCTGAGCTTCCCGTCTGCAAATCCGCCCCTTCTAATACCCTGTAAAATTAATTTAAAACAGGAAAAAGGGAGTGAGAGAGAGAACCCACAAAGAGGCAGGTTAGAAAATTGAACAATGAATCTGCTAATTTGTGGGGCCGGCACTCGAACTGGTTCACTAATGTCTGACTCTGGCTGGGTTCAGTTCTACACTCACTGGTTCCCCTCTCTCTCCTTCTCCATCCTACAGCCCAGTCATTGATAATCCCCTTCCCCACCCTACAGCCCAATCATTGATAATCCCCTTCCCCACCCTACAGCCCAATCATTGATAATCCCCTTCCCCACCCTACAGCCCAATCATTGATAATCCCCTTCCCCATCCTACAGCCCAATCATTGATAATCCCCTTCCCCATCCTACAGCCCAATCATTGATAATCCCCTTCCTCACCCTACAGCCCAATCATTGATAATCCCCTTCCCCACCCTGCAGCCCAGTCATTGATAATCCCCTTCCCCACCCTACAGCCCAATCATTGATAATCCCCTTCCCCACCCTACAGCCCAATCATTGATAATTCCCTTCCCCATCCTACAGCCCAATCATTGATAATCCCCTTACCCACCCCACTACCCAAAACACGGTAACAACATCCCCCCCAGTGCCCAAAACACAGTAACACACACACACACCCCCCATGTGCCCAATGTCCGTGTGTGAACCTCGACAGTGAGTGTCGACAGCTATTATTAGGAGCATAGGAACAGGAATAGGCCATTCAGCCCTTTGAGCCTGTTCCGCCATTCAATTAGATCAGTATTTTAACTCCGTCTACCTGCCTTGGTTCCATCGCCATTAATACCCTTGCCTAAGGAAATCTATCTATCTCAGTTTTGGAATTTTCAATTGGCCCCCAGCCTCCGTTTTATGGGGAACAGAGTTCCGGATTTCCACTAGGCTTTAAGAGCATAAGAAATAGGAGCAGGAGTGGGTTAAACAGCCCCTCGAGCCTGCTCCACCATTCAATAAGATCATGGCTGACGGGATGGCAGGACTGACATATGAAGAAAGACTGGATTGACTGGGCTTATATTCACTGGAATTTAGAAGAATGAGGGGGGATCTCATAGAAACATATAAAATTCTGACGGGACTGGACAGGTCAAATGCAGGAAGAATGTTCCCGATGTTGGGGAAGTCCAGAACCAGGGTTCACAGTCTAAGGATAAGGGGTAAGCCTATAGGACCGAGATGAGGAGAAACTTCTTCACTCAGAGAATTGTGAACCTGTGGAATTCTCCACCACAGAAAGTTGTTGAGGCCAGTTCGTTAGATATATTCAAAAGGGAGTTAGATGTGGCTCTTACAGCTAAAGGGATTGAGGGTTATGGAGAGAAAGCAGGAATGGGATACTGAAGTTGCATGATCAGCCATGATCATATTGAATGGTGGTGCAGACTCAAAGGGCCGAATGGCGACTCCTGCACCTACTTTCTATGTTTCTACCTCAGCTCCACTTTCCCGCACTATCCGCGTATCCCTTGATTTCTTTACTGTACAAACATCTATCGATCTCAGCCCTGAATATACTCAACGACTGAGCATCCACAGCTCTTTGGGGCAGAGAATTCCAAAGATTTACAACCCTTTGAGTGAAGACATTTCTCCTCATCTCAGTCCTAAATGGCCGTCCGTTATCCTGAGACTGTGACTCCTAGTTCCAGACTCTCCAACAAAGAGAAACAGCCAATCACCATTTGTGTAAGGAAGTGCTTCCTGACATCACCCTGAACGGCCTGGCTCTGATTTTAAAGTTGTGACCCTTGTTGTAGACTCCCTCACCAGAGGAAATCGTTTCTCTCCATCCACCCTATCTTTAATCTTAAACACCTCAATTAGATCATCCTTTAATCTTCTATATTTCTCATAATTTACAAACGTCATCACTAAGTACAGGACCATGGAATCACTGAAGTTTACAGTAGTGAAGGAGGCCATTCAGCCCATCGTGTCTGTGCCGGCTGACAAAGAGCTATCCAGCCTAATCCCACTTTTCAGCTCTTGGTCCATGGCCTTGTCGGTCACGGCACTTCAAGTGCATATCCAAGTTTGTTTTAAATGCTATGAGGGTTTCTGCCTCTACCACCCTTTCAGGCAGCGAGTTCCAGACCCCCACCACCCTCTGGGTGAAGAGATTTCCCCTCTAAACCTCCTACCACTTTAAATCTATGCCCCCTGTTTGTTGACCCTCTGCTAAGGGGAATAGGTCCTTCCTATCCACTCTATCCAGGCCCCTCATAATTTAATACACCTCAATTAGGTCTCCCCTCTCAACCTCCTCCCTTCCAAAAAAACCCCAGCCTATCCAATCTTTCCTCATAGCTAAAATTCTCCAGTCCATGCAACATCCTCCGAAGCACTTATCGTTTTGAAAATTATTGCGTGGAGAGACCTATAAAAAGGCCCAGCCTCCGTGAGTCGTCGGGAGTTCGTGGTGCGTCAGCCAGAGGCTCAGGAGGTGCAAGGAGAGGCCTATAAAAAGGCCCAGCATCCGTGAGTCGTCGGGAGTTCGTGGTGCATCAGCCAGAGGCTCAGGAGGTGCAAGGAGAGGCCTATAAAAAGGCCCAGCATCCGTGAGTCGTCGGGAGTTCGTGGTGCGTCAGCCAGAGGCTCAGGAGGTGCGTGGGGAGGCCTATAAAAAGGCCCAGCATCCGTGAGTCGTCGGGAGTTCGTGGTGCGTCAGCCAGAGGCTCGGGAGGTGCAAGGAGAGGCCTATAAAAAGGCCCAGCATCCGTGAGTCGTCGGGAGTTCGTGGTGCGTCAGCCAGAGGCTCAGGAGGTGCGTGGGGAGGCCTATAAAAAGGCCCAGCATCCGTGAGTCGTCGGGAGTTCGTGGTGCATTGGTGAGAGGCTCGGGAGGTGCGTGGGGAGGCCTATAAAAAGGTCCAGCGTCCGTGAGTCGTCGGGAGTTCGTGGTGCGTCAGCCAGAGGCTCGGGAGGTGCGTGGGGAGGCGGAGCTTGTGCAGCTACAGGGAGGCAAAAAAGTAGAAAGAAATCGAAAGGTGATGTCACAGCAAAGGGGGTAAGTGATTGGCTGGTGATTGGCAAGAAGTTTTTCTTTTTCTTTCTTTATCAGTAAGTAACCTTTTAACATTGTTGTTGCTCAATTAAGTTAATCTAAGGGTTAAATCATGGCAGGAGAGCTCGGACACGTGTTATGCTCCTCCTGTACTATGTGGGAACTCGGACGCTTCCGGTGTCCCTGACGACTACTCGTGCGGGAAGTGCATCTGCCTGCAGCTCCTGATGGACCGCATTGCGGCACTGGAGCTGCGGGTGGATGAACTCTGGAGCATCCACGATGCTGAGAATGACGTGAATAGCACGTTTAGCGAGTTGGTCACACCGCAGGTAAAGGGTATACAGCCAGCTCGCGAACGGGTGACCAACAGAAAGAGCAGTGCAAGGAAGGTAGTGCAGGGGTACCATGCGGTCATCCCCCTGCAAAACAGATACACCACTTTGGGTGCTGTTGAGGGGGATGACTCATCAAGGGAAGGCAAGTTCACGGCACTGTGGCTGGCTCTGTTGCACAGGAGCGCAGGAAAAAGAGTGGGAGAGCGATAGTGATAGGGGATTCAATTGTAAGGGGAATAGATAGGCGTTTCTGCAGCCGCAACCGAGACTCCAGGATGGTATGTTGCCTCCCTGGTGCAAGGGTCAAGGATGTCTCGGAGCGGGTGCAGGACTTTCTGAAAAGGGAGGGTGAACAGCCAGTTGTCGTGGTGCATATAGGTACCAACGATATAGGTAAAAAACGGGATGAGGTCCTACGAGACAAATTTAGGGAGCTAGGAGCTAAATTAAAAAGTAGGACCTCAAAAGTAGTAATCTCAGGATTGCTACCAGTGCCACGTGCTAGTCAGAGTAGAAATTGCAGGATAGCTTAGATGAATACATGGCTTGATGAGTGAAGGGAGGGATTCAAATTTCTGGGACATTGGAACCAGTTCTGGGGGGAGGTGGGACCAGTACAAACCGGACAGTCTGTACCTGGCAGGACCGGAACCAATGTCCTAGGGGGAGTGTTTGCTAGTGCTGTTGGGGAGGAGTTAAACTAATATGGCAGGGGGATGGGAACCTATGCAGGGAGACAGAGGAAAATAAAAGGGAGACAGAGGCAAAAGATAGAAAGGAGAATAGTAAGAATAGTAAAAGTGGAGGGCAGAGAAATCCAAGGCAAAAAACAAAAGGGTCACATTCAGCAAAATTCTAAAGGGGCAATGTGTGTTAAAAAGACAAGCCTGAAGGCTCTGTGCCTCAATGCGAGGAGTATTCGGAATAAGGTGGACGAATTAACTGTGCAGATAGCAGTTAATGGATATGATGTAATTGGCTTCACAGAGACATGGCTCCAGGGTGACCAAGGCTGGGAACTCAACATCCAGGATTATTCAACATTTAGGAAGGATAGACAGAAAGGAAAAGGAGGCAGGGTGGCGTTGTTGGTTAAAGAGGAAATTAATGCAATAGTAAGGAATGACATTAGCTTGGATGATGTGGAATCGGTATGGGTGGAGCTACGGAATACCAAAGGGCACAAAACGCTGGTGGGAGTTGTGTACAGGCCACGAACTATAAGTAGTGAGGTTGGCGACAGCATCAAACAAGAAATAAGGGATGTGTGCAATTAAGATACAGCAGTTATCATGGGCGACTTTAATTTAGATATAGATTGGGCTAACCAAACTGGTAGCAATGTGGTGGAGGAGGATTTCCTGGAGTGTACTAGGGATAGTTTTCTTGACCAATATGTCAAGGAACCAACTCGAGAGCTGGCCATCCTAGACTGGGTGATTTGTAATGAGAAGGGACTAATTAGCAATCTTGTTGTGCGAGGCCTCTTGGGGAAGAGTGACCATAATATGGTAAAATTCTTTATTAAGATGGAGAGTGACACAGTTAATTCAGAAACTAGGGTCCTGAACTTAAGGAAAGCTAACTTCGACGGCATGAGGCGTGAATTGGCTAGAATAGACTGGCAAATGATACTTAAAGGGTTGACGGTGGATAGGCAATGGCAAACAGTTATAGATACATGGATGAACTTCAACGGTTGTACATCCCTGTCTGGAGTAAAAATAAAACAGGGAAGGAGGCTCAACCTTGGCTAACAAGGGAAATTATGGATAGTATTAGATCCAAGGAAGAGACATATAAATTGGCCAGAAAAAGCAGCAAACCTGAGGACTGGGAGAAATTTAGAATTCAGCAGAGGAGGACAAAGGGTTTAATTAGGAGTGGGACAATAGAGTACGAGAGGAAGCTTGCCGGGAACATAAAAACTGACTGCAAAAGCTTCTATAGATATGTGAAGAGAAAAAGATTAGTGAAGACAAACGTAGGTCCCTTGCAGTCGGACTCAGGTGAATTTATAATGGGGAACAAAGAAATGGCAGACCAACTGAACAAATACTTTGGTTCTGTCTTCACAAAGGAAGACAAAAATAACCTTCCGGATGTACTAGGGGACCAAGGGTCTAGTGAGAAGGAGGAACTGAAGGATATCCTTATTAGGCGGGAAATTGTGTTGGGGAAATTGATGGGATTGAAGGCCGATAAATCCCCGGGGTCTGATTGTCTGCATCCCAGAGTACTTAAGGAAGTGGCCCTAGAAATAGTGGACGTATTGGTAATTATTTTCCAACAGTCTATCGACTCTGGATCAGTTCCTATGGACTGGAGGGTAGCTAATGTAACACCACTTTTTAAAAAAGGAGGGAGAGAGAAAACAGGTAATTATAGACCGGTTGACTGACATCAGTAGTGGGGAAAATGTTGGAATCAATTGTTAAAGATGAAATGGCAGCGCATTTGGAAAGCAGTGACAGGATCGGTCCAAGTCAGCATGGATTTATGAAAGGGAAATCATGCTTGACAAATCTTCTGTAATTTTTTGAGGATGTAACGAGTAGAGTGGACAAGAGAGAACCAGTGGATGTGATGTATTTGGACTTTCAAAAGGCCTTTGACAAGGTCCCACATAAGAGATTGATGTGCAAAATCAAAGCACATGGTATTGGGGGTAATGTACTGACGGGGATAGAGAATTGGTTGGCAGACAGGAAGCAGAGAGTCGGGATAAACGGGTCCTTTTCGGAATGGGAGCCAGTGACTAGTGGAGTGCCGCAGGGCTCAGTGCTGGGACCCCAGCTCTTTACAATATACATACATTTTTTGGATGAAGGAATTGAGTGTAATATCTCCATATTTTCAGATGACACTAAACTGGGTGGTGGTGTGAGCTGTGAGGAGGATGCCAAGAGGCTGCAGGGTGATTTGGACCGGTTAGGTGAGTGGGCAAATGCATAGCAGATGCAGTATAATGTGGATAAATGTGAGGTTATTCACTTTGGTGGCAAAAACACAAAGGCAGAATATTATCTGAATTGCAGCAGATTAGGAAAAGGGGAAGTGCAACGAGACCTGGGTGTCATGGTTCATCAGTCATTGAAAGTTGGCATGCAGCTACAGCAGGCGGTAAAGAAGGCAAATGGCATGTTGGCATGTTGGCCTTCATAGCTTGGGGATTTGAGTATAGGAGCAGGGAGGCCTTACTGCAATTGTACAGGGCCTTGGTGAGGTCTCACCTGGAATATTGTGTACAGTTTTGGTCTCCTAATCTGAGTAAGGACGTTCTTGCTATTGAGGGAGTACAGCGAAGGTCCACCAGACTGATTCCAGGGATGGCTAGATTGACACATGAGGAGAGACTGGATCAACTCAGACTTTATACACTGGAGTTTAGAAGGATGCGAGGGGATCTCATAGAAATATATAAGATTCTGACGGGACGCGACAGGTTAGATGCAGGAAGAATGTTCCCGATGTTGGGGAAGTCCAGAACCAGGGGATACAGTCTCAGGCTACAGGATAGGCCATTTAGGGCTGAGATGAGGAGAAACTTCTTAACTGAGAGAGTTGTTAACCTGTGGAATTCCCTGCCGCAGAGAGTTGTTGATGCCAGTTCATTAGATATATTCAAGAGGGAGTTAGATATGGCCCTTACAGCTAAAGGGATCAAGGGGTGTGGAGAGAAAGCAGGAAAGGGGTACTGAGGTGAATGATCAGTCCTGATCTTACTGAATGGTGGTGCAGGCTCGAAGGGCCGAATGGCCGACTCTTGCACCTATTTCCTATGTTATTATTGATGAACTTTTCAAAGTGTGTTGCCCAGAATTGAGCCCAACCCTCAATATCTGAGGTCTAACTAGTGACTGATAAAGGTTGACCATAATGAGCTTGTTGTTGTGCTCTATACTGCTATTAATGCTTTAACAGATTGATCAGCTGATCCTGCCCCTCACAGATTTGTGGTCACCTTTAAATTGGACCATTTGGTTTAGAATGCCTCCCATTTTTCTCCTGCTTCCAGAATGCATTAAATGGGGTGTCCCTGGGAGCCCGCGGGCGGGCGGGACAACCCCGGGCTCAGCCTCTGGCCTGTTATTGGGCCCTGGGCCCTGGGCCCTACACCAGGTGTTTATGTCACTCACCAGCCCCACTCGCGGCTCCAATTCCTGCCCCGCGCCGACAACCCACCGTCTCGTGTCCCGCATCATCCGGGTTCCACCAACTGTCGCCACCGCCGCCCGCGCATGCTCAGTGCTGGAGATCCGGGCTCAGCCCCGCCCACTGGGGGGGGATGGTGGCCGCAAGCCCCGCCCCTCGCACACTCCGATTGCTTGGAGGACAAACCGCCCGCTCGGTCCTCCAGCCCCGCCCGCTCGGTCCTCCAGCCCCGCCCCCTGCTCATCCTATTGGACCGGAGCCGCCGTCAATCACCCGTGCAGCGTGAGCTGAGCATGCGCGGTGGGGCGGCTGTGTCTGAGGCAGCGGCTGAGAGATGGGCGGAGGGAGGGAGCGGGTTAATAAACCCCGGGGGGCCGCGGGCTTCACACACACCGAGTGTCCCGCCCGAGAGACAATACTCAGCATTATCCGCCTCACAAACACCCGCTGTGGGCCTTCGGCCTTCGGCCTTTCCCCGAGCGGGGGGGCAGCTGCGGGGCTTTTTCCCGGTGATAGGCCCTTTTTGGGGGGACAGAATGTTGTGTCGGATCTAGAATTGTCTGTTCTGTATCTCTATCCTGTATTTAAAGTAACAATGTTTGTAAGCACCATTTATTTGCAGGGTATTAGAAGGGGAGGATCTGCAGCTGGGAAACTCAATCCAAACATCGCCTCAAGATTTGACAGATTCCCGGATTGATCAGGATCACCTTCTCATCAGCCTTTGTAAAAACAGCAATCACAGCGGGGAGAAACAGGACACATGTTGTGTGTGTGGATACACCTTCAACCAATCGTTCAGTCTGTGAGACCCGTGCACCCACCTGACTCAACACTGTAAATGTGGGCACAGTGGGAATGGATGGTGTTGTACATGGAAAGTGATTCAGTCGCTCATCTCACCAACAGACATTCGAGGAGTTAGATAACAGACTTTCTCCTGTGAATATAGAGCTGGGTTATTGGGCCGTGACGTGTTTACTTATTCATCTTGTTGACTCGAAATCTTTGCCAATTATTTGATGTGATTGGTTTACATGTGCATCTTTTTAAAAATATGTTTGCTGAGTGGATTCAAATACAAATTGAAACCAGGTTTGCAGGCGTGATGCTCCATTCACATATCGAAGGTGAGAGAGATGCTGTGGGGCACACGCTAAGTCCAGTATCTGAAGGTGATTAACAGACTGGGTTTTATGTTTAGTGATCCTGGGCGTGTTATCAACACCTTCCCTGGATACCAAGGCTAGATCAACTCTGGAAGGTATGGGAAACTGGGACTTGCCCCTGAGAGTAACCGAAGGTATAAGAACTAAAATAATCCAGAGTTAGAAAGGAGAAAAGGCCCAAAATGGAGCAGTCAGCAACAGGATGTCAATTAGTCTCTTCTTATTTTGGATTCATCAAATATCGACACACTCTGTTATTTGAAAAACAAAATATTAAAATCCAGCCCAGTTATAGGGGTTATTAACATCAGCAGAAACAATCCCCAACTGACAGAATGAACACGATTCAGTTAAGATGTGATTAACAGCAGCAATAACAGAATAATCCAATCCCTGCAGTCACATGTGAACTCGCTGGTGTCTCAGCAGGTCAGATGATGTCATGAAACTCTTTTTGGAGTTCACCTGCAAAACATAAAACATTAAACGGTGCCACCCGACCTGGGTGACACTCCAGACATTTAATAGGCCCTTTTTTTTTTCCACCATTTGTTTTTTTTTGTGTTTTTCTTTTTTTGGGTTTTTTTTTTGGGCACTAAAATCACAATTTTCCCCACTGCCCCCTATAAAAGGGAAGGGGGACACTAAAAGCACCGGCAATTAAAACAAATTAAACTTAAAAACGTAAAATCAAATTAAAATTTGGTTGCCGGGCGTGATGATGCACTCCAGTCCCTCCGGTGCCCACCTCTCGCGGAAGGCCGCGAGCGTACCGGTGGACACCGCGTGCTCCATCTCCAAGGACACCCTGGACCGGATGTAAGAGCAGAAGAGAGGCAGGCAGTCAGGTTGAACGACCCCCTCGACCGCCCGCTGCCTGGACCGGCTGATGGCACCCTTGGCCGTGCCCAGGAGCAGTCCTACGAGGAGGCCTTCGGACCTACCCGCTCCCCTCCGCACAGGGTGCCCAAAGATCAGGAGAGTGGGACTGAAGTGCAGCCAGAATTTCAGGAGCAGCCCCTTCAAATAATGGAACAGGGGCTGCAACCTCGTGCACTCAATAAAAACATGGAACACGGACTCCTCCAGACCGCAGAAATTGCAGGCGGCCTGGGAGTCCGTGAACCGGCTTAAAAATTTGTTGCACGGCACTGCTCCGTGCACCACCCTCCAGGCCAAGTCCCCGATGAATAGTGGGAGGACCCCTGCGTAGAGTGCCCTCCATCGGGGACCCCCGCCTCCTCCGGACGGCAAGATGGTACGCCATGGCGTGTCCGGACGGCCGGCGAGGATGGCAAAGTTGAGGGTGTGCAGGAGCAGCCCGTACAGGAAACCCCTCCGCGCGGAACTGAAAGGCACGGAGGGGATTTCCCCGAGGCGGCTCAAGTTGTGAGGCGCCGGCTCCGGGGTTTGGCGCCGATGAGGAATTCTCAGATGATGTCATGAAACTCTTTTGAGTTTACCTGCAAAAACATAAACATTAAAACCATGCCACCCGACCTGGGTGACACAGCAGACATTTTCAAGGCCCCTTTTTTTTTAAATTTATTTATTTTTTGGTTTTTTTGGGGCGCTAAAATCAAATTTTTTTCCAGTGCCCCCTATAAAAGGGGAGGGGGACACTAAAAGCACCGGCAATGAAAACAAATTAAACTTTAAAACGTAAAATCAAATTAAAATTTGGTTGCCGGGCGTGATGATGCACTCCAGTCCCTCCGGTGCCCACCTCTCGCGGAAGGCCACGAGCGTACCGGTGGACACCGCGTGCTCCATCTCCAAGGACACCCTGGACCGGATGTAAGAGCGGAAGAGAGGCAGGCAGTCAGGTTGAACGACCCCCTCGACCGCCCGCTGCCTGGACCGGCTGATGGCACCCTTGGCCGTGCCCAGGAGCAGTCCTACGAGGAGGCCTTCGGACCTACCCGCTCCCCTCCGCACAGGGTGCCCAAAGATCAGGAGAGTGGGACTGAAGTGCAGCCAGAATTTCAGGAGCAGCCCCTTCAAATAATGGAACAGGGACTGCAACCTTGTGCACTCAATAAAAACATGGAACACGGACTCCTCCAGACCGCAGAAATTGCAGGCGGCCTGGGAGTCCGTGAACCGGCTTAAAAATTTGTTGCACGGCACTGCTCCGTGCACCACCCTCCAGGCCAAGTCCCCGATGAGTAGTGGGAGGACCCCTGCGTAGAGTGCCCTCCATCGGGGACCCCCGCCTCCTCCGGACGGCAGGATGGTACGCCATGGCGTGTCCGGACGGCCGGCGAGGATGGCAAAGTTGAGGGTGTGCAGGAGCAGCCCGTACAGGAAACCCCTCCGCGCAGAACTGAAAGGCACGGAGGGGATTTCCCCGAGGCGGCTCAAGTTGTGAGGCGCCGGCCCCCGAGGGAGGTTCCGGGGTTTGGCGCCGATGAGGAATTCTCAGATGATGTCATGAAACTCTTTTTGGAGTTCACCTGCGAAAACATAAAACATTAAACCGTGCCACCCGACCTGGGTGACACGCCAGACATTTACAAGGCCCTTTTTTCCTTTTTTTGTTTTTTTTTGTGTTTTTCATTTTTTTTTTTATTTTTTTTTTGGGCGCTAAAATCACATTTTTCCAGTGCCCCCTATAAAAGGGAAGGGGACACTAAAAGCACCGGCAATTAAAACAAATTAAACTTTAAAACGTAAAATCAAATTAAAATTTGGTTGCCGGGCGTGATGATGCACTCCAGTCCCTCCGGTGCCCACCTCTCGCGGAAGGCCACGAGCGTACCGGTGGACACCGCGTGCTCCATCTCCAAGGACACCCTGGACCGGATGTAAGAGCGGAAGAGAGGCAGGCAGTCAGGTTGAACGACCCCCTCGACCGCCCGCTGCCTGGACCGGCTGATGGCACCCTTGGCCGTGCCCAGGAGCAGTCCTACGAGGAGGCCTTCAGACCTACCCGCTCCCCTCCGCACAGGGTGCCCAAAGATCAGGAGAGTGGGACTGAAGTGCAGCCAGAATTTCAGGAGCAGCCCCTTCAAATAATGGAACAGGGGCTGCAACCTCGTGCACTCAATAAAAACATGGAACACGGACTCCTCCAGACCGCAGAAATTGCAGGTGGCCTGGGAGTCCGTGAACCGGCTTAAAAATTTGTTGCACGGCACTGCTCCGTGCATCACCCTCCAGGCCAAGTCCCCGATGAATAGTGGGAGGACCCCTGCGTAGAGTGCCCTCCATCGGGGACCCCCGCCTCCTCCGGACGGCAAGATGGTACGCCATGGCGTGTCCGGACGGCCGGCGAGGATGGCAAAGTTGAGGGTGTGCAGGAGCAGCCCGTACAGGAAACCCCTCTGCGCGGAACTGAAAGGCACGGAGGGGATTTCCCCGAGGCGGCTCAAGTTGTGAGGCGCCGGCTCCGGGGTTTGGCGCCGATGAGGAATTCTCAGATGATGTCATGAATCCCATTTCACACTCAGAGCAGGTGAACAGCCTCTCCCCAGTGTGATTGTGACAATGCATTTCCAGTTTACAAGGTTGGGTTCAGTTCTGCATCCACTGTGCGCAGAGTGACAACAAAATCAATGAGCTGCTAATTTTCTCTGCTGGATAATGGGCCTTTTGTGCTGGCCCAATAGGGTGAGCCCGGACTGGCCCAATAGGGTGAGCCCGGACTGGCCCAATAGGGTGAGCCCGGACTGGCCCAATAGGGTGAGCTCGGGCTGGCCCAATAGGGTGAGCTCGGGCTGGCCCAATAGGGTGAGCTCGGGCTGACCCAATAGGGTGAGACCAGGCTAGCCCAATAGGGTGAGCCCGGGTTGACCCAATAGGGTGAGCCCGGGTTGACCCAATAGGGTGAGCCCAGGTTGACCCAATAGGGTGAGCCCAGGTTGACCCAATAGGGTGAGCCCGGGTTGACCCAATAGGGTGAGCCCGGGTTGACCCAATAGGGTGAGCTCGGGCTGACCCAATAGGGTGAGCCCAGGTTGACCCAGGGACATCAGACAACAATCAGCACAAGGTTCCCTTTCAGGGGCCACTGACCTGGGCACAAACATCTGTCCAATCAAACTGACAGACATCCTGAAGCCCCGCCCACCCATTGTCCCTGCCGTGTCGAAGCTCCGAGTCGAGCGCTTGCTTTGGGAGTGTCCTATTGGGCATATGGACAGCTGAATGTGAAGATTACACTCCATAATCCCTCACGTTTAACAGTGTCAAAGGCCTTGGTCAGGTCAAAGAAGGTTGAACCAATCCCACAGTCACTGACACCAATCTCCTCCCATGTGATATAAATCGACACTTGTCACTGACACCAAGTGGATTGGGAAAATATGTTCAAGAGTAAGACTGTAGAAACACAATGGCAAACATTTAAGGAGATATTACATAACTCTCAGCAAAGATTTATTCAAGTGAGAAATAAAGATGCTAAGAGAAGGATGAACCATCCCTGGCTAACTAAGGAAGTAAAGGATGGTGTCAAATTGAAAAAAGGCATACAATGTTGCGAAGGACAGTGGAAGGCCAGAGGATTGGGAAATTTTTAGAAACCAGCAAATGACGACTTAAAAAATGATAAAGACAGAGAAGATAGCAAATGGGAGCAAATTAACAAGAAATATAAAAACAGACAGTAAGAGCTTCTACAGGAATATAAAATGGAAACGAGTTGCTAAAATAAACATTGGTCCCTTAGAAGATGAGACTGGAGAATTAATAATGGGAAACACGGAAATGGCAGAGACTTTGAACAAACATTTTGTATCGGTCTTCACGGTAGAGGATACTAAAAACATCCCAACAGTTGATAATCAAGGAGCTAATACGGAGGCGGGGGTTAACTTAAAACAGTCACTGTCACTAGAGATTAAGTACTAATCAAACTAATGGGACTAAAGGTGGACAAGTCTCCTGGACATGATGACATGCATCCTAGGATCTTTAAAGAAGTGGCTGCAGAGATAGTGGATGCATCGGTTGTAATCTACCAAAATGCCCTGAATTCTGGAGAGATCCCAGCGGACTGGAAAACCGCAAATGTACATCCCTAATTAAGAAACGAGGGAGACAGAAAGCAGGAAACTATAGATCAGTTAGCCTACCATCTGTCATTCAGAAAATACTGGAGCCTATCATTAAGGAAGTAGTAGCAGAACATTTAGGAAATTATATTGCAGTCAAGCAGAGTCAGCATGGTTTCATGAAAGGGAAATCATGTTTGACAAATTTCCTGGAATTATTTGAGGATGTAACAAGCAAAGTGGATAAAGGAGAACCAGTTGATGTCATATATTTGGATTTCCAGAAAGCATACCATATGGTGCCACACAAAAGGTTACTTCACAAACTAAGAGTTCACGGGGTTGCGGGTAATATATCAGCATGGATAGAGGATTGGCAAACTAACGGAAAACTAACAGAGAGTCAGGATAAATGGATCATTTTCAGCTTGGCAAACTAACTAGTGGGGTGCCGCAGGGATCAGTGCTGGGGACTCAACTATTTACAACTAATATAAATAACTTGGCTGAAGGGGCTGAGTGTAACATAGTCAACTTTGCTGATGATACAAAGATAGGTTGTGAGGAGGACGCAAAGAATCTACAAGGTGACATAGATAGGCTCAGTGAGTGGGCAAAAATATGGCAGATGGACGATAATGTGGTAAAATGTCAGGTTATCCCTTTTGGTAGGAAAAATAAAAAAGCAAAGAATTATTTAAATGGGGACAATTACAAAATGCTGTAGTACAGAGGGATCTGGAGGTTCTTGTACATGAAACTCAAAAAGTTAGCATGCAAGTACAGCAAGTAATCAGGAAGGCAAATGGAATGCTGGCCTTTATTGCAAGGGGGATGGAGTATAAAAGTAGGGAAGTCTTGCTACAAATGTATAGGGTATTGGTAAGACCACACCTGGAGTACTGTGTACAGTTTTGGTCTGGATTTGTCTCTATTCCCGTGCCGAGGGGATTGTTACACCAGACGGGAGGGGCTACATTTGGGGACACTGATTCTCCACCAATTCCCATTCCCCTTCTTTCTGGTGGATAATGGAGGGGCCAGTCAGTAATGTGTAATGTGCAAGTCAGTAAGAATTGTCAGCAAGCTCTTTGTAATTGGAGATTTTATTCAGTGGAAACTTTGACACAATTGTAGATTTTGTAACAAAGGTCAATTTAGAATTAAAGTAAAAATTCATAATTTTATTGCAAAGTGAATATCTGTTGAGAGTTTCTGAATTAAGGGGAAAGATAACATACAGCGTTTCTTAAGTGGACACTGCAGCCCCAAGAACACAATCAGTAATCTATCTAGAATATTAAAGTCCAGCACGTTATAGGGTTATTAACATCAGCATAAATAAACCCCAAATGTCAGAATGAACATGGTTCAGTCAGGATGTGATTAAAAGCAGCAACAACAGCAGAATCCCACCCCTGCAGTCACTTGTGAACTCGCTGGTGTGTCAACAGGGTGGATGATCGAGTGAATCCCTTCCCACACTCAGAGCAGGTGAACGGCCTCTCCCCAGTGTGAACTCGCTGGTGTGTCAGCAAGTCAGATGACTGAGTGAATCCCTTCCCACATTCAGAGCAGGTGAACGGCCTCTCCCCAGTGTGAAATTGCTGGTGTCTCAGCAGGGTGGATGACTGAGTGAATCCTTTCCCACACTCAGAGCAGGTGAACGGCATCTCCCCAGTGTGAACTCGCTGTGTGTTAGCAGGATGGATGACTGAGTGAATCGTTTCCCACACACGGAGCAGGTGAATGTCCTCTCCCCAGTGTGAACTCGCTGGTGTTTCAGCAGGTTGGATTGCTCAGTGAATCGCTTCCCACACTGAGAGCAGGTGAATGGTCTCTCCCCAGTGTGAACTCGCTGGTGTTTCAGCAGGTCGGATGATGCATTGAATCCCTTCACACTCAGAGCAGTGAATGGCCTCTCCCCGGTGTGAACTCGCTGGTGCATCAGCAGGCTGGATGACCCACTGAATGCCTTCCCACACTCAGAGCAGGTGAAAGGTCTCTCCCCAGTGTGAACTCGCCGGTGGGCGACAAGTTGGGATGACTGAGTGTATCCCTTCCCACACTCAGAGCAGGTGAATGGCCTCTCCCCACTGTGACTGCGTCGATGAATTTCCAGCTCAGACGGTGATCTGAATACCTTCCCACAGTCCCCACATTTCCACGGTTTCTCCGTGGTGCGGGTATCCTTGTGACTCTCCGTGGTTGGACAATCAGTTGAAGCCTCGCCCACTCACACAAGACGTTTACAGTTTCTTTGCACTTTGAATGGTGTGATGTTTTTTCAGGCTGTGTAACTGGTTAGAGCTCTTTCCACAGTTAGTGCACTGGAACACTCACTCGGGTGTGTGTGTCTCGGTACATTTCCAGTCAGGATGATAATTGAAATCTTTTCCAACAGACAGAACAGACAAACATTTCTCATTCCATTTTCAAAGGCCGATGATATTCAGGTCCTGATGAATCGACTGCCTCCATCAGATCTTGACCCGATGTTTGGTTTGTGTTTCCTGTCTGAAAGTTTCCCCTTCTAATACGCTGTAAAAGGAGATAACAAAACTCATCACTGTAAGGCGGGAGTCGAGAGAGGCAGCGGCCTATAAAAGGCTCAGCAGTCCGGGGAGCGTCGAGAGAGGCGGGAGTCGAGAGAGGCAGCAGCCTATAAAAGGCTCAGCAGTCCGGGGAGCGTCGAGAGAGGCGTACTGGTGCAGCTCCAGCTGGGAGAGAAGGCAAAAAAGAAGTAGAAAGAAATCAAAAGGTGACGTCACAGCCAACGTGGTAAGTGATTGGCTGCGGATTGGTGAGTAGTTTTTCTTTTTCTTTTTCTTTATTAGTCAGTAACTTTTAACATTGTTGTCGCCAATTTAAGTGTATCTAAGGGTTAAGTCATGGCAGGACAGCTCGGTCACGTGATATGCTCCTCCTGCACCATGTGGGAACTCGGGGACAACACCAGTGTCCCTGACGACTTCATGTGCGGGAAGTGTATCCACCTCCGGCTCCTGACGGTCCGCGTTGTGGAGTTGGAGCTGAGGGTGGATTCACTCTGGAGCATCCACGATGCTGAGAATGACGTGAGTAGCACGTGGAGCGAGTTGGTCTTACCGCAGGAGAAGGGTCCACAGCCAGCGAGGGAATGGAAGACCAGCAGGAAGAGTAGTGCAAGGAAGGTAGTGCAGGGGTCCCCTGTGGTCATCCCACTGCAAAACAGATACACTGCTTTGAGTACTGTTGAGGGGGATGACTCCTCAGGAGAGGGCAGCAGTAGCCAATTTCATGGCACCGTGGCTGGCTCTGTTGCACGGGAGGGCAGGAAAAAGAGTGGGGGAGCGATAATGATAGGGGATTCAATTGTAAGGGGAATAGATAGGCGTTTCTGCGGCCGCAACCGAGACTCCAGGATGGTATGTTGCCTCCCTGGTACAAGGGTCAAGGATGTCTCGGAGCGGGTGCAGCACATTCTAAAAAGAGAGGGAGAACAGCCAGTTGTCGTGGTGCACGTTGGTACCAACGACATAGGTAAAAAAAGGGATGAGGTCCTACGAAATGAATTTAAGGATCTATGAGCTAAATTAAAAAGTAGGACCTCAAAAGTAGTAATCTCGGGATTGCGACCAGTGCCACGTGCTAGTCAGAGTAGGAATCGCAGGATAGCTCAGATGAATACGTGGCTTGAGCAATGGTGCAGCAGGGAGGGATTCAAATTCCTGGGGCATTGGAACCGGTTCTGGGGGAGGTGGGACCAGTACAATCCGGACGGTCTGCACCTAGGCAGAATCGGAACCAATGTCCTCGGGGGAGTGTTTGCTAGTGCTGTTGGGGAGGAGTTAAACTAATATGGCAGGGGGATGGGAACCAATGCAGGGAGATAGAGGGAAACAAAAAGGAGGCAAAAGCAAAAGAAGAAACAAAATGAGGAAAAGTGGAGGGCAGAGAAACCCAAGGCAAAGAACAAAAAGGGCCATTGTACAGCAAAATTCTAAAAGGACAGAGGGTGTTAAAAAAACAAGCCTAAAGGCTTTGTGTCTTAATGCAAGGAGTATCCGCAATAAGCTGGATGAATTAACTATGCAAATAGATGTTAACAAATATGATGTGATTGGGATTACGGAGACGTGGCTCCAGGATGATCAGGGCTGGGAACTCAACATCCAGGGGTATTCAACATTCAGGAAGGATAGAATAAAAGGAAAAGGAGGTGGGGTAGCATTGCTGGTTAAGGAGGAGATTAAGGCAATAGTTAGGAAGGACATTAGCTTGGATGATGTGGAATCTATATGGGTAGAGCTGCAGAACACCAAAGGGCAAAAAACGTTAGTGGGAGTTGTGTACAGACCTCCAAACAGTAGTAGTGATGTTGGGGAGGGCATCAAACAGGAAATTAGGGGTGCATGCAATAAAGGTGCAGCAGTTATAATGGGTGATTTTAATATGCACATAGATTGGGCTAACCAAACTGGAAGCAATACGGTGGAGGAGGATTTCCTGGAGTGCATAAGGGATGGTTTTTTAGACCAATAAGTCGAGGAACCAACTAGGGGGGAGGCCATCTTAGACTGGGTGTTATGTAATGAGAGAGGATTAATTAGCAATCTCGTTGTGCGAGGCCCCTTGGGGAAGAGTGACCATAATATGGTGGAATTCTGCATTAGGATGGAGAATGAAACAGTTAATTCAGAGACCATGGTCCAGAACTTAAAGAAGGGTAACTTTGAAGGTATGAGGCGTGAATTGGACTGGGATGGATTGGCGAATGATACTTAAGGGGTTGACTGTGGATGGGCAATGGCAGACATTTAGAGACCGCATGGATGAACTACAACAATTGTACATTCCTGTCTGGCATAAAAATAAAAAAGGGAAGGTGGCTCAACCGTGGCTATCAAGGGAAATCAGGGATAGTATTAAAGCCAAGGAAGTGGCATACAAATTGGACAGAAATAGCAGCGAACCTGGGGACTGGGAGAAATTTAGAACTCAGCAGAGGAGGACACAGGGTTTGATTAGGGCAGGGAAAATGGAGTATGAGCAGAAGCTTGCAGGGAACATTAAGACGGATTGCAAAACTTTCTGCAGATATGTAAAGAGAAAAAGGTTAGTAAAAACAAACGTAGGTCCCCTGCAGTCAGAATCAGGGGAAGTCATAACGGGGAACAAAGAAATGGCGGACCAATTGAACAAGTACTTTGGTTCGGTATTCACGAAGGAGGACACAAACAACCTTCCGGTTATAAAAGGGGTCGGGGGGTCTAGTAAGGAGGAGAAACTGAGGGAAATCCTTATTAGCCGGGAAATTGTGTTGGGGAAATTGATGGGATTGAAGGCCGATAAATCCCCAGGGCCTGATGGACTGCATCCCAGCGTACTTAAGGAGGTGGCCTTGGAAATAGTGGATGCATTGACAGTCATTTTCCAACATTCCATTGACTCTGGATCAGTTCCTATCGAGTGGAGGGTAGCCAATGTAACCCCACTTTTTAAAAAAAAGGAGGGAGAGAGAAAACAGGTAATTATAGACCGGTCAGCCTGACATCGGTAGTGGGTAAAATGATGGAATCAATTATTAAGGATGTCATAGCAGTGCATTTGGAAAGAGGTGACATGATAGGTCCAAGTCAGTATGGATTTGTGAAAGGGAAATCATGCTTGACAAATCTTCTGGAATTTTTTGAGGATGTTTCCAGTAGAGTGGATAAGGGAGAACCAGTTGATGTGGTATATTTGGACTTTCAGAAGGCGTTCGACAAGGTCCCATACAAGAGATTGATGTGCAAAGTTAGAGCACATGGGATTGGGGGTAGTGTGCTGACATGGATTGAGAACTGGTTGTCAGACAGGAAGCAAAGAGTAGGAGTAAATGGGTACTTTTCAGAATGGCAGGCAGTGATTAATGGGGTACCGCAAGGTTCTGTGCTGGGGCCCCAGCTGTTTACACTGTACATTAATGATTAAATGTAGTATCTCCAAATTTGCGGATGACACTAAGTTGGGTGGCAGTGTGAGCTGCGAGGAGGATGCTGTGAGGCTGCAGAGCGACTTGGATAGGTTAGGTGAGTGGGAAAATGCATGGCAGATGAAGTATAATGTGGATAAATGTGAGGTTATCCACTTTGGTGGTAAAAACAGAGAGACAGACTATTATCTGAATGGTGACAGATTAGGAAAAGGGGAGGTGCAAAGAGACCTGGGTGTCATGGTACATCAGTCATTGAAGGTTGGCATGCAGGTGCAGCAGGCAGTTAAGAAAGCAAATGGCATGTTGGCCTTCATAGCAAGGGGATTTGAGTAGAGGGGAAGGGAGGTGTTGCTACAGTTGTACAGGGCATTGGTGAGGCCACACCTGGAGTATTGTGTACAGTTTTGGTCTCCTAACCTGAGGAAGGACATTCTTGCTATTGAGGGAGTGCAGCGAAGTTTCACCAGACTGATTCCCGGGATGGCGGGACTGACCTATCAAGAAAGACTGGATCAACTGGGCTTGTATTCACTGGAGTTCAGAAGAATGAGAGGGGACCTCATAGAAACATTTAAAATTCTGACGGGGTTAGACAGGTTAGATGCAGGAAGAATGTTCCCAATGTTGGGGAAGTCCAGAACCAGAGGTCACAGTCTAAGGATAAGGGGTAAGCCATTTACAACCGAGATGCGGAGGAACTTCTGCACCCAGAGAGTGGTGAACCTGTGGAATTCTCTACCACAGAAAGTTGTTGAGGCCAATTCACTAAATATATTCAAAAAGGAGTTAGATGAGGTCCTTACTACTAGGGGGATCAAGGGGTATGGCGAGAAAGCAGGAATGGGATACTGAAGTTGAATGTTCAGCCATGAACTCATTGAATGGTGGTGCAGGCTAGAGGGCCGAATGGCCTGCTCCTGCACCTATTTTCTAAGACAGAAATTCAGGATAGACACATCTAGTTTCCATGGAACATTCTTTACTCTCTCGTTCTTCCAAAGCTGTGAATCCCTGTCCCACACATTGTCTCTCCTGCCGTGCTGAAATCCAAACCCATCACACATTTCTCGACACTTTCTCCTCCACACCCAGTTTTCACCATCAATTCAGGCTGGGTTCAGGTCTACTCTCACTGGTTCCCTATCCCCGTCCTCCCCAGAATGTACTGACACTGGCTGGGTTCAGGTCTACACTCACTGGTACACTTCTTTCTCCAAAAGAAGTGGACTCTGGCTGAGTTCAGTTCTACACTCACTGGTTCCCCTCCCGTGAGTGTGGTGATTCTGGCTGGGTTCAGTTTCACACTCACTGGCTCCCCTCTGCTCGCCTGTGTTCGGTTCTGCACTCACTCGTTCTTGGATCTCTCCTCTCCTGAAGGTGCTGATTCTAATTAGGTTCAGTTCTGCACTCACTGGTTCCCCTCCCTCCCCTGAAGGTGCTGACTCTGGCTGGGTTCAGTTCTGCACTCACTGGTTCCCCTCCCTCCCCTGAAGGTGCTGACTCTGGCTGGGTTCAGTTCTCCACTCACTGGTTCCCTCCCCTGAAGGTGCTGACTCTGGCTGGGTTCTCTTCCAGACATTGACATCACTCACTTTGTTCCTGCACCAAGATGGTCGCGCATGCGTCTTGCTACTCACTAAACCAAGATGACGGAGCGCTGAATCTGCCTTCCTACATCAAGATGGCCGCCGTTAGGCTATGTCTGTGACCGGGAGAAAGCCCCGAAACTGCAAGCGGCGATATTCCGGTTATTATTCCGGGTTTGCGGCGAGCATCGGTTGTTTATTAAGTCTCCCCGGCTCCCCGCTGGTCTATTACTCCGCTCCGTCCTGCTGAAAAACACAACTCTGTGGCGCTTGTCTGAAACGTGTCTCCTCCGCCATTACAGGCAGCGCGCATGCTCCAAATCCAGCCAGGACCCGCGCCTGCGCACTGAGCTCCTATAGTCTGATGAGGCACATTCTCCCCGCGGGGAATGCTGGGTGAAAATACCGCCATTGGAAGTCCATGTTATTGAATGGAACATGATTTACTTAGATTGCATTGGTCACTGAACCATGTTCATTCTGGCAGTAAGACTTTGTTTCTGATGATCTCGATAACCCCGATATGTGGGCTGGAGATTAATATCCGGTATAAATATTGAATAAATCAGCTTTGTTTCAAACACAGTTTGTCGAATATTTGATTTCTCCATAATCAGAGGAGACTAGTTGATGTTCTGTTACCCACTGTTCCATTTTAGGGCTTTTTCTTACTCTAACTTATATCACTTCTCACCGAGTTCGCCTTCTGTCATATCAAACCTCAAAGTTGTTCCGTTTGAGTACATGACTTGTGGTTGTAGTAGGCTTAACTGCAGTGTCTCACTTTAAACTCAGCTGCAATCCTTTGAACAACCCCTTTATTGAACTGTCTTGCATAACATTTGAAATCCGTTATTTCTGTATCAGTTTACCCGTTTTTGGAACCGATTTAATTTAAAGAACTCATACGCACATTTTGCATGTGATAGCCTGTGAAATATTCCAATATTTGTAATTGCCATTGTCACAATCTCCGTTCCCTAGCCACTGATTCCCCAACTCTCCCCAACTTCTGTCTGATGCTGAACCAGACTGTTCGCAACCTTGGTGTTATACTTGACCTTGAAATAAGTTTGTGACCATATATCTGTAGCATAACTAAGATTGCTTATTTCCACCTCTGGAACATCGCCCGTCCACACTATTGCCTCAGCTCATCCACTGCTGAAGCCCTCATCCATGCCTTTGTTACCTCTGGACATGACTATTCCAACGCACTCCTCCCACATTCTACCCTACATAAACTAGAGTTGATCCAAAACTCGGCTGCCCATGCCTTAACTCGCAACAAGTCAAGCTCACCCGTCACCCCTGTTCTTGCTGACCTGCATTGCCTTCTGGTTAAGCAGTCAGTGGGTGGGGATTGCTCTGTATCTGACCCGTGCTGTACGTGCCCTGGGAGTATTTGAGGCAGGGTAGAGGGAGCTTTACTCTGTATCTAACCCATGCTGTACATGCCCTGGGATATTGTAGACTGTGGTTTACTCTGCATCAACCCTGGTATTGTTTGGGACAGGATGGAGTGAGATTTACTCTGTATCTAAGCCGTGCAGTACTGGTAGTCATGAAATCAGTGGTAGAGAAAATGCTGGAATCGATTATTAAGCACGTGGTAACAGGGCACTTCGAAAGTAATAACAGGATTGGGCAGAATCAACACGGATTTATGAAGGGGCAATTGTACCTGACAAAACTGTTAGTGTTTTTTGAGCTTGTTGTTGGTGTTTCAGGCAGCGGGGTAACACCCATTTGGAATTTTGCATTCCTTACTGCAATTTTTGATCAGCTCACGCTTTCTGGAGTTTACTACTCAGCCTTTCTTGCCCTTGTTCCTTGATTTATCCACTTTAGTTATTTTCATTATTTTGAATTATTTTGTTTAAGAGTATGTTCCTTTAGGTTCTAGTTTCTTCTTTTTTGGTAAATTGGATTCTCTGATGCCCTCTGTTTATTGTGTCTGGACCACTGGGCTGTGTGTGTCGTTCTGGACACTGATGTAATGCTCTCTATATAGATTAAATCTGTGGTGGGGTTAATATGGGTAATACACGTTCTGTTCTAGCTTTCTCTTTTTAGTTGTTTGGGTATTCTCCTGTCCATTATTTGTTGTATCAGAGCTGCTGTGGCTTTGTGTGTCATTCTGGACACTGACACCTTGTTCTAATTTTATTCTGGATACTATTTCTATGGTTAGGGCCTTTGTTGTTTGGCACAGTGGGGTAATGTTCCTTTGGAACTTTTATGGAAGTGTTTTATTAATAATTAAATTGATGGTAAATTGAGATTAACCAAGAGATTACATTGATGAAGATTGGATTGTATTTATATACTGTCCCTCTTTAGGGGTTGTTGGTTTAGGAAGGGTTATTTTTTAGGGGGGGTGGTTGGGTTTGTCAGTTAAAATTGGTTATTCGGTGGAATGTTAGTTCCTTACTCTGTATTCAATTGATATTTGTGGAGTTAGGGAACGTAAGTAAGCCAATTGTATTTTTTGAATTTATTAATATTATTACCGGTGTTTTAAGTTAGGGATATTAATTGGGGAATTATTGTTATTGTTTAAGCTGTTCAAGGATCCTGTGGAACCTGCCTATTGGAAACGGAGACTTGTTGCTGCTGTTGGGCAGAATGCTGATTGGTCACAGCATGGAGCCGCATGTCCCTGAGTCTGTCTTCCCATTTTATTCATTTAAACATTTGTGAATTTGTGGATTAAGTTTCGGTTACATGGGTGGGGAGGGCGGGGGGTTCGGATTTGGTGGGTTTGCTAAAGTTTTTTGGTTGTGGAGAGCGGGTCTGTTGTTTA